>NW_026596073.1:17164914-17189380 GCF_907164565.1 Psammomys obesus | reverse complement strand
GAAGGAAGGAAGGAAGGAAGGAAGGAAGGAAGGAAGGAAGGAAGGAAAAGAGGGAGGAAGGTTGGGTGGATGGATGGATGGATGAATGGATAGATGGATGGATGTTTCCACTGTGCTTCAGAATGAACACTAGGGACAAAGAATAATTCATGTCCTACACAAAGCAGAGTAGGAGGCTCCAGATTTTAACATGATCCTCATAATGGCATACAGTATAGCTCTGTGAATTAATTTTAGGATTTTCAGCACACTGTTTGTGAAAGACAGCTGACTACAGAACGTTAATACCATTGAAAGTGAGGCCACAGACCATGACAAACCTATGTGCATCTGCTTCTCCTCCCTGGACTCAGAGAAAGCTAACAGTTGTCAAAATTTAGCCCGAAGTATAAAAGCTACTTCTCTTCCACATGAAGCTGAGATGCTGGATTTCCTTGCAGGAAGCCCATTTGATCTCCTTAAAGGGTTCTTGCTTCTAGGCCGTTAACACAAGTACTGTCTGCAGGCAAGAGCGCTCAAGGGCTCTGGGGGCAGATAATCAGTGAGTTGTCTTTGTAAACATTGCACTTCACGGGAGCTGTAAGGAAGAGGCTTTTATCCTACACTTCTGTGATGAAAGAGTGGGGAAAACACTAGTGTTATCTGCAGCAGGAGTCAAAATGGCCAGACTGGGACCAGACTGGCCCAGAGCTGCAAAGTAGCCTCCCAGTCTGCTCCATCTTTTTGACCATTTTTTATTATATATTCTTTTTGCTGGAAAATAAACCAGCAGCACTGGTGATGACCAAGAGAACCCTAAATTCAAAGAGGCAGTGGGCTGCTCAGGTGCAAGGGTGTATTAGGGGTCTGAATCCTTGTGTTATAAAGTCAATGGCCTTATGGTCATTGATATTTTTTTTGATATTTTATATTTTTTTTCTTTTTAAAATTTACTTTATTTATTTATTTATTTGTTGCAATTCTTTTCAATTTGTATCCCTGTTGCAGCCTCCTCCCTAGTATTCCCTCAGTCCCACACACCCTCCTCTTCTCCCCCTTTGCCCTTTCCCTAGTCCCCTGATAAGGGAGGTCCTCCTCCCTTATTATCTGACCCTAGCCTATCATGTCTCATCAAGGCTGGCTGCATCATCTTCCTCTGTGGCCTAGTAAGGATGCACCCCCAAGGAGGAAGTGATCAAAGAGTCAGCCACTGAGTTCATGTCAGAGACAACCCCTGTACCACTTATTAGGGAACCCACTTGGAAACTGAGTAACCTATGAACTTGCTCTGAACAGGGTGTCTAGGTACTCTCCATGCAAGGTCCTTGGTTGGAGTATCAGTCACTGCGGGCCCCTCTGGGCCCAAGTTTTTTGGGCTCTGTTGTTCTCCTTGTGGAGTTCCTGTCCCTTCCAGGTCTTTCTATTTCCCTCTTCTTTCATAAGGTTTCAGGCACTCTGCCCAAAGTTTGACTATGAATCTCAGTATCTCCTTCAATACCCTGATGAGTAGAGTCTTTCAGAGGTCCTCTGTGAAAGGCTCACATCTTGTTCCTTGTCTTCTCCTACTTCTGATGTCTATCCTGTTTGCCCTTCTGAATGAGGATTAAGCATATTCCCTAGGTCCTCCTTGTTGTTTAAATTCTTTAGGACTTTAGTATCTTTATCTTATATTATATGGTTAACATCCACTTATAAGTGAGTATATACCACATGTGTCTTGCTGCTTCTGAGCTCCCTCACTCAGGATGATCTTTTCTAGTTCCCACCATTTGCCTGCAAATTTCATGATTTCCTTGTTTTTAATTGTTGAGTAGTATTCCATTGTATAAATGTACCACACTTTCTGTATCTATTCCTTAGTTGAGGGACATCTAGGTTGTTTGCAGATTCTGGCTATTACAAATAAAGTTTCTATGAACATAGTTGAGCAAATGTCCTTAATGAATGGTGGGTGTCTTTTGGGTATATGCCTAGGAGTGGTATAGCTGGATCTTGAGGTAGCATTATTCTTGATTTTCTGAGAAAGCACCAGAGTCATTTCCAAAGTGGTTGTACAAGATTACATTACCACCAGCAATAGATGAGAGTTCCCTTTTCTCCACCCCTCTCCAGCATACACCATCCCTTGAGTATCTCATCCCATCATGAGATCCCATTTATTAATTGTTGATCTTAAAGCCTGTACTGTTGGTGTTCTGTTCAGCAAGTACCAATGAGGTCAAGTCTCTTCCCCACTTTTTTTTCTAACAGATTTAGTGTGTCTGGTTTTATGTTAAGGTCTTTGATCCACTTGGACTTTAACTTAAGTATCATTGGGTCCTACTTCAAAAGCCTATATGCAACAAAATTTGAAATTCTAAATCAAGTGGATAATTTTCTTGATAGATTTAATTTACCAAAGTTGAATCAAGATCAGGTAAATACCCTAAGAAATAGAAGTTGTCATCAAAAGTCTCCCATCCAAAAAAAAAAGAAAAGAAAAGAAAAGAAAAAAGACCTAGGCCAGGTGGTTTCAGCACAGAATTCTACCAAACCTGATACTATTACTCTTCAACCTATTCCACAAAATAGAAACAGAAGGAGCATTACCAACCTCCTTCTATGAGGTCGCAATCACCTTGATACATAAACTGCACAGAGACCCAACAACAAAAGAAAACTTCAGACCAATCTCACTTATGAACATTGACCCAAAAATACTCAATAAGATACTCACAAACCAAATCTAAGAACAGATTAAAGATATCACCCACCACGACCAAATTTGAATTTTAATTAAGATTGTTTTTAAGATTTAAATAATGTTACCTACTTCATAAGATTGTTGTAGAAACTGTGTGTGTTTAATATGAAGCATCTTACTACAAAAGCCTTAAACATGGAATGGGACTCAGCGGCAGGAATCCTGGCTCTCTTGCTTCCTCCTGTAGTAGATGGGAACTAACAAAGAGACCCACAACTGGACAATGTGCGGAGAGTGGGAGACTTCGGAGCACTCAGTCCTATTTGGGATGCCTTTCTCAAATCCCTTCCTTCAAGATTCATGCAGCTATGTGGGAGAGAAGGAAGAGAAATTTTAAGAGCCAGAAGGGATGAATGATAGCAAGAACACAGTGTCCTCCAGACACAACAGGACTGTCATACATATGAGCTCATAAAGATTGGCAGCATGCACAGGCTCTGCATAGGTCCAAGACAGACGAGGTTGCAGTGCTAAGAGGGAACGTTAGCATGTGCTCCCATCCCTAATCAAAAGCAAACAAAACTACAACAAAAACAAAAACAAAAACAAACAAACAAAAAAAAAAAAACAAGAACAAAACTACAATTGACAGCAGCTTAGTTTACTTCAGTAGAATCTCCCTGGGTATATAAGCCACACCCAAGGGCAGGCCCCGTGTCCAGAAATAGATAACAATATTCTGAATAATATTCTTTTGTAGTATCTTTGTCTCATGTTGCTTTGTTTGGGCTTCTTCTTCTCCTTCTCCTCTTTCTCCTCTTTCTCCTCCTCTTCCTCCTCCTTCTCCTTCTCCTACTCTTCTTCCTTTTTCTTCTTCTTCTGTTGTCTTGCTGGTCTTTTGCTTGTGTATCATGATTTCTGACTGTTTTTATGTAGTGTGTGTATTTCATAGGCTTTCTCAATTTTTTTGTTGTTGTTTTAATCTTTTAGTTCTGGTTTGTTTGTTTTCATTTATTTGTTTACATAAGTGTCTTCTAAAAAGAAAGAAAAGATATGAAGTTGGGTGACAAAGGAGGTCAGGAAGATCTGGGAGGAGATGGGGAAGAAAAACTGTGATCAGAATATATTGCATTTCAATAATATATTTATATTAAAATTATAATATATTCATTTTTATTTCAACCTAATGAATGGTATCATGTGATTCCAGAGTAATCAACTTGAAACCAGCTTTCACAAAGGCCTGTCTTATGCATTATCATACACTGTAGCATACTGACCACTTAAAAAAAAAAAAGCCTTGCAAGTCTGTAAAAGCAGCTATAAATCAACAGTTGCAACATAGGAATGAGGTGCCAAATAATGAACAACTTGCCCAAAGTCACAAAGATTTCATTCACTTAAACAAGACTTAACGGTATATTTTAATTCTTAGTTTAGTGCCCATTTCTCTGTTATATGCCAATGTAACATTCAGAAAGACTCCAAGTCAGCAGTATATTTTACTGAAAACAAATTAAATCAAGAATTGACAAGTGTCATCTGTATCTAAAGAGATCTCAATGTCACAGTCACTGCTAGCAAAACATGCTCCCATGCATCTGTCTGTTTTATAAATAACTACAAGCCCCTAGGAACAAATACCTCTGTGAGCATTCACTGGCTACTGAAGACAGACTTTTTTCTAGACCCAGAGTATTTTGTTATCTGTTGACACTATGAGACAACACATTTGATTTTGTAACATGTTCTCTATTACATTATTATGGTGAGGACTTCAAGGCCATTTCAAGAGGCTGTTGAAGTAGACAGACAAGATGTCTGGGTCCCAAAAAAGGTTTCTCTCTAGCCAGCACTCTGCTTTTGACTAACTCCATTCTTTGACATGGAGTTTTCCTTTTCCTTGCTTTTCTCTCTTTCTTTTTTTTTTTTTTTTGATTTTTATAACTATATTTTTTAATTACAGTTTATTCACTTTGTATTCCCCTGTACCTCCCTTCCTTCTCCCCTCCCAATCCTACCCACCCTCCCTCTTCCCCATCTGTGACCCTCCCCCAGTCCACTGATAAGGGAGGTCCTCCTCCCTTTCCCTCTGATCCTAGTCTATCAGGTCTCATCAAGAGTGGCTGCATTGTCTTCTTCTGTGGCCTGGTAAGCTACTTCTCCTCAGGAGCAGGTGATCAAAGAACAGGCCAATCAGTTCCTGTCAGAGATATTCCCTGTCCCTATTACTATGAAACCCACTCGGACACTGAACTGCCATGAGCTACCTCTAGGTAGGGGTTCCAGGCCATCTCCATGAGTGGTCCTTGGCTGGAATATCAGTTTCAGAAAAGACCCCTGTGCCCAGACTTTTTGGATCTGTTGCTGTCCTTGTGGAGCTCCTGTCCTCTCCAGATCTTGCTATCTCCCACTTCTTTCATAAGATTCCCTGCACTCTGCCCAAAGTTTGGCTATGAGTCTCAGCATCTGCCTTGATACCCTGCAGGGTAGAGTCTTTCAGAGGTCCTCTGTGGTAGGCTCCTGTCCTGTTGCCTGTTTTCTCCCTCCTCCGATGTCCATACTCTTTGCCTTTCTGAATGGGGATTGAGCATCTTAGCCAGAGTCCTCCTTCTTGATTAGCTTCCTTAGCTGTACAGATTTTAGTATATTTGTCCTATATTACATGTCTAATATCCACTTTTGAGTGAGTATATGCCCTGTGTGTGTCTTTCTGCTTCTGGGATACCTCAATCAGGATGATCAAAACTATTCCCATGGTTGTTTTCAAATCTAACATTCCAGATTCTCAGCCAGACTTTTTGAAATCTCCCCAAAAACTGACAATTGCTTGTGGATAAGTCTGATAAAGCACAGTAGTACAGCACTACATCTGCTTTCGTCCTATCTTTGTGAGTATTCTAATTTCAACCACATGCGGTATGGAAAATACCTAGATATAAGCCAGGGTTCTTTAAGGTCAGGTAAATCACCATTCATCCCTCCCTGGCCAGGAGCCTGGGAATTCCCTGCCACAGAGTCTGGATCTGGTGATTTCTGAGCTAACTGGTGGAGAGCAGATGATACAGCCTATCTGGGGCTATTCTAAGCTCATTTTAACACCTGATTTCTGGAAAGATCTGGAAAGAGTGCAGAAGTGGCTGGGCTCTGTTAGTGGCTGTAATCATCTGGCCTGTAAGAGTTGCTTACACTTCTCTTAGTTTCTCTCTGTTCAACCATGAGGAGAGGACACTTCTTTTCCTCCTGGTTGTTTGTAAGTCACTGTGATGATAAACAGGCTAACCTTCTTGGCAGTTTGCTTTTGGTGGCCTAATTGTAGTGTACTGTCTTATATCTGCTTCCCCCCTCTGGAGCTCATTGCAAGTGGAGTTGGACTGGAGGAAGGAAGCTTACCCAAGGGCAGGCAAGTACAATGCAGAATTGTGGTAGGTGGAGAGCAAGAAACAGCCTTCTCAGCAGACAGCATCAGTGGTATGGTTCATTTAACTGGAAAGAACAAAAGCCTTTGGGGAGTTTGTGGAGGCTTTGGGGGTGAGTGTATGTCATTGGCCAAGGCCGAGATGCTGGGAATGCGTTATTTGCATGATGAAGAATTCCAGATGCTGCTGGACATTACCTTGTGTGGGGAAGGGAAGCTGAACCTGTAACCTGGCTGCCAGGCTATGTAACCACCTCAAGGGTGGCAGAGGTAGGTGGTGTAGGACTACATGTGCCAGGACATGCAGGCCAGGGCAGGGAGAGAGCAGTCCTACCCCTGCCAGTGTCAAGACAAGAGTCTCGGGGTCTGGACACATCTCAACTTTCCTCTTGCTCCAGACCAGCTCTCTCAGCCACAGGGCTCCCCAGCCCCACAGCAGTGCATATGAGTTCCACAGATCTAAGCACAACGAATGCTCTACCCTTTCAGCGTCCTGATTTATATTTGATCTCCTCTAGTCTCTAACTTACATGCTCAAGAGGGAATTTGATGATTCTGGTTGTTGCTCTGTCTGTACACTTTCTAGAACCCTGTGAACATATCAAAGATCAAAAACATGTTGAACGTATACATAAGAACAAAATTGTCATCACTGATTACTTTAGAATCACCATCTTCTAAACCTTCACAGGCTCAGAAGGCCACAAATGTCCTAAGCATTTGACCAGGGCAGGCATTAGTTGATTTTATGACAGCTCCTGCCACCCCTATCCACCACCTTCATCTAACACCATAAGATCTTCATCTTTATCATAAGATCACATCACAGGTTTTCTCAATAATCCAAAATAACACTGGCCCTGAGGATACGCCTGTTTTTATTAGGACTTCAGTTTATACTTTAGCATCTTAGTCATAGAAGTTATCTAATGTAATGTACTTTTGACAATCCTAGGACTCATCAGGAAAAGCTCAGAGGGAGAACTACAGGATCTGCTACTGCTTATGCACTTACATGTCTTCTTCTTTCTTACGGACAGCCTAGCAACATTTCTGCCTGGTACACTTCCACCTAGGATTCATTATTTGATGAATGAATGAAAAAATGAATAAACAAATAACCATGAAGAAACTGATTTTATCCCTTACCCAACCAGAACATATATCAGCAGGGTCTTGCAAGTCTGTTAAAGATAAGTTAAAACTGAGTGAGTTATGATCTAGGTAAATTAATTTCTTTAATTCTTTGAATACCCTATTCTCACTACAGCATGTAACTTGCAAAGAGAAATGTGCTGACAGGTTTCTGTCAACTTGACACAAGCTAGAGTCATATTAGAAGAGGAAACATCAACTGAGAATATAATCTCACCAGACAGGCCTATGGATGAGCTTACGGTTCATTGTCTTGAATGATGATTGATGTAGGAGGGTCCAGCTCATTGTGTGTGATGTCACCTATGGGCTGGTAGGCCTGGGTACTATAAGACAGCAACCTGAGCAAGTTAAAGGGAGCAAGCCTCTAATGGCTTCTGTATCATCTCCTGCCTCCAGGTTCCCTATCTATTTGAGTTTCTGCCATAAATGCCTACTATGATGTGGAACCAAACAAATTACTTCTGTTCGTGCTGTTTTATCACAGAAATAGAAAGTTACCTAAGACAACAAGGGATGGACTTTCGTCAGCCAATGAAGACCTCTTCTGTAGAGTGGATACAGTTCACGTTATATTACTCATATGCATTTGCTGTTAAACTTGAAAAGCCATCTATAAATTAAACACCTTCAGTTACTGAGCTCTCAAACCAAAAGTTACCAGGTAAACGGGTATCCAGAACAGACGCAAATGTCTGGCATTGTAATCAGCAAGCAGTTAATCAGAAATAAAGTACAGGCAAATTTTTGGTAGAAGAAGTTTCAAGTACTAAATGAATAAGTGAAAAACTCACTTCCTGTGGAGTACTTGACTGAGTGTACAAGAAGCACCTGTTAACATGAAAGCTATCAGAACTATGCAGTGATGACCTCACGTAATTTGGGGTAAAGGCTTCCGGGGAATGAAGGTTTTGAACATCTGAGCTCCAAAGAGCGACACTGTGTTAACTACAGGAGCCAGTACCACTGTAACTAACCATAGGGCTGCCTGCTTGCATGAATCCTGGGAACTATTGGAACAGACTTCCTCTTTCACTATGACCTGTTAGCTGTCCTCACCTCCAGAAAGATGTTCCCCCAATTACAGGCCTATATTCACATCCGTGATGAAGCGTCCTTCAGGAGCTGACTAAACCAGGACTAGTGAGCTTTTTTTTTTTTTTTCTAGCTTGGGTTTTTATTCAAATATTGTGACTATAAGAAATTAAGCACTCAGGTGAACTTTTATAAGAACTGTCCAGAGTGTATAAAACAACCCTGCATGATCATCTCACTCTTGACAGCACAGAAAAAGAGATAACACTTAAATCAGGAATTGTCAAACCCAAGTAACTGTTGGGAATTAAATGGTGGTGCTAAAAACAAGTTATAATAGAAATGTACCAGCCCTCTAAAGCAATGTTAAAAAACTTCATGACATTGCAGAGTTTTCCTGAGTCCCCTGCTTGCAGCAGAGTTGAAGAGATTACACTAGTAAAAATGTCAGCCTTAGAGTTTGTCTTGAACCTCATTACCTGGAAATACTACTAGGGTGTTTTACACTCTTACAAATAACTATTTATAGCCTCATACCCTGACCTTGAACAACACGGATGCATCACTACAAACCGTTTAGGTAAAGGAGAATAACAAAATATGAATGTTGCATAAGCATGACATTTCTTGAGTTTTGTGGGGTCTCAAAGAAGAAACATGTGGAAAATTGCTGGTTATGCTTAAAACTGAAGACGAGCTGCTTATTCACATTAAACCAAGAAAGCTGTTTGTAGGAACAGCAATATTGGTGTTGCTTCCCTTTTGGTATTAGCTAAACTTTCCTAAGCTCGCTAGAATCTTAAAAAGACATTCCACACATTATTAAGTTGTAGGAAACACTGTATATTTTAAAAGAAAAAAAAAACTTTAAGATGAACCAAAGTACTAAAAATGCAAAGTCACTACTGAATAAATAGTGGTATTAAGTAGGAAGTAAAAGTCTGCAGAGCTAACTAATGAAGAAATATGAGATGCTTAGAACAAGAAAGGAAAATGGAGAAAATGAGGTCAAAAGACAGTCAAGTGTGTTTCCCAGAACTCATCTGGGATGGAGGAATCATGAGCTTTGGATTCTGGTGTGTTATTTTTAATGAAAACATCAGCACTCACAACTTTGGAATGTTTTAGCCTATCTGACTCTTACTCTTCTCATCTACGTGAGAAGCTGTGGAGACATTTTATCTTTGCAGTGAGTGATTTTTAAGCAAAATTAATTGAACTTCCAAGTTAATAGATTTCTCTAGACTACACAAACAAAAAAGTATTAGAAAGCAATTCATGGCTGATCAGAGAGGACCCCACAGAGCACTCAACTACCAAAAATCACATGCTTACATTTCAAGGGAGGTGAGACACACAGCTCTGACTATGAAGATGGAGATGGTACATCATACCTTGCTCAGAGAAATCTACTTATAGTCAAAAGGACCAGTGAGACAGCAAAAAGAGTTTCAAGCAATCAAGGTTTTCCTGCCTGCTTTTTAAAAAGGAGGGAGAAAGGATGCACTTCAGCACTTGGATATTATACTGGTTAGGTTTTATTGTCAATTTATCATTCATGGGAGTTACCTGGAGAATTGAATGTTAATTGAAAAAATCACCTCTATCAGATCGGTCTGCAGCATACCTGTAGTGCATTTTTATGGATTGCTAGTTGATGTAGGAAGACCCAGCCCATGGACAGTGCTACCTCTGGACAGGTAATCCTAAAGTGTACTTAAAAAAATTGAATAAGCATGAACCAGAGGGAGCAAGCCTGTAAGCAGTGTTCCTTCCTAGTTTCCTGTTCAAGTTCCAGCCTTGCTTATATCCCTGACCTGACTACTCTCTAAGAAGGATTCTTACCTGGAAGTTAAAGCCACACAGAAGCCTTCTCCCCAAAAGGTGATGATGTCTATCAGAACAACAGATGCCAAAGAAAACAAACTTTAGTACCTAAAGAATGTGATTGTTACTTTGATTATGAAGAAACTCGGGGATTTAGAGTTGGAAAGGGCATTGAATCTTCAGAGTACACTGTCTTTCTATGGGAGCTCTGAAGATTAGAAAGTAGAAATAAATGGAGGCCTGGCTTGAAATCTCATAATGAAGCATAGACTTTAGCAGGGATGTTATTGTCATATTTAGAATTAAGAATCAGTGAAGTTATGAAACCTTTGACTTATTCGGACAATGGATGTGCTTAGCTAAAGCTGAAAAACAATCTGTGATTATTTTTCCATATTATTATTAATTAATTCAATTTATATCTCTGTAATCGGGCCCTCCCTCTTCTCCTCCCAGTCCCAACCTCCTCCCCTCATTCCCTCTCTCCTATTCTTCAGAATAAGGGAGCACCTCTATCCAGACACCCCACCTCATCTATTCACATGATGACTGGGTTCATATTCTTCTCCTGTGGCCTGGTAGGGAAGTCCCACCAGGAGGAAGTGATCAAAAAGCAGGCAAAATCGTCCTTGTCTGAGCTATCCCCCATTCTACTAATTAGTGGGCCCACATGAAGGCCCACATCGGCCTTATCTTCTTGGGACCTATGCATTGTAATATGTTTATCCTGTGTTATATGACTAAAATCTGCTTATAAGTTTGTATATACCATGTGTGTTTTTCTGGATCTGTGTTATTTCACCCAGGATGATCTTTTCTAGTTCCCACAATTTGCCTGCAAATTTCACGATTTCCTTTTTTTTTAATGGCTGAGTAGTATTCCATTGTGTAAATATGCCACAGTTTCTTTCTCTATTCTTTGGTTGCAGGGCATCTAGGTTGTTTCCAGTTTCTGACTATTACAAATAAAGCTGCTATGAACATGGTTGAACAAATGTGCTCCTTGAATGGTAGAGCATCTTTCAGGTATATTCCCAGGAGTGAGATAGGTGGGTTTTGATGTATGGTTATTCCAAGTTTTCTGAGAAAACATCAGATTGATTTCATTGGTTGTACAAGTTTGCACTCCCACCAGCAATGGAAGACTGTTCCCATTTCTCTACATCCTGGCCAGCATGTACTGTCCCTTGAGTTTTTTATCTTGGCCATTCTAACAGTTGTAAGATGAAATCTCAGAGTCATTTTGATTTACATTTCCTTAATGACTAAGGATATTGAGCTTCTCCACCACTTGAGATTCCTCTGTTGAGAATTCTCTATTTAGTCCTGTATTCCCTTTTTAACTGGATTATTTGGCTTGTTGGTGTTCAGTTTTTTTATTTCTTTATGAAATCTGGATATTAGCCTTTTGTTGGATGTAGGATTGGTGAAGACTTTTTCCCAATCTCTAGGCTGCTGTTTCGTTCTATAGATAATATCCTTTGCTTTACAGAAACTCTTCAATTTCAAGAAGTCCCATTTATTAAGTGTAGATCTTAGAGCCTGAGTTGTTGATGTTCTGGTAAGGAAGTTGTCTCCTGTGGCAATGAGTTCAAGGCTCTTTCCCACTTTTTTTTTTTTCCTAAGAGATTTAGTATGTCTGGTTTTATGTTGAGGTCTTTGATCCACTTGGACTTTACTTTTGTGCATGTTGATAAATATAGATTTATTTACATTTTTCTACATGTAGATGTCTAGTTAGATCATCACCATTTGTTGAAGAGGTTGTCTTATTTCCATTTTATGGTTTTGGTTTCTTTGTCAAAAAGCAGGTGTGTGTAGGTGTGTGTGTGTGCTTATTTCTGAGTCTTTGATTTGATTCCACTGATCAATCAGCTTATTTCCATGTCAGTACCATGCAGTTTTTATTACTGTAGTATAGCTTGAAGAAGGGTATGGAGAAACCTCTAGAAATTCTATTATTGTACAAGAGTGTTTTCGCTATTCTGGGTTTCATGTTATTGTTTTGTTTTTCCATATAAAGTATAGAATTGCTCTTTCAAAGTCTATGAAAAATTTTGATCAGGATTGCATTGACTTTGTAGATTGTCTTTGGCAAGGTGGCTATTTTTACTATGTTAATCCTACCAATCCAGGAGCATGGGAGATCTTTCCATCTTCTTTAGTTTTTTTCTTAAGAGACTTGAAATTCTTGTTGTACACGTCTTAGACTCCCTTAATTAGAGTTATCCCTAGATACTTTTATATTATGTATGGCTATTGTGAAGGGAGTGGTTTCCCTAATTTCTTTCTTAGCCCAATTGGCATTTGTATATAGGAGGGCTATTGATTTTTTTTTAATTAATCTTATATCAAGCCACTTTGCTGAGTTTATCAGCTGCAGGAGCTCTCTGGTAGAATGTTGGAATCGGTTATGTATACTGTCATATCGTCTGTGAATAATAATACTTTTAACTTTTCTGATTTTTATCCCTTTGATCTCCTTTAGTTGTCTTATTGTTCTACCTAGAACTTCTAGCACTACGTTGAAGAAATTTGGAGAGAGTGGGCAACCTTGTCTTGTCCCTGATTTTAGTGGGGTTGCTTTGAGTTTCTTTCCATTTACTTTAATGTTGGCTTGCTGTACATACCCTTTATTATGTTTAGATATGGGCCTGGTATTTCTAATCTGTCCAAAACTTTTATCATGAAGAAGTGCTGGGTTTGTCAAAGGCTTTTTGTGTATGTAATGAGATGATCATGTGATTTTTCTTTCAATTTGTTTATATGGTGGATTATGTTGATGGATTTTATATTTTATCCCTGGGTCCCTGGGATGAAGCCTACTTGATCATGTTGGATGATGTGTTTGACGTGTTCTTGAATTCGGTTTGCAATTATCTTACTGAGTATTTCTGCATTGATGTTCATAAGGGAGATTGGTCTGAAATTTTCTTTCTTTGTTGAGTCTTTGGTTTAAGGTATCAGGGGGCCTGTGGCTTCATAGAATGCGGTTGGTAGTGTTAGTTTTATTTCTGCTTTGTGAAATATTTTGAGTGATGTTGGTGTTATCTCTTCTTTGAAAGTCTGGTAAAGTTCCACGCTAAAACTATCTGGCCCTGGGTTTTTTTGGTCAGGAGACTTCTGATGGCTGCTTCTATTTCCTTAGGGGCGGTAGAACTGTTTAAACTGTTTACCTGATCTTGATTTAACTTTGGTAGGTGGAATCTATCAAGAAAACTGTCAATTTCCTTTAGATTTTCCAATTTTGTGGAATACAGGCTTTTGGAAGTAAGACCTAATAATTCTTTGGATTTCCTCAGTGTCTGTTGTTATGTCTCCTACTTCCTTTCTGATTTTGTTAATTTGGGTATTGTCTCTCTGTCTTTTAGTTAGTTTGGTTAGGGGTTTGTCTACCTTGATTTTCTCAAGGAACCAACTCTTGGTTTCTTTGATTCTTTGTATTGCTCTCTTTGTTTCTAATTTATTAATTTCAGCCCTGAGTTTGAATATTTCCTGCCATCTTGGATGTGTTTGCTTCTTTTTTTTTCCTCCTAGAGCTTTCAGATGATCTATTAGGTTGTTAATGTGGGAGCTCTCCAATTTCTGTATGAAGGCAAATAGTGCTATGAACTATAATAAGATAGCTTGCCTCTGATGGTTCCATATTTCCTTAGCTTTTGTTGATTCTGTTCTTATGCTGGCCTTCAGCCATCATCTGGTTGTGCCCGGTGGTACCTGGATGTTCATGATGTCCCAGGACTCCTTGTGAGGCAGGGAGAGCCTTGGGCTTGACAATGCAGCTCAGGGAATAGACTGTTGCTTACCTCTGCTTGCTGTGCTACAAGTGGACCTGAATGTTCCTGGAATTCATCAGGAAGAAAGGCAGAGCTGTTGGCCCTACAATGGAGCTCAAGGGCCAGGGTACAGCTCATGTCTCCTAGCTGTGCCACTGGAGGACCAAGCAGGCAGGGAATTAATTTTGAAGGAGGGGGGGGGTCTAAGCTGGATATTCTTGGGGTCCGCAGGACTCCTCAAAAAAACAGGCAATGTGGCATGGGAAACAGTGTGTAGCTCACCTCTGCTGGATATGCCCCAGATAGAGCCAGCCACAGGTGTCTGGCAGGGTTGTCTAACCTGGATCTTCCTGAGGCCCTGTAGGTTTCCTCAGGAATAAGGGTGATGTGGCTGGAGGAGAGAGTCCAGCTCACTTCTACTGGCTGTGCCCCAGATGGACCCCACAGGGAAGGTACTGGTGGGGTACGGTGAGGGTGCCTAACCTGGAAGTTCCTGGGACCAGGCAGGCCAGCATATACCTGGGGCACTGCAGGACTCCTCAGGAATGCAGGTGATGGAGCTCAGACGACAGCATGCAGCTCAACTCACCTCTGCTGGCTGTCGTGATGGAGTTTTTAACTGTGACACTTTTAAAGTTGTATTGCATTTTGTATTACTACATTAACATGTGATCTTGGGAACAAAGAAAGGAAATATTCTTGTTTAACAGTGAAGTGTTTGTATGCCAAGTTGACAAGGAATAAATTATATTGGTTAATTTTTATTGCCAAACTTGACACCAACAGTATTCACCTGAGAAGAGAGAGTTTCAGTTGAGAAATTGCTTCCATCAGACTGGTCTATTGTATGTCTATGGGAACATTTTAATTGATGGGGGAGGCAGGTCATCCCACTGTGGGTAGTTCTATGTCTAGACAAATGTTCTTGGTTAAACAAGAAAGCTTTTTTGGATATTAGCCAAAGATGGCAAACCAATAAACTATGTTTCTCTGTGGCTTCTGTTTCAGACTTCTATCTTCAGTCCTCCCTTGACTTCTCTTGATGATTTACTATAACCTTGGATCGAAATGTACTTTATTTAAACCACAAGTTTCTTTTGGTCATGGTATTTTATCATAGCAACTGTTCCGGTTAGTTTTTGTCTGGTTGACACAATCCAGAATTGAGAAAACTCTTTACAGAAGCCTGTGGGCCATTTTCTTGATTAAGAATTGATATGAAAGAGTCCAACCCACTGTGCACAGTGTCACTCCCAGCCAGCTGAAATTGGGTTGTATAAGAAAACAGACTAAACCATGGGAAGCAAATTGTCAAGCAATGGTCTTCCGTGGCCTCTGCTTCACTTGCTGCCTCCAGATTCTCACCATGAGCTCTGACATCCTTCACAATGGACTATAAGATGAAATATTGCCTTACCTCTCCAAATTTCTCTTGGTTATAGCAATAAAAGGCAAGCCAGAACAGAAACACAAAAGGACATCAACACATATGTGTTGGTTAGAGTCCCACCTAACAACATCTATATGTTTAGAATAGTCAATCCAATTGTGTTCCTCTGGTGAATTGAATTGGGCCCAGGGAAAGCATATGGCTGTTATGTACTGTTAAGGAAATAATATTTTATGATCCAGAAACTTTGCATGTGACATTGAGAATTCATGTTAGTACACATAAAGATTAAAAACTCAACATGTTCTCTACACAGAATTGGATACTACACATGTAAGAAGAGAGGTGGCTGCAGGCGCCCACACAGCTATGTATTTGAGATATCAATAATAGTCATAGGTAAAGGTGTTTGTGTAGCTCATTGCTACATCATTTCCCAAGTCATCATGTGGCCCTACGTTAAATACCAAGATGTATGCATACACACACAGACACTCACACACATGGAGCATCAGGTTGATGTAAAGACACAAGACCCTAGAATGAAGGATAACCAAGAAAAGGTGACTTCACAGTCTATGGAAACACCGTCACCCTCTTACTTCTGACAGTGCATGGGGGGACTCTGCATATACTAGGTGGCTAATAGCCTTACAACTTCATAACTTCAAACTGTAGAGGGGAGGCTATTGCCTGACATTATCCAGTCCTCATATGCCTCGGATGACTGTTTCTCCAAATACCTGAATATCAAAATGTTTTCACTGATTAAGTCCTAAATAACACTTTCATTCAGTATTCTAAGTTTTGAGTACAATTAATGTTGATAGGCACTCAATTTATTTTTACACATTTATGGGCTCAGAGTATCTTAAGCATAAACATTCAAACACACACATAAACACATGCATGGATGAACTTGTGATTATCAGAATGTTTATTTTCCAGCCAAGAGCTTTCCACCCTGTAACGTCTACTCATATTTCCATCTTCATCATCAGTTATAAACTGTGAGGTAGCACTGTGTTTCTAGCCTAAGCAAATATAAAGCAAATCAAATGAAGTTTTCCAAATGAGAGTCAAATGCCAATATTGCATCGTATCAACAAATGCTTCACTGAATTTAGAATACAAATGAGGGAATAGATCAGCAAACAGTACAAACATGCTTAACTTGGAACAACATGCCTGCATGGTAGGTCCCACACATATTAGGAAAGAATATCTAATTCTGAAACCATCAAGTATCACATGAAGTCAATGGCTTTGAACCTTATCAGTTTTGCAACTTGTTTTTCCTTAGAAAGGACAAAAATGCATACTTTATGTGTAATTCATATAGGAGAGTCAAATCTTCTTCGGCTCAGAACACTGTAATTCTTATATAAATATTGTTTTTAAGTTTATATGAAAAAAATAAAAATAAGTTTATATGAGGTTTTCAAGATGATGTTGGCCAGGTCATACTGTTTCTGAGAGACAGAAGATCAGAGAGTGAGGTTCACAGCCAAGGTGATTCTGAGTACCAGGTGCTCAGCACTTGCTGGCCAGAGAGCACCTGCACTGCCAAATCTGAATCCGTAGCACCAGCGCCTGTTCACCCATTTTGGCAGCTGACCTGTAACATCAAGGCCCACTTGTAATCTGCCTGACCCACCTGGGGCACAGCAGGGAGGACCTCCAGCCCATAGTCCTCCAGCCCATGGAGGCAGACAGAACTGCTGTTCAGCTTAGAGCCCACTCCCTGCTGACTCCTGATCTACCTGACTTGCCTGGGACAAGGCCAGCAGAGGTGAGCTGTAATGAGCTCCCACCTATATTTTCTGTCTGTCATCCCAAGGAGGCAAGTGTAGAGTCCCAAGCAACATTCAACTTGGAGGCCTCTCTGCCTACTCCCGAACTCCCTGATCAGGAGAGACAAGATGGCTAAAGGTCAACTTAAGAACACAAGAAACAAATCCCAGGGCCATTTGGCATCACCAGAAACCAATGGTCCTACCACATTTAGCACTGGCAATACAATCACACCCAAAGTACAAGAAAAAGATTTTAAATCTAAGGTAAGGAAAATAAACTCCTCAAAGTAGCACATGGAAGTACAGTCAAACATGTGAAAGAACTGAAAAAATCTCTTAAAGAAACAAGGAAACAACAATCAAACAGGAGAAGGAAATGAGTAAAACTGTTCAGGACTTAAAAATGAAACTAGAAGCAATAAATAAAACACAATCAGAGGCAATCCTGGAGATGGAAAACCTAGGGAAGAGGACAGGAACTACAGACACAGAATCAACAGAATACAAGAGATAAAAGAGAGAATCTCAGGGGTAGAAAGTATGACTGAAGAAATTAATACATCAGTCAAAAAAATATTAAACCCAAAAGCCTCCTGACACATAACTTGTAATAAATCTGGGACACTATGAAAAGACCAAACCTAAGAATAATAGTATTAAAGAAAAAGACTCCAAGATCCAAGGCCTAGAAAATATTTTCAACAAAATCATAGAAGAAAACTTCCCCAACCTAAAGAAAGAGAGGATGTAAACATAACGGATCTTACAGAACACCAGATAGATTGGACCAGAAAGGAAAATCAGCCTTTCCCATAATAATCAAAACACTAAAAATACAGAACAAAGAGAGAATATTAAAAGCTGCATGGGAAAAGGGACAAGTCACATATAAAGGCAAACATATAATAATTATACCTCACTTCTTACCAGAAACTCTAAAAGCCAGAAGGACCTCAGCAGATATCTTACAGACAATAAGAAACCACAGATATCAGCCCAGACTACTATACCCAGCAAAACTTTTAATCACCATACAGGGAGAAACCAAGGTATTCCATGACAAGAACAAATGTAAACAGTACCTATCCACAAATCCAACCCTACAGAAGATAGTAGAAGGAAAATGTCAACTCAAGAAGGACATAGACTCAACAAAGAAAGAAAACTTCAGACCAGTCTTCCTTATGAACATCGATGCAGAAATACTCAACAAGATAATTGCAAACCGAATTCAAGAACACGTCAAACACATCATCTAACATGATCAAGTAGGCTTCATCCCAGGGACCCAGGGACCCAGGGATGGTTCAACATACAAAATCCATCAACATAATTCACTGTATAAACAAATTGAAAGAAAAATCACATGATCATCTCATTAGATGCACAAAAGAGCCTTTGACAAATCCAACACTTCTTTATGATAAAAGTTTTGGACAGATCAGAAATACCAGGCCCATATCTAAACATAATAAAGGGTATGTACAGCAAGCCAACATTAAAGTAAATGGAAAGAAACACAAAGCAACCCCACTAAAATCAGGGACAAGACAAGGTTGCCGACTCTCTCCATATTTCTTCAATATACTGCTAGAAGTTCTAGGTAGAACAATAAGACAACTGAAGGAGATCAAAGGGATAAAAATCAGAAAGGAAGAAGTTAAAGTATTACTATTCACAGATGATATGATAGTATACATAAGCAATTCCAACATTCTACAAGAGAGCTCCTGCAGCTGATAAACTCTTTCAGCAAAGTGGCTTGATACAAGATTAATCAAAAAAAAAAAATCAGTAGCCCCCTGTACACAAATGACAAATGGGCTAAGAAAGAAAGAAAACCACACACTTTAAAATAGCCAATAATAATATAAAAGTATCTAGGGATAACTCTAACCAAGGAAGTCAAAGACCTGTGTGATAAGAATTTCAAGTCTCTGAAGAAAGAAACTAAAAAAGATACCAAAAGATGGAAGGATCCCATGCTCATGGATTGGTAGAATTAACATAGTGAAAATGGCCATCTTGCCAAAGGCAATCTACAAAGTAAATGCAATCCCCATCAAAATACCAACACAATTTTTCACAGACTTTGAAACAAAAATTCTAAACTTCATATTGAAAAACAGAACACCCAGAATAGATAATCCTCTACAATAGTAGGACTTCTGGAGGCACCTCCATACATTTCTTCAAGCTATACTACAGAGCAATAGTAATAAAAACCGCATGGTACGGGCATGGAAATAAGTTGATTGATCAATGAAATCAAATCAAAGACCCAAAAATAAACACACACACACACACACACACACACACACACACACACACACACACCTATGCACTCCTGGTTTTCGACAAAGCCAAAACCATACAACAGAAAGGAGACAGCGTCTTCAACAAAAGGTGCTGGTCTAACTGGATGTCTACATGTAGAAAAATGCAAATAAATCTATATTTATCACTCTGCACAAAAGTAAAGTCCAAATGGATCAAAGACCTCAACATAAAACCAGACACACTAAATTTGTTAGATAAAAAAAGGTGGGGGTCGGGGGGAAGAGGCTTGAACTCATTGTCACAGGAGACAACTTCCTGGCCAGAACACCAGCAGCTCAGGCTCTTAATTAATTAATTAATATTCATTAATTATTACAATTAATAAATTGAACTTCAAGAAATTGAAAAGCTTCTATAAAGCAAAGGACACTATCAATACAACAAAATGTCAGGCTACAGATTGGGAAAAAAATCTTTACCAACCTACATCGAATAAAGGGCTACTATCCAGAATATATAAAGAACTCAATAAACACCAACAAACCAAACAATCCAATTTAAAAAATAGAACACAGAACTAAATAGAGAATTTTCAACAGAGGAATCTCAAATGGTGGAGAAGCACTTAAAGAAATGCTCAACATCCTTAGTCATCAGGGAAATGCAAATCAAATTGACTCTGAGATTTCCTCATACAACTGTTAGAATGGCCAAGATCAAAACCTCAAGTGACCTCCTCCCCTTTCATTTGACCCTGTTTTATCTTCAGGGCTGGCTGCAAAGTCCTCCTCTGTGGCCTAACAGGACTGCTCCTCCCCTGGGGGGGGGGGGAGTCAAAGAGCCTGCCCTTGAGATCCTGTTAGAAATAGTCCTTGTTCCCCTCACTTTGGAAAACTACTTGGTTACTGAGCTACCACAGGCCACATCCGAGCAGAAGTTCTAGGTTATATCCATAGATGGTCCTTGCTTGAGTGTCAGTCTCAGAAAAGACCCTGTGCCTGGATATATTTGGTCTTTGTACAGCTCCTATCCTTTCCATATCACACTAACTCCCCTTCTTTCATATGGACTTGGAAAGGGGCAGGGAGGAGACCAGGGAAGGAGAGTGGGGTTGAGGAAGGAATGAGGGAGCAGGATACAGCTGGGACACAGAGTTAACAAAATGTAACTAAAAAGAAAAATAAAATTTAAAAAAAGAGAGAGAAAAAAAGAAATAAAATTAAATTAAAAAAAAAAAACTCAAGTGACAATACATCCTGGCCAGGATGTGAAGAAATGGAAACATTCTTCCATTGCTGGTGGGAGTGCAAACTTGTACTACAACAATGAAATCAATCTGGTGCTTTCTCAGAAAAGTGGGAATAGCTATACATCAAGACCCACCTATACCACTCCTAGGAATATACCTGAAAGATGCTCTACCATTCAAGGAGCACATTTGTTCAACCATGTTCATAGCAGCTTTATTTGTAATAGCCAAAAACTGGAAACAACCTAGATGCCCTGCAACCAAAGAATAGAGAAAGAAACTGTGGCATATTTACACAATGGAATACTACTCAGCCATTAAAAAAAAAAGGAAATCGTGAAATTTGCAGGCAAATTGTGGGAACTAGAAAAGATCATCCTGGGTGAAATAACTCAGACCCAGAAAGACACACATGGTATGTACTCACCTATAAGCAGATTTTAGTCATATAATACAGGATAGACATATTACAATGCATAGGTCCCAAGAAGATAAGGCCGATGTGGGCCTTCATGTGGGCCCACTAATTAGTAGAATGGGGGATAGCTCTGACAAGGACTATTTTGCCTGCTTTTTGATCACTTCCCCCTGGTGGGACTTCCCTACCAGGACACAGGGGAAGAATATGAACCCAGTCCTCATGTAAATAGATAAGGTGGGGTGTCTGGGTAGAGGTGCTCCCTTATTCTGAAGAATAAGAGAGAGGGAACGTGGGGAGGAGCTTGGGACTGCGAAGACAGGATAGAAGGACCTATCATCCTGTGTAAATTGAATTAATTAATAAAAACTAAAGAAGAAAAAAATCGTATAGTTCTCAGAAAAAAAAATATTCCTTAAGAATTACAAAGTTCAGAATTTTCCAATACCTTGAGTCATCTCCCTGCTCATATGCCTCATCATCCCCTGTTTACCAGAGAGCTTGGGTCAAATCACCAACCTTATCAGTCACACAAGCACGTGATTGTACAAACACTTGTGTCCCCTCCCTTCTGCTTTTATTATATCATTGCATGGACATTAATTGTAAATCCTCAGAGAAAAGTAGAGAAATAATTCATTAATACCATAAGTAATGAAGGCCTCAATATGCATTTTCTAGGTTTATTACTTCTGTCTAGCCAAAAATAATTTTTACTTAAATTTTTATTTTATTTTTTTAATTTTTTATTTAACTTTTATTAATTACACTTTATTCATTTTGTATCCCCTCAAAAGCCCCTCCCTCCTCCCCTCCCAATCCCACCATCCCTCCCCTTTCTGCATGCATGCCCCTCCCCAAGTCCACTGATAGGGGAGATCCTCCTCTCCTTCTTTCTGATCTTAGTCTATCAGTTCTCATCAGAACTGGCTGCATTGTCCTCTTCTGTGGCCTGGTAGGGCTGCTCCTCCCTCAGGGGGAGGTGATCAAAGAGCAGGCCAATCAGATTATGTCAGAGGCAGTCCCTCTTCCCATCACTATGTAACTCACTTGCACACTGAACTGCCATGGGCTACATCTGTGCAGGGGTTCTAGGTTATCTCCATGAATAGTCCTTGGTTGGAGTATGAGTCTCTGGGAAGTTGCCTGTGTTCAAATTTTCTTGTTCTGTTGCTCTCCTTGTGGAGTTCCTGTCCTCTCCAGCTCTTGCTATTTCCCACTTCTTACATAAAATTCCATTCATTCTGCCCGACAGTTGGCCATCAGGCTCAGCATCTGCTTTGATGGTCTGCAGGGCAGAGGCTTTCAGAGGCCCTCTGTGGCAGGTTCCTAGGTTGTTTCCTGTTTTCTTCTTCTTCTGATGTCCATCCTATTTGCCTTTCAGGATAGCAGCTTTATTTGTAATAGCCAGAAGCTGGAAACAGCCCAGATGTCCCTCAACTAAAGAATGGATGCAGAAATTGTGGTACATCTATACAATGGAGTATTACTCAGCAATGAAAAATAAGGAAATCATGAAATTTGCAGGTAAATGGTGGGACCTGGAAAAGATCATCCTGAGTGAGTTGTCCCAGAAGCAAAAAGACACACATGGTATATACTCACTCATATAAACATACAACATAGGATAAACCAACTAAAATCTGTACATCTAAACAACATTTTTAGTTTTTTTATCTTAATTACAGTTTATTTACTTTGTATCCCAGCTGTAGCCACCTCCCTCATTCTCTCCCAATCCCACCCTCCCTCTCTCATCTCCTCCCTGTCCTTCTCTAAGTCCACTGATAGCAGAGGTCCTCCTCCCCTTCCCTCTGACCCTAGCTTATCAGGTCTCATCAGGACTGGCTGCAATGTCTTCTTCTGTGGCCTAGCAAAGCTGCTCCTCCCTCGGGGGAGGGAAGGGAGGGAGGTCAAAGAGCCAGGCACTGAGTTCATGTCAGAGACAGTCCCTGTTCCCCTTACTTGGGAAATCCACTTGGATACTGAGTTGCCATGGGCTACATCCGAGAAGTGGTTCTGGGTTATATCCATGCATGGTCCCTGGTCAGAGAATCAGTCTCAGAAAAGACCCCTATGCCAAGATATATTTGGTCCTTGTGGAGTTCCTGTCCTGTCCAGGTCTTGCTAACTCCTCCTTCTTTCATATGATTCCCTGCACTCTGCCCAAGGTTTGGTTATGAGTACTAAAACAAGGAAATCATGAAATTTGCAGGCAAATGGTGGGATCTAGAAAAGATCATCCTGAGTGAGGTATCCGAGAAGCAGAAAGACACACACGGTATATACTAGTTATAAGTGGATACTAGACCTAAAAGATAGGATAATCATACTAAAATCTGTACATCTAAAGAAGCTAAACAAGAAGGAGGACCCAGGGTAAGATGATCAACCCTCACTTAGAGAGACAAATGGGATGGACATTAGAAGTAGGAGAAAACAAGAAACAGCACAGGAGCTTACCCCAGAGGGCCTCTGAAAGACTCTACTGAGCAGTGTATCAAAGCAGATGCTATTTTTTTCTTCTGAAATTATTTTACAATCTGCAGGATACCCAGGACCTTTCCTGACATTTCACATCCTCCACTCTTTCCCTTGAGCAGTCAGTGGCATCTGCATATGCTAATGGAGTTTCTCTCTGGGATGAGGATCATTAAGAGAAAGAGTGAAGCAAAATGGAAACTGAAAGATCAAGTTTGTTCCTGGCCAGCAAAACAGGTGTTGACGTTCCTGAGCATGGCAGTTTTTTATTGAATTTACACAGCACATGGACACATCTGGAAACTTTTTGCGTGACTTTAAGATGTAATTATTTCAAAACCTACTATATGCTTTTCGGGGCTTGTTTTTCTGTTGATTAGAATTAAAATTAGTTGCCTCTATGAAACCCTGGGATGCTGATAGCAGGTTAGGGACTTGGTGCATTTTCCTGGGAGAGGAAAGCAAGAGGCCCTTTCAGAGAAATTCCCACGAGAAAAGAGAAGAACAAAGCCTCCTTGGCCCATTTATAGAATAATTTTGTAAAATCGGAAGTTGTGACTTTTGTAGAAAATTAGGATGATGTCAGTACTAGATTGGATTTAATGGGGTTCTATTTATTGCCTCTCCTCTGATCCTTACTCCAGATAGTATCTCCCTTTCCTGGCTTGAGCCCTCCTTGCACAGTATCTTGGCAACCTAGTTAACACTCTGGCACTGAGCAAAGTTCTTTGGAAATAAGGCAGCTCTTCTCCCTTGTTGTCTGGCTTTCCCATCAGTCTTGCTCCTGCCTTCTGGTCAGCTCTCCATGCTCTGCATTTTCTCTTCTAGAACAGAGACTTTCCTAAAATTCATTGATGCCCACTCTGTTTCTCCTGTCTCTCCACATTTCTTTTCAAAGCACATCATCATTTGTGAGTTTTGTCACAGGTTCTTTCTTCTTCTTCTTCTTCTTCTTCTTCTTCTTCTTCTTCTTCTTCTT
>NW_026596073.1:17108424-17164904 GCF_907164565.1 Psammomys obesus | reverse complement strand
TTCTTCTTCTTCTTCTTCTTCTTCTTCTTCTTCTTCTTCTTCTTCTTCTTCTTCTTCTTCTTCTTCTTCTTCTTCTTGTCTGGATGCACAAGCAACGTCCTGTCAGGTTCCCCCTTCTCAGTAAGAGAGGCCATCCTCTCATACCACTGCTACAATAGCTATCAGACATATCTAGAATTATATGCCATACTGGGTGTCTGTCAAAATAAAGAAAAAAATACAGTCAATAAGCATGTCGATAAAGAAAGGATTTGGGGACATAAACATTGGTTTAGTATGAGACACTACTCACCTAGGAAACCCAAACAATAAGCTACTGTGTCCTTTGTTTGAAGTTATTATAAGTACCATCAATTGCCAGTATATTGCAGTCAGTTTAGGAAAACCCTAAAACTATTCTGGGTGCCCCAACACAACCCAAATTCAGCAGCTGGAAATAAAAAAAAAGAGTATAGAACCCACATGGATGAACAAGGAGAAATTTAGAACCTTTCTAGTTGCAAATCCTGTGGGGGTTTTTTTTCCTAATAATTGTGCAACTCTTTGAGGGGTAACTTAACCAAGGCCATAGCACAAGTTCAAATTCAAGATACCCATTAACGGTCAGAGTATCATCACTGTGACAAAATTCCTGAGAGAAACAGCTTAAAGAAGGGAAGATCTATTTTTCCTCAACGGTTTCAGAGGTTCCGTCGGTGTTGAGGTGAGGCAGGACATGCGGCAGAAGGGTATAGAGAAACACAGCTGCTCACATCATGAAAGCCTGGAAGCAGAAAGACACAGCTCAGGGATAGCTGGGACACTCAAAGGAACACACACAGTGCTACTTTCTTCTACAAGGTACTGCATGAATGATGTTCTGATGAAGTTAGCACTTTCATTATCCAATCAGCTCTCAAGAATTAAAGTAAAGCATCTAAGTAACAAGACTCCAACATGTGAGCCCTTTAGAGACTACTTCATATGCAAACCATGGCAATGTCCACATCACAGGCACCATTTTTTTCTATCCCTAAAAAAAAAAAAAAAAAAAAATTCTTGTTTTTAAACAACTGTACTGTTGGCTTGCCCCTATTGCTATTTTGTATGCTACGTTGCTGAATTTGTTCATCAGATCTAAGAATCTGCTACTGGTGAAGCCTTTAGAGTCTCATATCATCTTCAAACACAATTACTGTGGGTTCATCCTTTCCTTTTATGGCTTTCTATTGTAAGTCCCGAGGACTAACAAATGATGCTGGTCTAACTGGATTTCTGGGTGTAGAAGAATGCAAATAGAACCATATTTGTCACCCTGCAGAAAACCCAAGTCAAAATGAATCAAAGACCTCAACCTTAAACAGATACATTAAATCTACTAGAAAATAAAGTGGGGAAGAGCCTTGAATTCGTTGGCACAGGAGACAACTTCCTGAACAGAATGCCAACAGCTTGGACTCAAAGACCTGCAATTAATAAATGGGACTTCTTAAAACTGAAAAGCTTCTGTAAGGCAAAGGACACATCAATAGAAAACTGTCCTCTGAGAGGCACCACTCAGTCGCCAATTGAAACAGATGATGAGACTTGCGGTCAAACATGGGATGGAGCTCCAGGACCCTTGTGAAAGTGTGGGGGGAAGGAGAGAAGGACACAGAGAAGAAAGAACTCTACAAGAAGACTAACAGAGTCAACTAGCCTATGCCTACATGGATTTACAGAGAATGAAGCATCAACCAAAGAGCATGCATTGTCTGGACCTAGGTTTCCTACACATACATAATTGATAGGCAGCTTAGTCTTTATGGGAGTTCCCTAGCAAGTAGAACTAGAATTCTCTCTGAAATGGACTCTGTTGCCTGCTATTGGATTAGTTCCCCGTAGAGGGGCTACCTTGCCTGGCCTCAGTGGAGGAGGATGTGCTCAGTCTTTATGAGACCTGATGTTCTGGGATGGATTGATACAGGGGTGGTGGGCTCCCATTTTTTGCGAAGAAGGGGACTGAGGGAAAGGTTTGTACAGTGGGACCAAGAGAGAGGAGGAAGGGGGCATCCATAGGATGTAAAATGAATAAATAAATACTTAATTTTAAAATATCACACAGCTACAAAACCTTCCCTTATAACTGCAACCTGACTGCAAGATATTGTACAATATTGACACAAATGTGGAAGTAACTAGCCACGTTTTGTTGTTATTGTTGTTTGTTGGTTTGTTGTTGTTGGATTTAAGGCCCAGCCCATGAGATACCTGACACTGTTAAAGTGGTCAAAAACCTGAAACTAAACAGATCATGTGTCATAGAAGGAAACCTACTATTGTTCTGCTAAAGGACAATGGCAATAAAATAACTCTTAATAGTATTATACCCTACTCCCCTACCATCTGACCCTAGCCTATCAAGAAATTGGGGAGGGGAAGAAGGGAGAAGAGGGAGGGAGGGTGGAACCAGAAGGAGATGAGGGAGGGGGCTAAAGTTGTGATGTAAAGTGAATAAATAAGTAGATAATATATAAACAACAACAAAATATTATTATACTCATGCATAAGTGTTAAACCCTCATCAGAGATGCTTCTTTTTAAAGTAGATGATAATTAACACAGGGATCCATAACTGGACAATTTCCAGTAATAGATTTTTTTTTTGAGCATTCATCTCTAAATAGGAAGGTTTTATTCAACTTCTCCCCTTAAGGCTCGAGAATCTAAATTGAAGAGGAAGCAGAAAAAAATATAAGTGGAAGAGGTTAGAAATGAGGCCAAGGAAACAAAATCTTTCAGACACAACAGAGTTGATACATATATGATCTCATAAAAAATGACATCATGCACAAGACCTATACAAGTTTAAGCCACAGTACTGAGAAGGGGAAGTAAACACAAAATCCAATCCCTAACCAAGAAGCCCTTTGTCAGATGTAGGGTTGGTAAAGATCTATTCCCAATCTGCAGACTACTGTTTTATTCTATTGACAGTGTCCTTTGTCTTGCAGAAGATTTTCAGTTTGTTTTTTGTTTGTTTTTATTTTTATTTCTTTGTTTGCTTTGTTTATGGGATTTTTTTTTTTCCGAAAGACAGGGAACATAACATTGGGTGGAGATGGAGATAGGACTAGGATCTTGGAAGAGTTGGAAAAAGGAAAAGGATAAAATCAAAATATACTGTATGAAAATTTTTAATTAAAAAAAAAGATGCCCATGAGGAAGATTAGTAATTGCCTTGACAATGGCAGCATAGAACCAAAAAATTTACATCAATAATTTTAGGCAAACAAGATGGTGCACTGGGTAAAGAGGCTTGCAATCAAGCCTGATGATCTGAGTTCAGATCTCTAGTACCTACATTGTAGGAGGAAAGAAACAGCTCCTACAGGCTAACTGCTGATGTCCAAAGCATAGGGTGGCACAAACACACACACACAGACAGACAGATAAATAGATAAATGTAACTTTAATGTTTTTTAAGAAAATTTAGATTCAAAAGAAACCAGGGTAGGAAGCCAAATGCAACATTGTGAAGAACATTGAATGAAGGGATTGGTGAAGTCTGTAATACAGGTACATCTAATTGCATTCAAGTATTTATTGTATATTTTAATTGTATTATCCTTTGATAATTTCTTACATGTACTGTGAACGTGTTCCTCCTCTCAACACTATCTCATCCCTCTCCTTCTCCTGTGGAACCCCTCATTCTCCCCAGAAAATCTCCCTATTTTTCTCTCTTTGTTTTGCTCTTGTTTTATTAGCCACTGAGTTTAATTATGGTTGCTCATATAAACATGGGTGAGTCTTTCCTACAGAAACATGGATAACTCAGGTCTGGCGATATTAGAGACCCTTACAACCACTATCTGCCAGTAGGTCTTCTTGAAGAATCATGGGCCCCTCATCTATCCATAATAAAATGTTGCAGGGCTCAATCTCGTGCAGGTGTTAGGCAGGTAACCACAGTGTCTTTGAGTTCATGGGGGCAATGGCCAGGTTGTATCTAGAAGACAAGGTCTCTCTCACAGCAGAAATCCTCATCCTATGCTCATCCTCATCTTACTATTCGTCTCCTGTGGTACTCCCTGAGCCTTGGAGGACTGGTATATATGTCTTGTTTATGACTGAATACACAGATCTCACTTGTTCTCAACATTTTGACCATAATGTGTCTTTGCATTGACCATCACTTACTATAAAGAAAAGCTTCCAGAACCAAAGCTGAGAGCACAGTAATGTGTGATGATAAACAAAAATATTTACTTTTTTTTCTGTGAAATCACTAGCTTTCATTGTTTGCAAATCTAATTCTGAAGAAAAAAATGAAAACTATTGTGAGGTCTGTCTAAAACAGAACCAGATGAAAGACTTGTAATAAAAATTAAAACAAAAGCCCCACTCAGAGACATAAAAATGGTCTTTGAAATGTTTTAGAAATATTACCAGAGGCTGTGAAATCTTGAAATATAGACATTTGCAGTTGAATTACAATTCTGCATGCAGAAAGGGCTTGGAGGAGGAATTATCAAAAGTCTCTCCTAAAACCTTAACATATTCTTTTATTTGTTTTATTTATTCATAAATGTATCCTATGATTCACACCACTGCATGGCTTCCCAGGAACTCTGTGTGTGTGTGTGTGTGTGTGTGTGTGTGTGTGTTTTGTCCACAAAGGAGGAAGTCTCTTATATTCAAAAGTAAACACATATCAGAAAGCTTGAATATTACTTGCAGAAATAATTTTAGTGCCCACGTTAAAACCAGGAAAAGTGAGAGTCAATAGGGTTAAATGTATCCTAGACGAGAGATTCAAACACACACATTAAAAGTAAGAGTTGCCATAAATAATAAAAAAGCTCATCTAAAGAAAGATTTAGACAAACAACTGTAATGGAGTGAAGTCAGCATATGCCATCAGCAAAACAAATAAAATTTAATGCTGTAGAGAGCTGTGGAAGATTCAGTTTTGTTACAGAGAATAAAACATTAAGGATTGTTTTGTTAGATAGGGTTTTTAACTAAATATGTGATTTGAGGTCTACTTTTTCTTCAACCAAGTTCTGTAATCTCTCTCTCAGGGACTTTACTCATAGGAATAGCCAAAAATATAAGCACCAAACATGCATAATTTTTCATTATAAAATAGTTTGCAGAAAGAAATGAAATTATTCTTTTATATTAAAATATCATTAAATGTTTTATGGATTCATTTGCCGAGTGCATAAGAAAGCAGAGATGGAGCTGTTATGTCAGTGTGAAGTTCAGCAGCTGGTTTCCATTACCCACGTCCAACAACACCCAATCAAACATGGTGAGGAGAGAAATGCATACCCGAAAAGGTCCCATTTGCCCCTTCTGGTAGGATTTTGCACATAACATTTTCATTGTCTCAGAAGTAAAGTACTAAAGAGAAGAGTAGGCACCAGGAAGCCCTTTCTTACTGCTGTGTTCTGCCCTCACTCTTCTATGTTTGTGGTCCAGTAAATGTGATTTGAACAAAATTAAACAATTCCACTAAGGATAAGGCTGGTACCGTAGTCTATTATAAAGAATACCGCATGTTTTAACGACTGGGATAATGACACCCTACTTTATAATGACTACTCCCAGGTAAAGGAAATTACAGACATCGTTTTCAATGATTCAGAATTCTGTGTGTCTCCAATCAAGATCTTGAATATTGCTTCACAATAAATGTCACTGATGAGAAGGTGGCCCAGTGCCAGTTGTCACAGCAATCCCAGCCCATCTCTTTGAGCAGGTTTCTCATGGCTCGTGTGTAGTTGGACAAAGGTGCCATTGTCACAGCCTTTACAAATGTACAGACTTTCTGTCCAGTATTATATAAACATTATTTGTGAGATGGCTGGTACACTATAATTCTGTTTTTCTATGTGTCTCCCTTTACAGGGCACTGTAGCAGTACTTCTCCCTAAAAGAGAAAGGCACAGGAAAGAGAGCTAGTATCATGTAACTAAGTAGCCTTGTTCCAGAATATCTGAAGAAAGCAGACTCCAGGAAACCAACAACATAAGCCACAAAGATATGTGGCAGCCTAAAACTGTGAAAATCAGACTCTCTAGAAGCATGGAACATTCTAGAATCATAAACTTACAAATCATCTAAGGACTTTCAAGTTCATCAGATCCATTTCCAAAATGTTATATAAGAATACTAAGGTCGAGGTTAGCAAGATGGCTCAGAAGGTAAAGGAGATTTTTGCCAAGCCCGATGACCTAATTTCAATCTCCTACATAGTAGAACCAATTTCCATAAATTGTCTCACACATGCACTAAAAGGAATGTGTGTGTGTGTGTGCATGTGTGTGTATGTGTAGTGTGTGTGTTTATAGTGTGTGTGTGTGTGTGTGTGTGTGTGTGTGTGAGTGTGTGTATGAAATTTCCTTGGATGACTGGTTGATCTTAAAACATGGCATTCTGTAGCCAATAATTACAATGGAGTAAGGTTGAGGAAAATGTGAAAACTCTAGGCGACTGGATGAGCCCTCCATTGACCTGAACCAAATGACTGCTGTAAATCACACTGATTGTTTTCTTGTGGTTTATTTTTTCCCTAGAGTTTAAGAACAGAATCATTTGAATTAGCTAATGGCTTCACAAAACTAGGCTTTTCAGCATTATGTTAAGGATTTAAATAATAGAAGAGATTTCAATATCACACAGAGCTTAGTCCCAATTTTCAACTTCAAACATTTTTTTAAAAGTTCATATTCAACTTAATTTAGGCTTTCATAAGACTTTTTATTTTAATTTTATGTTATATGTTTGGGGAGAGGTTAGACAGAATCAATGTGACCCAACAAAGATCTTCTATAATCTTTTCATTTTCTTCTACAGCTAAACTTTTGTATGTTATTATTGCAGGTTTTAAAATAATGTCATCTCAATGAAACCGTTTCCTGATTCTGGCCTTTGACCCTGTTTACCCCAACAACCTCATACATTTAGATCAATTTCTTCTTACTAAAATGTCATCTTCAGGGGTCTATTCAATAATGACCTCTGGGCAATAAATAGCTTTTTTTACTCTTTATAGGTGTGAGAGCACCTTGTCTCTCTTCTCTCAAGGATAGGATGGGCAGGTGCTAAATGATAAGGCTATACATTCATATGTAGCCAAGTGTCACTCTACTGTCCTGGGAACTCACTGTTGGTTGTAGATCATCAGTTAAATCTTTTGTTTTTGAAGTCATGTTTCTTACTGGCTACTGCTGAGGTTTTCAGCCACAACACAACTGTTCCTCACCTCTACCAGATTTTTCAGTCTCATCGCTGTGCCTAAGTGGTTTGTGTTTTCACTTACCCTCCTTAGCTCTTAAAATGTACTTTTATCTGAGGATGCAGACTTTTGAAAATACTGGTAAGCTCTCAGCTCTTTCCACACTCTTACCTTGCTGTTCCCTTTAGTATCTTGTTTCCAGTTATACTCTATAGTCCTATTCCTGCATTTTCTTTTAAAATGTTTTTCAAATCTTAATTTTTTTTTCTGCATCACTATTCCACATTGTGGGTTCATCCTTCAATCTATCTATCTTATCAGCCAGTTCTTTTCATAGTATTCAGCCTTGAGGTTGTACTCTTAAATATTGGCTCATTTATTTCATTGACTATCTTTTTTTTTGGGGGGGGGGTTGGGGCACTTATGTATATATCACACATAATTTTTTATTTCATATGTGTTCTGTATTTATATTAATTCTTCCCTTTCTTCTCCTCCCTATAATCTCTACTGTACCCTCTCAACTCTCCCTCAAATTCATGGCCTCTTCTCCTTATTATTATTTCATATATGCAAATAAATACACAAATGCAACCTAATACACATACATTTAGTGTTGCTCAAATGTTTACGATTTTAGGCTGACAGCCCTTGTTATTGGACAAGCAATTAGGGACTCATCCCTGGGAAAGACTAATTCTCCCTCTCTTGGTAGTCAGAATTGCCTATAGCTCTTCATCTATGCATGGGCCCTGTGATATTTCCCTCACTCCATACTGGCATTTCTATACTGGTGTTGTTGTTCAGGCGTTGGTTAGAAAGCCGTATTGTTGAGTTTTCAGGCGTGCCACATGCTTGTCATGCATAGAAGATGCAGCCTCACAACAGACATCCTAGGCCTCTGGCTCTGGCAATCCTTTTACTCCCTTTTCTTCCCTAAGCCTTAGGTGTAGTAGTTATGGTGTAGCTGTATCCATGGGGAGGGGGGGGCATTCCACAGTCAGCTGTTTGCCTTTTAAGCAGTTGTCACTTTCTGTAATAGTCTCCATCATTTTGTATTTTTAATATTTCAAAGTGTTTCTTCTTCATGTCTACTCTTTCATTCCTTCCCATCCCTAGTTGTGTCTATTTCTTCCTTTCACTATTTTCTTTCCCTTTTTGGACATTTTACACCTAATTATTTTTCAGACAACATTGTTTTTAATAAATGGGGTGAATACACATTGTAATATGATTTTCTTGTCTATTGTAGTAGTGCTTCTGTGTGTGATTAAAATTTTTGTCTACAAACTCTTCTGTAACTGTGAAATGTTTGTCCTTACTCTGTGTGCTTAGATATCTCTGACTCAGATCTTTGCTCCTGTTTCTACAAGTTCTTGCAGGGACCTTTGAAATATAATTCAGTTTATGACAGCAGAGAGATGTCACCAATTGCTAAGTAGCTGACCCGTCTACCACTAGGTTGGAGATAGTTTTCCTCCCAAAGAACATAAATGTATAGCACTTGATGAGCATTTGGGCCCTGAGAGAACTGAACGCCTGACTAACACTCCCTGCCTCTGACTTCAGGGGTCCACACTTTTCTGTGCTCATCTCTCCATTTCTGTTCAGTTTAGGACTAATGTGTGGTTAGTTTCAGCATGATTATTCAGCCAAATTATGTCAACCTATATCTAGTTCCACTTTTTCTTCTAGAGACATCAAGATGTCTTTACTGTCTTTCTTTACTGTAGACTTAGCCTTGTGACTTGCGCTGGTGAATAAAATAAGAGTGGGCTTATATATAGAAAAAAAAATTCATGACATCACATTCCTTTCAGCACCACAGCCATTAGTGATGCCTCAAGTGGGACTACTGCCATCTACCTGAAGGTGACCACAACATGGATCAATGCCTTATGTATCACAGTGGGAAAGCTCTGTGAGCAAGAAATGCATTTTTCAACAAATTAAGATTATGGTGTTGTTCCTACTGCAACCTAATTAAGACCACTCAGACAAAGGTATTTGTATTTTCCCCCTTTTAAAATATTTTATTATTTGAAGGGAGGGGTCCTGCATGTGCACATGTGTGAGGAAAAGTTGAGGGAATTGTTTCTCTATGTGTCCCAGGGATTGAACTCAAGTCATCAGACTTGATGATAAGCACCTTTACCTACTGAGCCATCTTGCTACTGCCAATGCTTTTCTTTTAAATTTTCCTGTATTTTCCTTGTATTTTTGTTGCAGAGAGACACTTCAAAGCATGAATCTGCAATGCAGTCTTGCTGCTATTCCAATCTATATCTCTGAAGAACCTAGATACTGAGATTTAAACAAAGAAAATATGCACTAAGCGAATAATACAAGTGTTTGTTCACACAGCAAACTATGTGTCTTCAGAAATAAAGGCTGTATACTGGATTGAGTAATGCAGGCATCACTGTTTAATCCCCAGAACTTACATTTTAAATATTGCTTTATTCATTCTTCAACAAATGATGATTGAACATCTACTATAACAGGCATCATTATATTCAAGACAAAGTATAATACAGTTTTCTGAGGCATTAAGAAGACAGAAAAGTCAAGGATAATTTATGTTGTATATGATGCTACTAATAATACAAAGAAGCACACGCTGCTAGGCTAAACTGTTTTGTCATCTGCTGGACAGCTATTATATTCCAGGAAGAATATAATCATCATCATCATCCTGATGATCTGTGGGGATGGCATTTATCCTATTTCTATGGAATAAGCATTCTGATGATGATCATGTCAGATTTATATTTCTATGCAGCTTCCTTGTAACCTCCCTGAAAGTGAAAACTGTGTTGAATTTTTTAGAGCTTAATGTTCTCTTTTTTTCTTTATTTTTTTATTAATTACAGTTTATTCACTTTGTATCAAAGTTGTAGCCACCTCCCAAACCAACCCTCCCTCTCTCATCTCCTCCCATGCCCCTCCTCAAGTCCACTGATAGGGTAGGTCCTCTTCCCCTTCCCTCTGACCCTAGCCTATCAGGTCTTATCAGGACTGGCTGCATTGTCTTCCTCTGTAAGCTGGTAAGGCTGTTCCCCCATCAGGGGAGGTGATCAAAGAGCCAGCCACTGAGTTCATATCAGAGACAGTCCCAGTTCCCTTACTAGGGAACCCATTTGGAGACTGAGCTGCCATGGGTTACATCTGTGCATGGGTTCTTGGTTATGTCCGTTCATGGTCGTTGGTTAGAATATCAGTCTCAGAAAAGATTCCTTTGCCAATATTTTTTGGTTCTATTGCTCTCCATGTGCAGTTCCTGTCCCTTCTAAGTCTTTCTATCTCCCCTTTTCATAAGATTCCTTGAACTCTGCCCAAAAATTGTCTATGAGTCTCAGTATCTGCTTTGATACCCTGCTGGATAGAGTCTTTCAAAGGTCCTCTATGGTAGGCTCCTGTCCTGTTCCCTGTTTTCTCCCTCTTCCAATGTCTGTCCCTTTTGCCTTGCTGAATGTGGATTGTTCATCTTACCCAGGGTCCTCCTTCTTGCTTAGATTCTTTAGGTGTACAGATCTCAGTATGCTTATCCTATATGTCTAATATACACTTGTAAGTGAGTATATACTATACTCACTTTTTGCTTTGTGTCTTTTTGCTTCTGGGATACCTCACTCAGGATGATTTTTTTCTAGTTCCCACCATTTGCTTGCAAATTTCATGATTTCCTTGTTTTTAATTGCTGACAACAGCCTACAGACTGGGAAAGGATCTTCACTATCCCTATATCTGACACAGGGCTAATATACAGAATGTATAAAGAACTCAAGAAGCAACAAATCAAGTAATCCAATTAAAAAATGGAGTACACAGCTAAACAGAGAATTCTCTGTAGTGACATATCAAATGGTAGAGAAACACTTATAGAAAGGCTCAACGTCCTTAGTCATCAGGGAAATGCAAATCAAAATAACCCTGAGATTTCACCTTACACCCATCAGAATGGCTAAAATCAAAAACTACTGTGACAACACATGATGGAGAGGATGTGGAGAAATGGGAACCATCCTCCATTGCTGATAGGAATGTGAACTTGCACAACCACTTTGGAAACCAATCTGGTGCTTTCTCAGACAATTAGGAAAAGTGCTTCTCAAGATCCAGCTATACCACTCTTGAGCATATATTGGAAAGATGCTCAACCATTCAACAAGGACATTTGCTCAACCATGTTTGAAGCAGCTTTATTCGTAATAACCAGAATCTGGAAACAACCTAGATGCCCCTCAACTGAGGAAAGGATACAGAAATTGTGGAACATTTACACAGTGGAACACTACTCAGCTTAATGCAGGTAATCTCATCTCAAAATCAACAAGCCAATGGTTGTTTGATCTCTACAACTCTCTTCCCTAGTAAGCACTCATCACATCTGGGAACAGCTGCATAACAGCTCTTTGGCTAGAAATACCCCATTTCCATAAAAACTATTAAAAATGTCTTTCCTTAAATAACTTTATCACAAATTTTGGGATCCATAAAAGACCCCCAAAGCTAACTAGTCCAGTGTTGCTCAAATGGCAAGTGTTCAGTCAATGAAATAACTCAGCAACTGTCTAAATGATACAACCTTCTTGTGGAAACATGAATTATGATATGACTTCTGCCATTGCTGTGTAGGTAATTCTACTCCTCTGGAATTTACTGATTCATTACAAGCATTCCATACTACTGTTGTTGTTGTTTTGTAACTTCTTTTCAAATGTGTTTTTCATGTAACTCAAGAAAACCGAACGTTGTAGGTATAAAGGGTGAGCAGGGTTAGACACAGGGCCTGTACAGGCAACACATGTTTGAGAAATGGTGGTTTGGGCCTGACCTTCTCACTGAGTTGGAGAGGAGGTGACAGATACAAAGGCCTCTGGGAGAATCTGCATGCAGGTCCCTGCTCCTAGTATTCATATGAATCCCACTGCCTCCTCTATTCTATTTCAACCAAGCTCATCCCCTGCTTAGAATAAGATAAGATAGCATAACATAAAGTGATGAGAAATGTGGCAAGATTTTAAAAATATAGTCAAGATTTATTATTTTTAAAAGGTGCCCATCTTTTTCTCATAGGTAGTTTGCTGTTCTTCACCCTCCCAGGAATGATTAAGATGCCATTTCTTGCAGGTTCACTGAACCAGAACTGTAGAGATAATGGGTTATTATAGGAAAATTTGGCTTTGACATTTATATGATAAATTTGGAGGCAATTAGATGAAAAACACTCTATTAGATAAAATGAGTATACCAATGTGAAGATGGCCTACTGTTAATTATAAATTGACATTAAGATGGAAGAAGGCTTAACCCAAAAAAAAAAAAAAAAAAAAAAAAAAGCTGATTAAATTGGAGGAGGCAACATAATCTTGTAATTGTAAACGTTTGCTCTTTTAGCACAGTCTGTTGTTTTCAGAATTTATAATATCTGACATTATTAGCATGTGTATAATAAACGCCCACCCTGTGGTTAACTCCAAGATGCGCTGGCTCTTGGCGTTAAAATGTGAAATCCAACAAAACAGCTACACTTCTCTCCATTACAATGAAATGGGAAGTCAGGGAGCAATGCTAGCACAAAGATGTTCTTTTTTTTTTTTTTTTTTTTTTTTTTTAGTTGAGGCATCAAGCCTGTAGCTGGGGGAGTAATGATTGCTTCTGAGTTTCTCCTGGAAGGGGGCTATGTGAGATCCACCAGCGAAGGAAAAGGAGGCTCAGGCTCAGAGTGCGCAGCTGCAGCAGTGAACTTGCTGTCCGTGGCCAGCTGCCAAGGAGCTTCCACCTCAACTGAGCAAAATGAGAACAAGCGTGTTCTAAGGAACAATCCTGCAAAGCGACGGCCTCGTATTCGATTCTTTTTCATCTTCAGTGATTTTGTGGCCCCTATGAATTTAAAATGTAAAATGAAATATTTATCAACAATCAAAAACAGACGTGTCCAACTGTGTTACCCGAATTCAATGCTTCTTTCATCACAGAGAGCACACAGCTTCTTCAGAAGCTCATTCTCCCAAACTGAGAAAAAGCCTTCTTTCAGAGAAGATGCTATAAAATTTTAACCCCGTCTGCTCAAAGAGGTATCTGTGCAAGAACGGTTTTAATTTCAATAAAGGATTAGATACTGGGGGCTCTCCGTCTTACTCTAGGAGTTAAAACTCTTTTAAGTAGTAAACTGTAGTAATAGTGCTACCATTTAAGTCTTAATATGTTTCATTGACAATCACCAGTAGTTTACATTCTTGTATTTATTTTATCTTTACAAATGACTTGCAATTGATGTTAGCATCTGCCACCTTCAAAGTAAGAAACTGGCATTTAAATACAATATATAAATTATCAGCTAGTAGGGCTAAGGAGATGGTTCAGTCAGGAAAGCATTTGTTACGCTGCTGGGGTAGTCAGAGACAAGCAGATCCCTGGGGCTCAATGGCCAGCCAGTCAAGGCAAATCACCCTGTCTCAATAAAGCAAGATGGAGACCACTTGATTAACATGTTGCTCTCTAGTCTCCACATGTGCACACACACATACACCTGGACACACGTGTGCACACCCACACAGTACACTAAGTATGTTTAAATTGAGATTTATTTGTTTTATCTCTTACGTACTGATCTTTGCGCCACCTTGCAGCCCTCTTGCCTTTGCTATCCAAACTTCTCCCTCACCTCATTTTTTACTAATGTCCCTTAAAAGCCTCACATAACTCACAGAACTGCTGATGAAGGAACATTCTCATCCTCTCAGCCAGGCACCTTTGAAAGATACAGACGGATCTGTACTTTTTGTGTCTCGACCTTCTTCTCCCTCCCTTGTACTGCCCTTTGTCGGGTCCAGGCACTGAGGTTTTCCACAATGTTTTAAAAGCACCTGCTACCTGGATCTCCCCACCATGGGTGGGTCCGTTTTAATAGCTCTCAGAGGGATACTGATGGACTCCTGTTAGAGAGCAGAAGTTTTCCTGAGATGCTCTATCACTATCGCCCCTTTACACTAAGTCTGGACTTTTACACTCTATTAATCTCAGTAGGTCTTTCTATCCCCTCATTAAACTGACTAGTAAATTCAAACTAATAAGATTAATTTGGCCTACAATCTGAAAGTGAACTGAAATCACTACTATCCTCAAAGTCTTCATTCTTTGTGATTGCTAGAAACTATCTTCTTGGGGTTTTTTTTTTTGTTTTGTTTTGTTTTTCTTTTTTCTTTTAAGACTGTCCCTAGCACCTGGAGATACTACATATATACAGATTAATTTTAAAAATTAATGATTTTCTAATATCCTTCAGTTAGCCAAGGCTCATACCTTCCAGTTCTACCATGTTCCATCCCACTGCACTGGCATTGGGCAGTAGAGCAATAGTAGGCATCTGTGGGTGCACTTACAAAGCCCCTGCCTTCCCCTCCCAAACACAAACAGTCCTAGAGGTAGAAAGCCAGGCTAGAAAAGACTCAGACTGCTATGGATGCAGCTATAAAAGTTATTTTCACTTTACAACAATTGGGATGGAATAGAAGTGAAAAGTTCTTATGTTACAATTAATGGTAGGCTGTTTTCAGCCTGAAATAGAATAATATGCAAGAAAAAAAAAATGGTGTAAACCCTATTGTGATCAGAAAGAAAAAAATCTGCCGGAACCTTCCGTGGTCTGCAGCCTGAGACTAGCGCACAGAGCAGGGAGCGGCAGGTGAGTGCCCTCTTCATCTACTGGCCTGCCACAGCCCACCAGCAGCAGTGGAAAGGTCTGCCCAGATCCCTCTACACTCCACTTCCCCTCTGCACTCCATACCCCAGTTCCCAGGCCTGTGCCATTTCCCAAACCCTGCCCAGTCTATGGCCCTGGAGACCAGCACCTATCAGGAAGCAGTAGGAAAACCAAAGGTCTGTGGCCATCTAGGACCAAGAGCTCAACCTACAACTCCAGAGACTTACAACCATCAGAGATCACCAGGCCTGCTAATACCCAAGTCAACCAGATGGCTAGAGGTCAGCATGAGAACACAAGCAACAAAACCCAAAGCCATATGACACCACCGGAGCACAGCTTTCCTACCATAGTGAGCCCTGAGGATGCTATCACACCTGAAACACAAGAAAACAATCTTAAAGCTGAGGTTATGAAAATTATAGAGGACTTAAAAGAGGAAAATAAATTCCTCAAAGAAATGCAGAAAAATACAAACAGGTAAAGGAATTAAATAAATCCCTTTTAAAATATTTAAAAAAATACAATCAAACAGAAGAAGCAAATGAATAAATCTGTCCTAGAAATAGAAAACCTTTGGAAGAGAACATGAACTAGAGACAAGAGACAGAAGCATAACCGAAAGAATACAAGAGATGGAGGAGAGAATCTCAGGTGTAGAAGATATGATTAAAGAAATAGATACAACAGTAAAAGAAAATGTTAAATCTAAAAAGTTCCTGACACAAAACATCCAAGAAATCTCAGACACTATAAAAAAAAAAGTAAGAAAGATAGAATTACTTATCTCTAGAAGACTCCTACCTCCAAGGCCCAGATAATATTTTCAAGAAAATCATAGAAGAAAACCTCCCCAACGTAAAGAAAGAGACGATTATAAACATACAAGAAGCCTACAGAACACCAAATAGACTGGACCAGAAAAGAAAATCCTCCTGTCACATGATAATCAAAACACTAAATGTACAAAACAAAGAAAGAATATTAAAAGCTGCAAGGGGAAAAGGTCAAGCCACATATAAAAGCAGACCTATCAGAATTATACCTGACTTCTCACCAGAAACTTTAACAATAAGAAGGGCTCAGTCTTAAAGATATCATAAAGACACTAAGAGACCACAGACATCAACCTCAACTACTATACCCAGCAAAACTTTTAATCACCATAGATGGAGAAAACAAGATGTTCCATGACAAAAACAAATTTAAACAGTACCTATTCACAAACCCATCCCTACAGAAAACACTAGAGAGAAAACTCCAACCCCACAAGCCTAATTAAACCCAGAAAATCACAGGAAGTAGATAACCCCACAACAGCAAAACCAAAAGAGGGGAGGCATACCACACACACACACACACACACACACACACACACACACACCACTACCACCACCAACATCAAAACAACAGGCATTAACAACTACTGGTCATTAATATCTCTTAATATCAATGGCCTCAACTCCCTAATAAAAAGACATAGGCTAACTTAATGGAGTATAAACAGGATCCATCATTCTATTGCATAGAAGAAACACATCTCAGCAACAATGATAGAAATTATCTCAGAATAAAGGACAAGAAATGGCCACAAAAAGCAAGGTGGGGTAGCTTTTCTAGTATCAAATAAAATAAACTTTCAATCAAAATTAATCAAAAGAGATGGGAAAGGACACTTCATACTCATCAAAGGAAAATCAACCAAGTAGATGTCTCAATTCTAAACATATGTGCCCCAAATGCAAGGGCACACACATTTGTAAAAGAAACATTACTAAATTTTAAATCATACAACAAAACCCACAGCTTAATAAAAGAGACTTTAACACACTTCTCTCACCAATGGATATATCATCAAGACAGAAACTAAACAGAGAAATAACAAAACAAACCAACATTATGAGTCAATTGGACCTAACAGATATCTACAAAACATTCCATCCAAACACCAAGAAATAATGCGTTCTTCTCAGTACCTCATGGAACCTTCTCCAAATTTGACCACCTACTCGGAAACAAAGCAACAAATATAAGAAAATTGAAATAACACCTTGTACTCTATTAGACCACCATGTACTTTTTGGCCTTTTTGCCAATACATTTTCTTCCCTTCATGGTAAAAGGAGATTTTTTCTTTTCTCCTATCATTAATGAACTAAGCTGACTTGCCTTACATGTCACAGGCTATTGCTACAGAGAATTTCAGCTTCTCCAACCAGGTGGTATGATATGTTTTTAAAACCCACAACAAATGCCACAGCATGTGTCATCAGTCGGCTTCTTTTTGTCAGCTACTTAAAAAACAGTCCTTTTCTTTCCAAGGAGGGTAGCCCCCTTTATTCCACACAGCACACAAGACAGCAGAATCTGCCATACTATTTAGGAAAATCACTTCTGATTACACTTGAACCTCAGGCAATCAGTTCTGCTCAGGCTCTGCTCACTACCTCCAGGAATCAGTCAGCCCAGTGTGCTAACATCGGATGCATTAGGGCCTAAATTTTTATTGTCCTACTGGTATCTTATCACTACTGCTATAATCAAAAGTTTTATTTCAGAACCAAACAATTATTTGTAAGGATCTGCTGTTAGAGCTAGAAAATTGGTTTATACCTCAAGGAGCTGTGAGAATAAAAGAAAGAAAGAAATCTCCAAAGTCAGTTCTCTTACTACATTGATGCCTGGAGGTATAAAGGACCACATAAGAATGAAACACTTTCCACGCAGAGAGCTGTTCAAATGAGCTTTGATTAAACATAGAATATTTTCAGAAAGCTGCTGAAATAATAGGCATGAGTTTAAATCTAAGAAGAAGTTAGATAAATTGACACTTAAGAAAGAATATTCAGGTGCAGAAGGCTATCTTTGTATCTACCGGGAATTTATAAGAAAAGGGAAAATCATCCCCTTACTGATCACATTGCTTTTAATAATTTGATTGATTTTTCTACTTAAGTTTATTGAGTGTAATAGGGCAAAGGTTTATCCATCTTGTCTCAGCTGAAGCCATCTTTGCTTTCTACCTCCCACCCTGAATAGCCCCATGGGAAAGCACCCAACCCTGTTCCAGAAAATCAGGATGGAAATGGCCCAGTTAACTGCATATTCTTGTCTCTTGTTAAACTGCTTGCTTGCTTCCCCCTAAAACTGCCAACCTGGGTGTCGTTTTTCTGTGTTCTTTGTATTTTAAAACTCCCTGCTTTTGGGAGAGCTCTGTGAAACATGTTCCTTTCCAGGTAGTGGCTTAATGGCTTAATACAAACTCAATTTGAACTTTGGTCATGCTGAGTGGTTTTCATGTCTTTACTCCTAAACAATGAGTAATTCAGCGCTTGCCTTCTGTGCACCTTACACTCTCCTTAGGACGAGGAAGATCCTTGTCTTCTACAAGGAAAGACTAGTAGACAGACAGGCCATTCTAAGGTTGGTGACTATTCAGATGGAGGTATGACTGGATGTAACTGGATCCCATAAAAGGCATCCTTCCCGAAAGATAGAACCATGCGAAATTTTCTCATGGCCTCAAAACTAAATAGTGAAAACATGTATCAACAATCTAGCAAAGACTGAAGGAAAAGGTGTTGGCAGGAACAGACAAAAAAAAAAAAAAAATGAAAGAATTTGATAAACTGAAATTTTAAGGAAAAATCAACAAAGCAACCCACAGCAGTCATGCTGCTCTGAACTCACGTTGTTCATCTGTTTAAAACTGAATTTATGTCCTTTCTGAAACCAAAGCTTTCCATTCTTCTTCAATTTATACCTGGGCTCAATACCTAGGGGTGTCCCTTTTAAGTTTTAAGTTTGGCATGTGCTTTACCCATTTAATTACTTAATTACATCACTTCCAAGCATACATCATGGTTGCTGTTCATTTCCTTCTTCTAATCTAATTGGCAATGTATTGGTCCAAGCTTTCTGTGCACTCTTCCTGGACTGTAGCAATAGCAGTCTTCATTCTGGTCCCCAATACATTCTACTCTTGCTCTTTCTTAAATTGTATTTTTTAGATTAATCATGTTCATGTGAACACCAACAAGGCAACATTCTGCTTCGCTAATCAGAATGATTAAGCACCAATTATACGTAGCCCTTCCTTTCAGTCAAATACCCAATTAATTCATCATTTCCCTACCCACAAAGTGTTCACTTATATCCAAACACAAGTTTAAAATTCCCCAGTTGAACCCTGAAGGTTCTTCAACAGCCTTACGTATTTCCCAATGCCACCTCGCCAAGTCAAACTATAGTCACTCCTCGCCTCACAATCAATGTGATTTGGCATTTGTAAAAGAATTTTAAGGGATAAAATAAATATATGTGTCAGCTACCAATTAACAAATTATTGAAATATATATAAATCAGAAATTGTTTTCCATAAGGAAATTGGACTTAAAGATGGCCATGATCATAGTGCTTAAGGATGTGAACCCAAATAAATGTAGCTCCAAAGTTTAGGAACTTTAATCTACTCCATATAGCATCATCATTTTTGGTACCAATAATCTAGAATTTGCATAGTTGCCAATAATCTATGTTAGTGCTCTATTTAGTGGTAAGAACCTGGGAGAGCGGAGCCTAAAAACGAGGCACACTAAAGAATCATGAAATAGACAACTTTATTCAAAGCATCAAACAATTTATACTCTGAGGGTTAAAAAGAGTCACCTGAAGAAAGTATATAATTATAAGGACAAGCCACATGTAGCAAAAGCATGTTTTCTCATAAAGGCACATGAATAACAGCTGAAGGAAACTCACTCCTATCTGCTACACCTGGGAGGAGCATGAAAACATAACCCAAGAATAATTTCATGTTCTAAAGAAACTGAGGTCCCAAGACTCACATGTCTTCCTGGCATTTTCTCCCGAGCACTCAGAATTCTCCTCACACAACTACATTCTTAAACCATGTTCCAATATCTCTCCTCCCCCCCCCCACCTTTTTTTAATATAATAACAGGATATCCAGAGCAGATTTTGTTTGAAATGTAAAAATATATATATATGTATATATTCTGGTTATCATGTGATACATGAGTATCCTACAAGCAAATTATAAACACAATGGATAATATTAAACTACTAAAGGTATTACATGTAATACTGTGCTACTAAAAAACAGATAGATCCAAACTACGTCCAGGACATTATTATACAAATCAGAAAAATCTAAAGAATATCTTGAGTGGAGACCCATATTGTTAGTAGTTCTAGTATCTTATAGAACATAAGCCCATATTTGCCTTGAATTGAAGTACAAATGTCATGATACCCTACAAAAATATGAAATTACTTAAATCCCAAGGAAAAATTAAACACAGTTCCATCTTTAGATGAATGAATGAGTCTATACGGCTCCACGGTCCACTCATAAATAGAGACTCATGAGTAAAATAACTTCTCCCTTGGTGCACAGGGCCTTAACTTGGCACAGGTGGGCAGACTTAACTCCTGATGATATGGTCAATGTCTAATTTTGCCCTTTAGCTGGAGGTCTGCTACATTCAAGGTCACCTTCACTGTCTCCTTGCCCTCTGCCATCATCCTTGATGGCCCAGGGATGGAGGAGCTGAAGAGGAATCCATAATGTTTCAGTGGATCCAGCTGCAATGACAGATGCACACCCACTCCTGGTTTTCCTCGGGAGAAGTAGAAATAGGGCGTTTTCAGCCTGTTCATTTCCTTCTGCAATAAAGCCAGGGAGGTTAGAAAGGATGTAAGAGTGTATTGCTAAAAATAATCCTTCAATGTATGCAGAGCCTGAGGTTTATGAATTAACTATAATAAATGAATGAAAACAGCCAGTTCCAACCTTTGGGCTGAGGAAAAGAAGTGTTAATACATTAATGATGTCTGGACCATGAATCCCCCTGTGCTATCATTGAGCCATCAATAAAATAAGTGACCTGCCTGTGGAATTGAAGAAGGTGGGACAATTTTTATAATCACAAATTCAGTTCATATGAGAAAAATCCCATAGCTTGCCAGCTGGATAATTATTTCCTGTCCTTCCATAGTAATCTGCAAATAAATTTTGAAAATTCATAGAGTTTTGTAGCTCTTTTAAAAATTGACTGTTGGTTAAGGATAGTATAATATGGCAAGGATCAAATCCATATAATTGTTGACATCAGGGCCTCCCCTGATTTACTAATTGAGCAAGGAGAGTATAAGGGAAGCAGTTGGTATTTTATGGCCCTTATGATATAAACAGATCTATTCAAAGGTTTGTCTATCATGCCTATGGGAGATGATTTAGTGGTGAAAATAAGTAAGCTTAGAGGCAGCGAAGAACTGACTTGATCCTGGACAGGCCAATGCTTCTTTCAGTCTGGATTCATGCAGGTAGAGTTCTTTCTTTGCCTCTCGCAATAATGCACAAAAACTGCACAATGCTGTCTCTCCTTCTAGAGGTTTAAATGGATTGGCCAGTGCATATAAACATTTTGATTTTGAGAAAACTGCACTGGAAATACAAAGCGCAACACCGGAGGCTGGGGAAGAACTGGTAAACAAATTCCATTTCCCTGCTTTGGTCTAATTGCCTAGGTATCTCCTTCCCTTGTTGCTGTTGCCTCTTCGATGGATGTTCCTTCAGACTTTGTCCTACGCTTCTTCATCTAAAGCTCCTTCTTCTGCAACCCGGATTATAACCATAAACAACTTTCCAGGAAAAAAGAAAGGTGCACAAGGTCAGCATAAGGCAAAGCCTTCCCTGGTTTCTGCCCCGTTATGTTCACTTACATCCTGCTGTGACGGTCTCTCTTATCTCTATCTGGTTCCATCTGGTTCTATACGGTTCTATCTGAGCCAGTCTCCCAAGTAGGAATAATGCTACCTGCTCTAGCTGTCATTTACTAAAATGAAATAAGTCTACAAAATTGAACTTCTTCGTTTATCTGTAATGTGAAAAACAGAGTCTTACAGTTACCATATCAAATGAATCATGCCATTTAAGCGAAGTTATCATTTGTAGTCTGTGTAAGTAACCACCATCAGAAGGCTCCTAAGGAAAACCGTGGAGGTGGGGGGATGGTTTAGTGAGTAAAGCCCAAGCATGAGGACCTGAGTTCAGATACCCTGTACCCTGTAAAAAGTTGACATAGTGGTGTTGCCTGTAATCCAAAGTCTGGGGAACCAGGATCTGAAGAAACTCCAAAGAGTGCTGGTCTGGTAGTCTTACAGCGAACTCCAGGTTCCTTTAGCCCCTGTCTCAAAATAATAACATGGAGAATGATAGAGGAAAACACCTGACATCAGCTCATGGTCTACATACACACACATACAAACACACGCACACATGGGTCCACAGCAAAAACCACCCAATACACCACCCAACACACACAGGGGAAAAAAAAATAGGTGTGAAAAAAGAAAAACCTTGGTTTGATGTGGTGATCCTTCCAATGTATTTAAATAGGCATTTTCATTCTCTAGAATAATTATAAGCTCACAATATAGAACACCAAAGTGGATTCAGAGGTCACCCAGTCAGTCATGAGATGTGTGATGGTAAAGGAACTCTCACTTTGAATGATCAGCCCTCTATTGTGTTTTTCTCTTTATCTCCCTGTATCTTCCATCTCAGAAAGCATTGGAGCATATAATTACTTTATTTTCACACAAATGGCCAATTGTCTCAAATAACAGGGAGATGAGGCAAATTTAATTCTGAAAGCACAATTTCTATGCCTGTCATTGAAAATGTATCCATCTGATTTATCTTTGCTTCATTCAAATGAACACATTTTTAAAAGTTAAATCCTCTATCTAATGTGCTTACTTTAAAAAGTTCTCCTTAGTGACCAGAGTCTGGCTGTATTGTGCCTGAGGTTTACCCAAAGGCACTGTGTCAGAACAGAATCAGGCCAGCTACAATGAGAAAGAGTAAGCTTAAAGGACTGTCTTGCACATGTTTCTTTGGAATTGAAATGTGTCCGTGTTAATTCTGAGAACCAAGTAAAGTTGACAAGAGCAACATTCTGGAGTGCCACGTGTTGCAACCATGCTGAAGGTCTCTAGATTGAGGCTATTCAATAAATCCTCTTAGCTGACACATACATTAGGAAATACATTGAGAGGTGAATCAGCCTCTCTGCAGTTCAGATCTCCAAGCCACGGAAATATTCTAATGCCAACACTTAAGCTATTAGAAATGGTGAAATAAATCCTTACCCTAAAAGGAATCTTAGCGATGCTATATATAATCTGCTGACACGAAATGGCATTAGGCCTTCCCTGGGCCTTTATTTTTCATTAGGTAGTATCCTGTATTGCCCTGGAAGAAAATATTAGCAACTGAAAACTTTTCTGTTCCCGTCCTTGAAAAATCTTAGACACACAATTTTGTCTTTAAAGACAGATTAAAATTACTTACTCTGGAGACAGGCAGCCCAGGTTCAAAGCAGGGCCATGCCTCCATCATTGACTGTTTAACACGATGTGGTTGGCGAGCTGCTAAATCGACACATAGACATGGTAATTTATACCCACCTCGGAGCTGGTTGGATCATAGAGGTGTAGTTGAAAGCATGTGTGGTTTGGTGTGCTATACCTCTTAGTGGCCACGTGAGCTGTCATTCAAAAACACGAGTCTCCAGAGAATAATGCATTATTAAACATAATAAGGAATAAATGAAGGCTGATACATTTAACAAATAAAATAAGATACTCCATTAGACTTCAACTCCAATTTTATTCCATCCTTATACTAAAAATTATTTTGTACTAATAAATTATAATTAAGCATATTATATTTTGTTTTAGACTTTCTCACTATCGAGTATACAATTGAAAATATTTATTTAGCCAATATTTATTACAAATTTAATAATTTCACAAAGAAGATATTCTTTGCTCAGTAAGACATGAAGTAGTAAGAAAAAATTTTTTTTCTCAAAGAAAACAGATAAACAAAGATCCAGTAGATGGAGGGTATATGACATGGTTTAATTTTTTCTAGCAAGATTTGACAAATACCATGTCTATAGTGAGGAGAAAGATAATTCCAATTTCTGAACTTAGGAAAAATGTTAGTATGTGTTATATAATATATCCATATGGACTAGCATTTGAAATCATGAATGCAGGATTTGGCATACATAAACTGCTCAATAAATGAGAGACACTGAGAGGTATTTCTACATTTTAGATCAGAAGAGGTCATCTTAACGACACGGACTCTCCGTTCACACCGGAAGAACTAGCTAGTTATTCATAAATGGTACCTATTCATTGCATTATTGCTCAGTGTTACAACAACGTTTTCAGAACACGTGAGAAAATCGAGTACAGTAAGGTTAGAAGTGCTTCTACCGAAATCCAGAGGTTACCTTAACTCCTTCCATCCACAAAGTCATTGAGAAAGCTCAATCCAAGGCCCTTTTCTGGCCTCTGTGGACAGCTGCATTCACCTTCACATATGATAAATACATATATATGATTAAATATTAAAAAATCCTAAAAAATGTAGATTACTTTGTACTCTCTGATTGGTGCCTTATTGGTTTCTTATGCTAAGAAAATAAGACTGCCATCTTTATGGCCAGCTGCATTATTTGTGTAAATCTAAGCATGTAAAACTAAACCACAGGACTCGGGGGCAAGATGGCGGCGCCGAGAGGACTCTCATTCTGAGGAGCAGCACAGCAGGATTGGCACAGTGACCAGCAATCAGAACTCCCGGCCATAAAACACAAGTGACTGTGTTTCACAGGTGAGAGGATACCCCACGGTGGGGGATTCAATCAGCTTTAACTCACCGGGCTAAACCTGAGAAGAGATCCCGGTTCCGCCAGGCGCTTGGTCGCCAGCCCAGAGCTACACCCCAGCGTGATCTGGTCACGGTCCCAGACTGAACTGTGGGCCCACAACACCACAGAATGGATTTCCCAGTGAAGATATAACCCCACGGAGCAGGAAACAATTGGGACCGACCTCAGGTCACCCAGACATCCCCTGGAAAAGACTCAGGTCCGCGGGTACCCCAAGAGCCAGTCCGGACCCAGAGCCTGGACACAGGCGCCTGCACGGAGCCCTGCCTGCGCGCCTGATTCGCCGCCTCAGATAGAACTGTGGGCACCAGGGCACCAGGCACCAGAGACTGCATTTCACTGGCAGGTGCAAACCCACAGGGAGGGAACGACGGGTCTGTTCTCAGAGCACTCAGCCGACACCCCCACCCCAAAAGAACTAGGAAAAATTACCCAGTTTAGGCAGCAGCCAAGGCTCTGAACGGCCAGAAAGGCGGAGCCACAAGCGGGCATCTGTGCCTGTGGGTTCTACTCACCACCCCAGATAGAACAGCGGTCCCCAAAGCAAAGACTGGGTGTCTCTGGCATAAGGAAACCCCCAGCGGAGGGGACCATCAGCTCTAATGCTTAGGACACCCAGCACCAAAAGACTCCCTGCACTCACGCACACTCTAGGCTCTAATGCAGGCAGGAGCACTATGCTCAGCTGCCATTATTGAGTTCTCCTAGGGCACTGGGACACACAGCTGCATTCTCAGACCTACAAAAACCAGAGAGCCATTACAGCAGCCCTCAGATACTGTGCCAAGGATCAACCAGTTATCCCTAGCTAGACTGTCAAAACTGTGGGAATCCCTGGTCCTTCAAGAGGGCTGCAGCCACAGCTTCTGGACCAGAGCAGTGCCTGCAGCCGCAATCCCAGACAGGGACACACAGCTTCTAGTCCAGAGTGAGGCACCCAGCCTCCAGACCAGAGCAGCGCCCCCAGGCGCCAACTCAACCTAGGTGCACATCCTCCAGGCCCAGAGTGGAGAACTCAGCCTCCAGCCCAGAGACTTGCTGAGTGCACCTCTCACTTTCCCGGACAGAACTGTGTGCCCCAGGATAACAGACTGAGTTTCCCTGTTGAGAGAAAACCCCACAGCTAGGGAATCAGCAGGTTCTTCAAGAGGACTGTACCTGGAAATTTAGTGAGCAGCAGCACACTAAATTTATAACAAGAAAACCAGCAGTGGGGCAGCTGTCTTGAGAACTTCTATGGGCAAGAGGAGAGCCCCCCCCCCCGCCTAACAAAAACCACAGCTACTACTCAGGGCTATAAACCTGAGGTGAGCAGTGGCAACTCCGGAGAAACACTGGCCATACAGTGACCATAACCAAAAAGCAGAGAAGACAGGGAATTTATATCCACTAATCTTTATGGAATTAGTGACTTTGCAGCCGAGTGGCTTAAAAGACCCTCCCCAGAGCCTTGTCAAGTATAGCTTAGAATTTTCTTTGGAAGACACTAAAACGGAGAGTCTAGGCTGGCCCCGACCTCCTTCAGGAAAAATCATCTTCCAGCCAAGGGGATTCTCCCTACCTCAGGACTCCAGGAAGCACAGAAAATAACAGCCAACACCTAAATCAGCCCAATGGGTAGAGGTCAGCGTAGAAGCTCAACCAACAAAAGACAGAGCAATATGGCATCTCCAGAACCCAGCCATCCAGGGGCGAACAGCCCTGGACAATGCAGCATAATAGAAAATCAAGAAGATGACCTTACATCTATGCTGATGAAGAGGATAATAGAGAAAACAAATAAAATACGTAAAGAATTAGAGGAAGATAAAGCCAAACAGATCATGGCTATCCGTAAAGAAATGGAGGAAGTTAAAGACAAGCAGATTATGGCCATCCGTGAAGAAATACGGGAAGATGCAGCCAAACAGCTTGTGGCCTTCAGAGAAGAAATAATTAAATCACTGAAAGAAATAAAAGAGACAGAGTTGAAGGAACTAAAAGAAAAAGAGGAAAATACAAACAGACAGGTGAAGGAAGTAAACAAAAAAACTCAAGACCTGAAGATAGAACTAGAAAAAATAAAAAAATACACAAATGGAGGAAGTAATGGAGAGGAAGAATTTAGGGAAGAAAACAGGAACTACAGAGGTAAGCATAACCAACAGAATACAAGAAATGGAAGAAAGAATCTCAGGTGTAGAAGATACAATGGAAGAAACTGATGTATTTGTCAAAGAAAATGTTAAATCCAAAAAATTCCTGACACAGACCGTCCAAGAAATCCAAGACAATATGAAAAGACAAAACCTAAGAATAATAGGAATAGAGGAAAAAGAAGACTCCCTTCTCCAAGGCCCAGAAAATATTTTCAACAAAATCATTGAAGAAAATTTCCCCAAGTTAAAGGAGAAGCCAATAAGGATACATGAGGCCACAGAACACCCAACAAATTTGACCAGAAAAGAAAACCCTCCCTCCACATAAGAATCAAAACAGTAAGTATACAGAACAAAGAAAAAATACTAAGAGCTGCAAGGGAAAAAGGCCAAGTAACATATAATGGCAAACCCATTAGAATCACACCTGACTTTTCAACAGAAACTATGAAAGCCAGAAGGGCCTGGACAGATATCATGCAGACCCTAAGAGAACACAGATGTCAGCCCAGGCTACTATATCCTGCAAAACTCTTAGTCATCATAGATGGAGAAAACAAGATATTCAATGACAAAAACAAATTTCAACAATACCTACACGCAAATCCAGCATTACAGAAGACACTGGAAGGAAAAATACAACCCAAGAAAATTAACTTCTGTCAAGAAAACACAGGAAATAATTAACCTTACTACACTAAAACAAAAAGAAACCAAGCACACAACCTTATGAACACAGCCAACATCAAAATCAAAGGATCTAACAGCCACTGGTCATTAATCTCTCTCAACATCAATGGACTCAACTCTCCAGTAAAAAGACACAGATTAACAGAGTGGATACGTAGACAAAACCCAGCAATCTGTTGCATACAAGAAACACACCTAAGGCACAAAGATAGACATTACCTGAGGATAAAAGGTTGGAAGACGACTTTCCAAGCAAATGGACCCAAGAAACAAGCAGGAGTAGCCATTCTAATATCTGATAAAATAGACTTTCAACCAAAATTAATAAAAAGAGATGGGGAAGGACACTTCATACTCATCAAGGGAAAATTCCACCAGGAAGACATCACAATCCTGAACATCTATGTCCCAAATACAAGAGCACCCACATTTGTAAAAGAAACATTGATAAATTTAAACCACACATAGATCCCCACACAATAATAGTGGGAGACTTCAACACCCCACTCTCAACAAAGGACAGGTCAACAAAACAGAAATTAAACAAAGAAACAATATCTCTGACAGAGGTCATGAATCAAATGGAACTCACAGACATTTACAGAACTTTACACCCAAACACAAAAGAATTTACCTTCTTCTCAGCACCTCATGGAACCTTCTCCAAAATAGACCATATAGTTGGTCACAAAGCAAGCCTCAACAGATACAAGAAGACTGAAATAATCCCTTGTATCCTGTCTGATCACCATGGAATAAAGCTGGTCTTCAACAACAACAGAAATAGCAAAAAGCCTACACACACATGGAAACTGAACAACTTGTTACTAAATGACAACTGGGTCAGGGAAGAAATAAAGAAAGAAATTAAAGTCTTCCTAGAACTCAATGAAAATGAAGACACAACATACCCAAACTTATGGGACACAATGAAAGCAGTGCTAAGAGGAAAATTCATAGCACTAAGTGCCTTCAAGAAGAAATTCGAGACAGCTCATTCAAACAACTTAATGGCCCACTTAAAAACTCTAGAAAAAGAAGAAGCAGACACACCAAAAAGGAGTAGATGGCTGGAAATAATTGAACACAGGGCTGAAATCAATCAATTAGAAACAAATAAAACAATTCAAAGAATCAATGAAACCAAGAGCTGGTTCTTTGAGAAAATCAACAAGATTGACAAACCCTTAGCCAGGCTAACTAAAAGGCAGAGAGACAACACCCAAATCAACAAAATCAGAAATGAAAAGGGGGACATAACTACAGACACTGAGAAAATCCAAACAATCATTAGGACTTACTTCAAAAGTCTATATGCCACAAAATTTGAAAATCTAAATGAAATGGACAATTTTCTTTATAGATTTGACTTACCAAAGCTGAATCAGGACCAGGTAAATCAATTAAATAGTCCTATATCCCCCAAAGAAATAGAAGCAGTCATCAAAAGTCTCCCATCCAAAAAAAGCCCAGGACCCGATGGCTTCAGCGCAGAATTCTATCGGACCTTCAAAGAAGAGCTAACTCCAATTCTCTTCAAACTATTCCACAAAATAGAAACAGAAGGAATATTACCAAACTCATTCTATGAAGCCACAGTCACCTTGGTACCTAAACCTCACAAAGACTCAACAAAGAAAGAGAATTTCAGGCCAATCTCCCTTATGAACATTGATGCAAAAATACTTAACAAAATACTTGCAAACTGAATCCAAGAACACATTAAAGATATTATCCACTATGACCAAGTAGGCTTCATCCCAGGTATACAGGGGTGGTTCAATATACAGAAATCCATCAATGTGATCCACCATATTAACAAACTGAAAGAAAAAAAAAAACACATGATAATCTCCCTAGATGCTGAAAAAGCATTTGACAAAATCCAACATCCATTCATGTTTAAAGTACTGGAGAGATCAGGGATACAAGGCACATATCTAAACATAGTAAAGGCAATTTACAGCAAGCCTATAGCCAACATCAAACTGAACAGAGAGAAACTTAAAGCAATCCCACTGAAATCAGGGACAAGACAAGGCTGCCCACTCTCTCCATATCTCTTCAACATAGTACTGGAAGTCCTTGCTAGAGCAATAAGACAGTTGAAGGAGATCAAGGGGATACAGATGGGAAAGGAAGAAGTCAAATTATCACTATTTGCAGATGATATGATAGTATACCTGAGTGACCCCAAAAACTCTACCAGGGAACTCCTACAGCTGATAAACACCTTCAGCAAAGTGGCCGGATACAAAATTAACTCAAAAAAATCAGTAGCACTCCTGTATACAAAAGACAAAAGGGCTGAGAAAGAAATCAGAGAAACAACACCATTCACAACAGCCACAAATGACATAAAGTACCTTGGTGTAACCGTAACCAAGCAAGTCAAAGACTTGTATGAAAAAAATTTCAAGTCTCTGAAGAAAGAATTAGAGGAAGATATGAGAAGATGGAAAGATCTCCCATGCTCATGGCTTGGCAGGATTAACATAGTAAAAATGGCCATCTTACCAAAAGCAATCTACAGATTTAATGCAATTCCCATCAAATTGCCAACACAATTCTTTACAGACCTGGAAAGAAAAATTCTCAACTTCGTATGGAATAACAAGAAACCGAGAATTGCTAAAACAATCCTCTACAATAAAAGATCTTCTGGAGGCATCTCCATCCCTGATCTCAAGCTGTACTATAGAGCAACAGTTATAAAAACTGCATGGTACTGGCATAGAAACAGAATGGTGGATCAATGGAATCGAACAGAAGACCCAGAAATAAACCCACACACTTACGGACACCTGATTTTTGACAAAGATGCCAAAACCATACAATGGAAAAAAGATAGCATCTTCAACAAATGGTGCTGGTCCAACTGGATGTCTACATGTAGAAAAATGAAAATAGATCCATACTTATCACCCTGCACAAAACTAAAGTCCAAGTGGATCAAGGACCTCAACATAAAACCAGACACATTAAATCGGCTAGAAAAAAAGTGGGGAATACCCTAGAACTCATTGGTACAGGAGAACACTTCCTGAACAGAACACCAACAGCACAGGCTCTAAGAGCAACAATCAATAAATGGGATCTCATGAAACTGAAAAGCTTCTGTAAAGCAAAGGACACCGTCATCAAAACAAAGCGACTGCCTACAGATTGGGAAAGAATTATCACCAACCCTTTATCTGACAGAGGACTCATATCCAATATATATAAAGAACTAAACAAGCTGAAAAGCAATAAACCAAGTAATCCACTTAAGAAATGGGGAACAGAGCTAAAGAGAGAATTCTCTGTAGAGGAATATCGAATGGCAGAGAAGCACTTAAAGAAATGCTCAACCTCATTAGCCATTAGGGAAATGCAAATCAAAACAACCCTGAGATTTCACCTTACACCCACCAGAATGGCCAAGATGAAAAACTCAAGGGACAACACATGCTGGAGAGGTTGTGGAGAAAGGGGAACCCTTCTCCACTGCTGGTGGGAATGTAAACTTGTACAACCACTCTGGAAATCAATGTGGCGCTTTCTCAGACAACTAGGAATAGCGCTTCCTCAAGATCCAGCCATACCACTCCTAGGCATATATCCAAAAGAGGCTCAAGTACACAAAAAGGACATTTGCTCAACCATGTTTGTAGCAGCTTTATTTGTAATAGCCAGAAGCTGGAAGCAACCCAGATGCCCCTCAACTGAAGAATGGATGCAGAAACTGTGGTACATCTATACAATGGAGTATTACTCAGCAATGAAAAATAAGGAAATCATGAAATTTGCAGGTAACTGGTGGGACCTGGAAAAGATCATCCTGAGTGAGTTGTCCCGGAAGCAAAAAGACACGCATGGTGTATACTCACTCATATAAACATACAACATAGAATAAACCCACTAAAATCTGTACATCTAAACAAACTAAGCAAAAGAGAGGACCCTAACTAAAATGTTCAATCCCCATCCTGAAAGACAAAGAGGATGGACATCAGAAGAAAAAGAAAATAGGAAACAACCTCGGAACCTGCCACAGAGGGCCTCTGAAAGCCTCTCCAGTATAGCCTGTCAAAGCAGATGCTGAGCCTGATGAACAACTGATGGGCAGAGTGAATGGAATTTTATGTAAGAAGTGGGAAATAGTAAGAGCTGGAGGGGATGGGAACTCAACAAGCAGAGCAACAGAACAAGATAATTTGAACACAGGGAACTTCTCAGAGACTCATACACCAACCAAGGACTATTTGTGGAGATAACCCAAAACCCCTGCACAGATGTAGCCCATGGCAGTTCAGTGTCCAAGTGGGTTACATAGTAATGGAAAGAGGGACTGCCTCTGACATAATCTGATTGGCCTGCTCTTTGATCACCTCCCCCTGAGGGGGGAGCAGCCTTACCAGGCCACGGTAGAGGACAATGCAGCCACTTTTGATGAGAACTGATAGACTAAGATCAAAAAGTAGAGGAGAACCTCCCCTATCAGTGGACTTGGGGAGTGACATGCATGCAGAAAGGGTAGGGAGGGTGGGATCGGGAGAGGAGAAGGGAGGGGCTTAGGGGGGATACAAAATGAATAAAGTGTAATTAATAAAATAAAATAAATAATAATAATATAAAAAAACTAAGCCACTCTGTATATATTACATATATCCTTTCTGTTTCCCTGGCTTGTCTGTTCTTGTTTTCCTTTCCTTATCTTTCCCTGCTGAAATACAAGGAAAAGGCCTTGAAACGTTCCTTATAGAGGTCTTTAAAGAGGAAATGAATAAATACCATAAAGATATTCAGGAAACCACAAACAAACAGTGAAGAGAAATCAATAAACTGTTTAAGAACTAAAAATGGAAATATAAGCAATAAAGAAGACCCAAAATGAGGAAACTATAGAAATGAAAAAATTAGGAATTTGAACAGGAACTAATAAGGTAAGCTTCAGTAACAGAATACAAAAGATGGAAAAGAAAATTTCAGGCACTGAAGACATGATTTAAGATACAATAAAAGAAATAGAATTAAAAAATATCAGCAAAGAAAATATTAAATCTAAAAATCTTCTGACACAAAACAACAAGCAGGAAATCGGGGAAACTATGAAAAGATCAAATCAAGGAATAAAAGAAATAGAGAAAAAAGAAGAAACCTAAGAAAGACCCAGAAATATTCTTTTTTTCATTTTTTATTTTTATTTTTTTTTTTACAATTTATTCACTTTATATCCTGATCGCAGCCCCTTACCTCATCTCCTCCCAGTCACACTCTCCCTACCTCTTTCCCCTGATCTCCCCCTTCTAGTCCACTGAAAGGGGGGTTCCTCCTCCCTTCCATCTGACCTAGCCTATCAAGTCTCATCAGAACTGCCTGCCTGGATCCTCTTCCTCTGCAGCCTGGCAAGGCCACACTGCCAGGGGGAGTGATCAAAAAAGCATGCAACCATATTCGTGTCAGAGATAACCCTTGTTCCTTTTATTCTGGATCCCACATGGAGACTGAACTGTCTATGGGCTGCATCTCAGCAGGGATCTAGGTCCTCTCCATGCATGGTGCTTGGTTGGTGTGTCTGTCTCTGCAGGTCCCCAGAGGACCAGATTTCTTGACTTTGTTGGTCTCCTTGTGGAGCTCTTGTCCCCTCCAGGTCTTTCTATTGCCCCCTCCTTCCATAAGACCCCCTGCCCTCTCTCTGCCCAAAGTTTGCCTGTGGATATATCTGCTTTGATGCCCTGTTGGATGGAGCCTTTCAGAAGGCCTCTATAGTAGGCTCCCGGCCTGTTCCCTCTCTTCCACCACTTCCGGTGTCTATCCTGTTTTCCATTCCGAATGAGAATTAAGCATCTTCTCTAGGGTCCTCCTTGTTGTTTAGCTTCTTTAGGTCTGTAGATTGTAGTGTGGTTATCTTGTATTATATGGCTAATATCCACTTATAAGTGAGTATATACCATGTGTGTCTTTCTGCTTCTGGGTTACCTCACTCAGGATGATCTTTTCTAGTTCCATCCATTTGCCTGCAAATTTCATATTTTCTTGTTTTTAATAGCTGAGTAGCATTCCATTGTATAAATGAACCGCAGTTTCTTTATACAATCCTCAGTTGAGAGACGTCTAGGTTGGTTCCAGATTCTGGTTATTATGAATAAAGCTGCTATGAACATAGTTGAGCAAATGTCCTTGTTGAATGGTGGAGTATCTTTTGGGTATATGTCCAGGAATGGTATAGTTTGGTCATGATGTAGCACTAGTCCCAATTTTCTGAGAAAGCACTAGATTGATTTCCAACAGAAAATATTTTCAACAAAATCAACAAAATTTTCTACAATTAAAAAGGAGATGCCTAAAAAATTAAAATAAATCAATAAATAAAGTAGATACCTAAAAAAGGAGATGCCTATCACAGTACAAGGAGCATAGATTGGACCAGGAAGGGAAATCCTGTTGACATACAATAATTAGAAGAATAAAAGTACAGAACAGATAAAGAACATTAAAAGCTGCAAGGGGCATGCCAAGCAACATATTAAGGTAGACCTATTCAAATTACACCTGACTTCTCAGTAGAGACTCTGAAACCCGAAGAGCCTGGACAAATGTGCTGAAGACACTTAAGAAACCACAGACTAAAATACCCAACAAAACTTCCAATCACCCCATACATGGAGAAAATAAGACATTTCATGACAAAACCCAATTTGAGTAATACCAGCTACAAATCTTACTGCAGGAGCTAGAGGAAAAACTCCAACAAAACAAATTAACTACAACCATGTTCATTGCTGCTCTGTTCATGATAGCTAGAAATCGGTAACAACCTAGATGTTCGTGAACAGAAGAATGGGTTTTTTTAAATGTGGTGCACTCTATTATGTAATAGAGTAAGTGGAGTAAACAGATCTCAAAATTTGACATTATTAAATTTTCAAATAAGTGGTTGGAACTAGAACAAAATCATCTTGGGTGAGTGAGGTAAAGCAGACCAAGAAAGATAAAGGTGATATGTATTTACTTATATGTCAATATTAGCCATTAAGTAATTGATAACCAAGCTACAGGATAGTTATAGAAGAAGAGACTAGGGAGAACAAATGGGTCTCCCTGGGATGAGAAAATAGAATGTTTCCTGGATAAACTGTGAGTGGGGTGGGAACTGGAAGAGAAGGATGGAGATTGAAGGGACATGGAGACAGACTTAACAAAGGGACTGTTGGGGGAGACAAATGAAATTGATAGGTATTAAAGGCATGGCATGGAATCCTAATGCAGTTGAAACTTCCTATAACCTATGAAGGCAATCCTAATGATCCAAATAATGAAGGAGACAGAGTACCAACTGACCATATCTTGTCACCAAAGCTTCCACTACTTCCAGGACCAGGACTGTTACATCCAATTGAGCTGTTGGAAATTCCCAAACAACTCAGACTTTTACCAAGACAGTAGGTTTTTCTTCACAAACTGACAGCAAGACCCTGTTACTGAAGACAATACAAACACAACTCCTTGAATAAGAAGAGATCAAGCTGGTTCCTACATAGATACATCCTTACTTCTAGTGTCTTTGGTATAGGAAGGTACTCTAGGGCTACCAGGAGAAATACAAACCCAGCCATAAAACTTTTGACCTACCTGTCCTCCCTGTAAAATATTCTAGGGCAATGATGGTACAAAGCTCATTGGAGCCATCAAATGATGTCTGATTTGACTTTAGGCCCACTATACAATATGAAACCCATACCTGACATTGCATAGGTGACCAAGATCCAGAGATTAGATAACCTAGGGTATTTAGGGTAAACTCAAATTTATCTAGATAAATTTACCTAGATAAACTCAACTTTATCTAGGGTAAACTCAAATACTGCTAGTCTCAAAGAATAAAAAAAGGAGTAATACTCATAGATCAGTACCTTGTTCAGTTATCATCAGAGAAACTTCTTGAAGTAGATGGGAGACTTACAGACAGACATTACACACAGACAGAGAGGCCTTGGAACCCTTACCACTAAATGGGACATCTCTATCAAATCAGTCCCTTTAGAGCTCAGGGAACCCTGCAGAAGAATATAAGAGCCAGAGGGAATGAAGGACACCAAGAGAACAAGGCCCTCTAAATTACCTGATCAAAGCCAATTTGAACTCACAGAGAGACTGAAGCAGCAAGGACAGGGCCTGCAAGTCTCTGCAGCAGGGGCTCTGTGAATACATTATGGCTTTCAGTTTAGTGTTTCTATGAAACTCCTGAGCACATGATCCAGTGGGTCTCTGATTTTTGTGCTTTCTCTTGGGCTTTTTTCCTTCTGTTGGTTTGCCTCATCCAACTTCAGTGTGATACTTTTTGTTTTATCTCGTTTTATTTTGTTTTGTTTTCTTGTTATCTTTTAGAAGCCTGTTCTTTTCTAATGAGACAGAAAGGGCATGAATCTAGATTGGAGAGGAGATGAGGAAGAAGTGGGAGGACTAAAATGAGAGGACGCTATAATCAAGATATATTGAATAAAAAAATAATCTATTTTCAATAAAGGGGAGAAACAGAAAAAAAATGCCCATGCAACTTTTTTTTTATCTTACTGAGCAAAGAGTTTCTTCTTTTGGCATAATTAATACTGTGATAAATGAATTTAAACCTATATTAAGCAATTGTTTATGTTATAATTAGACAGTACAAGGTGGCTTTCAAACGATAATCATTTTTGTAGTAGAAAAATTAACTTAGTACCTACAGATAGACTCAGTCACAATATTTCATAAGCATTTTCTTGATAGATGCCATTGGAACATTTGGACTTCTCTGGGGGCAAAGTTACGGTTATCTACAGGTTTTTTTTTTTATACCATTTGCAAGTTTACTTACTAAGAACTCCCTGCGTGTGGCAGAGTATGAGAAGCTTGTTGTATGTAACAGGAACTGAGATTTCCCACTGAGAGGGGTAAAAGAAGTATTACCTAGCAATGCTTTCATATTGTGTAAGTATAGGAAAATTCTTGAGGAAAAGACCCTCAGTGATGTGTTCAAGTGACAGAGTCACACAGTTGCTATAGAAACAGCTAGCATTCAGTGAGCTGTTAATAGTCACTCGGGTTCATAGTCACTAGACTATAGGTATAGTACCTATAGTAGTTAGGGTTTTTTTTTTCATTTTGAGATTATAATATAATTGTATTTCTCCCTTTCCCTTCTCTCCCATTAAACCCTCCTATATACTCCTTTCTGCTCACCTGAAAATTCATACCCTCTTTTATATATATCCTGAAACATAACCTTTTTAGTCCATAAAATATTACTTGTATGCATGTCTTCGGAACTGACCATTTGGCACTGGACAAATCTTCATCCCTCATCAACGAAACTCATCTTTGCAACAGATGCAGTGGTCAGTTTCAGTTATCAAATTGACACAATCTAGAATCATCTGGCAAGTGAATCTCAACGATAGGTTTTCTTGATTAAGTTGGCCTTGATTAAGTGAGCACCTCTGCTGAGAATTTTCTTGGTTACATTAATTGAGGTGAGAAGGCCTCTCCACTGTGGATAGCACCATTGCATAGTGAGGGAATTCCGAACTCTACGAGTGGAGGAAGCCCACTGAGTGTTAGCCTGCATTAGTTCATTGCTCTCTGCTCTTCACTGTGCATGCAATGTGACTGCTGCTTCAACTTCCTGCCTCCTTGGCTTCCTTCCACTCCATATCCTTCTCCACCCTGTCTCCTTTAAGGTGCTTTTGTTGAAGCATTTTATCACAGCAACAAGACAGAAAACTAGTAAATGGCAGAGATGGCTTCTAAACATCAAATACTAGCAGAAGCCATTGAGTGTCATGGTTATAACATCTGTTTCACTGGTGTTATAAAAAGATAGTGATCCCACATGCGTTAATTCTCTAGGTGCTACTAACCATCATTATGCAACTGTCCTCCTGGGGAGCAGAAGTATTAAGACTCTAAGTGATATACACTGATTTAAAAATACAAACCTTTCTTCTCAACTCAGGCAATAGGATTTGGACTGTTGGAACTGAAATTTTCTGAGTGAAAGTGTTTTGCACACTAGGATATAGTGAAATATGTTCTAGGAAGTTTGACAACACAAATAAATATTCTTAACTAACTCATGAAATGCAAAATCTACCTAAAATGTTAGAAAATGTTTGAAACTATTGGATTTATTCCAACTATAGTAGATTCATAATGAGATATTACACATTGTATTTAACACAGAAAATGTTTTTTTTTTATTTTATTGCTAGCAAAAAGCATTATTCAAAGAACTATTACAGTATTGAGTGTTACTCTTGTGTGGCTCAGAGAGAAAAGCCAGAAGGGTGAAAAGTTATGTGACGTAGTACTGCAGGCCTTGCTAAAGAGTCAAGGAACCAACAGGAAGTGCTCATATGGAAAGAAATAAGGAAAAACCTAAAAAAAAAAGGGGGGGGGAAATACAGCTTTTAATAATATAATGTCACATACTTATGTTGTCCTTGGCATTCACAAAAACATTATTCAATGTATGCTGGCCCTATCAGAAACCACACAGGATGGAGAGAGCTGTAACAACAGTCAGTAGGTCAGGAGTGACCTGCAGAGAAGTCTAGAGATGTTGTTCTAGTTTGACTCCGTAGATGCAATAAAACCTTGATCAAAACTGACTTGGTGGGAAAAAAAAGCTTACTTTCCCTGACAGGTTTCAGTCTGTCACCAAGAGAAGCCAAAGCAGAGACCAACAGGCAGGAGCTTGAAACAGAAAGCAGCAGAGGAAGGCTGCTTACAGACCTACTCTCTCTGGTTTGCAAACTTAGCTTTCTTATACAGCCCAGACTCACTCACCAACGTATGATACCACTCACAGAGGTCATCCTACATCAATTAGCAATTAAGAAAATGTCTAACAGACATGAGCAAAAGCCAATCTGATGGAGTCAATCCTTCAGTGAAGAACACTTCTTCCCAGAAAGCAATGAATTTGTGTCAAGCTAACAGCTGAAGCTACCGTTGACAGCAGGAATCTAGAGAGAGAAATAACACCCAAAAGCACACTTACGGAACCTGTTAGTAATCCCTAGTTTTTCTGGAAATATTTAAGGCTAACCCAGATATCCAGTGATTAAGGCACTGGATCCCTGAGGCAAAGGTACCACAGTCTTTCACTCTACTACGTTCTGAAAATGTCTGCATTAGCTTTGAATCATCTCCAAAGTCACTTTGCCAAGAAAACATTTACATTGGAATAGGCACTGGGAACTCTCCTTCTGAACACCACCTTCTTTTTATTCTGCTGCCCCTGCTGTTTGTGAATCACTTGTTTTCAGTTCTCCACTTAGACATGACTTCACTCACCTCTGCCTTTCTTTATTTTGATTGTTAAAACTGTTTCCAATCAACACACTCATGTTTTGGAGGGCCTTCTTTTCTTTTCTTTCTTTTCTCCAGTAGGGAGGACAGTGGGTGAAGCTGGAAGAAGCAGGTGTCTGGGGGAGAGGCCCAAATATATTCAAACTAAAACTAAAATTATATCAAATATGTACTCCCAAATATTTGTATTTATAAGACTTCCATTCAGCAGAAGAGCAAAAAAACTTCTGTTATTCAGTTTGCCTAGACTCCTTTCAGAACTTGGCCTTTCTTTCTCCGCTGTCCTCCCGCAAAGATGCTCTCATCTGTTTAGTGGTCCTACAGGTCCTACAGGTCCTCCAGGATCCTGTGTAACACACTGTGTTGCCTTCCACACAGACCCTGCGTAATCACCAGATAAATGGGCCCGGCTGCAGATGTTTCACTAATTATCTTTTCACAGTAAGGATGTGCAATCCCACTTGTGTCCCTCCAAAACCCCACTCATTATAATAATAATGATGTTCTGTTCCCTTTGTACCACATCTCTATTCTACCAGCCTCCAGCTAACGAAGCAGGAATTGATCTCTGCCTCCTGCCATGATGGTTAGGCACTCCTGATTCTATGTAATCCCCTGTGAAATGAAAACAATGGCAGAGCCAGGAATGAGAAGTCTGATGGCAGCCTACCGGGGGACCACTACATCAGCCAGAGTGACTCCTCGGAGGTGGGCTGTCCTCAGCCCCACACTGAAGGGGAACTGATTTGCTCTCAACTGCTCCAAAGGCACAAGTTCCTTGATGTAAACATGTCCTGTAAGATATTATTCTCTTTAAACTCTTGACCTCTCAGATGAACTGCATGTGATTAATTCTGATTGGCAATAGCTAATATGATGAGGCTAGTGTGTCACACAGAAGAATGAACCCTGAGGTATGTCACACTAAGGGTTGGCTTTTTAGTGCCTTCTTCGCTTCCCCATTTATGACACAGTCACCTCTTTCTGGCTTCATTCTATAAAAAAAGAATCATCAAGTTCAAAATTTAGAGTGCGACATTAACTAACTTCCTTACTGTCTGTCTCTCAGGAGCGCCGCACTCCCTTCCCTCCTGCCTTTTCACATCCTGATCCCTCTGTCCTTACTGCACGTATGAGTTCTTTATCCTTCAAGGCTCACTGTAAATACCACCAGCCTTTAAAGCATCTGGTATGCAGCATTATGAAAACACGAAATCTGAAAGAACATTTGCCAGCAAGGAGCTTGCTGTGCATATAGAGGGAAAGATAAGTGTAGTTTGGATGCAAACTGTCCCGCCATAGGTTCTTGCATTTGAACCCTTGATCCCCAGTTGGTAAAGTGAGGAGGTGGGCCTCTAGATGTTATAGCATCTTTTCTCAGCTTCCTTCCTAAGAACAATGTGACCAGCCAGCCACACACACACACTGGCCTCGAAAACAACTCAGGTGACTTACAATCCTTCTTGTTGGGATTCAGACATGGCAATAAGAAAAGCAGCTAATATGTGTGGAAGTAAACTTTAGAAATGCACAACCTGAATTTAGCAGAAACTTCAGGATGTCCATTCTTTGTCACACTAATTCAAAGAAAATACAGACTAACAATAATTGCAGTTCCTGTGAGAACTCTTGAGAAAGAGTCCAGTCTTATCCTGTAGGTGCGGTGAATGCCTGCCAACATCCTTGGCTATTTACTCACTTGTGCCAACTCATTTTGTTGCCATAAGCATATAAAAATTGTAAAGACAAGAAATTTCCTCTGGACATCCCCCCCCCCCAACAACCACTGGGGAACAGCAGGGTGCTCCAAGTGCCAAATTCTGGGCAACTCGATTTCCTTGGCCTAGCAACTACCAGGGAATTGCAAGTGAGAGGCCTCTCCCAGTTCCTGGCCTGCCAGAGCCAGTATGCATAGGACTGTGGGTGCAGTCTGCCTCAGGCCATTCTTGCCCAACCCCCACAGAGAGCTCCAAACTCCATCAAGGGAACTCTTCATTTCCGGGGACAGCAACCAAGGTCTATAAAGAATTGTGTTGGTATTTTGATGGGAAATGTATTGAATCTCTAGGTTGCTTTGGGTAAGATGGACATCTTTACTATGTTACTCTTACCGATCCATGAGCATGGGAAATCTTTCCACCTTCCGATATCTTCTTCAATTTCTTTTTTCAGAGACTTGATGTTCTTGTTATACATGCCTTTCACCTGCTTGGTTAGAGTTACACTATGATACTTTATATTTGTGGTTATTTTGAAACATATTGTTTCCCTAACTTCTTCCTCAGCCTGTTTGTCATTGTATACAGGAGGACTACTGATATTTTTTTTTGAGTTAATTTTGTATCCAGTCACTTTACTGAAGGCATTTATCAGCTGTAGAAGTTCCCTGGTAGAATTTTTGGGGTCACTTATGTATACTAACATAACATCTGGGAATAACGATACTTTGACTTCTTCCTTTTCTAATTTGTATCCCTTTGATCTCCTTTAGTTGTTTTATTACTTTAGCTAGGACTTCAAGTACTATATTGAAGAGATACAGACAGAGTGGGCAGCTTTGTCTTGACTCTGATTTTTTGTGGAATTGCTTTTAGTTTCTATCCATTTAAGTTGATGTTGGCTATAGGCTTGCTGTATATTGCCTTTATTATGTTTAGCTTTGTATCCCTAATCTCTCCAAGACTTTTATCATGAAGCAGTGTTGTATTTTCTCAAAGTCTTTTTCAGCATCTAATGAATGACCATATGGATTTTTTTTTTCATTTAGTTTGTTTATATGGCAGACTACATTGATAGATTTTTGTATACTGAACCACCCCTGCATTCCTAGGATCAAGACTACATGATTATGGTGGCTGATGTTTTTGATATGTTCTTGGATTCAGTTTTCGAGTATTTTATTGAGTCTTTTTGCCTCAATGCTCATAAAGGAAGTTGCTCTGTAATTCTGTTTCTTTATTGGGTCTTTGTGTGGTTTAGGTATCAGAGTGACTATGGCCTCATAGAATGAACTTGGCAGTGCTCCTTCTGTTTCTATTTCGGGAAATAGTTTGAAGAGTACTGGTATTAGCTCTTCTTTGAAAGTCAGGTAGAATTCTGCACCTAAACCAATTGGCTCTGGGTTTGTTTGTTTGTTTGTTTGTTTGTTTGTGTGTTGATTTGATTTGGTTGGTTTGGTTGCTTGCTTGCTTGCTTGCTTGGAAGACTTTTAATGACTGCTTCTATTCCCTGTGCATTATAGGTCTGTTTTTATTGTTTACCTGATCTTGTTTTGACTTTGGTAAGTGGAATTTATCAAGAATATCATCCACTTCCTTTAGTTTTTTCAATTTTGTGGAGTACAGGCTTTTGAACTAAGACCTATAGATTCTTTAGATTTCCTCAGTGTTTATTATTATGTCCCCCTTTTCATTTCTGATTTTGTTAATTTTGATATTGCCTCTCTGCCTTTCAGTTAATTTAACTAAGGGATTGTCTATCTTGTTTTTTTCTCAAAGAACCAGCTCTTGGTTTTGTTGATAGTTTGTATTGTTCTCTTTGTTTCTACTTTATTGATTTCAGGCCTGAGTTTGTTATTTCCTGCTGTCTACTCTTCTGCTGGCACTGAGCTAGGAAGAGTGAATCTGGAAAGGCTGGAGTCTGTAGGAGCCTGTCCAGATGCAGAATGGGGAGGGGGTAGAGAAAGACCTTCTCTGAGAAAATTGGCCAAGTCCAAGATCAGGGCAGGTGTAGCATGCAGTCTGTAGTGGGAGAACCTGTGAAAACAGGATGCAATCTGCCAGAGAAGGATTTCTCAGCTCAAGTGTGAAGCAAAGGCATTAAAGGAGCACTCCCCTTTGAAATTCACACTCCATCACTGTCTGCTCTGTGTACCCTGCTGGGACCACCTACCACTGGAAAGTCCTAAATTATTATCTCACATATCAAGTTATAATAGTTACTTGCTATTTAGTAAAGTATGAGGTTTAACATTTTTCCCCTAGTCATTCAGAATTTTATTTTAAAAAGATTTAGTTTTTAGTTGTGTTTTTGTGTGTACATGGGTGGAGTATGTGCACACGAGTGCATTGCATGCAGAGATCTTTCCATCAGTATCCATTCAGGGTTTCACAGAAGAGCACATCAGCTGCCTTGGGACTACCACTACAGGATTCCTACTACTTGGGTCCCCCCTACTTGGGTTCTCTGTTAAACAAGGACAGTTCTTGCTCTTAGCTGCTGAGTCCTCTCCGCCATTGAAAACTTCATTTTCTTGTTGTTGTTGCTTAGATTGTCCCTGCTTATTGGTTTTCCGTTGGATAATTTCATTTTGGAGAAACTTACGTCTGGCTTGGCCTTGTCTACTTCCTTCCAGCTTGGTCTTACCCCTACGGTTCACCATTCTCAAAACTTCCACTATAGATAAAGCAATCAAGTGACTGGTGTTTATTGAGACAGATCCCTTCTAATATAAGCACTTTGCAAATGGTTTGCAAACACTGTCAAAGATTGACATGTTAGGTAACAAAATAGATCTCAACAAATCATACCATATATCTTGTCTGATCGATTCAGTATGAAGAGAAATTAGCAAGAACATGGAACCTGCACAATTAGATGGCTTAATGACACATTTTTGGCCAGCAAATAAGGGGATTTTGAATGTTTTGGCTACAAAGAAGTACTCTAGGATATACTTCATTCTAGTTTCCCAAGGTAGAGTAAAGTATCCCATAGTATCACAAAGAATTATTATTTGAATATATCAGTTTAAAATTAATTGACTCTTTTCTATTTTAAAATCTTCATTTATTAAATTTTAGTTGTGGCAAAGTTATAAACAAAAACAAAACAAGCAGAGTTACCTCCATCCTACTCCCAGCACCTGGGCTGCAGATGTCCCAGGTATCCGTCTATCTCACAGTTGGGTTGACCTGTCTGTCCTTCCTCACAGTGCTTTAATATCCTCTCCTCAGGGTTTATGAGGAAATGATAGTTAGGCAGAAGTGGTAATAATACTACACTTTGCTGTGACTCGCCTCAGGTCTGTAAATTTGAGAGGCCCTGTCCCTGTTTGCCTCAGTAAAGGGACCATCATGCTTACCCTCTGATTGCCTCTTCACTAGAACAGTCAACATGAAGTAGAAATGGTAGCAAGGCCACACAGTAGGTAGATTTCCATCCCTGGTGATGGGAGTGCAAGCTGGCTTAGCCACCATGAAAACTAGACACAGCCTCCACCCACCACTTGGCACTAAGATAGCTCTGAGATGGACACACAGAATGGCAGGCGAGTGTGTCCCAGGAGCCTTTCTCTGCTGTGTTGGCAGCAGTGCTTACTCTAATTGCCTAAATGGGAAGCAAGGCCAGAGCTTGTCAGTAATAGGATGGCCAGATATCCTATTAGGATCCCAGTAGAACAGGGACTCCTTAACGGAACACCAGTTCAGCTGGAAAATCGGAGTGAACTACAAGGTCCATTCCCACACAGACACCTCTTGTAAATTAGGAGTAGACAAGGTGAATCCACACTAACAAAAACCACGGTAGTGGGGGCCCCTAAGAGGTGGGTCATGATGGAAGGGTCCAGCGGGCAGGTGGGGGCTGGAAGTCTTCATGTAGGTGCTGGTGTTAAGTGAGAATTCCTTGAGGCCTGCCCTCAGTACACTTCTGCATACATCGTACTTCTATGAACAAGTTTATATAAACATTAGGAAAATGCCATTTATTACTTCAGCACTTTAGAAATGAGTAAAATAGAATTTTTTTAAATGAAAGGTAAATTTTTAAATTTTTGTTGAAGGAAGGAAAAATAAAAGTACAAATGATAATAGCTTGTGGTATACAGCAAGAACACTGTAAGAAGAGTGTTCACAGCAACAGATATCTACTGAAAAAGAAAACAAACAAATTTAAAACAACCTCATAAAGCTACTCAAAGAACTACACAAGAAAACAAGCCAAACTCAAAATTGTCAGGTGAAAAGAGATAGCTATGTTCTGGGCACAAATGAGTGAATAGAGAATTTTTTTAAGTACAAAAGATCAGTGACAAAGAGTCATGTTGGTTATTTTTTTAAAGATAAAATCAATGTTACTTTAGCTAAAATAACAAAAGGGAAAAACTCAAATAAGTAAAATCTGAAATAGAAAGGGAGACAGACATTCCAATCAATACCATAGGGGGAAAAAGAATCATTATGAACTGTTGGAAGTAACACTCCGACAACTGATTGTAAACCTGAAAATGGCAAATTTCTGAACACAAAACCTGCCAAAATTAAGTCATGAAGATATACAAATCCTGAATAACCATGGAATAATTAAATTGAATTAGTAATAAAAATGTTTCTCTAACAAAGAAATGGCTAGAATCTCCAGTATGACTATTGAATTTTATCAGGTTTTTAAAGTAGAATTAATGCCAATTCTCTAACTTAAAAAAAAAAAATGGACCAGCAAGATAGCACAATGGGTAGAGGTTTTTGCCACCAAGCCTGAGGATCTGAGCTCAACGACGCAGAATAACATGATAAAGAGAAAAAAAAAAAAAAAAAAAAAAAAACTCCTACATACGTGAGTGTCCCATGGCACAAGCTTTCCAACACATATGCACACAATGATGCTTAAATGTAATAAAGCAAAATCAAATTTCAAAACAAAATAAATAAAGGAAGGAAGAAAAAGAAAGAAACTTTCAAACTCATGCTGAGGTTAACATTACCCTGATACTAAAGCCAGTGAGGATAAAATAGCATAATATAATGAAATAGTATAATAACAAGGGTAGAGAGATGGCTCAGCATTTAAAAGAACATATGGCTACTGCACGGGGCCTGAATTTGATTTCCACACTCATATCAGCAAGTCACAACAATAGCATATAAAACCAGTTGAATTTTCATACGCCAAAACCAAAGTTAACTGAGAAAGAAATCAATCCCATTTCTAATAGCTACAAAATATAAATTACCTATGAACAAATTTAACCAAAGATTTAAAATTGCAAGACACTGATTGAAAAGGCCTTTAGGTTGACTGGATAGAAGAATTAATAGAGTTTGAACGGCCATATTATTATTTCAATGCAATCTCAATAAAAACACCAATGAGATTCTACCTGAGATGAGAAAAGGCTCCCTAAATCTCATACTAGAAGCACAGAAGCTCTTGCCTCTTCAATACAGTATCACGAAGGCAGAATACAAGATATGGAAGAGTGAACTTTGCCCTATTTCCCATCCTATACAGAAAAGGATCAAACACCAGCACATAAGATTGAAACTGTAAAGCTATCTAGAAGAAAATATGAGGGAGATCCTTGAAGATGCCAGTGCAGGCAATGATTTTTTTTTATAACTCCACAAAAGCACAGACAACAGGTAAAGTAGACAAATGGCATTACCCAGCAAAATCAGTGGAGTTAGGAGACAGCGATGGAATGAAGTATCTGCAAACTTTTCATCAGAAAGGGATCCTCAACTAGAATATAAAACAGACTACAAAATTAGCAGCAGACAGCCAGTAGTTCAATTTTTGTTAAATAAAATTAATTTATTATAATCAACTCACAAATAAAAAAACCAGCTAGTTTAAGGAAGCCATCCAAACAAGTAATTGCCCATATCCAAACTTTATGTGTCTCAGTGAACTTCTATACAGTTGGAAGGTTTAGGGTTTTCTACTCCTGCTTTCAATTACATTTTTATATACTAACCACCAGCAGTTTAGTTTTTAAATGAGCAAGTGATCTGGACAGATGCCTTTCAGAAAAAGAAATTAAAAAATTCCCAACTAATGTTTGAAAAATGTTTGCTTCACTGTTAGAAAATGCAATGCAAAACTACAGTGAGATTGCTTCATCTAAGTCAGAGTGTGAGTAACAAAAAAAAAAATGAGCAGTAAAAATGGCTGGTGAGGATACAGAAGAAGAAGGGAAGCCTCACATATAGTTGGTGGGAACGCAGCTTAGAGCAGTCATTATGGAAAATAGTAAAGAGGATGAAAAAAGTAACTAGAAATAGTTATTCTACCACATGCCTAAAATAAATAAAATAAAAATGTCAGATACCTATAACCTCATGTTTATTGCATTGCTGTCCCCAAAAGCCAAGACGTGATTATACTACCAGTAATGAGTAAATGAATAAAGAAAAGTTAATAGATACACATGGTATTGTTGTGATATGAAATTTTGTTATTTGCAGCTAAATGTTTAGAACTGGAGAATGATGTTAAATGAAAAGAATAAGACAGAGATAAATACCACAAGTTGTTTCTTGTGTATAGAGGTGAAGAATTTGAAAGCAGAAGAAACAGGGTGATGATTGCTGGATGTGGGAATACAGAGAGATTGGATTATGGGTACTAAATACAGGTAAGATGAGGAACATATTCTAGTGTTAATCTATACAGCAGGTTAGCACAGTTTAGTGACCTCTTGTTTATTTGAGAAGTGGTAGAGAGGAACTCAAATACTGGAAATACGAAGAAGCCATGAACTACTCCCAAGAAATGGCAATCACTCAAACCAATCAATGTGCAGGAATTTGTGTAACAATATCATACTGTCTCTCACAAATAGCATGATGAGCTAATGAAGGAAAGATATCCAGTTGACACAATATAGTCAGGAAATCTTCATGGAAGCTTAGATTTTTCAGAGATTAAAGAGAAAATTTGTATATTCTAAGTGTTCCTGTGAAAATAAAATACTGTGTTTGAGTGCACAGAAATCAGATTTGTACAAACATGAGAGAGATACTGTGTTAGCTTGGTTTTCTCTCAGATGATGCCACCTTTTTGTGGCTTTGGTGCTCTGTGGAAAGCACTGGTTCTGGCATCTGATTGCTGAGGAAACACGAACATGAGAAACCAGAGCAAGGCAGAGGGCCTACCCTGGCCATGACAGCACCAAGAAGCAGGAGAATGCACAATTATAGAATCCTTATTATTTCCACATCAGCTTTCATCTGTTGTATCCTCTCAACTGTATAGTTGTCACAAAGACAGCATCACACCCTTGAATTCAGGGCATAGCTCAGCACAAAAACAGGATCCAGCAGGTAGGCAGGGTTACTGTGAAAAGGCCATAGCGATGGTCCAGGAGGGACTTGTGGGATCACTAGGTCCTGGGGCAATCATAAGAATTAATTCTCTGAACTTCTTGGCCACCAACATGAATAGATAAGTGATGAGAAAATGCATCTGTTTTCTCAGCTTTATCCTGAGACAACCCCAAGGCAGGACTGTGAACAAGTGACTGCCTTCCTGAGTCTTTGTCTTCTTATTGATTTAAGAATAATTAACTGAATGAATCTGAAGCCCATGCCATGGAAATTCAATAAAATCTTGGTCTAAATGGAAAGACTTGTGAAGGGACTGGAAGGGAAGAAGATGGAAAAACTATTAATGACCTAAGGAAGGGAAGAGTAGAAAGGGTCAGTGAAAGGAACATAGATTTCCACATTTGCTTAACACAGCATTGAGTTCTTGATACGACTAAGACCCAGTAGGGACTATGTAAACTACTCACACTGAGAAAATATCACTGATGAGGTTGAGACTAATCCAAATGCCAGACTGGAATAAAAACATAGAGCCATGTTGTGTCATATTCCTGGGGCATGTATGTAAAGATTGTTTAATCTAGCCTGCATCGATTCCTGTTGCTTTTGCTTTATCTGAGTCCTCCAGCCTAGCTATGTTTGGTCTTAAGGACATAAATGTTTCCTTTTGTTACTTATAGGCCTCATGTCATTTATACTTCTCTATGAGAAGAGTCCCAAAAGCTCAGAAAGGATAATAAAAGTTCTCTTTGTTTAAACTCTTGAATGTGTAGGACCCCTGTGAGCAGCGTTACTGAGCCATTTACCAACGACAATAGCATTCTTTTCTCCAAAAGAGCAAGCACTAAAAACTCTATTACCTTTCCTCAGTCTTGGGCACAAATGACACAAAGTCCCATGGATCAGTCTGAAATAAACCTAGTACGTCCTTTTCAAACAATGACAAAATTCCTGACAGATACAAATTTTACATAGGTATATTTAATTTACCAAGTAAATTTTTAAATTATGCTATGTGTGCTCATATTACATATATTGCCTAAAAATGTACATGTATCCTACAAACGCATCCTACAAATATATTTATAATTATTATGCCAGAAACCACAAAGAATGCTAAGAAAATTAAGACTCCATTCCTTTGTTCAAGGAACATATAATTTAAAGAGATGAAACAATAGGATCAATTTTCTATAGAAAGCATTAATGGAAATAATAACACTAACTACATATTGGCTAGTCACTTGGTACCAGCTACTGTTGTATAAACTGTATAGGTATTGAGATAGTTAGCTGACACAGAACCCTATGCTGTAGGTATGACTAAATCTATTTATAAATATAGAAAAGGAGGGAGAGGTTAGATAAGTCATATAACTCATAGGAGTCAGAATTAGGGCAGCCTACATTGCCTTAACAGACTACCTCAATGCAACACAAGGAAACTGAATAAACAAAAGCAGAATTTGGAATTCGGATTCCAAGTGAATTCCAATTAACCTTGACTGTGTACTGCCTCAGCACAACTGCAGAAAGCAGAACAAAGAAAAGTACTAGGTGACCGGGGACTGTTTGGCAAATGAGTGGCACAAACTATATTTGTCTTTAAACACATGTTTAAGGAGAATCTAACATCTGTGAAACCTTTCTCCATGGCAGGCTTTGTGCAAGCCAGAACACAAATGCTGAATATGCCTTGTGCTGTGGGTCTTACACCAACAATTTAATGTTTGATTCCCACCTACTTTATGCAGAGCTTCAATGGCTTACTTCACAAAATGAATCCCACATGTGCCAATTACCAGGGACCTAAAATTTGGGTCATTGCTCATTAACGCATTGGAGATTTTATTAAAATATTCTCTGAAAGCCTTCTGGAACTCAAGGGAGGAAAGGAACGTATTCGGAGTGCAATGCCTCTGCTAGGCTTTACCTTGCATTCTCCATGCAAGAGTCCATCCTACAACAGCAATCAGAGAAGACACAGTGCCACAAACACCAGTTGCACTCCATGGCAAGTCCTTGCTGTTCTTTTCTTCTATTATTTTCAATAGCTATGTATTCTGCCTAACAGAAGACTTAACTGCCGTCTTTACACTGTTCTTAGAAAGAAATCAAGGAATAAAAACAGGCAACATTAGCCCTGACATCCCTCCAAAGCTATTGCAAGTACGTAAATACTCCTATCCCTTCCATTTAGACAGCACATAAGAGAAATGTAAATGTAATTCACTGTAAAGAGCCAAAACAGTATTGCAGGTCGGGGGGGGGGGGTGGTCAGCAGCCTGCCTTAATATCCCTAGCTGCAAGGGCAGATCGTCAGATAAATCAGCCAGTAGTTAGCTTGGAAAACCTAAAGAAGTGGCCAGGGGCCCTGCCCAGTTAAACTGATAAATAATCAAGCAGGAAACTGACACAATTTCTAGGAGTCACTCTCTCCAACAAGCCCCATTGCTTAAGACTACTCTTACTGTGTTCTCTCATGTCGAAACCTACTTGTATTTAGGCCAGATCAAGACCCACCAAGTATTTAAAGATGCCTGTGACTGCTGGAGTTGAGTCTGCCGGCCTGCACATCCCCAGAATTTATGTTTTCTTCGTCTCTTACCTCGACTCTAAACATGTCTTCTTGTGCTGGCTACATTTTAATGTGATTGTGAGGACTTTATGTAGTATGTGTAATATGTGCTGGCTTCTCTGTGTGTACACAGGTATGCGCACGTCGAGGCCAAAGAAAAACACAGTCACTGAGCACCTTTTCCACCTGTACTCAGAGTCTCATGCTGGCCTGAAACTGGCCAGGTAGTCCAGGCCAGAGATCTGTGGTCATCAGCATGCCACCATATCTGGCTTTCTTCTGTGCAGCCTCAAAGAGGCCTAACAGGTCCTCATGCCTGTGCAACAGGCACTTTACCAGTGGAACTGTCTCCCAGCACAGTTGGGATGTGAACATAAGCTCTGAAGATGCCCAGCGCTGACTTCAAATCTATCGTGACTTTATCAAGTTTGACATTTGCATGGGCACCAATTTTTTCTTTCAAAAGAAGGTCATGAAGGATGACGGTAAGGAAAAACGCAAACAAACAAAGTAACTGTGTCTCCAGAGAGCATAAACAGTGTACCCAGTTCATACCCATATCATTAGTAGAAAAGTATGGACTCTCTTTTGTTCTGCATTCCTGGCATAACTGAGTGTACATTGGGCAGTGTTTTGCACAGCGGGTACTCACAGCCTCACAACATTTTTAATATACAAAATTTAAGGATCTGATTTATTCAGTGCTAGTCCTACTTATATAGCTTCACATTTCAGCAAAATGCTTAGTAGCCATTAAAATTGTGCCTTGAGAACAACAGATTGCTCCATGAGATCATACCAAGTATCAGCAGAAAGCAGCGTAGTTTGTAGAGCTAGATGACAGGCAACAGCTATGTCTGGGCTCCAGGATTATAATGGATTGGGTCTTTATTCTTTATTCTTTCTTAGATTGTCTTTTTCTCTCCTTTCTAAAGAAAAAAAAACAGTATATTATTATAATAAAATTAAAAAGACAAATGGTCTATTAAAGGTAAAAGGCTCACTGAGACAATATAGAGCATGGTTCAGGACTCTTGTGTTCTTTTTTATGGCTTCCCTAGTTGTCATCTGTAATGACTAGTCTAGGTTTGACCCTAAAGATGTGCCTCAATAAAAGCTACCACTACTACTGCTACTACCACTTCTAAATTGCTGGAAATCAACAAATAAAACATAAAGAAATGGTTAAGGAGATGTACCCAGATTTTTTGGTTCTGTTGCTCTCCTTGTGGAGCACCTGTCTCCTCCAGGTCTTTCTTTCCCTCACTTCTTTCATAAGATTCCCTGCACTCTGCCCTAAGTTTGCGAATGAGTCTCAGCATCTGCTTTTGATACCCTGCTGGGCTGAGCCCTTCAGAGACACCCTGTGGTAGGCTCCTGTCCTGTTTCTTGTTTACTCCCTCTTCCAATGTCCATCCCCTTCGCCATTCTGAGTGAAGACTGAACATTTTACCCAGGGTCCTCCTTCTTGTTTAGCTTCTTTAGGTGTACAGATTTTCGTATGTTTATCCTATATTATATGTCTAATATCCACTTGTAAGTGACTACATACCATGTGTGTCTTTCTGCATCTGGGTTACCTCACTCTAGATGATCTTTTCTAGTTCCAACCATTTGCCTGCAAATTTCATAATTCCCTTGTTTTTAATTGCTGACTAGTATTCAATTGTGTAAATATACCACAGTTTCTGTATCTATTCCTCTCTTGAGGAACATCTGGGTTGTTTCCATCTTCTGGCTATTGCGAACAAAGCTGCTACAAACATGGTTGAGCAAATGTCCTTGTGTACTTGCTCATCTTTTCGATATATGCCTAGAAGTGGTATAGCTGGATCTTGAGGAAGCTCTATTCCTAATTGTCTGATAAAGCATTGGATTGATTTCCAAAGTGGAGCTCCACAAGGAGCAACAGAACCAAAAAATCTGGACACAGATTTTTTGGACACAGGGGTCTTTTCTGAGACTGATACTCCAACCAAGGACCATTCATGGACATAACCTAGATCCCCAGCTCAGATGTAGCCCATGGCAGCTCAGTATCCAAGTGAGTTGCTTAGTAAGGGGAACAGGGACTGTGTATGACATGAACTCAGTGGCTGGTTCTATGATCACTTCCCCTTGAGCAGCTATATCAGGCCACAGAGAAAGACAATGCAGCCAGTCCTGATGAGACCTGATAGGCTAAGGTCAGAGGGAAGGGGAAGAAGACCTCCACTATCAGTGGACTGGAGGAGGGGTATGGGAGGAGAAGAGGGAGGGAGGTTGGGTTTGGGAGGGGACAAGGAAAGGGACTACAACTGGGATACAAAGTGAATAAACTATAATTTATTTAAAAAATAAATGAATTATTAAAAAGGAGATGGCTCAATCAATATAGTAGTTGCCTCACGAAAACAAGGACCTATGTTCAATCCCCAGAATCCACATTAATAAAGAAAAAAAATGTCAGATATGATGACTTATAGTCTTAGCCCTGGGCAGACAGGGGTCAGTGAACTCCTGGAACTCTCCAGCCAGCCATCCTCGCCTATTTGGTGACCTTCAGGTCTGCCAGGTCCCAAAATGTGGACAGCACCTGAGGAATTACCCCCAAAATTGTCCTCTGGCCTCTTCATACAATGCACACATGCACCCTGCGTACATGCACACATACAGTTGTATATACATGGCTACTTGGACACACACAAACATCCACACATAAGCACAAGGATCAAGGAAGGAAGGAAGGTAGAGAAAGGGAGGAAGAGACGGATGGAGGGAGAGACGGGGAAATAAAAAAGGAAGAAAAAGAGGAATCTGAACATTACCACTCACCCCAAATCTTACAGCCAGGTCACACACTGTGAGCATGACTTATCACACAGACTCCATGTCTAATATTCTTCTGTGGGCCAAACCTATGTGTGCTTTCTGTAGCTACTATTCCTCTGTTGAAATAAGAAACAAAGAACGTTTTTAAACTTCAGCCGTTTCTCTTTGGGGTAGGAGTCATTTCACCCCCGCTTTGTCCAATCAGCCCATTGTGGAACTAGATAAAAGGACCATGGTTCAGATCCACAATGAAGACAGAGGGCCACTCACTGGCCAGACTTAGTGGGCATTTATAAGTGAACTCAATTCTCTAAACTGAAGGTCGAGGGGTTACACACTTCCTCACTGGTCCACTCTTCTGCTTAGATGGGCAGAACCCACTTCACTTTTAACAATAAAAACAGTCTACGTTAAGAGATGACATAGCCTGTGGGTCTGTAAAGTTCAAAGAAAGACCCTGAAAATATGTGATCCAAGTCAGCCTTGATAATCATGGCGCTCTCCACCCTGACAGAAGAAAGAACGTTTAAATGGCCTGGACTCTGTTTTCATGCTTACAAGATGGGCAGTCTGGTGACCTTTGTCTTTTCCGATCCTTCAAACTCAAGAACACTGGAGTGCCAGGTCAATTACACTCTTCCCTGAGCAGCTTTCAGAAATACTGTTGTCGCTATGTCAGATCAAGTGCAGAGGAGCGGAAATATGACTTGGGAGTCTCAAAAGGCATTAGACAGCAAGTTAGGCAGAAATTAAATTCCATTTGCCGTGATTCCATAGGACGCCCTGAGAGAGCAAAGGTATTCAATTCTCTTTATTAGTGCTGGATTTATGGTTCAAAATGAAGGTTAAATTAAAAAGAAAATATCAGAGTTGATGTTCTTAATAGCTTTTTAAATTCCAGAGCCGTAGTAATGTGCCTTGGCGTCTGATCCAGCCTCCCCAGCTTCGGGGACTCTTGAACTGATCAGATGAGCCCATTGCCACTCAGCCAATACATTTAAAGACACTTTCATTATGCCACTGCTTCAGAAAACTACAATCACCCTTCTCTATCCAGCTCTCAGGAGGCACCACAGTCTGAGCTTATCTGGGGGGCTGCACACCTCTAAACCAGCTGCAGTCGTGAGCCTTTCCTCCAAATCAGAACTGCCTGGATGTTCTGCAGCTGCCCCTTGACCCCAGAGCCTGAATTCCCCTCATTCTGTTCTTCTGAACCACACTCAGAAAGCCTGAAATCTGAGCAGGTGGTTCAGTAAGCAAAATGCTTGTCATGCAAACATGAAGACCTGAGGGCAGTCCCCTAGAACCTCCATTCTGTTTAAAAAAAAAAAAAATACAATGGTACACACTTGTAATACCAACCCTGGGGAAATGGAAAAAAGTGCATCCCTGAACTTGACAAATTGGTGGGCTCAGGCCAGTGAAAGACTGTTTAAAAGAAAAACAAAACAGACACACACACACATAGCTTCATTTGGTTAGTTTTTTTTATTGTCATTTATTACAATTTATTTACTTTGTATCCTGACTGTGGCCCCCTCCCTCATCTCCTCCCAATCCCACCCTCCCTCACTCTTCTCCCCCTATACCCCTTCCCTAGTCTACTGATAGGGGAGGTCCTCCTCTCCTTCCATCTGACCCTAGCCTATCAGATCTCATCAGGACTGGCTGCATCGTCTTCCTCTGTGGCCTGGCAAGGCTGCAACCCCAGGGGTAGCTAATCAGAGAGCCAGCCACTGAGTTCATGTCACAGACAGTCCCTGGCCCCCTTACTAAGGAACCCACTTGGAGACTAAGTCTATGGACTACATCTGAGCTGGAGTTTTAAGTCCTCTCCATGGCATTGTCCTTGGTTGGAGTATCATTCTCTTCAGGACCCCCAAGGCTCAGGGTTTTTTTTTTTCTCTATTAGTCTCCTTTTGGAGCTCCCGCCCCCTCCAGGTCTTTCTATCTCCCCCTTCTTTCATAAGATTCCCTGCACTCTGCCCAAAGTTTGGCTATGAGTCTCTGCTTCTGCTTCAATACCTTGATCAGTAGAGTCGGTCAGAGGCCCTCTGTGGTAGGCTCCTGCTCTGTTCCGTGTTTTCTCCTGCTTCTGATTTCTATTGAGCAAAACAAGGATTTTTAAATCTTGGCTTCAGGATAACCAAAAGGAAGAAACAATAGTCATGACAAAAAGGGCCACAGCCATGTGCAGGCAATTCTTTTCATGAACTGCACCCCATACATGCCCAAGGACAAGACCATTAAGAAGGTTGTCATTCCAGGAGCCTACCACAGAGGGCCTCTGAAAGACTCTACCCAGCAGTGTGTCAAAGCAGATGCTGAGACTCAAATTTTGGGCAGAGTGCAGGGAATCATATGGGGGGGGGGGATGTTAGTAAGACCTGAAGAGGACAGGAACTCTACAAGGGGAGGAACAGAACATAAATATCTGGACACAGAGGTCTTTTCTGAGACTGATACTCCAAACAAGGACCATGAATGGAGATAACCTAGAACCTCTGTTCAGATGTAGCCCATGGCAGCTCAGTATCCAAATGGGTTCCCTAGTAAGGGGAACAGGGGCTGTCTCTGACATGAACTCAGTGGTTGGTTCTTTGTTCACACACCCCCCCCAAAAGGGGGAACAGCCTTGCCAGGCCACAAAGGAGGATATTGCAGCCAGTCCTGATGAGACCTGATAAGCTAGGGTCAGATGGAAGGGGAGGAGGACCTCCCTATCAGTGGACTTGGAGAGGGGGGCTACAGCTGGGATACAAAGCGAACAAAATGTAATTAATGTAAAAAAAAAAAAAGTTGTAATCCTGAACTAAAAAAAAAAAAAAAAAGTTGTCAATCAGAACATTGTAGAGGCTGCTGCTAGCTAGACTATTTCCAAAGCTAGTGTCTTCAGTGCTTTCCATGCTTGTGTGCTATCCAAGGACCATGTAAAGCTGAATGAGTTGTGTTGTCTTCAGCAATGTAGTCAGGAATCAATAAATATAGTGTAGCCATATGGACAGAAGACCTTCACCATGACTTACACCTACAAGCACTGCCTGAGACTTCCACCAAAACTCTTGTAGTGAGTTTGCCTCATCAGACAGAAGGAAAAACACCAGGGATAAATAAAATAGAAATTATGTGAAAGGGAAGGAAGGAAGGAAGGAAGGAAGGAAGGAAGGAAGGAAGGAAGGAAGGAAGGAAGG
>NW_026596073.1:17084282-17108414 GCF_907164565.1 Psammomys obesus | reverse complement strand
AGGAAGGAAGGAAGGAAGGAAGGAAGGAAGGAAGGAAGGAAGGAAGGGAGGGAAACCAGGTGGGTGGCTTCCTGAAGAACAACAACTGAGACTGTTCCCTAGATGCCACATAAGTGTGCACACATGTCAAAACACACTGGCACATGCATGTGCACTACACACACATGAAAAACAGGTGTGCAAAAAAAATCTTCCTAGACCTCTGCAGTCTACACAAGGGTCACTTTTTGTGTCAATTGTCAGGACACTGGGTGTCTAAAGGTAACTCACACAAAGTGCACTATGGGCTGGGGTCTGCCAGGTTTACTCTTGGGTTCCATTTTATTGCCTCTTCAGAATGATAACATCCATATTGCTCATCAATAAAGGAAATGAAACGGTAATATAATTTAGTCCCTCTGAGAGCATGGGCTCTGTCAAGGCCTCCGCAGTCATTTTCTCTTTACTCCCTCGTTGCTCATATCTGCACACATTTTCTTAAACTTCCACAGTGTTCTTGGTGGAAGAGCTGATGCATGGCCAAACCTGGGCCTTTCTCCAAGCCTATGCTTTATGTGCACGCTGGGATCCAGAGAGGCAGTAATACAATAAGTGGGCAAGATTTCACCAAATAACCAGATAATGAGTTGCGATGGTGAGGGTTATGTTTTGATATTCCTTTTATTTATATATGGGTGTGTTGTGTGGATATGTGTGTGCAGAGACGAATGTCTCTGTGCACAATGGGGTCAAAAGACAATATTGGATTCTTTATAGCCGAAATTGCAGGTATCTGTGAGACACTCGGCTGGTTACATGAGTGATGGGATCTGAACTCTACTGCTCATGATTGCACAGCAATCACTCTTAACCCCCAAAGCATTTCTGCAGCCCCAGTGTTATGGTTTGAATAGAAAATGTCTCTCACTGCCTTATGTATTGTGTTTGGTTGCATGCTAGCAGACTTTGGAAAATTGCGCCGGTCCTGAAGATGCTGAGCAGGAAGTGGCTCGATCCTTGTGAACCTTGGTAGGTTCGTAAGATGGTATTGTTGAAAGGTGATGAGAATCAGTGACTAGTTGGAGAGAGTGATTGCTAGAGACATGCCCTGGGCCTGTATCTTCCCCATCACCACACTCTCTCTCTCTCCATTCACTGCTTCCTAACTCTTCACCACACTCTCTACATCAGGATGGACTGACACCTGCAACGGGAGCAAAATAAGCAATTGCTCCCTTCAAGCCGTCACGTCAGGCATTAAGGTCACTGTTATGAATAACCTAACAACACACTAAGTGGATATATGTCCCCCTTGACACCACAGTGCCAGAGTCAGGTGAGTGGCATGACGAGCTGGGTCATGCTGTCTCACCAACATTCTCTCTGCATACAGTCAGGTAAGAGCGCTGCGCTGGCTGTGCAACCGTGCGTCAGCGTGAGTCACCGCTGCTGCCAGCATATGCCCCTCTGCTTCTTGTACGCAGAAATGCCCCCATCACAGAGCCGGCAGATCAGCTCTCTTCCACCACATTCAAGGGGGTATAAAATCAAAATCAGGATTTAACTCACCCCTGGCACACAAACCACAAAGAGTCTGTTTTAATGAAATTTCTGTCTCATTGGCAGTGGCTAACAGTGGCTCACTACACCGTGCTCTTGCTTTTGATGTTTGCAGGTCGCGGCTCCTCAGCTATCTCGATCAATGGAGATGGATGCTAACCTTTAAATAGTGAAATCTTAACAGCATCAGTGCTAGTTTCAATTTAGAAACGATCTCGGCCTGGGGTGATGATTCACTTGCTGTGTACGTATGAGGATGTAAGTTCAAGTCTCCAGGACCCACATACTAGCCTCACACAGCAGCATGCATCTTAGATCCCAGTGGTCCTGTGGCAAGACTGGAGGAGACAGAAGAATCCATGGAAGACTGTGTGTGAGCTAGCCTGGCATTAACACAAGACAAGGGAGACACGGTCTCAAGGATGGAGGCAAGGGTCTACACCTGAGGCTACCCTCCACCTCTACAGGCATGCTATAGCACACATGCGCTTACACTCACACTCTGAACATACCATGCACAAAAAAATAAAGAAAAACTGTTGTGTAATTTCTCTATCAAAAGATAAATCAAACAGGTAGGCCTTGTGTTTTTCCTTGACATAGAATTGGCCAAGCCAGGGTTTTACTTTAACATGTACAAAGTCAGAAACACTTGTAGCTCTTTGGCACATCACATTCATCCTAACAAATAAAAATCTTTGTTAAAGATAATGATTCTGGTTTTTGGTTTTTTTTTTTTGTCTGTTTGTTTTGTTTGTTTGTTTGTTTGTTTGTTTTTTGGAATACCTTGCTTACTTTATTTATGAAGATGTTTGCTGCACACAGCCCAGATCTGGGTGAGAGGGATACACAAACATCTGCTGCCTCTCCAGAAAAACAAGACACACGTTACCAGATAAGCAGAGCAAGAAAGGTGGGTAATCACGGTGGGTAACAATGTTGAAAAGCACTAGGCTGCTGGATTTGCCCTTAGCATCTGGGAAAAGAAAAGAGATTGCCTGGAATGTGATGACAGATGCAGCTTAGGGAGTGGAGGACTGGGGAAAGGTGGCGGCTCTGTAAACAGAAGGATGCTTCTGGAATGGGAGCCACATGGTAGAAAGCGCTGCTTGGAGTTCTGAGCTGAGTTTGCAGATAGGCTTAAACTTGGGAGTGTTATTATTTGAGTGAGTGTCCCACGCTTTCAAAAGATTATTTGGGCAGCAGAGTCGGAAAACTGCAAGGAAGGATTCCTTCTTGAAGTAAATGCTGCATGAGATAGAACTTAGTTTTTACCCGGCACTGGTATAAGAACCAATTTTCTATCAGTTTTGAGAGGGTGGATTTTTTTTAAGACTAGAATTCTTAAGGGAATAATATTTCCTTTCCCCCATGACATTTTGTGACAATGACTACAAAGCTAGCACACACCAAGTAAAACATACACACTCAACGAAGCTGCCCATGAGGCATATGAACTGGCTGATTTTGTACACGTAAGAGTCTATGGTTGAAGGCAGTTGACCATGTAGCTCAACAGAAGTTCACTTGTACAGTCTGCACAAGATATTGGGTTAAATATTCATCTGCCCCACAAAAACGTTTATGATGCATAGGTAATGATTCTTGATCCCGAGAGGTGACTTAGAGAATAAAAACACTTGCTGCTTTTTTTACAGAGGACCAAGTTCGGCACCTAACACTCATGTCAACCAACTCAAAACCACCTATAGCTTCAGTACCAGGAGACTCAATGCCCTGTTCTGGCTTCTGTTGTCACACACATGCATGCATACATACATACAAACATACATACACACATACATGCTAAACAATAGTGATTTTTGTATCAAAAGTAATTTTATACTTAGAAGCTCATGAATTTGGTAACTGTGGATTCTTGGTTTATCTGCACAGACGCCTTGATGTAGGCACAATGAAAGAAGAAACTGGGGCCAGAAAGATGGCTCAGTCGTTACGAGCACTTGCTATACAATCCTGAGGACTGGACTTGAGACTCAAGTGCCCACATAAGACAACTCATAAATGCCTGTAACTCTAACTACAGGAGATATGATGTCCTTTTCTGGACTCTTCAGGTACATACACACACTATATAGACATACACACACACACATACAAAGATAAGGGAGAGAAGGAGGGAAGGAAGAAAAAGAATAAGCCATCTCAGAGTGAGTTGCTACTTGTCAGAAGTTGGGGTCTAGGAGGCTGTAACCATGACTCATTAACTGATGGGGATTTATAGGGACTAAAAGCTGAAGGATGTTCAGATGAGGATATAGAGTAAGAACCTCCTCCACCTGTAGTTCAGTCCCAGGGGAACGCTTATATTGTTCACACTTCAGCCTCTGTCTCTTTAACATGGAAGATTCTGTTCAGTTCTGTTCCTCATGTGACTTCATCTGAATGTTTCTATCTGCCACTCCCCTAGGCTGTGACAGGCTTTACACATTTTTGTGTCAGCTCCCAGCACTGTGTTAGCACTGCCAAGCACCTGCTAGGAGATATTAAGATTAAATTCTCAGAAATAATAGGTATGACAGAAATTTTTATTTTATTAAATGATTTGGGCCTTTGTTGGGACTTGATCTATGCTCAACACTAAAAGTATTTTAAATATGTCAGCTTTAACCCTTATGATGATCCCACAGTTAGAAACATTAAAGATAAGAAAAGGATTGGAAGTAAAAAAAAGTTAAGCAAAAAAATTTTCTCTTCTGCCATTGTCCGTGGCCACATTAAGACTCATGGCTGATTTCTGCTTCCCACCATTTGCCTTCGAATTTCATAATTTCCTTGTTTTTAAATCCTGGCTAGTATTCAATTGTGTAAATGTACCACAATTTCTGTATCCATTCCTCTGAGGGACATCTGGGTTGTTTCCAGCTTCTGGCTATTACAAATAAAGCTGCTACAAACATGGTTGAGCAAATGTCCTTGTTGTCTGCTTGCTCATCTTTTCAATATATGCCTAGGAGTGTTACAGCTGGATCTTGAGGAAGCGCTATTCCTAATTATCTGAGAATGTGCCAGATTGACTTCCAAAGTGGCTGTACAAGTTTATATTCCCACTAGCAATGGAAGAGGATTCCCCTTTCTCCACATCCACTACAGCATGTGTTGTCGTGTGAGTTTTTGATCTTAGCCATTCTGATGGGTGTAAGGTGAAAGCTCAGGGTCGGTTTGATTTGCATTTCCCTGATGACTAAGGACATTGAACATTTCTTTTAAGTGTTTCTCTGCCATTCGATATTCCTCTATTGAAATTTTCTGTTTAGCTCTGTAGCCCATTTTTTAATTGGATTACCTGGTTTGTTGCTGTTTAACTTCTTTAGTTCTTTATATATACTGGATATTAGCCCTCTGTCAGATACAGGGTTGGTGAAGATCCTTGCCCAATCTGTAGGCTGTCATTTTGTTCTGCCAACAGTGTCCTTTGCTTTACAGAAGGTTTTCAGTTTCATGAGGTCCCATTTGTTGATTGTTGATCTTAGTGCCTGTGCTGTTGGTGTTCTGTTCAGGGAGTTGTCTTCTGTGCCATGAGTTCAAGACTCTGAGTGAGGTATCCCAGAAGTAGAAAGACACAAATGGTATACACTCACTTAAAAGTAGATATTAGACATATAATATAGGATAATCATACTAAAATCTGTACACCTAAAGAAGCTAAGCAAGAAGGAGGACCCTGGGTAAGATGCTCAATCCTCCTTCAGAAAGGCAAACAGGAAAGACATCAGAAGAGAAAAAAAAAAAAAAAAAAAAACAGGGAACAGGACAGGAGCCTACCATAGAGGGCCTCTGAAAGACTCTACCCAGCAGGGTATCAAAGCAGATGGCTGAAACTCATAGCTAAACTTTGGGTAGAGTGTTGGGAATCTTATGAAAGAAGGAGGAGAGAGAAAGACCTGGAGGAGACAGGAACTCCAAAAAGAGAGCAACAGAACCAAAAAATCTGGGCACAGGGGTCTTTTCTGAGACTAATACTCCAAACAAGGACCATGCATGGATATAACCTAGAACCATTGCACAGATGTAGCCCATGGTAGTTCAGTGCCCAAGTGGGTTCCCTAGTAATGGGAACAGGGACTGTATCGAACATGAACTCAGTGGCTGGCTCTTTGATCACCTGAGAGGAAAGCACTTTACCAGGCCACAGAGGAAGACAATGCAGCCAATACTGATGAGACCTCATAGACTAAGGTCAGATGGGAGGGGAGGAGTACCTCTCCTATCATTGGACTGAGGGAGGGGCATAGGAGAAGAAAAGGGAGGGAGGGTGAAATTGGGATGAGATGAGGGAGGGGGCTACAGCTGGGATACAAAGTGAATTAACTGTAATTAATTTAAAAAAATAAATTTAATAAAAAAAGACCCATGGCTGAAATTTCATCTCAGTTGGTGAAGAGCTTGTCTAGCCTAGAGGAAGCCCTGTGTTCAGTCCCCAGCACCACAAAGAATGGCATGATGGTCTGCATATCTTCTCTTCTTCCTGTGTTACCCCTGATCCAGTCCTCCAGTAACATCCCTAGCTCTGCAGCAAAACACCTATAACAGCCTTATCTGCCCCATGTCTGTCTCCACTGGATCTTCTCTTTCCTTCCTCCCCCGACTTATTGCTTTCTCCAGGCACCCAGCTTCATCAAGCACACCCTTCTAATCCAGGGCCAGTTCCTGACAGGGCAACAAGTAGGCCAAAGGCAGAGCCATATCTCCCATTCTGCTCTTCCAGATCTAATACCCCCAGTCTCATGCCTAGCTCTGGAGTGAAAAAATGCTACAGTTACCTTGTCCTCTCTAGCCCCACCCCAGTGAATCAAAAAATCTCCTCCTCCAACCTTCCCTCCCCCAACTCACCCTAGTATCCCAGCTTTCAACACCAGCGTGCATTTCCTGTGACCATATCAGCTGAGCAGGCCAGAGCAACAGGTAAACTAACTGAAGACATCACCTCTTCCTCCTTTCCTCCTTTAAAGAAATCTAGGAAAATATAAAGAGTAGAAGGAAATGAATAAAACTGTTTAAGAACTGAAAATAGAAATAGAAGCAATAATGAAAACCCAAAATGAGGAAAATTGTGGAAATGAAAAAATTAGGTATTTGAGCAGAAACTAGCTAGGCAAGCTTCAGCAACAGAATACAAGACATGGAAAAAGAAAGTCTCAGGCACTGAAGACATAATAAAAGAAATGTATGTATTACTCAAAGAAAATGTTAAATCTAAAATCCCATGACACAAAACATGCAGGAAATCTGGGATATTATAAAAAGACCAAATTGGAGAATAATAGAAATAGAGGAAGAAGAAGAAACCTAAATCAAAGATCCACAAAATACCTTCAACAAAATCATAAAAGAAAAATTTCCTAAATTTTCTAAAACTAAAAAGGAGATGACTAAAGAAGAAGACACCTATCAAGGTACAAGAAGCATACAGAACACTGAATCAGACTAAAAAGGAAAGTACACTCGACAAATAATATTCAAAGGAGTAAATGTACAGAACAGAGAAAGAATACTAAAAGCTGCAGGAAAAAAGACAAAGTAACATATTAAGGCAAACCTACTAGAATTATACCTGACTTCTCAATGGAGACTCTAAAAGCCAGTAGAGCCTGGACAGATTTGCTGAATACACTTAGGACATCATAGACTATTACACTCCACAAAACTTTTAATCACTGTATATGGAGAAAATAAGACATTCCATGATAAAAAGCAAATTTCAGCAATGCCTGTCTACAAATCCAACCCTACTGAAGGCACTAGAGGAAAAGCACCAAAAAAAGGGGGGGGGACTACAAACATGAAAACATAGGGAATAAATAAACAAAAGCAAAGCCAAAAATATGGAAGCAAGCATGTGCTTGCTCTCACACACTTTCGTACCCTCCCCGTACACACACACACACACACACACACACACACACACACACACACACTACCAATGACAAAAACAACCACAAAAAAACAGAAATCAAAACAATCATCAGTCATTGACATCTCTAAACATCAGTGATCTCAAATCCCCAAGACACAGACTGACAGAATGAATTTGAAAACAGAATTCATTCTTCCGCTGCATCCAAGAAACACAGTTCAGCATATAGGATAAAAAGCCAGGTGTGGTGGCACATGCCTTTAATCCCAGACTCAGGGAAGCAGAGGCAGTCAAAGTGCTGTGAGTTCGAGGCAAACCTGAACTACAAAGGACGGCCCAGGCTACACGAGAAACCCTGTCTCAAAAAACATAAACAAAAATAAAAACAAAAAAAGGTCAAGGGTAGAGATTACCTCAAGAGTAAGGGTTGGGAAACAATATTCCAAGTAAATGGACCTAAGAAACAAGCTGGCATAGCTGTTTTAATATCTAACAAAATAGACTTCAAAACTAATCAAAGGAGATAGAAAAGAACATTATATACTTAGCAACTCAAAAATCCACCAAGATGATGGTGACATTTCAGTTCTTAACATCTATACCCCATCTAGTGGAGGAATGGATGCACAAATTGTGGTACATCTACACAATGGAATATTACTCAGCAATGAAAAATAAGGAAATCATGAAATTGGCAGGTAAATGGTGGGACCTAGAAAGGATCATCCTAAGTGAAATGTCCCAGAAGCAAAAAGACACACACGGTATATACTCACTCATATAGACATGTAATATAGGATAAACCAACTAAAATCTGTACTTCTAAAGAAACTTATCAATAGAGAGGACCCTGACTAAAACACTCAATTCCCATCCCAAAAGGCAAAGAGGAAGGACTTCAGAAGAAGAAGAGAACAGGAAACAAGCTAGAAACCCACCACGGAGGGCCTCTGAAAGGCTCTACCCTGCAGACTATTAAAGCAGATGCTGAGACTTATGGCCAACTGTTGGGCAATGTGCATGGAATCTTATGTAAGAAGTGGGAAATAGTAAGATCTGGAAAGGACAGGAACTTGACAAGGAGAGCAACAGAACCAGAAATTTGAACACAGGGGTCTTCCAAGAGACTCATACTCCAAACAAGTACCATGCATGGAGATAATCTAGAACCCCTGCACAGATATAGCCCATAGCAGTTTAGTGTCCAAGTGGGTTACATATTAATGGGAAGAGGGACTGCCTCTGACATAATCTGATAGGCCTGCTCTTTGATCACCTCCCCCTGAGTGGGGAGCAGCCTTACCAGGCCACAGAAGATGACAATGCAGCCACTTCTGATGAGAACTGATAGTCTAAGATAAGAAAGAAGGAGAAGAAGACCTCCCCTATCAGTGGACTTGGGGAGGGGCATGCATGCAGAAAAGGGGGGAAGGGTGGGATCGGGAGGGGAGGAGGGAGGGGCTTATGGGGGAGTACAAAATGAATAAAGTGTAATTAATAACAATAATAAAAATATTAAAAAATAACAAGTGACATCATGAATTTTGCAGACAAATGGATAGAACTGGAAAAAAAATCATCTTAAGTTAGGTAGCACAGACCCAGAAAGATGAATATGGTATATGGTCACTTATATGTAGATATTAGCCATTAAATAAATTATAACCAACCTACAATCTGTAGACCCAGAGAAGTTAGGTATAGAAAGGACTAGGAAAAACACATGGATCTCCCTGATGACCCATGTGTAAGAAACAGATTTTTTCAGGTGGTCTGTGGGTGGATAGGGGTGGGAACAGGAGGTTCAAGTAGGAAAGAAAGGGGGAGAAAGTAATGAAGGAAGGAACATGGGTAGAGACAGCTGGAATTGAGGGGCATTTGAAGGGTCATATGGAAACCTAGGGCAGTACAAACATCCTAAAATATATGAAGGTGATCCTAATGAGGTCTCCTAAGAATGGAGGGGACAGGGTCCTAACTGACATTTCTTGTCACCAAGTAAAGCCTCTAGTAAAGGTCCTAGCTTGCATTCATTTGAGTTGTTGACCAGAGAGGTACCATGAACATCCTCAAACAGCCCAGGCTGCTGCTAAGACAAAGGGCTGCTCTCCATAAACTGACAGCAGGGACAATTGCCAAAGACAACACCCACACAACTCACTGAACATGGAGAAATCGAGCTGAGCCTGTGTGGAGCCTTCACCCTACATTCTAGTGTCTTCGGTGTGTGAAGGCACTTCTGCAGGCTACCAAAAGAGAATTGTAAACGCCAATTCAGCTCCAAAACCTTTTGATCTACAATGTGACCTTCCCACAAAATACATTAAGGCAATGGTGGCACAAAATTTGTGAGAGTAACCAACCAATGTCTGACTTGAGTTAAGGCCATGGCATGAAACCCATACGCAACACTGCTTGGGTGACCAAGAACCTGAGTCTAGATAGCACAAAAACCTAGGGTAAATACTACCAGTCTAAAAAAAAAAAGAGTAAAATTACTTTTAATGATATTCTATACTCAGTGCCTTATTCAGTCATTGTCAGAGAAGCTTCGTTCATTCTGGAACAAATGGAAACAGGTGCAAAGACCTACAGCCCGGCATTCTTCAGAGAGAGAGGGAGAGAGAGAGTCCTTGGAACACACAGCCTTAAATGGGATGAGATACCTCCACCAAATCCCTCCCCTCAGAGCTCAGGAAAGCCCACTAAAGAGGAGATGGAAACAGTGTAAGATGTGGAGAAGATGTATGACACCAGGATAAGAAGGCTCTCTGAATTAACTAAGCAAAGCTCATGTGAGCTCACAGAGAGTGAAGAAGCCAAAGCAAGGTCTATATGGCTCTGTGCCAGGTCCTCTGTGTATATATCATGGCTTCCAGTGGTGTTTTTATGGAACTTCTGAGTGCTTGATCCAGTGGGTCTTTGATTCTTAGTCTCCTCTTTGGGTTCTTTTCTTTCTGTTGGGTTGCCTTGTCCACACTCAATGGGCTAGCTTTTCCTTTATCTCATTATATTTCATTTTGTCATGTTTGGTTGTTATCTTTTAGAAGCCTGCTATTTTCTAATGAGAAACAGAAAGTGAGTTGATCTGGTGTGGAGGGTGGATCTGGGAGAAAGGAACTATGAGGAGTAACAGGATGGGAAACTATAATCAGGGTATATTGTATAAGAAACGGATCTGTTTCTTAATAAAAGAAAAAATGAAAAGAAATGCCATGGTGGCACGCACCTATAATCCCAGCACCCAGGTGGAAACAGAAGATCAGGAGTTGACGATCATAAAATATTCAAGAGCAGCCTTGCTAAAGATAATATCAAGAAAGGAAAATGAAGAGAAAGAAAGAGAAAGGAGACAGTGGAAAGGAAGAAGAGGAAGAGAAAAGGGAAGCAGAGGCAAGTAGGAAGGAAAATCCAGGCATCTCTACACAACTGCCTCCCTGAAGATGGAAAGCAAAAGCAACAACCTCTGTGTGATGATGGGTGATGTCAACACATGATGTCTCCGCATGCCCAGAAGGGTCCACCTTCAAGCGCTGTTCACTGGAACTTGCTGCAATCCCTGCTATGCACAGCATCTGTGAGCCTCCAGAGTAGAACCACGGGTCAGCTTTTTCATCTTCAGCTGCCAGTGTGTTTTTAAAAGACATGAAATGAGAATAGAATTTTGTGAATTCCCAGGCCACATGCCCTTCGCATTTCTCCATCTGACAAGCTTCCGTAAGTTATTTGTGCAGATTTTGGGGGCTGGCACTCATTTCATGGCTAGGCATTACCGTGTCAGGGAAACCCACTGCTCAATGCAACACATTATCAATGTCATCTTCTCTGTGTCTGAAACTCCCCAGCTCACAGCCTAACCATCAAGGTTCCTGAAGAAACACAATTAAAATGTCATTCCTGGACCCTCTTTCCCTCTTTTCATTTGAGTTTTACCACCTTATGCAAGTCCCAGAGAAGTGTTGAAGTCTGAAAAAGATATTCCCAATTTCTGCATAAATATAAATGAGAAATGTAAGTCAGGGTCAACTTAATACTACTAATAAAAAATTCCATTCTCTCAGTATCCAGCAGAAATCTCACGAGCTTTCCCAACTTAGTAGTAAAGATCGCTGAAATCTCTTGAAAATCCACATGCCTCCAGAACGACTTCATTGTTACCCAAGCCTACAAGGCCACCTAGAATCCATGCAAGTCACAACATATGTGAGAGATGTTATTTCAAGCCATTTTCCTACTCGTGGTGCATAACTAGCTCATCCAAATGAAGAATGACAGTTGGGCCACATCTGTCTGACAGCTACAGCTACTTTCTTATCTATGTCACCTCTCCATAATTCCCTTCAATACCTAAAAATATTTGTTATGTGGTTTTTTTGTATAACTGTAAATTCTGATATTGTTATTTGTTGTTCACTAATTGGCCCTGCCCTGGAATTTCCTAGTGTTGTTCTTTTTTTATTCAGATGCACAACTTTTAAAACACAAACTTTTTTAAAATTTTACATGTTTATATATATATATATATATATATATATATATATATATATATATATATGTAGGTGTTTTGCCTCCATGTGTGTTTGTATAGCATTTGTTTGCATTATCTACGAAGGCCAGAAAAGGCCATCAGATCCCGGGAACTGGATTACAAACCATTATGCCTCACCACTTGGCTCTGGGAATTTGAACCTGGGTCCTTTGGAAAGCAGTCAGTGTTCTTCACTGCTGAGACACCTCTCCAGCCTATCCCCATCCTCCATGCCACTTTTTCTTTGGTAACAGATCTTGGATTTAGTTTTTAAGTCACTACCTCCCCCTGGTACATTAAACTCTGTTGTGCATGGCCACTGTCCTCTTGAAGTGTCCGCAGGAGACCTGCACAAGATTAGGCCCATTAATTTTCCACCATGGAAAGTGGAGAGAGACTCAGGCCCACTTACTTCCTGAAAGACTTATAGACATTTAATGGCTGCTAGTGACAAGGGCCCACAAGGCCCTTCCTCCCCAACAATATATGACAATTAACAGTTGTTAGGAGATAGTTTTTTACCTTTAGTGTGTAGCCTCCCAGAAGATGCCTTTGATCCCATAAGTGACCTCTCACCCCCATTTCTGTAAGTGAAATAAGGAAAAACACACTGGCTTTATAAGCTGCATGGAGGAAGCATTATTCGCTTCTGTCATCAGTGCTTTACCTCAGGTGCGTCTGCTTTTACTCACATCTCTTCAGAAAACGTTCACACAATAATCTTAGAAAGGCTACTAAGTTTCTGGGAACCTTAGCTTCATTATTCTTATAAGGAAGACATTAGATACATTTGTGGGTGATGCTACAAAGACAAAGTGAAATAATGTAATGTAAGAATACTTCACAAAGCATCAGAAATACTATATCAGGAAATCAGCTTTTCCCCACTTAAGCCCATAATGTTTCTCCATTTCCACTACATTTAAATCTAGCAAGGTTAAAAATCAAAGCTACATATCTGGGGTTATAGCTCCATGTAGAGAACATGCTTAGCATAGAGAAGGCACTGGGTTCAATCCCCAGTGTCAAAAGTTAAGTAACAAAGGGAGCATCAAGTGAAGGCTGCTTAATTCTCTTCTCTTGTTTTTCTCTTTCCCATCTTCATTTTATATTTGAAGATCCTCTATCACATACCTGTCATGCTCCATTTTGTGCAATAACTTAGACTGGTGATTTTCTCAATAATCATGTCAAAATATGAATGAATAACTGTCATGATTCTGTTTCTTTAGAGACTTAAATAAAATGTCACCTGAATACAAAGTCACTTTTCATATCTTCTTATGAATGATACACCAAAGATGATAAAGTTTCAGATGACATGTATGGAAAATGAATACAGAATTGTTCACCTTAGTTCCCTCCTTCCAGCAAGAGAAATCACTAAGCAAAGTGCTTTTTTAAAAACTGAGCTGGGGTAGAGGGGAAAGAGAGCTTCCCTTTTCTGAAAAAAAGAGGAAAGAGAAGGAGGAGGTAGGAAGGGAGGGTGAAACTGGGGGGGGGAGAAGGGATAGGGCTATAACAAGGATGTAAAGTGAATTTTAAAAATTAAATGATTCAACATAAAAGGAAAATGGGGTGTAATATTTTGAATACTGTTGCAAATCTGCATGATTATATTCTTTAAAAAAGCACTGAAGAGATGGCTCAGAAATTCTCTACCTGTTCCTCCTCCAAAGGACCCAGGTTTAATTCTTAGCTCTCACATGGTGGTTCACAAACAAAGATACGTCCAGTCTCAAGGATCAATATTGCTTCTGGCCTCTGTAGGTACCAGTAATGCATATGGGACATAGACATATAAGCAAGCAAAACATTCATATACATAAAATAATAACAAAAAATAAGAAATATATTCAGAAGACAATATTGATTTCAAGTTTAATAACAGAAAGAATGGTAGAATAAAACAGGAAAGACCAGGTTTCTTCCTGGGATTTGGCTCTGCTTCTGCAGTAGAGTGACATTACAACTTTTAGGAAATCATTAATTCTGATGAATCTCATGTTTGAAGTTCTGTCCAGCTATTCCACAATGCCTATGTGCCAAATTTTGCATGTTAGCATCTTATTTGTTGTTTTAAATACAGATTTATTGAAAAAGAAAAAGTACTGGGATAAATTACTATAATTGGTGTAGGCTTAGATTTTTCACCAAATCTACTTTATTTAGGGTTCTTAAACACTTTGACCTCCCTTCAAATCCCCAACCTTAGGTAGATTATTTTGGAAAAGGGCTGTAGACCTCTTTTATCTCTGTAGACCTCTTTTATCTACTTCCTGCTGATTAGGGTTGGTAGGTCTTTAGGGGCTTACCAAACTCAGTCACCAGGATATAAGCAGTCCAGTTCAAAGGCCAACACCAAGAAGAAACACAAAGTGAGCAAAAGCAGCAAGACTCAGTTGGATTCTCTGGAACATTTCTCTCTGCGAAGTCAAGAAGCACAAAGATCAGCTCAGCAATGTCAATCCAAAAAGTGGTGCTTCAGTGTGCATGGGTCTTTATATATCTCCTCTCCTCAAAGTCCACCCACCAATGTTCTCAGCAGGCCAAGTCACACCCCTCATATGAGAAAACAAAACAACACATGTCCTCTAACATGCCAATCTTCAGCAAAACATCATGTGCCCAGCTTGCAGCAAAACATCACATAACAAAACTGAGTCTTCAAGGAAACCAGAAATTTCCACTTTAAATGGGGGGGGAAGGAATTTCATGAGCCAAGAGGAAACCTATTGCAATGGAAACTCCAAGGTTTCTACTCCATCTCTAGCAAAGACTCTTAGGAATGGGAGACAGAACTGGCCATTTTCTATAGCAGGCAAGATCACAAGCAGAAATTTTAGGACACCAATCTAGCCACAAAAACTTTGACCTACACTTTGCCCTACCTGAAGAGTGTCCTGGGGCCAGAACCTAGCAGAATCATCATTGAAGAGACCAGAGATATTTCATCCAGCAACTGACGGAAGCAGATGCAGAGTCCCACAGCCAAACATTAGGCATTAACTTCTGGAGTCCTGCAGAAGTGGGGAAGGAAGGATTGGGAAAACCAGAGGGGTCAGGGAACACAGGCAACAGAATTGACTGACCAGGACTCATGGGAACTTCCAGAGATCAGAAAGTCTATAAGGGCCTTTTCTAGGCCTTCTGCATATATGTAATGGCTGAGGAGCTTGATGTTCTTAAGGGATTCCTAAAAGTGGAAGCAGAGATTTTATCCCTGACTCTTTTGCCTACTTGTGGAACCCTTTTTCTCCTACTGGGTTGCCTCACCCAGCCTTGATATGTGTCTGGTCTTACTGTAGCTTGCTATCTAGTGTTTGTTTGATGTCTGTGGAGGCCTGCTCTTTTATGAGAGAAGTTAGAGGGAGATGGATCTGGGGAAAAGGAGAGGTAAGACAAGAGACTGGGGAAAGGGGAGAAAAAAAGAAACTGTGACTGGGATATAATACATAACAAGAATTTAAAACAGGGGAGATGTAAAAAAAAAAAAAAAACACACACACACACAAAGATTTGCTGAAACACAGCCATGTCTATTCATTAGATAGTTTCTACGACTTCTATTATAACTACAATGATGCGGGTGAATAGTTAGAACAAAGACTAGGCAGCCCACAGATAAAAAATGTTCACAATCCACACCTTATACAAATTTCTCACGTTGATGAATTTCAATATGGCAAGATCATTTCTACTATCTACATCCTGTTTATGAAAGAACTTGTACTAAGGTCGTAAAGTTTTCTCCTATGTTTTCTCTAGACATTTTCAAGTTTTTGTTTTTCATCTTGGTGGTGTTTTCTTTATTATGTGCCTTCTACCTTCCCCACACAATTTCTGTCCTTTAAATCTACACTACCCCAAAGAAGGTCATGAAAGAGAGGGTTTGTTGCACTCTGGGTCCCTTGCATAGTTAGAAAAGGAGAGAAGCTAAAACAATCATTGGATGTGGCAGAGACTGACAAGAAGTCTAAAGCAGTGTGGGACTGAAAACAAACAAGGGAAAAGAAAGAAGAGGAGAAGTCTAAGAGGCTCATCTGTCATTACCACTCTTGCTAAGGGGGTTTGGAAAGACATCTCTGAACATTAGGAAGGGTGGGTTCTGAAGAAGGGAAGTAGGTTTGAGCTTGAAGGAAAAGGTCAAGGAAGGGTGGTGCCGCCTTTCTTTGTGACCTGAATCTCTATTTCAGGGACCCCTGCTTCACAGACAGTAGACACTTTCTTCACTGTGAGCAGTGTACGAAGGGAAGCCTTCTTCGTATTGCTCCTGACTCGTAGTGGCATTTGCAGGTGGAATGATACTGTCAACAAAAATAGGTCATCCTTGGCTCAGACATGAATTCACCTCTGGATCAAGAAGAAAACTGACATCAGGGAGGTCAGAAGGCACCAGGGGCTTCTTATGCCCAGTTCTCCTCTCCCAGCTTTTGAAACATTTGCTACTATTATCAAGACCCAGCCCAGATATTTCATTAGTATCTTGTCACCCTGAGTGCCATTTCTTGAATGTCTACTGATATAGATTCTATTTTGCTGTTGTTTTATTACTCTTTTATTTCCTTTTTTCTGACTGGAAGCAAAAAGCATAGAAGCCAAGTAAGTTCATGTAAGTGATTTAAGTTATGTGTTTGATATTTCTAGTCTTTAATTACAACACAAAAATAAACCATTGGATCCTTACATATAAGAGAGAACGTAAGTCAGTCATGGTGGCTTACATACATAATACTAGCACTCAGAAGGCTCAGACAGGAGGATGGCCATGAGTCTGAAACCAGCCTACACTGAATAGTGCACAGTGAATTCCAGGCAAACCTAGACTACAGAATGTGACTTTCAAAAGTGAAAGAAGAGAAATATAGTAGAAGAGAGCAATTGGGGGGGGGTTAAGGAAAATATCTATTTGCAATAAACTAGGAACAGAAAACACTGTAGGTCCCTGTGACGAAAAGAATTATTTATGTATGAAAATGTCACAATATCACTCATTAGTTTATATTGTCTATATATGCTACATTAATTTTCTTAAAAGAAAGCATAAATTGGTGTAAAAAAGATTTGAAACAATCACTTCTCTTCTTTCATAAGAAAGCTACTAGTTATTGTCTGGTCTTATAGCATTCAGATCTCTAAGTCCAGATTGATGATGTTTGGCCTTCATTTGAAAAGCCTACCTAAACCGAAAATGGCAAGGAGGACAAAAAAAGGAAAGAGACAATGTGATTTGACACAACTGGCTGAATTTCACAACTAACTAGTAATCTGTGTATATGTGTCTCTCTCTTCCCTCTCCTCTCTCACACAAACATACAAACACACACACACGGGAGAGAGAGAGTATAGTCTGAACAGAAGTGTGTTCCCTATTAAACACTGATGAAGAAAAGTGACATTGTTCCAATACAAGCACAATTCAAAAGGGAGGAAGCTCACTCCATGTTACCATTTCTCAGTGGATGAAATATTCAGTGTGTGAATGATAATGACATAATGAAAAGCAAACAGACAAATAAAAACTTCAAAGACATTCTTTCTAGTTTTACAAAAGGAAGGTTGTGTGGCTAATTTGACATGCAATGAAGATATCAGGAAGTCAGCATTTTCTAAACTTCGGCTCAGAAAACTTCAGACATGAAATATGTAAAAAGGAACCCCACCAAAGCGTTTCTAATGAGACCTTTCGTTTTGATCAGAAAACATCCTCTTAGTTGCAGCAATAAATATTCACAAGCATTGGGGAACTTAATATTCAGTGGCTGAATTTTAACTAGTTACCACTTTGGAGAGGTCTTCTTGGCACAGCGCCACCTTCTCCTAGACACCAAGCGTTTACACCTACCCTCAGAGGAATTGGCCCCCAAGTGCGCACTATGAACTTTCCAGCACTCATCACAGAAAGCATACTGACAGGTGCTGAGCAGGGCCCAAGGCCCAACTCTTCACTGTTGGGAGTGGGCATAAGCCAGGTAGGTTCAGATATGAACCTGCCAGAACCGACCCATCAAGCTATCAGGCCATTCTGACAAACTGGATAAAAAAACTTCCATCTTCAAGGAAAAAGAAGAATTAAGACACAGAGAGAATGAAGGGCAGGCCAAACTGTGAGGCACAGGAGGCAGGCCTGTTACACCCCTGAAAGTTCATGCCCTAGTGTTCACCTTTCTAAGAGGTCAGGCACAGTGTTGTTTTCTAAGTTGGGGCTCCCCAGAGATCTGTGACTCTACTGGGAATTTCAAACATCAGAAAGTCATTGCCCCACAGTTACAGAGATTGGAATTCAGCAATGAGTCTTGCTGAGCTACTACTCTGTGGCCAAGGCCACCTGGAAGCTGCAGCAGATGAGAATAGGTTCCTTTTCTCTTGCAGCTTCTGGCGGCTGCCAGCTTCTTCTACTAGAGGGCCAAGGCTCTAACCTCTGTGGAACAAGTCCCTCTTTTATAAGGAGATTCGTTATCATATTTAGAGTCCCCAGGACAGTAATAAACCAGCAAAACCTCTCTACGTGAGATTCTAAGAAAAGACATCTACAAAGACCCTAAAGTAAAATGTCTAGGTATGTGTACATCTCTCTCTCTGTCTCTGTCTCTGTCTCTGTCTGTCTCTGTCTGTCTGTCTCTCTCTCTCTCTCTCTCTCTCTCTCTCTCTGTGTGTGTGTGTGTGTGTGTGTGTGTTCAGGCCAGAGAACAATGTCATGTGTCCTCCTTAGTAACTGTCCTCCTTATTTTCTGAGACACTAGAAACCATCAACCCAGCAGCTAGACTATCTCTCCCATGAGCCCAAGGATCCTGTCTCTCCACCTCTATAACACTGGGATTGCAAACATGTGCATCTATGCCTGGGTGTTGGAATGGGTGTTAGGCATCTGAACTCAGGTTCTCATATTCTCACAGCAAGCACTTCACCAACTGAATCTTCTCCCCAGCCCCAGGACTCAATTTGTGATATTTCAAGAATGAAAGACAAAGTTCACTTAAGTCTTGGCAAAATGAGTATGCCAGCTGTTTGGGTCCCAGGTGAACTTTCATCCCTTGGGCCAGAGCAAATTCCACATCAGTCTTAAGTCCTGGTTACAAATCATTCTGCGGCTACCATAGCACACCAGTTTACTCCTACCAGTTTCTAGAAGAGGTGGCATTTGCCTACCATTCTGATAATGCTTATAAATCATTTCAGGAAACTAACCAGAGAAAGTTGGGGGCTTTGTAATTAGATGGGCTCTGAAGGAGGTATAATTAGATGGGCTCTGAAGGAGGTATAAGGCAATTTTCTAAAATAAAGTTTCATTAGCTCTCTTGCTTTTAGACCTATGGCCTCGTGAGATATGACCACATTTTAACTCTTATCTGTACAAGAAGTCAATAACGCATATGAATCTCTCTCTGTTAACAAAACATCCTCCAAACAACTGAGGGACAGCTGAGTAGTAGCAAAGAGACCCTCTTGACTCCATATAAGCACACTGTGCAGGCACCATTCTCTCATCATCTAAGCTATAGCCACTTTCAGTAGATGTCTTATGAGGCCCATGAATTTCACTTCAGTGGAGTGTAAGAAAATAAAGAAAATTTTCTGTTATGTCACTTATCTTGACATAACTCAATTATCAGAGCAGAGAGGCCACCCATTACTCATAAGCAAGTATCTTTGGAGACATCAATGAACAAATACCACTTGCTAGAAGAATGGCAAATATATTTACACCACAAAAGGTACGTTAGTTACTTTTCTAATTGCTCTCAGAAAACTTGACCAGGAGCAATTTCAATGAGAGAAGGCTGGTTTAGAGATTACAGTTTAAGAGTACATATACACAAGTAACATTATTCAGACTCAGCAGATAATATTTAGTAGTGTGTATATGTGTGTGTGCGTGTGTGTAACTACATTTTTTAAAAGGGGTCATAAAATTGAAAGTGAGGAAGGAGGCATATCTGATAGGCTTTGGAAGTAGGAGAGGAGAGGGAGAAATTATACAGTAATCTCAAAACTAAATGAAAAGAAGATACAGTCCATCACAGCACGAAAAACACCATGATCAAGAGTGTGAGGTGATCCGTCACACACACCACAGTCAGGAAACAGAACAGAAGGGAAATGGGGCCAAGCTCAAAACCCGCCCCCAGTGGCTCACTTCCTTCACCTCTTAAAGATCCTATAGCCTCCCTAAACAGTACTGTCAGCTGGCACTGTTCTCAATCCGGCCCACTGTGGCGTGAAGAACCTCTGATGCATAATCTGTCCACCACCATGGACAGAGCTGTTCCACCACACCTCCCACTGCATAGTGTACCAAAGTCTGAAACCACGAGCCAAAGCAAACAATTCCTTCTTCAGGGAATTGATGTCAGAAATGGTGATCACAGCACTGTAAAGTAACTAACGCAGAGCATGAACCCTCCTTCCAGCCTCGGGTTCCTCGCATGCTGTTGTTCTACACTTGTTTCTGTGCCTGAATTACACTCTCTCCAATACTGAATTTGCCATTTTCCTTTTCTTGGCATCAGCCTCTTTGGAAGACTATCCTTGTTCTATAAGCCAGACCAAGAGTAAAGAGTCCTGGGTTCAAGTTCCTGTTTACTCACTAGCTACATGTGAAATATTGGCAATGAGCATGTTATCTCTCTCAATCTCTCCCTGTTTAAATAATGTTTAAGGCTGTGGGAAGTGAAGTAAATGGCTTAGTTTCAGCATGCAATCACTCACAATTATCTGAAATTGATCTTAATGGATCATAGTCTCAGCTTATGGAGAATATAAGTACCTACTAGAAAGAAGCAGGAGCCAGCTGAATGACACAGCTCCTCTCACATGACAGAATATCCCAGGATTAACTAAGCCAGATGGGAGTCTACCCTTTTAGGGACTAAAAACTTTAATGTCCTTATAATAATAATGAGTTTAGCATGTGGTGAAACAAGGTTTTTAAATAACATCTCAAAAATGATCTTTTTAACTTTTCAAATAAAATAGCAAGCCTAGTTGCTAAATATTCAAATATGGGTAAGTTCTTTTTGGCCATTATGATATTTTGAATAACAATGGCCCACCTGTAGGCTCATATGTTTGAATACGTACACTCCAGTTGGTAGAAATACTTGGGATGAATTCGCAGTGTGGCCTTGTTGGAGGATGTGTGTCGCTGGCCCTGGGCTTTTAGTGGTTTGTGCTGGTTGTCTCAACATGTAACCTCTCAGCTACTGCCGCAGTGCCATGCCTGCCTGGCTGCTGCCCTGCTCTCCACCACAACGGTCAAAGACTCGCCTGTGGAACTGTAAGCAAGCCCTCAATAAACGCTGCTATAAGTTGCCCTAGGCATGGTGTTTCTTCACAATAGAAAATCAACCGAGACGATCATTTCAGTTACATGAAAACACATGTGTTATTGATAAGGAAACATCAAAATAAAGCTCTACTTCATCCTAACAGTCATGCAGAACAGTTTCAGTCATTTCATAAGAATCTCATGTGGGAACAGGATTTTACAATGTAGCCCAGACTAGCCTCTAACTCAAAATTCTCTTGTCTCATCCTCCTGTGAGCTGGAATTATATGCATGTGCCACCGTGACAGGCTGGTGTGATTGTTTTAATACGTGTTTCTTTCATTAATGTTCCACATCTGTTCCAAAGATCACACAATGACAAGAATAACAGCTGAAGCAATAACTTTCTTGGAACAATCAAGCTCATTTGGAAAGTCAGGTTTAATGCCTGCAGCTGGGATGCAAAAGGCATTACTGGGACAAAATCTACAAGTGTATAACTGTCAGCAGGAGAACCCTTGGAAAAGACAGCATCTTCCGCTCACAGCCGAGCTCTCCAGTAAATGAAATGTTGGGCTCTAAACTGAATTACTTCAAATCTATTTGTGAAACTCAGTTGGAGACATGCTTCTTATATAAACAACGGCTGGAGATAAATCTGCTGAAACCAGCATGCAGATTTGTAGTTTTGGTTTTGAAACACTTTTAGATCCAGAACTGGATTCTAAAGAAGGCATGTTAGGTTAGGCCCCAAATTCCTGGATATATTACTGGATGCATCTTAATTCTTAATAATTTATTTACTAATGGTCTCCTGGCCGGGCAGAAAATAAACTCGTTTCTCTGAATGATCTCCCAATGACCAACTTAGGTGAAGAGGATTTTGGCTGCTACCGAGTAGAAATAGGCAATGAGGGAACAAGAATAAGCTGCCAAAAGTCTTCAATATTAAATACAACAATATTAAAGGCACAGAAGGGTCTTTCCTCTAGGGATTAAGCTTCATTCACACTTGAAACAGAGGAAAAGCCTTCCTGGCTTTTGCACACTTAGGGGAAGGGAATCATTCAGGAGTTAATGAGCTTTTAAGCTTTTTAGGTGGAGGGCTGGAGAGCTGGCTCAGTGGATAAGGCATTTGCTGCGCAAAGGTTGAAGATCTGAGTTTTACTCTCTTGGCCTCTCTCCAGTATTCCTATGAGGAGATGAGGTATGATAGCAGAATTTCTTGAGCACTCATGCCAGTGGGCTTGGTACACACAGCGGCAAATAAAACAGGAATGCTGTCTCAAACAAAGTAGAAGGAGATGACCAATAACTGAAGTCGTTCTCTGGATGCCCATACTCCCACACTCACACACACCACATCCACAAGTTAATTAGGTGGAGTATCAACATGAAAAGGCACATAAAATATAAATATTTTATTCATTGGAAATGGTCTATAGTACAGGACGATCATTCCTCACTCCCTGGATACATTCCTGAAAAGGAAACTCCAAGGCCACAAGAGTGTTTTTGGTTTTTTTTTTCCAACATCTCCAAGATCCACACCACTAATCTGCCATTGGTTGCATGGTGTAAATCAACAATGTCAAGGATGATCTCATAAACCACTGACTATTGTTAAATTATAGGTAGGCATGTTTCCATAGAATAGTTCTATCTGTTCTGGTCTTAACTGATGGGAGATAAAGAGGGCACTTGTTATCACGTATGTAATCCCAAGAATTGACAAATAGGATTCAAATAAGTTGAACAGATTTTACACAGCAAGGTGTAGAGAAATGCTTACAGCATGAGTGAAAATATTGGCAACTATACATCCAGCAAGATGTTAGTATCTAGAACGTATAAAGAACTCCAAAAACGGAATACTAAAGGGTCATCAAACCAACAGATGTGCGTTCTAGTTTGCTTTCTTTTGCTGTGACAAAAAATACTATGACCAAAAGAAACGTGGGAAGGAAAGGGGTCATTTCATCTCACATTTACAGGTCAAAACCTCTGTGAAAAACTTAGGATAGAAATTTAAGAAAGGAGCTTGAAGCAGAAACCTGAATAAAAAAAAAAAATAAAGAAAGATGGAGGAGCACTACTTGCTGCCTGGCTCTCTCTTGTTTTCTCCAATGCCTTTCTTATACAGCCTATGTCCACCTGCCCAGACATGGTGCTGCCCACCGTGAGAGATCATCTAGCAAGACAGTTCCCCACAGAAATGTCTCTAGGCCAATCTAATGGTGGAACGTCTTCAGCTGAGGTTTCCTCTTTCTGGGTGACTCTAGTTTGTGTCACGGCAAAAACTAAGCAGATTAACGGGGGAAATCAAGTGGTCCTTCTAAGCACTGGTTTTCACTTTAAGTTATATATACAAGTTGTGATGGTTGATTTTCATTGTCATCTTAACAATAGCTAGAGACCTCTGGGCATGCCTTTACAGATGTTTCCAGAAAGAATTAACTGAGTGGGTAAGGCCTGACCTCAGAGTAGGCAACACCTTCCAGCCTAAAAGCAGCCTAGGTATAAATACTTCCCAGGGAAAAATCAGTATTGTCTGCCTGCTTTCACTTCTTCCTGAGCAACTGTCTGTCCATCCATCACCACCAGCCCCCCACGACTGGCGCTGCTACCACTGCCAGCATCTTCTGCTGATATCAGATGCCAGCTTCCTCGGCCCTTCCTGTGTGTACTGAGATCAGAGACTCTCCAGAACACCCCAGGTCTTCAGGGCTTCACATTATGACTGCTGAGGCCTCCAGATTCATGAGCTAAGCACCTACCAAGTCCTGTTTTTCTGCATCTTCAGCTTGCAAATAGCCAGTTTTGGACTATACAGCCTCTACCATACAAGCCAACTAATATAGTGTGTGTGTCTATGTGTGTCTATGTGTGTCTATGTGTGTCTATGTGTGTCTATGTGT
>NW_026596073.1:17042801-17084272 GCF_907164565.1 Psammomys obesus | reverse complement strand
TATGTGTGTCTATGTGTGTCTATGTGTGTCTATGTGTGTCTATGTGTCTGTGTGTCTGTGTATCTGCCTGTGTGTCTGTTTGTGTCTACGCATGAGTGAGTGTGTGTGATTGTATGAGTGTGAATGTGTGTGTATGAGTGTGTGTGTGTGTGTGTGTGTGTATGTATGTGTGTATGTATGTGAATGGGTGTGTATGGGAGTGGGTGTGTGTAAGTGTAGTTATGTGTATATGAGTGAGTGTTCTGCGTCTGTGTGAATGTGTGTGTTCACTATAACTGTAAAGGTGTTATAAAAATAAAATGACTTGAATATGGGAATCATTCCTAATTAATTCAGCACTCGGAACATATTAGTTAAAGAAAATTGAAGATTTTGAGAGTAAATTCCTAAACACCCACATCTTCCAAATTTATCTATTTTTTTTTTCTCTTGTTTCTACTTCTTTTCACTCAAGGCACAACACATGCTAACACCCAGTGGAGTATTTCACTGAAGAAGATTCTAGAAGACAGAATGTGTTAAGGGCACAGCAGGGACATACAGGATACTAAGTTACTTGAACTTCCCTTTGCTCTCGCTGCAGATGATAAGGATCATCTTACATTAGTTGCTTTGCTGAAAGTCCTAAAAGTCACAAAGTTAATTGTCATAAAATGGCTCTTCAACTGAAGAGGCATGTTCTCATAAGTTTTCTAGAAAGAATGCACTGTTCCAAGCTGACTTATGGTTTTGTAGGAGGGCATGAATATTAACAAGGAATGTCACTATTTAAAGAAATCTTCTAAATCTGAGAAAGATAAATGGATCAAAGCTATTTAAAAAAAAAACTTTCAAAGCAGCTGAAATATCAAAGTCACTAGCTTGAGATGAGAAAATTTAAAAGTAGACTTTCCTTCAGAGGTAGGGTAGGGAGCGGTCAGGGCTGTGGTGACAAAAAGAACATTGAAGCAGCAGCCAATCCTCAAGGTCTTGCTGAGATTTAGCCATTTACTCTCCTGGCCTGAAACAAGTCTCCTGACTGTACTCAGCCCCAGTTCTCTGAGTAAATTAGATGGATGTAAATTCTTTTTCAATTGTAACACTCCATGTCTATCATTATTTTAAATTGTTATTATAACCTAAATTTCATTTACAATTTTGCCTTCTCTAAAACCAGAAAATTGTGAGTTGGTCCTGCGATGTAATCATTTGCATTCCACTTGACTGAAATGGATTTTAACCTCAAAGTGAAATGCTTTTATTGCCTAACCCCTGACATGGAGTGCAGTAAAATTTCTCATCAGACTGCCAATGAACTGAGCGCACACCTAGTCTATCCCCTGAAGACATATTTATCGCTGAATCCTAATTTCATCATTCAATCGAAAATAGCATGAATTGAAGTAGTGGGTAAATGCATTCTCTTCCAGCTGTAGGGCAACCTTTGCTGAGGCTCCGGGCAGAGCTGCAGGCTTCCAGGCTATGACATCACTGTGTTATTATGAATCAATTTATCTCACCTACAACCAGCACATTTTCCTATGAATTTGTCTAAGCCACCACAGTACCTTGCCCTGCCTCAACCAAAAGGCAGCACATTCATCTTTTCTGCCCCTTTTCTCCTCTCTGGGGAAAACCTGGCAGGTGAGCAAAACAGAAAGCTTGATTTCTCTGTCTAATCTTTCTTAGGCTCTATTGCTTTCTCTTTAAAGAGGGATCATCAATATCTGCTGTTTGCATTCAGCTAAACACATGTCAACCACGTTTTTGCCTTTAAATATCTCAGCTATTCACTCAGCATTGATATCTGACAATTTATATTTACCTTTTGCAGCAATTTCCGTTCATATTCTAACAGCAAGATAATCATCCAATACACAGGGCTATTTGTTATGTTCAATTTCACCAATGTCAAGTCTTCCCTGCCTCCAAAGGCACTGCAGGTGTGGCTGCTGTGCCACACGTGTGTCAGTGCGTGGCAAGGAGGAGAGAGGTCATGTCTCTGCTCAGTGTTCTAACCTGCAAACATCTGGATGATTAGTAGCCTAGCATTCCCTGGAAAACTTGATCCATTAGTCTGGTGCCCACCAGGCCCAGACAGGCTCCCAGGACAGGGTGCAAGCTGGAGATTAGTGGGAGTGATCCTGAGACAGACAACCCTTGCAAGAGGCCACTTAGGCAGGCAGGGTGAGAAGCAAGGTGGAGACCACCAAAAAGGCACCACACAGTCCTGAGGCAAGGCAGGTCATGCCTGAGATGACCCCTGCTTGGGGCCACATTGTACAAGAAGGACATAGCACTCCTAAAACAACCCCAGACACTCCGAGAGCCCAGGCACCACTAAGAGGAGCAAGTAAGTGGTGGGGAAGTAGAAGAGAAAGAGAAACAGAAGGATGTGGGCACAATGAACAGAGGCAGAACTGGAGATTTAAGAGGATGGAAAAACAGCATGATGTGAGTAGCTAGTGATGCCACCTGAGACCATAGTGGGATCCTGACCTGTGCTGCCACCGAAGGCCACATCTGGGTCCATGGTCCTGCAGCAGCAGTCTGTTACCACGGAAGGCCAGGCACACATGCCTGGTCTAAGCTGCTGCCCAGGAATGTGTCAATGGCTGAGGGCTGTGCAGAACAGTACCCACCCCTCATCTGGGCATTGTGAGCGAGCTAACCCTGGGGTCATGAGAGCAGGCAAACTAAACCCACCCCAAGCCAGCTGCAATACTTGGAAGAGCAGGCCATGCCCCTTACCTGGGCAGCACAGTAGAGCTGACCCTGGTGGCAGGGGCCCACGTGGGCTGGCCCTGAGGGCATGAGCATGGGAGACATGGCTTCATCACTTGGATGATAACATGGGTGAGGAAGCAATCTCGCCTTCTGTCACCCCTTGCTACCTACAGCAGCCAGATGAAATGGCTTCTTGGTCATGAGAGCAGGAGAGCTGGTGTGGCCCCTCACCCGCTGCAGCACTTGGGAGAGCAGGCCTTGCACCTCACCTGGGCAGCACAGTAGAGATGGCCCCGGAGGTAGAGGTTGCAGGTGAGCCAGCCCTGCCTCTTGTCTGCTGGGAGATGGCAAGGATGGCTGAGAGACACCCTCCTCCCCACCCTCATTTCCTTCCACCTATGGCAGGTGGAAAAGCTGACCCCAAGGTCATGAGAGTAGGAGAACTGGCTATGTCCGTTGCTGATTGCAACACTCAAAATAGCAGGCCCTGAACCTCACCTGGGTAGCAGGGTAGAGCTGGCCCTGGTTGTGGTGGTTGCTGATGAGCCGGCCCCGAGGAATTGAGAGCAGGAGAGTTGGCTTGCTCTTCAGCCCAGACACCTCACAAGCCCAAGTCCAGGACTTTGAAGTGGCCCTCCCCAACATCTACCCCATTGACGAACCGCTAGAAAGGAAGGTCCTATAGATCTGAAACTACAGTATTTCCATGACACAGGACAACAAAAGGATATCTGAGAGGAGTCCCAGTGAGGTTCCAGTATTGATAGAGTAGCAGAAGCCAGAGGCCTCATACCAGACCAAGGAATCATTGCAATGAACATTTGCAAGCAAAGGCATGTGGGAAAAAGGGTACAGGGTGGGACATGCTGTGACACACTATAACTTACAAAAGGAATTTTTTTTTCTCTGTGGAGGTGGGAGAGGTTGTGAGGGTGGAGGACGGGTATGAAGAGAAGTGGCGATGAGTGGGATTAAAATGCATGATGTGAGCTACCATGGGCCCCAGGGGAGGAGCAGTCTGTTAGGCCACAGAGGAGGACTTTGCAGCCAGCCCTGAAGATACCTGATAAAACAGGGTCAAATGAAAGGGGAGGAGGTCCTCCCCTATCAGTGGACTTGGAAAGGGGCAGGGAGGAGACCAGGGAGGGAGTGTGGGGTTGGGGAGGGAATGAGGGAGCGGGATACAGCTGGGACACAGAGTTAACAAAATGTAACTAAAAAGAAAAAGAAAATTAAAAAAAAATCTTTATATCAAACAAATGGGTAAATAAATAAATGGTTGTATGGATAGGTGTTAACAGATTTATAAGCAAATAACATATTAGCTTGGTGAGATAGCTATAATAAATTTATTTTTAAATATGAATGAAATTCACAAAGAACCAACAAAACGTTTAAAATAATATAGATATTCGTTTCTCAATTGAGGGACATCTGGGTTGTTTCCAGATTCTGGCTATTAAAAATAAAGCTGCTATGAACATGGTTGAGCAAATAGATACAGAAATTGTGGCACATTTACACAATGGAATACTACTCAGCAATTAAAAACAAGGAAATCATGAAATTTGCAGCAAAACGGTAGGAAATAGAAAACATCATCCTGAGTGAGGTAACCCAAAAGCAGAAAGACACATACAGTGTATACTCACTTACAAGTGATATTGGATATACAATATAGGATAAACATACTAAAATCTGTACACCTAAAGAAGCTAAGCAAGAAGGAGGACCCTGGGTAGGATGATCAATCCTCACTCAGAAAGGCAAATGGGCCACATCCGAGCAGAAGTTCTAGGTTATATCCATAGATGGTCCTTGGTTGAGTGTCAGTCTCAGAAAAGACCCTGTGCCCAGATATGTTTGGTCCTTGTAGAGCTCCTATCCTTTCCATATCATACTAACTTCCCTTCTTTCATCTTCTGCTCGGATGTGGCCCATGGTAGCTCAGTAACCAAGTAGTTTTCCAAAGTAAGGGGAACACGGACTATTTCTAACAGGATTTCAAGGGCAGGCTGTTTGACCCCCCCCCCCCGGGGACGAGCAGTCTGTTAGGCCACAGAGGAGGACTTTGCAGCCAGCCCTGAAGATACCTGATAAAACAGGGTCAGATGAAAGGGGAGGAGGTCCTCCCCTATCAGGGGACTTGGAAAGGGGCAGGGAGGAGACCAGGGAGGGAGTGTGGGGTTGGGGAGGGAATGAGGGAGCGGGATACAGCTGGGACACAGAGTTAACAAAATGTAACTAAAAAGAAAATAATAATAATAATAATAATAATAATAATAAAAAAAGGCAAATGGGATGGACAATGGAAGAGGGAGAAAACAGGGAACAGGACAGGAGCCTACCATAGAGGGCCTCTGAAAGACTTTACCCAGCAGGGTATCAAAGCAGATGCTGAGACTCAGCCAAACTTTGGGCAGAGTGCAGGGAATCTTATGAAAGAAGGTAGAGATAGAAAGACCTGGAGGGGACAGGAGCTCCACAAGGAGAGCAACAAAACCAAAAAAAAAAAAAAAATCTGGGTAAAAGGGTCTTTTCTGAGACTTACACTCCAACCAAGGACCATACATCAAGATAACCTAGAACCCCTACACAGATAAAGCCCATGGCAACTCAGTTTCCAAATGACGGAAAGAGGGACTGACTCTGACATGAACTCAATGGCTAGCTCTTTGATCACCTGCCCCTGAGTGGGGAGCAGCCTTACCAGGCCACAGAGGAGGACAATGCAGCCAGGCCTGATGAGACCTAATAGGCTAGGGTCAGAGGGAAGGGGAGGAGGACCTCTCCTATCAGTGGACTTGGGGAGGGGTATGGGAGGAGATGAGGGAAGAAGGATGGGATTGGGAGGGAAGGGAGGAGGGGGCTACAGCTGGGATACAAAGTGAATAAACTGTAATTAATAAAAAAGATTAATAAAAATAAAATAGATAAATAGAAATTAAAAAGTTGTCAACATTGAAAAAAAAATGTCAAATAAGATAAATGTCAGAGCTTGGAACTATGGGATGGGTTAGTAAGTAAAGGAACTTTTTGCCAAGCCTTAATGCCTGAGTTGAATCCTCAGGACCCACAATCCACATCATATAAGGAAAGAACAGACTCCTGTAAGTTGTCCTCTGATCTCTACACATAAGCTATGGCATGTACACACACACACACACACACACACACACACACACACACCACACACACCACACACACACCACACACACACCACACACACACCAGACAACACACACCACACACACACACACACCACACACACACACACACCACACACACACACCACACACACACACACCACACACACACCACACACACACACACCACACACACACACACACACACACACACACACACGACACACACTAAATAAATGTAATACAAAAACCAATTTAAGATACAACTTCAATTTTCATCATATTTCTAGATAGAATTTAATTTTTTTATTTAAAATTCCTATGTTTTTTTGAAGACTAACTCTAAAGTCTAACTCTATACTGCTGCTGATGGCCTGAGGATAACTAAGTTGTAGTTAAAGTTTCAATCAGGTAGACTAGAAAGATATCTTCTTGCTAGAAATGGAGGCAAATTAGAAAAAAGGAAAAGGAAATGTCAGAGTTCTTCTAGGATATTTTGGGGACTGAGGTGGAGGAAAGCTCATGAGAGAACAGGTATAGAACTCAATAGTTCTCTTTTATTTGCCTTTTCCATTTTTCATGTTTTCTTCTTCTATAATATACATGTGCATATTATATACATATATATGAACATACATGTTTAGAGTACACATGCATGTTCTTACACAGACATTTTTAGGCTCAAACTTGATGTCAGGAAAGCATCACTTTTATATCTTATTCACTGGCACAGGGTCTCTCAATAAACCCAGAGCTTCTCCTCCTCCCATGGCTGAAATTACAGGCAGCCTCCTGACTACTAGGCATTTACATGGATTATGGACTTCTGAACTACAGTCCACATGCTTGCACAGCAAGGGATTTAACCACTGAGCCATCTCCCCAGCCCTACTCCATTAATGTCTTAGAAACATGCACCTGAATTTCAAGTGAGAGGGGAAAGGCAGGCCACAGATCTGAGACATGGCAGTCCCTGAGGAGAGAAGTAGAGAGATCAGAACAGTACATGTGGTAGAATAAGGGAAGCTTAAGAAGTGAAGAAACAGGAACTGCTTCTGACATGAACTGATTGGCCTGCTCTTTGATCACCTCCCCCTGAGGGGGGAGCAGCCTTACCAGGCCACAGAGGAAGACAAAGCAGCCAGTCCTGATGAGACCTAACAGACTAGGATCAGAAGGAAGAAAAAGAAACCCTCCTCTACCAGTGGACTTGGAGAGGGGCATGCATGGAGAAGGGGGAGGATGGGAGAGATTGGGAGGGGAGGAGGGAGGGAACTAGAGGGAGGATACAAAGTAAATAAAGTGTAATTAAAAATAAAATAAAATTAAAATTAAAAATAGAAGAAGTGAAGAAAGGAAATAAGATGGCATCCTTCACCTACTCTATACTGAGATTCTGGCTGTTTTGATGTTTGTGTAGGTCTTAGCCTTAAAAAGATGAGAACACCTAGACATGAGGACAATGAAGAAGCCTGACCTCTTGATGCTGAAGAGGAGAATGTGAAAAGGGAGTGAAGAGACAATGAAGACGTTCAACAGAGTCATTGCATGACAAGAAGCAGTGAGGAAAATGATCGTTTATGGCTGACCATTCTGTTTCACCTGAGAAGTTCCAGAACCACGCATCAAGGAGGAAATAGAGTGCTTTAGTCACACGTGGGTCCATCTACAGCAAAACACATTCCCTCTGTTTGACTAGCGTTATAGAATATGGCCATAGCCTGACAACAGAGGGAAGCTGAGACAGGCAGCTCTGAGAGGAAAGCTATACATGAGTGCCTGAAGATATGATCTGGTGGGGGAAAGTCAGACAACAGGCATCTCTGGCTAAGGAAGGTCAAGGATCAAGTCAGGGCAGCTTTTCATTAAGCCTGAGGGAAGCAGCTACAGAGGCTCTGGGAGCCCAAAGACCACAGTAAGGAGCGGTTGTCAAGTGCTTTTAAGTAAGGACAGTGACGATGATCAGATTTTGCAATGATTCCTTCAAGTGGTTTGTAGGTAAATGAAAAAAAAAGTCTTCAAATACAAGGACCACTCTCAAAGGTGACTTGATCACTGGGGTGTAGGTCTAAGGCTAAATGTACTTCCGTCTCAATGAGAGGTAGTGGGAAGGATGAGCCTCAGCCTGACGATTAGTTCCCAAAACTAATCTCCTCAGCAAGGAGAAATGCTTTGAGGTGTAAACGGAAATGATTGATACAGAACTACAATTTTATGAAAGACCAGTAAAAGACACCCTAGCTTCTTTAGAAATAAAATAATCAAATCCTTTGGCAAGATAAACTAAAACTGGAAAGATTCCTCCATCATGTGGTCCACTTCCTCAAGTGTCCTCTTCCTCTTTCTCCTCTGCCTTTGCTATTGCTGTACTGAACCCCCTGCAGTTCTGCCATCAGTTCCCATCAGCCTCTCTCTCTTTCAGGTCTTTGTCCCTGCCCTTGATCTCTACCTGGGTAGTGCTTATGAACAGATTCTTCAAACCAAAACACTTCTTTCAGGAAACATTGCTGAGTCTTTACCACAAGTTAAGTTAATACCCAAGAGTATGTCTATACGTGAATCGATTGTTTCCAAACTGGGAGCACGCCACATACACCCTCCAAATGCCATTCAGCCAGCAAGCAGCTGCAAGCAAGATGGAGCAAGTCAAACTGAAGAACAAATCACCAGAAGCCAAGGAACTCTGGGATAAGTTGGGGAGTAAAATTTACTTATCTGAGCTGGGTCGTGGTGGTGCACACCTGTAATCAGGGAGGCAGAGGCAGGCAGATCTCTGTGAGCTCAAGGTCATCCTGGTCTATAAAGCGAGTCCAGGATAGCCACGGCTGCACAGAGAAAAACTGTCTTTGAAAAAAAAAAATTACTTCTCTGTCATTCAGAGAAATGATAACGGACTGTTGTGAGAACATAGGCCTCCGGATTTTGCAAAGTGTGGAGAGGCAACAGTAGTGCTGCCTCCAGCAATCCTCTTCCGTGCTTACCGAGAGAATCTGCTGGTAATCCTTTCCATCCCTTCTAAAATAAATTGATTTGCAAAGCAGAAATCCAGCTGGTCATGCAACTCACCTTGTTTGGAGATTCCCAGTAGACTGAAATAATTTTTAAGGAGAGGTAGATGCAGGCAGATCTTTGTGAGTTCAAGACCTGCCAGGTCTACAAAGTGAGTCCAGGACAGCGAAGGCCACACAGAAAAACTCCATCTCAAAAAAAAAAAAAAAAAAATGCAGGGAGGCTTGCTTGAGTTCAACAAAGTCTGAGGTAATGGTGAGAAGCTGCCTCTCTCTAGTAGTCACACTGGAATCTCAGAAATAGCATTTTCTCCCAGCTGTGGGATGTGGACCTGGCCTTTCTCATCACCACATTGTTATATTTTCAAGCCACGTCGTACAATCACACAAGTTAAGGATATAGACTAACACTAATAATAGTGTGACCGCTTTTAGCAAACTTTCACACTTCCTTAAAGAAATTGGAGGCCATAGGGGAGGCAGACTCTGTAGCACTTCACAAGAACAGACTAAAGAGTGCAACCAGAGACACAGAAATTGACACTGCATTAAAAATCCTGTTCCAGGACTAGGAGATTTTTACTACATTTCCTTAACTCACTCCTCAGTGACTGAAATGTGAAGACCAACAGTTGGCACAAATGGTGTAATTCTCACCCTGCTCTGGAAATTAACCATCTCAAAGCCGATAAAGCCCATAATTTAACACATAGGGCAAACCGCTAAAGCACGTAGCCAGGGAGGTACTAATCTTCCTTCTGCACAGGAACTTGAACTGACTCCTGACAGCAAAATCAATGGAAGAGATTGACCCTAGGGACAGCTTCTGAGAAGCAGTGTAATCCGGAGATAAGGGAATGGATGTGGAGAGCTGTCACAGCCCTCCACCAACCCGCCACTAGCTTCCCATGGCCTGAGCCTGCAGGTATAAGCATCCCCTGAAGATCCTACCGAACCCCAGGTATTTGGAGGTTAAGAAACCTTTCCCCACACTGATGAAATCCTGTCACCTGAAACACTTGAGATCAAGCACATTTACCACCATGGGTCCCAGGGGCAGCCACAGACATGTAGAAAACCACTTTTGCTTTGCCATCAAGATGCTTGGAGCTACCTGCTCCATCTCCTCAATGTCTGACAAATTTGTAAGTGTCCATGACTTCTTAAAATGAACTGTCTGCTTTGAACTCACAAGGGTTCCAGAAATCCAATATTTTAATCTGAAGAAATTTCCATTAAAAGCAAATAACCGTGTGTTGCTTTGACTCATGCAAAATATAGTTATAGCTCCCTTGCCCTGCTGCTGCCTGCTCTGTCTTGAGACATTGCCACCATTATCCACTCAACAGGATGTACTGGGATGCAGTGAAAAAAAAAGGCAAATATTTGTCAGTGTGAATTACTGCTTTACAGCTCAGCAACCATATAGCCATGGCAGATATTCAGCCTCCTAAGCTGAAGTTTCCTTCCCTGCATCTTATACTGACTATCCCGAAAGGTTGCTGCCAAGATTTATTGGGACAATATAAAAAAGATACCCCATATCAGCTATGGCACACAAAATATAAACAAAAGTCTCCTACATGCCTTTATGCTTTTTTTCTCATTTTCCTGTATGTATGTGTGTATGGAGTTTGCATGTATATATGCACTTTTTACATGTGTGTAAATGCATGTAGAAGGAGAAGGTTGATGTTGGAAATCACCATCCATCACTCTTCACTTACTGATTGAGGCAGGGTCTCTCCATCAGATACAGAGCTCACCAATGTGACTAGCTTTGCTAAGCAGACTGCTCTGGGGTCACCTCTCTCCACCGTCATAGGCTGGCACTGTACGGAGGCCACCATGTCCTCAAGGCATTCGCGTGGGTCTCATGCGACAGGGTTAGCACTTCAACCACTGAGCCATCTTCAGGTCCTCCCTGTGTGCTTCTTCTCATGAAGGTTTGGTCCATATGTTGAACTATTATGTCTCTTGCTAGTGTTACAGTAACATCAGGAAACCGTGCCTGCCTGAATGTGAAACGTTTAAACAGCCTGCTAATCACAAACACTTCCCCAAACCTTTGTCTTCTCATCCTGCATTTCTCTGCCTAGGTCTATTCCTACTGACTCTCTCCTGCCCTCAAGCCAAACGAATTTCAAAATTGATCCATTTATGAAAGAAGAGTTTTGATGCATTTGTTAGAGGTTATGATATCCCGAGTTAAATTATGGCTATCCTATAAAAATTGACACATTTATAGAATGTGCACATTTCTAGAAAGTTCAATTGATTACCAGGTTTCAAACTACAAAGAACTGGAATATTCCCTGGCATTCCCTGAAAGTGTGTCACCATTGCCAAGCTAATGGTCACATCTTACACAAACACACAAACCTCAAGAGCTATGGATGATCTGGTAATCTGTGCAGTGAGGGGTCTTGAGTTTGATAGAGAAAGGACAATTTCAGGGAGACAGGAAGGCAGTTAGAGAACACCGCATGTGAATCGGGAGACGTCCAGGGAGGGAAAACGCTGGCGTGCTTCCTATTAAGTTGTAGCAGTGCTTTGGGGCTAAAACATAATTATCTTTGGATTGAATTACTGGAAAATTGGCCTCTTTGAAGTCAAGGAAGCTGAAAACAACTTTACAGAATGTTAAAAAATAAAAATCTAGACACTGAAAAAAAATGTTTAAATGTTACCTAGTCATCCAAACAAAAGTGCCAGCACTAACTTGCTAAGAAATGCCTCAGTTTGGAAGGACCCCATTACCTAAAAATTAAATTACATGGGCTCCACGTCAGATGACTCTGGACACTAGAAAGTTCTCCTATATCTAACTAGAGGTGGTAATCATAATTGAGAATTAAGGCAGCCATCAATATGTAAATATATCTTTTCTCCCAGTTGTGCTTCCTAGTTTTTATGGAAATAAATTCAAATATGTACAGGTGACATGAAAGTACAAGTGAGTCTATTTAAAAGAATAAATGAGATTAACAGGAGGGGGGATAAGAGAAGAGATGGTGAGAACCTATAGTATGTATTTTTATGAAATCTTTGAAGACATTTTCAATTTTTGTTTTACATGTACTTATTTTTTGTGAGGAACACAGATACCTCGATGCATGTGTGGGGGTCTGAAGACAACTTTCAGGAGTCAGTTTTCTTCTTCTATTATGTGGGTCCCATGGAAGAGTATAACTCAGATTATCATGCCTAGCAGCAAGCACCTTTTTCCACAGAGCCCTCTCACCAGACCCTTTATAGGTAATTTCATAAAAACAGTAAACGTATGTTCTAAATACAAGAAAAATATTAAATCCATCCATATCATCAGGTGAAGTTTCATTCCTGAAAATGCTAGTCCTAGCTGAACTGCTACTTCTCCAGGCTTAACAGAAGGTCTAATTACAGACTTCCATGGACAAGCCTTCGAATTTCAGGAAAGGATTACCACAGCATCTCAGCGTTCTCATTTTAACACTGAGGTGGGTAATCTTCGTTACCAACTTGAGAAGAACCGTCCAGAAGGAAGACAGCTGTGGCTCAGGTCCTGGAATGAATGAAGCGGAAAACGAGCTGAGCAGCAGCACTCTCCTTCCTGACTGCAGGTGCAGTCTGACCAGTTCTGCAACCCCTGAAGCCTTGACCACTGATGAACTGCCTAACCTTGAACTATAGTCAACACAAACCCTTCTTCCCTTCCTTTACCAAGCTGCTTTTATCACTGTTTATCACAGTAATGAACAAGCGAGTGCAGACTCTTAATTCTTACACGGGTTCTTTGCACGGGACAGCTTATCTCTGTTTCATTCCTTGGTGTTCGAGTGAACTTAAACCCTTTAAGGTGGTCCACTGAGGAAGAGAAAGAAGGGACCAGGAGCACTGCCTTTCTGGACTCTCATGTGTATTCATATAACATTGGATTGCAGCCCCTTTGCTTTGAAAGCCTCATAATACTGTTGGTCAGTTCTAAACTTACCTAAGGGCAGTATGTTTTGTCTTAGAGGATAGTTTTTGGAATAGAAAAAAAAAAAAAAAAGGAGGATGAGGCCCTGAAAAAGAATTGGTAGGTAAAGGCCCAACTCATAAAAGCCTGGTGATTCAAGTTCATCCCCGAAATCTACAGGGTTAGGGTAGACATATGTGGTGGCAAATGTTTCTAACTTCTGAACTTCTTTATTTATTTATTTATTTATTTATTTATTTATTTATTTCAGTTTATTCACTTTGTATCCCATCTATAGCCCCCTTCCTTGTCCCCTCCCAATGCTGCCCTCACTCCTCATCTCCTCCCAATGCCCCTCCCCAAGTCCACTGATAGGGAAGGTCCTCCTCCCCTTCCCTCTGACCCTAGCCTGTCAGGTCTCACAGGACTAGTTACATTGTCTTCCTCTGTGGCCTGGTAAGGCTGCTCCCCACTCAGAAGCAGGTGATCAAAGAGCAGGCCACTGAGTTCATGTCAGTGACTGTTCATGTCATGAACAGTCCCTGTTCCCATTAGTAGGGAACTCAATTGGACACTGAGATGCCATGGGCTACATCTCTGCAGGGGTTCTAGGTGATCTTCAGGCCTGGTCCTTGATTGGAGTATCAGTCTCACAAAAGGTCCCTGTGCCCAGATTTTTTGGTTCTTTAGCCCTCCTTCTGGTGCTCCTGTCCCCTCCAGGTCTTTCATCTCTCCCTTCTTTCAAAAGATTTCCCAGCACTCTGCCCAAAGTTTAGCTATGAGTCTCAGCCATCTGCTTTGATAGCCTGCTGGGTGGAATCTTTCAGAGGCCCTCTGTGGTTGGCTCCTGTCCTGTTCCTTGTTTTCTCCCTCTTCCAATGTCCATCCATTTGCCTTTCTGAGTAAGGACTGATCATCTTACCAAGGGTCCTCCATCTTGTTTACTTCTTTAGGTGTACAGATTTTAGTATGTTTATCCTATGTTATGTGTCTAATGTCCACTTATAAATGAGTATATACCATGTGTGTCTTTCTGCTTCTGGGATACCTCACTCAGGATGATCTTTCCTAGTTCCCACTATTTACTTGCAAATTTCATGACTTCTTTGTTTTTAATTGCTGAGTAGTATTCCATTGTGTAAATGTACCACAATTTCTGTACCCATTCCTCAATTGAGGGACATCTGGCTTATTTCCAACTTCTGGCTATTACAAATAAAGCTGCTGTGAACATGGTAGAGCAAATGTCCTTGTTGTATACTGGATGTATACTTAGGAGTGGTATAGCTGAATCTTGAGGTAGCACTATTCTTAATTATCTGAGAAAGTGCCAGATTGATTTCCAAAGTGGTTGTACAAGTTTACATTCCCACCAGCAGTGGAGGAGGATTCCCCTTTCTCCACAACCTCTCCAGCATGTTTTGTGACTTGAGTTTTTGATCTTAGCCATTCTGATGGGTGTAAGGTGAAATCTCAGGGTCATTTTGGTTTCCATTTCCCTGATGACTAATGACGTTGAGCATTTCTTTAAGTGTTTCTCTGCCATTTGATATTCCTCTATTGAGAATTCTGTTTAGCTCTGTACCCCATTTTTTAATTGGATTACTTGATTTGTGGCTTTTTAACTTCTTGAGTTCTTTATATATTCTGGATACTAGCCCTCTGTCAGATATAGGGTTAGTGAAGATCCTTTCCCAGTCTGTGAAATATCATTTTGTTCTGATGACAATATCCTTTGCTTTACAGAAGTTTCATGAGGTCCCATTCATTGATTGTTGATCTTACAGTAAGGACCTTCTCCTCAGGGGTTGCCGTTCTGCCCTCACTCTTTATCTTGCTCTAATAGAACGGAGAAATTGTGTCGAACTGTTAGTGGGACCCCCTCTGTGTGCAGGACTGCACATCACGCGTACCTAATCTGTTGATCCGTACTTTATCACACATAGCAAATCCCTCAAGATCTGCAGTCTCTGCTGCTGTCTCTACAATACAGTTTTCAATTTTTTCATAGATTTGTATGCGATGGGTGGTTTGCAATACAAAGACTCTGAACTATATTTGTAAGAATGCCTTGCCGGCATGTTTACTTAAGACGGAAGGCCAAGAGGGTTTGAAGAGATGGCTCAATGGGTAAAGGGCCTGCAACATAAATGTAATGACCTAAGTTTGGATCCCTGGAAACCTGGACATGATAGTACGATCTATTAGTCTATCTCTAGGCTGTCTCTGCTCTTTGCATATGGCTTTCCTGGGCAGTTCTGCTGAGGAGGAGATGCCACAGTCCTGATATCTCCATCATCTTCAGGTCACAACATCTTCAGGCACCAGTGTAACTAAGGCGTCAACCTTCAGAGCTTCATGCATGCTTTCTCAGCGCCTTGTTGCAGGCCTCGCATTGGCTGACCTCAGCAGCTCCCTCAAACCATATCTTACATGCCTGCAGTATTATGTGAATGATGCTACCAAGTTCTGCTGCCAGCTCAGGATGGAGCCTGCCCCTTTGGTATGCTGACCCTGGGGAAACACTTTTCTAGGCAGTTGGTTTTGAGGAGAAAACTCCTTCAGGGGCATTCTCAGTTTCTACTCTCCTTTCCCAAGTGAATTGACATTTGAGGGTGTGAAGGCTACCTCCCAGAGCCCCTGTCCTGTTGCAGAGCAGAATAAAATGTTGTTTAATACTATTAATTTTAAAATCACTGAAGTGTTGACTGCACTCTCCTTCTCTGAAACTTTAAATTTTGCTTGCACACTTTTCCTCGCCTAACTCCACGTTTTTTATTGTCCTGCTCTATGCTTTTTTTTTTTTCCTCTTACCAAGGACCTGGACGGTAACAGCGAGCAGTAAACTGATACAACTGAGTACTATCCTTCTTGAATTTTTCTTTAAAAATTAGTAGATATATTTTAAATTCAACTTTGCTCAAGTTCCCAAGGTGCTAGCAGAATGTAGCCAGATTCTATTCCACATAAATGGTCCCTATCCAAAGCCCTGCGAGACTCCTGTTCCCTTCTGAAACTCTATGAGCTCAGCCTTAATGTCTGCCTTTCTCTCCATGTTTTTTTTTTTTCTTCTAGGTTCCCACCAGGATTTCCCAGTAAGCTCTGCCTGAGGTATTCAAGAGATTTTTTTAGTCTAAAGTTCTGAACTCTTCCATGTTCCTTTCGCAAACCAATGCCAAAGGCCTAAAAACAGCATGGTCAGGTTTATCACAGCCATAGCCCTCCCTTCTCTGAAAATATTCTACATTATTTATGCATCTCATTTCTGGGACAAAAATACCTGGCAAACTCAGCTTGGAGAAGAAAAGTTTTAGTTTGGCTAATAGTCCCTGGAAGCAGTCCATCACACGGGACAGGGCACGGCAGCAGGAATTAGAGACAGCATTGTATCTTCAGGCCAGAAACTGAGAGAGCTGAACACTCACACATAGCTTGCTTTCTGCCTCCCTCTCTACCTTTTTTTCATCCTGGGCCCCTACCCCATGGGCTGATTATGCCTGCTTTTAGAGAGGTTCTTCTCATATCTGTTAGTTTAATCTAGAAACTATCCATAGACACATCCTGGAAGCTAGTCTCCTTCAAGATTCTAGCTCCTCTCAGGATGACAATATTAAACATCACACATAAAATTTCTCTCACCTTTCATGAGGCTTAAAGAATATTGTATTCATTTTTGTATTTTCTATGGTCACAGCCTACACTAGTCTGGTCTCTTTGATGTACAATTGCTTTTGTCACCTCTTCTAACAAAATGTTCTTCTTAGAAACATTGTCATCATTTCCAGTTGTGCATCCTGCCTCGGCCTTAACAATCATTATTAAATCATATAGTTATTGTGCCATATTTTCAAATCTCTCTGTGGCTCATTCATTTCCCATATTCTAAAAACATTGAAGACCATAAGTTTGGCTTTTGGCAGTGTTGATGATTTTCCATGTTAAATCCATGAGCATTTCCTATACCCTCTATTGTTGCCTGAATTTTGTTTAAGTTATGGCCTATATTAGCTTTCCTGTCTCTTCTTTTGCGTCATAGACAATTCAAATCTCATTTGCATAATCATGAACAATGTCCCCATCCTGGCCAAATTCTGGGATCTGAAGTAATCATTCAGCATTGTATTTTCGCAATGCCATCTACCTTTCCTTCTATTATACCTCATTGCTTTATCCTTTCAATGGCAGAACACTTCTTTAGCATGTGCAAGGTTCTGAGTGCTACCATAAGCATCACATAATAAAACTAAAGCAGTTTACTAAGAACTACTTATACCATGCACTTTGGGAACAATTAAAGTTACAGTAATGGGGACAGAGATAATAGCCACACTTTTTTTTCTGTATTTTTTGTATTGTTTTTTTCAACACAGAGTTTCTGTGTGGCCCTAGCTGTCCTGGAAATCACTCTGTAGATGAGGCTGACCTCAGATTCATAGATCTACCTGCCTGCATCTCTGCATCTCTGCCTCTCTGCCTCTGCCTCCTGACCCCTGCCCCCTGTCCCCTGCCCTCTGCCCCCTGCCCCCTGCTCCCACCTCTGCCTCTGCCATGCCAGCATTAAAGGCATGCATCACCACCACCCAGATTACCCTCACTTTTTAAGACATGAAATCGAATAAGACAGCAGATCATTTCAATGTTTGCCTAAGGTTCCCTTCCTCAGACAGAAATATGTACCACATAAATCTATAACTTGTAGAACTTCTCTGTCATTATTTTCTGTAAATCTTCTCTGGTAGGCACAGCCCCTCATAATTCATCAGAATAACACATAGATTGATGGCATTTGACATATCTGTGACAACTCTATGCCATGGCTCAGCTGCCTGCTCCAGGAAAACATAGTGCCGTCCAATTTACCATGTCACAGCTGCATACTCTACTCCACACATATTCTATGACTCTGTGACCCAAAATGCAAACATGGCCATCACACCCCTCTCCCCCCACCCCATGACCTTGCTATAGACTGAGCCACATATTTTACGTAGTGATAATTCAGTGGTGGTCAAGTTGTTATTTGTTCACAAGGTCCAAATCCTTCTTTCAAGGAAAGGCTGAATACCTACACTGTAACCCAAGCTAAAATATGTATTTCTTGCTTTCTCTTATGTACGAATCTTCCATTCATAGAATTTTCCTTTCACTCATCATCAAAAAAACTCTCTTTCTGAATGTTTGATTATTCCATTAGATAAGATATCTTAACCATTTAACATGAAGGCCCTTCTACTGTCTCTATAAAAGTATTAACTTGTTTCACTTTTCATTGACTGTTTGTTAGTTTCATGTCATACACCCCATCTCCCCATCCTTCATGTTTGCCCTCTGTCCTTGCAGCTTCCCCCAAAAGAAAACAAATCATAATAATTTTTAAAGTTAAAAGTGAACAAAATAAAATATTTTTTCAAAAATCTCATTGTGGAAGCTATAGTGTGACACAGTGTGTCCAACAGTACACACACACACACACACACACACACACACACACACACACACACACATATATATATACTCTTGTCCACATATCTTTTCTTCATCAAAAGCCTCCCAACCGAAAAGAGCCCTGGGCCAGGTGACATTAGCACAGAATTCTACCAGACATTCCAAGAACTAAATACCAGTACTTCTCAAACTATTACACAAAACAGAAACAAAAGAAACATTACCAAACTCATTCTTTTAGGCCACGGTTACCTTGATACCTAAACCACACAAAGACCCAACAAGCAAAGAAAATTTCAGACAAATATCCTTTATGATCATTGAGGCAAAAATACTCAATAAAATACATGCAAACCAGGGGCTGGAGAGATGGCTCAGTGGTTAAAAGCACTGTCTGCTCTTCCTAAAGACCCAGGTTCAATCCCCAGCACCCACATAGCAGATCACAACTGTCTGTTATTCCAGTTCCAAGGGATTTGACACCTTCATGTTAATGCACATAAAAATAAATAAATAAATTTTTAAAAAAATACAAGCAAACCAAATCCAAAAACATGTCAATGATATCATCCACCATGACCAAACAGGCTTCATCCCAGGCATGCAGGGGTGGTTCAACATACAGAAATCTATCAATGTAATTCACCATATAAACAAACTGAAAGAAAAAAAAAAAAAAACACATGATCATCTCCTTAGATGCTGAAAATGCATTTGACAACCCATTCATGTTTAAAGGCAATATACAGCAAGCACCTTACAAGCAATATACAGCAAGAACCTTCTTCAAAATTGACCATAGAGTCGGTCACAAAGCAAGCCTCAACCAATACAAGAAAACTGAGATAACTCCTTCTATCTCATCAGATCACCATAGAGTAAAGCTGGATTTCAACAACAGAAATAACAGAAAGCCTACAACATCATGAAAACTAAACAACACCCTATTTTACAACTACCTGGTCACAGACGAAATAAATAAAGAAACCAAAGACTTCCTAAAATTGACTAAAACTGAAGGCACAACATACCCAAACATATGGGAAACAATGAAAGCAATGCTGAAAGGAAAATTGATAGCACTAAGTGCCTTCATAAAAAAAAATTTGAGAGTTCTCATACCAGCTACGTAACAGCACACCTGACAATCCTAGAACAAAAAGAAGCAAACACACCCAAGAGAAGTAGATAGCAAAAAATAATCAAACTCAGGGAGGAGATCAATTAGAACAAACAAAACAGTATAAAGAATCAACAAAGCCAAGAGCTAGTTCTTTGAGAAAATCATCGAAATAGACAAGCCCTTAGCAACACTAACTAAAAGACAAAGAGACATCACCTAAATTAACAAATTCAGAAAAGAAAAGGGGTACATTACAACAGACACTGAATACTTCAGAAGCCTGTTGTTGGGTTTTGTCTGATGATTGTGTTTTGATGCTAATTACTGGCCCTCAAAATCTGGTTACTTCCTGGATATGCCTATCCTTGTTATGTAAATCTGTCTTACACTTTATACCCGATTTGTTGATTAAAAGGCCTAAAACCTGGGCAGGGAAGAATGGGATAACTGTGTCTAAGGTTCCCAGGCTTTGACAAAGAGTAGAATCATTGGAGGAAGAAGCCAGATGGACAGGAAGAGAGGAGGAAAAGGACACCACGATGGGTTAGTGTGGAAAAGGAACCACATGGGCCTGGTGGAAGGACTCCATTTAATGGCATGGAAAGGGCCAGATGAAGAATAAAAGCAGGTGTTTATAAGATTATGGATGGAAGATAACCCAGATGAGGATAATTAAGGAGGATGGCATTGGATGCGGGCTGGAAGATGGATAGTGAGGTTATTGAAATAGAGTACATGGAATTATTTGCCCTGCCCAAGGTGTTTTAAGGCAATTATAAAAATCTAACAGGTGTCTGTGTTTTATTTGATTGTGATAGCAGGTTAAATAATACAACCATAATAATTACAGTTCAAATAAGAAATAACATTAGTTAGCCCAACACCCTTTTTATCGCCAACAACAGCCTGTACACCACAAAACTGGATAATTTAAATAAAATGGACAGTTTTTTTGATAAATTGTACTTACCAAAGATAAATTAAGATCAGGTAAACCATTTAAATAGTCCTAAAACCCCTAAAATAATAGAAGAAGTCATTAAAAGCCTCCTAACAAACAAACAAACAAACAAAAAGGTCCAGAGCCAAATGGTTTCAGAACAGAATTCTACCAGACTTTCAAAGAAGGGCTAATACCAATACTCCTCATAGTATTCCACAAAACAGAAACAGAAGAAACATTATCAAACTCATTTTATGAGCCTACTATCACCCTGAAACTTAAACAACATAAAGACCCAACAAACAGAATTTCAGACCATTTTTTCTTATGAACATTGATGCAAAAATATTCAATAAAATGCTCACAAACTGAATCCAAGAACACATCAAAGATATCATCCTCCATGACCAAGGAGGCTTCATCCCAGGCATGCAGGGATGGTTCAACATACAGAAATCCATCAATGTAATCCACCATATAAACAAACTGAAAGAAAAAAAAACACATGATCATCTCCTTAGATGCCAAGAAAACATTTGACAAACTCCAACACCCGGTCATATTTGAAATCTTGGAGAGATCAGGGATATAAGGACATGCCTAAACAGTTGCCTGCTCTTTCACCACTTCCCCCTGGTGGTATGGCCTTGCCAGGTCACAGAAGAACAGGATCCAGGCAGTCCTGATGAGACTTGATAGGCTAGAGCCCAATGGTAGAGGAGGTAGGCTCCCCCTTTCTGTGGTCTAGGGGAGGTGGAAAGGAGAGGAGGAGGGATGGAGGGTGGGATCTGGAGGAGACAAGAGATGAGGCTATAACTGGGATATAAAGTGAATAAATTATAAAAACTAAATTTTAAAAATGCCACTAGGAAAATAATGAGGTGCAGAGCTAAACAGAGACTTCTCAACAGAGAAATCGCAAATGGCTGATAAGCACTTGACAAAATTTTCAACATCCTTAGTCATCAGAGAATGCAAATCAAAAGGACTCTGAGATTCCATCATGCACCCATCATAATGGCTAAGATCGAAAACTCAAGTGATGGCACCTGCTATGGAGAATGTGGAGAAAGGGAAAAATTCCTCCACTGCTATCATGAGTGCAAATTTATACAAGCACTGTGGAAATCAATCTGGAGCTTTTTTCTGAAAATTGGGAATAGACCTACCTCAAGACCCAGCTACACCACTCCTAGGCATATATACAAAAGATGTTCCACCATATACAAGCATACTTGCTCACCTATGTTCATAGCCAGAACTGGAGACTTAGATGTCTCTCATATCATATTAAGAATGTGGTACATTACACAGTAGAATCCTACTAAACTATTGAAAACAAGGAAATCTTGAAGTTTACAGGCAGAATTAGAAAATATCATCCTGAGTGAGGTAACCCAGACACAGAAAGATACTCTGTATGGTATGTACTCAGTTATAGGTGGATATTAGACCTTAAGTACTGGATAACTATGCTTACAATCCTTAGACCCAAAGAAGCCAAGGACGGGGGCAAGGGAGAATGCTTGACTCTCACTCACAAGAAGAAATAAAATAGACATCTGAAATAGATGGAGGGAGGAAACTGGGTGGGAGAGTGGGTGGGGAGGGTAATGGAGGTGGAGATCAAGTGTGGGGAGAATGGGGAGTGGACCTGGAGAGAGAACAGAAATTGGTGGGGGAGCATTTTCTGGTACAAGGCTCCCAGGAGTCTATGAGGGTGACCCTAGTGGAGACTACTAACAGCAGGGGATATAGGACCTGAAGTTGCAACCTCCTGCAGTCAGGTGGAACTTCCAGTGGAAAGAGGGGACAACAACCCACCCATAACACCTTCAACCCAAAGTTTGTCTTGCCTAGAGAAAGCATAGGGATCAAGATGGAACAAAGATTGAAAGAATGGCTAACCAATGATTAGCCCAACTTGAGATACACCTCATGGGAGAAAGGCAACCCCTGACACTATTAATGATACGTTGCTAGGATTGCGGACAGGAGCCTAGCATAATTGTCTTCTGAGAGGGTTTATCCAGCAGCTGATGGAAACAGATGCAGAAACCCATAGCCAAACACTAGGCCAAGCTCAGGGAGTTTTGTGGAGAAGTGGGAGGAAGGATTGAAGGAGCCAGAGGGGTCAAGGACATCACAAGAAGACCTACAGACTAAACTAACCTGGGTCCATGGGGGTCACAGAGTCTGAACCACCAACCAAAGAGCATGCATGGGCTGGACCTAGGCCCCCTACACATGTGTAGCAGAGGTGCAGCTTGGCCATCATATGGGCCCCTAACAATGGGAGTAGAGGCTGTCTCTGACTCTGCTGCCTGCATTTGGGTCCGTTTTCCCTAGCTGGAGTGCCTTGTCTGGCCTCAGTGGGAGAGGTGACTTGAGGTGTCAGGGTGATTTGGTACTCCTTGAGGGCCTCCCCTTCTCTGAGAAGGAGAGGAATGGGGAGAGGGGTTGTGAGGGTAGAACTGGGAGGAGAGGAGGAAGGGGGCTGGGATCAGGCCATAAAGTGATGAAGTATAAAAAAAAAATGACATCATTTCTCCCTTCTCCTCTAGCCAAACACTCTCATATGCCCCTCCTTACTTTGCTGTCTTTCAACTTTATAGGCCCTTTTTTTTAATTTTTTATTAATTACACTTTATTCATTTTGTATCCCCCCATAAGCCCCTCCCTCCTCCCCTCCCGATCCCACCCTCCCTACCCTTTCTGCATGCATGCCACTCCCAAAGTCCACTGATAGGGGAGGTTCTCCTCTTCTTTCTGATCTTAGTCTATCAGTTCTCATCAAAAGTGGCTGCATTGTCCTCTACTGTGGCCTGGTAAGGCTGCTCCCCCCCTCAGGGGGAGATGATCAACGAGCAGGCCAATCAGATTATGTCAGAGGCAGTCCCTCTTCCCATTACTATGTAACCCACTTGGACACTGAACTGCCATGGGCTACATCTGTGCAGGGGTTCCAGGTCATCTCCACGAATAGTCCTTGGTTGGAGTATGAGTCTCTGGGAAGTTCCCTGCATATATTCAAATTATCTTGTTCTGTTGCTCTCCTTGTGGAGTTCCTCCAGCTCTTACTATTTCCCACTTCTTACATAGAATTCCACAATTGTTATTACATATATATTCCCAGATACTCAATCTTGTCTGGTATAACGTCTCTTTTGTTGAATGTGTCTTCAGACCAATTAAAGAGCTGTTGGTTATCATCAAGGTATGCGTGCTCCTACTGTGCCTATAGGACTATTGAGCTGAGATGGTCATTGTTGTGGTTCATAGGTGACATCGCAGAGTAGGATTGTTGCTTGCATTCATTATATGTCACTTTCTTGTACCATGAAGGCTAGTTCTCGAAAAGTAGGTTTTCAGGTCCATTCCAGCTCAGAGGCCTGAGTGCATGCTGTCTTCAGCAGCGGGGACTTACCTTCCACAGATGAGGGCAACGGAAGACTATAGCAATAGCCTATATGATTTGTAAGTCTCTTGCACAACTCAGAGGGTTTCTCATGCCTGGTGTTTGGTGTTTATTAGATGGTCTACGGCTCTTGGAAGGAGCATCATCAATCTAGATAAGAAAGTTTAATTTAAACTACATATGTATCTTTATATATCACCTTCCCTTTATTCCAGATATTTTTATAGATACGGTTAATCTATGACAATTAATCTTATGGCTATTTAGATATTCTTATTGTTATCCTAGCCTCCTTCTTCTGTGTATATATATATATATATATATATATATATATATATATATATATATATATATCCTTTTCTAATTAGATTCTTCTGTTTTTCCCATTTCCCCATTCAGATCACTTGTACTCTGCTATTTCTCTCTTTATTATCCTCCCCCAACAATGACTTCTTATGACTTTGCTGCTTTCTCTAGTATAGGTACCTATATCTGAGGATTTAAAGCTAAAATTCACAGATAAGAGAGAATATATGACATTTCTGGATCAGTGTTACCTTAGCCAATATGATCTTTTCTAGTTCCATCCATTTACCTGAAAGGTCCATTGTTTCATTTTTCTTTACAGCTGAATAGTATTTCACAGTACAGATGCACTACATTCTCATTGTCCATTCATCAGATGAACAATATTTACTTTGTTTCTATTTGCTAGCTATTGTGAATAGGGCAACGAATGTACCTTAGCTAATATTCGTAAGATAGATTGTCAGGTTCTTTGGGAGTATACCAAGGAGTAGTGTAGCTAGGTGAGATAATAGATTTATTATTAGCTTTTTGATAAGTGTGCAGACTGATTTTCAAACTGGCTGGACAGACTGCAACCCCACCAACAGTGAATGAGGTTCCTTTTTCCACACCAACTCCAGCATTTACTGTGGGTTATTTTTTTTCTGTTTTGAATATATAAAATATGTATATAAGCCACTACATGTTTTTTTCTGACCGTTCTTTTTTTAATTTTATATTAGTTTATTTACTTTACATTCCGAGGGTGCCCCTCCCTCCTCTCCTCCAAGTCCCCCCCAACTTCTGCTCCTTTCCCATTCCCCTCTTCCTTTCCATGCAGAAAATGATAGCCTCCCTTTCCCCATATTAACCTTCCCCAGCACATCAAGTCACATCAAGTCACAGGACTGCACATATCTTCATGCCCTGAGGCCAGGCAAGCCGGCACTGCCAGGGAGAAGGGATCTAAACGCAGGCAATAGTGTCCATGTTAAAAACAGCCTCCCCACCACTCACCCCATTTGAAGACCGAATTGCCCGTCTGCTACATGTGTGTAGGGGTCCTAGGTCCAGACCATGCATGCTCCTTAGTTGATGTCTCAGTCTCTGAAAGCCCCTATGTGGCTGGATTAGTTGTCTCTGTTAGTTGTCTTCTTGTGAGGTTCTTGTCCCCTCCAGGTCCTTCCATCTTTCCCTCAACACTTCCGCAGGACCCTCAGAGTTCTGCCCTATGCTTAGCTAACAAGGGAACAAAGATAGAGGAAAAGACCAAACAATAACTGGCCCAATCTGAGACCCACCTCACCGCAGAAAGCAGCCCCTGGCACTAATGATACTCTGCTATGCTTTCAGACAGAAGCCTAATTTGACTGGCGTCTGGGAGGCTCCAGACAGCAGCACATAAGACAGATGCTAGGACTTGTAGTTTGTTTTGTTGGTCTTTGCCATTCTGCCAGGGGTAAGGTGAAAACTCAAAGGTTGTTTGTTTGTTTCTTTGTTTTGCATTTTCTAATTTCTAGGAACAATAATGGGTCTTTTAAATATTTTTTAGGCATTTTTTTCTTCTTCTGAAAGTTCTGTTCAGATTCCAGGCCTAATGTGAAATGTGCCCTTTTTCAGAGGTAGAGGAGAGGCTCTTTATTTTTAAGTTCTTTATATATTCTGGACACCAATCATCTGTAACATTCTCTCCCATCCTAAAGGCTTTTCCTTCACCTGGTTGATTCTTTCTTTAGCTGTAGAGAAGCATCTTGGTTTCATGAAGTTCAACTTATCAATCGTTGGCCTTAATTCTTGAGCAAATTGAGCCCCATTCAAGAAGTATATTCCTCCATCTATATCCTGTAAGACATTGTATGTTTTCTTCCAGCAGTTTCTGTGTTTCTAGTTTTGAATTTCAGTCTTTGATTCATTTGGAGTTAGTTTTTTGTGCAAGGTGGTAGATATGGGTCTAATTTCATTCCTCTGCAGTTTTTTCAGCACCATTAATTGAAAATGATTTTTTCAGTGTGTTTTTTATATTTGTCAAGTATTGAATGGTTAAAGCTATAGGTACTCATGTTTGTGTCTTTAATTTTGTTTCATTAGTATATATATATATATATATATATAATATATATATATATATATATTATATATATATATATATAATGTATATATAATGTATTTTGAGATCTGGAATGGAATCCCTCCCCCATTGTTCTTTTTGATCAGGATTGTTGTAGCTATCTGGGGTCTGTTGTGCTTTCATATTGATCTTAGGATACTTTGTTTTGTTTTGTTTCATTTTCTTGTGAAATGGAGATTTTGATTGGGATTGCATTAAATCTGTAATGGCTTTTGGTGAAATGGTCACTTTCACAATGTTAATTCTATCAATTTGTGAGTAAGGTATGTCTTTCCATTTCCCAGTTCTTTCTTATAATTCTTTCATCAGAGGTCTCAAAACATTTTAGGACATATTCTAGTTCACATCATTTCTTTAAAAATAAAGCAAAGCATTAAGTGCTGCATTAGTTAGTTTCTCTCACTGGTCTGACAAAACCCCTGCAAAAGCAACTTGGGAGAAAGGGTTAATTTTGCTCATGACAGTGAAGGCATGGGGCAGGAGCATGAAACAGCTGGTCACGTTCAGGAACCACTAAGAGTTGAACGCTATAGTCTGCTCACTTTCTCCACCTCGTCCACACTTTTTTTTATTATTTGTTATAGCTCAGGCATTAGCTTAGGCTATTTCCCAACTAGCTCGTATAACTTAATTAACCTATTTATTCCAGTCCAAGCCTGCCACATGGCCCATTACCTATCCTCAGTCCTGGTACGTCCAACTTCCTCCGTGTCTGGCTGCTGAATCCTGAATCTCATGCCTCTCAATTCTTCCCATGTTTCCTGTCTCTGCCTGTAAGTCCCACCTTTCCTCTCTTTTTCCCTTTGTTATTCAACCAGAGATCCCAGGCTATAGGATCATAACAACCACATTTATGAGTCTTCCTTCATCAGTTAAACCTCTCTTGAAATTTTCTCATAAACATGTCCAGTGGTGTTCCTAGGTTATTCTAGATCTAGTCAAGCTGACATGAAAGATTAGGTATCATAGATGAGTAGCTGTCTTATTTATGAATAGTTGTGCTGTGAGCTCCAAAGTTCTCTGACTTGATTGTGCCTCATCTGATCCCAGAATCAAATGAGAACCAATCAAAAAAAAAAAAAGATGCTGCCTACTACAATTCCAAGCCACTTTAGAAATTAAAGTGCCATCTCAAAAACGCATCTCTAAGAAGGCTCTCAAAAATTCTCAGACTCTGTGTGATTAGCAAGTAGGAAAAGAGTAGGATAAAATTCAATGTTTTGAATTGTCTATGCCCTTTAACATAAAAGTGAAGTGGCTCCCCTTTGCTACATTTGGGGTAAAACCATACACATTTTCCAAACTGAAGCATTAAAAGAGATAGTTGAAAATTTTGCAAATTCAACTCAGGGGAACCCAGTATTTAAGATGATAGTGAAGTCTTCATTTATCTGTAGAGAAGTCAGGTAGAGTCTACTGAGACTACCTGAGAGGCTGCGATTTACAAAGCTTTCAGGTAGAAAGAGAGAGAGAGCTTAAAACTGATTAAATTTAATAAAAGTGTTGAGGACCCACTGTAATAATTACACAGCAAAGCAAATACATCCTTCAGTTCCAGGTAGACACTGGTATCTTTTTTCTTGTTTTCTAAATCATATTCCCAAAATGTCACGAGGGTAATTTATCACATTCAAAAATTTCCCCATATGTTCAAGTGGCTTATACAAAGTTAAACAACACAGAGAAAGCCTGTTCACCAGAATTCCTCCACTTGACTGCACAAGGTATGATTCAAGCAGATGCTAGGTTGTTTTTTTGTTTTGTTTTGTTGGGTTTTTTTTAATTTCTGTGAACTAAAGTGGTAAGGAACTGCATGTCTCAGGGAATACTCCAGAAGACAGACTCAAAAACCATGAGTTTTCATCTCTCGTGGGTCTCATGAGTAACAAATATAAAGGATCCACAGTCCTGCTTTCTGTCAAAAGGTCTCTTGGGGCTGTAAAAATTAAAAGCACAAACTGTCCTCCCCCCCCCCCACCTAATACCCATTCTCCCCAGGTCTGATCTCCACCCTCATTTCTCTCCATGCTCCCTCTCCTACCCTGTTCCCTCTCTTCGATCATTTGCAGATAGAAAAGAAACCCTGAGGGGGGGAAGCTCTGTGACAGGCTCGAGACATAAGGCAGGGCAGATTCTGCGGAGGATATGGGGGTGACTCTAGTGTGAGACTCCTAGTAGCAGGGACCCTGAGGCTGAAGATGCTGGCTTCTAACTAGACAGGACTCATAGTGGAGCGAGGAGAACACCAACACCCACAAAAACTTCAACCCAAAATTTACCCTGCCTACAAGATGTGCAGGGATAAAGATGGAGCAGAGACTGAGGGAATGTCCATGAAATGCCTGGCCCGACCTGAGACCTACCCCATGAGAGACAGTCAAATCCTGACACCATTAATGACATTCTGCTTTGCTCGCTGACAGGAGCCTAGCATAGCTGTCCTATGAGAGTATGCACCCAGCAGCAGATCTAAACAGATGCTGAGCCTTACAGCCAAACACTGGGCAAAGTACAGGGAGACTTGTGGAAGAGTGAGGAGAAGGATAGACTTGGAGCTCCACAAGACCATCAAAGCCAACTAACCAGGGACTAGGGGGCCTGCAGAGATGGATGCACCACCCAAGAACTATGCATAAACTGGACTTAGGCCCCCTACACAAATGTAGCCGATGGGCAACTCAGTCTTCATGTGGGTGCCCAGTAAGCAGAGCAAGGGCTGTCTCTGACATAGACTCTGTTGCCTGATTTTTGATCACTTCCATCTAGCATGGTTACCTAGCCAGGACACAAAGGAAGAGGGTGCAATCAGCTCTGATGCAACTTGATGTGCTGGTGGTGGGGGAGGTTGTTGGGGGAATTCCCCTTTTCTGAGGAGTAGGAGAAAACTGATACGGGGAAAGAAGGAGGGGACCTGAAAGAGAGGAGGGAGGGGGCTAGAATAGGATGTAAAGTGAGTAAATGAATAGATAGATGGATAGATTGATTGGTTGGTTGATTGATTGATTGATTGATTGATTGATTGATTGATTGATTGATTGATAGCACAGACTGGTTAACATTAACATCAGATATTTATTTTTTCAATATTCTAAAAGCTAGAAGTCCAAGATCAAGGTGGGCAAGGTTGCTTTCTTCCAAAGCACAGCGCCCTAGTGTATAGTTGCCTATAATCTCCTTGTGTCCTCACGTGGTCTTTGTTCAGCATCATCGCATTTGCTCTTCTTTTCAAATTTCCCATAATATTGGATTCAGCCCATTCTAATTGCTGTGTGTATATACCTGTATATGTGCATGTATGTGCACATACCTCTGTGTGTATGAATGTGCATGTATGTGTGTATATGTGGACGTGCATGTACCTGTACATGTACATGTATGAGTGTGTATATATGTGTACCTGTGTATGGGTTTGTGAGTGTGTATGTGTACAGATGTGTGTACATATATGTGTGTGAACGTGCACATGCCTGTGTATGCACATGTATGTGTGTGTACCTTTGTGTGTGTGTATATACATGTGTTGCTGCTGGAAATTGGACTCACACATGTTAAGCAAATATTTACCACTGAAATGCAACCCCAATGCTTAATCTTATTTTAAATTAACTAACTTTTTAAAGATCCGCCCCCTATTTCAAAATAAAAACATCTTATTCTGGCATACTGAAGACAAAACTCCAAGAGAAGAATTTAGGCAAAGTTGCGTAAGGAAGCTGGATGATAATTCTCGAGAAAATGGATACCTTGTCAAGCAAACAAGCAAACACACACACACAGAATGTAGAGTATGTGTGCCAAGAGAACACCATCATATATAAGCCTGTGTCCTCAGTCAGACCATGGTTTCTTATACAGCTCTACCTCTCTGTCATTCTGTACTAGAGTGATAGCTAACTCTGACAGGGTCATATGGGTGAGGGTGGGGTATGGAGGCTGGAAGAATGACTTTCTCTGACCGTTTCCAATTCTGTGTCCCTAACCTCAAGGCTGCTGAGCTGTCTGCCTTTTTACAAAGATGAGGTATGGCCTGGCATACATATCATACAACTATGACTTTTCTGAATATTTCTTTAGTGTCCCATCCCATATTTCTTTTGGGGCTGATGAAAATGTCAAGTCTATGGGGTAATGTATACATGACTCTGTGAATAAACAAGGAACTATTGAATTGTAAAGAAAGAAAGAGAGAAAGAAAGAAAGAAAGAAAGAAAGAAAGAAAGAAAGAAAGAAAGAAAGAAAGAAAGAAGTAAGGAAGGAGAAAGGAAAAGAAAAAGAAAAAGAAAAGGAAAAAAGAAAAGAAAAGAAAAGAAAAGGAAAATAAATGCCTTGTATGATACTCTTTTACCATGGCTTAAAACAGAAGGTCTGATTTCAGTTTGACTTATCAAAACTAGAGATTTTACCAATGTCAAGATTTAGTGTCAATATTAAGGGCAAAAATAATTAAATGGCAATAAATTTAAAGTAGTGGGGTTCTGAGATACTCCAAAAGGATTCCTGGAAACTTCTAAAGTCAGACATCCAGCCCACAGTAACTAAGAGGCTTCTACTGAGGTAAATGGGAGCTTGTACATAGGATATAAAACAGTAGGGATATAAAAAATAGATTAAAAACCTCTATTTTATGACTCATAGAAGACATTACCCCAGAAAACTATGTCACATAAATTCATATGCCTAAATTTGTTTACTATGATGGCTAATGATGGTTGTCAACTTGACACGCCTAAGAAAGGGAAACCACAATGGAGAAATTGCCTCCATCAGATTGGCCTGTGTCATAGTTACTATGTTATTGCTATGATAAATTACCATGATCAAGAGGACTTACAAAGGAAAGCACTTAACTGAGGGCTTCCTTACGGTTTTGAGGGTTAGTCCGTGATCATCACAGCTGGGAGTATGGCTGCAGGCAGGCATGCATGGTGCTGGAGTTGGACCTGAGGGGTCACATCTGATCCAAAAGTTACAGGAATAGACGGAGCCTGGGCCTGGCATGAGCTTTCACAACCTCAATGACTACCTAGTAACATGCCTTCTCCTAGAAGGCCATACCTACTCAAACAAAGCAATGCCTTTGTCTTAGTCAGTGTTGTATTGCTATGAAGAGACACCATGACCAGGGTTACTCTCGAAAAGGAAAGATTTAGTTGGGGCTGGCGTACAGCTTCGGAGGTTTAGTCCATTGTTATCGTGGTGGGAACATGGCGGCACGCAGCAGACAGGGTGCTGGAGGAGAGGCTGAGAGTGCTACATCTGGATCTGCGGGAGCAGAAAGAAACTCCAGGCCTGGCTTGAGCATTTGAAACCTCAAAGGCCACACCCAATGACACACTTCCTCCAGCAAGACCACACCTACCCCAACAAGGCCACATCTCCTGGTCTTACTCTCTAAGCATTCAAATATATGAGCCTGTAGAAGCCACTCTTATTCAAACCACCAGTACCTCTTAATCCTTCATAACAGCCCACCAATTAGGAAGGAAAAATTCAAATCCATGAGCCTGTTGGGGCAATTCTCATTCGAAAGCCATCCACTGTGCATGATGCCATTGTTGGAGAAATGGTCCTGGGATACATTAGAAGTTTAGCTTAGCATGTGCCTGGAGCAAGCAAGAAGCATTCCCCCATGATCTCTGCTTTAGTTTCTTCCTCTTCGTTCTTGCCTTGAGTTACTACCATGACTTCCCTCATTGATGAACTCTAATCTATAAACCAAATTAGTCTCATCCTCCCTCAAATTGCCTGTATTGAGCAACAGAGACACAAACTAGGATGGTCGCCATATGCAGTCTTAAACCAGGAATATAAATATGATTCTGGTCCCATCAAACATCATTCATCCATCAATCTGTTTACAAGATTAAATGAAATCACCTGCCTTGCTTCTTTCCCCAGGACCAAACCTTATTGAGAGAAGAGAAATGTGTCTTTCTGGCCACATGCTTTAACTTATTCCCTAGGGACACCAAGTAATGTAAATTTACTCTTCCATATTCCTACACTGTCTCCAGTATATTTCCATGGCTCCTTCATGTCAAAGGTAATAAACTGAATGGACTATTTGTATTAGGCCATCTCATTACAAAGCAGCATGATGAAGTGCTAGGAGCATCTTCCCAAAAGTTGACCCATTGTTCATTTAGCTTCACTCAACAGTTTCCAGGTTCCTCCTGAGTGTGAAGTAACATTAAAGTCTCTGGAGAAGAGCATTGAATAAGTTAGACATAGTCCTTGCCTGTGGGGTTCACAGCTAGCAGGGAAGGTAGATGTTGAGCTATAACAAATTGGAAAAAAAAAATGTAGACTGACCCAACAGAGAAGCAAAGGTAGTAGGTGGGAGCTGGAGTCAAAGAATAGCAATCAGGAAGACAATGCTATTTCCTATGTATAAGATCTTCACTTTCCGCTTTCTACTCTATCTCAGTGGTTCTCAACCTTTCTAATGCTGTGACCCATTATTACAGTCTCTGATGTTGTGGTAACCTTCAATCATAAAATATTTTCATTGCTACTTCGTAACTGTAATGTTACTACTGATACTATTCATAATGTAAATATTGATCTGCAGGATATCTGATATGCAACCCCTATTAAATGGTCCATTCGACTCCCAAAGGGGTAACGACCTACAAGTTGGGAACGGCTTATCTATCGGCTTGATTCTGTAAGTGAAGGTGCACAGAAACCAAAAAACTGGACCGCTCTGTGAGTAGAAAAGTTTGCTTGATGAATCAAACTGCCAGGTTGCCTCCGAGAATAAAAGACATCCATTTGGCAGGAAATAAAGTGGATTTTAGATGACAAGTCATCAGGGTGGGAGTCTTTGAGCTGATACAAGCCGTTAGGAACTAGATGCCTTTCCTACAAGGGAAGTGGTGGTGCCCTGGTAAACAAAAACCCATCCTAGGAAATTCCTTAGGAATTCTGAGTATAGTGTTCTGTTTACCCAATAACAATTTCTTCCATTTACCCAGGAGTCCTGCCTGGATCAGGCACAGGCCTTCATCTTAGGACATTCTCATCAGCGTTGCCATTTCTAGAGCCCACTTTGAATCTAACAGGTTCCTAATGCTTTATTTTCAAACCCCTTCCTGACATATAATTTTGTGGATAGAAAGGGGGCAGGGAAGAAAATGTAGTAGAAATACTCCTTTCAAGAAAAATCTAAAACAGTCCAAGAAAGTAGAGGAGGTAATTTTTATCATTTCAAAATTTCACTTGATTTAAGAAGTCCATTATTTTACAGCTTGAGATCAGGGATGGAAATCCCTCCAGAAGATCTTTTATTATAGAGGATTGTTTTAGCAATTCTGGGTTTCCTGTTATTCCATATGAAGTTAAGAATTTTTCTTTCTGTAAAGAATTGTGTTGGTAATTTGATGGAAATTACATTAAATCTGTAGATTGCTTTTAGCAAGATGGCCATTTTTACTATGTTAATCCTGCCAAGTCATGAATATGGGAGATCTTTCTATCTTCTGATAATCTTCTTCTACTTATTTCTTAAGAGGCTTGAATTTTTTTTTCCTTAAAAGTCTTTAACTTGCTTGCTTAGAGTTATACCAAGGTGCATTATGTTATGTCCTTTGTGGCTATTGTGAACGATGTTGTTTTTCTAATTTCTTTCTTAGCCCATTTGTCTTCTGTATACCGAAGGGTATACTGGTTTGGTTTTTTGTTTTTTGTGTTTTGTTTTTGTTTTGTTTTGTTTTGTTTTTAGTTAATTTTGTATCCAGCCACTTTGCTGAAGGTGTTTATCAGCTGTAGAAGTTCCCTGGTAGAGTTTTTGGGGTCACTCATGTATACTATCATATCATCTGCATATAGTGATACTTTGGCTTCTTCCTTACCAAACTGAATCCCCTTGATATCCTTTATTTCTCTTATTGCTCTAACAAAGACTTCAAGAACTATGTTGAAGAGATACGGAGAGTGAGGAGCCTTGCCTTGCCTTGTCCCTGATTTCAATGGGATTGATTTAAGTTTCTCTCCGTTTAGTTTGATGTTGGCTATAGGCTTGCTGTATATTGCTCTTAGTATGTTTAGGTAAGTGCCTTGTATCCCTGATCTCTCCAAGACTTAAAACAGAAATGAGTGTTGGGTTTTGACAAATGCTTTTTCAGCATTTAAGGAGATTACCATGTGTTTTCTTTTTCCTTTCAGTTTGTTTATATGGTGGATTACATTGATGGATTTCCATATATTGAACCACCCTTGCATACCTAGGATGAAGTCTACTTGGTCATAATGAATGATATCTTTGATGTGTTCTTGTATTTGGTTTGCAAGAATTTTCTTGAGTATTTTTGCATCAATGTTCATAAGGGAGATTGGTCTGAAATTCTCTTTCTTTATTGGGTCTTTGTGAGGTTTAGGTACCAAGGTGACTATGGCTTCATAGGATGAGTTTGGTAATGTTCTTTCTGTTTCTATTTTGTGGAATAGTTTAAAGAGTATTGGTGTTAACTCTTCTTTGAATGTCTGGTAGAATTCCACACTGAAACCATCTGGCTGTGGGCTTTTTTTTTGAATGGGAGACTTTTGCTGACTACTTCTATTTCCTTAGGGGATATAGGACTATTTAATTCATTTACCTGGTCTTGACTTAATTTTGGTAAGTGAAATCAATCAAGATGTACATTTCATTTAGATTTTCAAATTTTGTGGCACATAGGCTTTTGAAGTGAGACCTAATGACTGTTTGGATTTCTTCTGTGTCTATTATTATGTCCCCCTTTTCATTTCTGATTTTGTTGATTTGGATAGTGTCTTTATGCCTTTTAGTTAGTTTGGCTAAGAGTTTGTCAATCATTCTGATTTTCTCAGAGAACCAGCTATTGGTTTCATTGATACTTTGAATTGTTTTATTTATTTCTAATTATTGATTTCAACCTTGAGTAGCAACAGTAATAAAAACTGCATGGTACTGGCATAGAAAGAGGTTGGTGGACCAATGGAATCAAAGAGAAGACCCAAAAATAAACCCACACACTTATGGACACCTGATCTTTGACAAAGATGCCAAAATTATACAATGGAAAAAAGATAACATCTTTAAAAAACGGTGCTGGTTCTACATGTAGAAAGATACAAATGGATCTATACTTAGCACCCTGCACAAAACTAAAGTCCAAGTGGATCGAAGACCCCAACATAAAACCAGACACACTAAACCTCTTAGAAGAAAAAGTGGGAGGAGCCTTGATCTTATTGGCACAGGAGACTACGTCTGTGAAGAAGAGAACACCAACAGCACAGGCTCTAAGATCAACAATCAATAAAGGACACTGTCATCAGAACAAAATGGCAGTCTATAGACTGGGAAAGGATCTTCACCAACCCTATATCTGAAAGAGGGCTAATATTCAAAATATATAAAGAACTGAAAAAGTTAAACCCAAAAAAATCAAGTAATCCAATTAAAAATGGGGTACAGACCTAAACAGAGAATTCTCAATAGAGGAATATTGAATGGCAGAGAAACACTTAAAAGAAATGTTCAGTGTCCTTAGTCATCAGGGAAATGCAAATCGAAATGACCCTGAGATTTCACCTTACACCCACCAGAATGGCTAAGATCAAAAACTCAAATGACAGCACATACTGGAGAGGATGTGGAGAAAGGGGAACCCTCCTCCATTTCTGGTGGGAATGTTAACTTGTACAACCACTTTGGAAATCAATGTGGCGCTTTCTCAGACAATTAAGAATAGTGTTACCTTCAAGATCCAGCCATACCACTGCTAGGCATATATCCAAAATATGCTCAAGTATACAACAAGGACATTTGCTCAACCATGTTTGCAGCAGCTTTATTTGTAATAGCCAGAAGCTGGAAACAACCCAGATGTTTTGAGGAATGAATACAAAAATTGTGGTACATTGACACAGTAGAATACTACTCAGCAATTAAAAAAAAGGAAATCATGAAATTTGCAGGCAAATGGTGGGAACTAGAAATGATCATTCTGAGTGAGCTATCCCAGAAGCATAAAGACACACATGGCATAAACTCACTTATAAGTGGACATTAGACATACAATATAGGATAATCATACTAAAATCTGTACACCTAAAGAAGCTAAGCAAGAAGGAAGACCCTGGGTAAGATGTTCAATCTTCATTCAGAAAGGCAAATGGGATAGACATCAGAAGAAGGTGAAAATAAGGAACAAGACAGGAGCCTACCACTGAGGGCCTCTGAAAGACTCTACCCAGCAGGGTATTAAGGCAGATGCTGAGACTCAGAGCCAAACTTTGGGCAGAGTGCAGGGAATTTTATGAAACAAGGAGGAGCTAGAAAAACCTGAAGGGTCTGGAGCTCCACAAGGAGAGCAACAGAACCAAAAAATCTGGGCCTAGAGCCCTTTTCTGAGACTGATACTCTAATTAAGGACCATGCATGGAGATAACCTGGACCCCCATCACAGAGGTAGCCCATGGTAGCTCAATCTCCAAATGGGCTCGCTAATAAGGGGAGCAGGGGCTGTCTCTGACATGAACTCAGTGGCTGGCTCTTTGATCACCTCTCCCTGAATGGGAAGCAGCCTTCCAAGGCCACAGAGAAAGACTATGAAAGACGTCCTCATGAGACTTGATAGGCTAGGGTCAGATGGAAGGGGAGGAGGTCCTTCACTATTACTGGACTGGGGAAGGGGTATGAGAAGAGATGAAGGAGGGCGGGATTGGGAGGAGACATGGGTGGGGCTACAGCTGGGATACAAAATGAATAAACTGTAATAAATAGAAAATTATATTTTAAAAAAGAAGTTCATTATTAACGATGAAAGCTAGATTTTTCAAATGAACAGGTATCCTTAGGTCTATAAACATCCAGGCTGAGTTTGAGGTGCCAGGACATGATTTTGATTAAACTATTTCGCAAGCACCGGTGTTTTCTGTGGCACAAATGACATGACCATCCGGGCGCATTTTGTCTGAAGATCCAAATAAATAAGTCACGATGCATGAGATTGAAAGAAGCTGCTTGCTGGAGATATTTGACTTTTTAATGATATAGTCAGCACACTGAGAAGTAAATATGGGGGTATTTAATGGCTGTTCAATGACTGAGATGAAGAATCGTGTAGGGGAGACGTGGAACAGAGGAACATGTTAGAGGTTTCCTCACACAGCTGAGGGAAAGCTCTCCACCAAAGTGCTATTCCCCTCTCCGCAGGTTTGTTAGAAATGTGCTTCCTGGGTTAAATTCAAAGTGTGAGGTGGACGCTTCTGGGATGTGGTGCTGGCTGTCAAAGAAAAGAGGAAATAACAGCAGGCTCTCATACGCAGTGTGGCTTGAGCCCGGAACATCATGAATGGTGCTTAGTACTGAACCAAAAAGCAAATGGGAATTTCTGAATTCCTTGCATACACTGAGATGAAATGAGATTGACACAGACAGATGTTGTCCGTGCCCTTGCTAGGATTATAGCCTGCTGAGGACTAAGGAGTTCCTAGTGATGCGAATAGAAGAGGGGTAAGGCTGGGAGTGGTGGTGCGTGCCTCCACTCCTAGCACTTTAGAGGCAGAGGCGAGCGGATTTGTATAAATTTGAGGCCAGCTTGATCTACATAGTGAGCTCCGGGACAGCTATGGATACATAGTGAAACCCTGTCACAAAAAAGAAAGAGGGGGGCGGGGGGAAGAGGAATGAGGGAATAAACAAAGCTATGCAGTACAGTCATGGGCTGCTAGCCAGAACTGTTTGAGGAATTTCTGAGACAGCCAGCCTTTAAGCCCGAATCCATACATAGTTGAACATGGGTAAACTGGGCTTCTGGCTGAAGACAACGAGGACCCACCAAAATGAAACTACAGTATTGTTCGAAAATTCCATGCATTTATATAATGAATTTATATAATGAATCACTTTTTCATCCCACCCACATCCCCAGAACGCTTCTCCTCCTCCTATTTCATGTCTGTTTCTCATGTGCAGCTCACTGAGTTCAGTTAGAGTTTCTTGTCCCAGCATAGGCGAGCAGTTGTTTTTACTGCATAATGCTTAACCACTGGCTGTGCCACTGGCTGTGCCACCAAAGAAAATGCCAACCCTACCTCTACAAGTGTCAACTGTCGATAACCTCTCAGGGAGTCATGGAGTCTCATGGGCACCTCTCCCCATTCATGATGGAACATTGGCAGTCCTGATTTTGTACAGGTCTTATGGCAGCTAACTCACAAATGCAATGTGCTTATAACAGCTAACATACTCAGAAGACACCTTTTTTCTAAACATCTTCCTATCCTCTGCCTCCTGCATTCTTTCTGCTCGCTCTTCAGTGATGCTCTCTAAGCCGTGGAGGGGGTGATACAGCTGCTTGTTGATAAAAATAAACGAGAGCCAAGCAATGTGTTTCACATCTAGAGTCCTAGCACTAAGAGAGGTTGAGGCCAGGAATCTTGCGGTGAGTTTGAGGCTAGCCTGAGCTCCATATAAGTAGATATCATGTAAAACTAATAAACTAAACACTAAATGGAAGGAATAAACATTGCAAAAAAAAGAAAGGTTCTCGTATAGAACCTACGGTGTGTGTGAGAGAGAGAGAGAAAGAGAGACGGGGAGAAAGAGATCTTATGAGAGGCAAAAAGAAGGGGAGTCTAAGGGTATACATGTGACAGGAAAGCAGAAGGGACCTATCAAGGAAGAAAAATGACAATGGAATGGCAAAATAGAGTTAGCAAGGAGGAAGGGGAAAACAGCTTTTCATATAAACATGGGGAAATGAAACCTGTTATTTAGTATGCTAATTTTAAACATTTTTTTTAATTTTAAACATTTTTAGCATGGTCTTTCAGTTCTATTTTCCTGAAAATAGCATTCTTTCCTTCTTTGATTTTTAATTAATTTGTTTATTTATTTACTTTACACCCAGATCTTAGCCCCCTCCCTCCTCTCCTCCCTGTCCTACCTTCCTACCCTCTTTCCCCAACCTTCATCCCCTAGTCCTCAGATAAGGGGAGCCCCACCCACACAGTCCAGTTCAACAAGTTGATTCAGGACTGAGTGAGTGGCCTGGCAAGGCAGCCCCTTCAAGGGGCTGTGATCAAAAAGCAGGCAACTGAGTCCATGTCAGAGACAGGCCCCACTCCCCTTTCTAGGGAAGCCACATGAAGCCTGAGCTTCCCATCTGCTACATCTGTATAGGGAGCCCAGGTACAATCCATGCATGGTCCTTGGTTGGTGCTTCAGTCTCTGCATGCCCCTCTGAGCCCTGTTGGTCTTCTAGTAGAGTTCCTAGTACTTCCATCTCCTTCTATCCTTTCTCACACTTTTTCATAAGACTCCCTATACTTCACCCAATGTTTGGCTGTGAGTCTCAGCATCTGTTTAGATTCACTGCTGAGGAGAGCCTCTCAGAGGACAGCTATGGTAGGCTCCTGTCTGTGATCATAGCGGAATATTGTTAATAGTGTCAGGGGTTGGCTCTTTCCCATGGGGTGGGTATCAGGTTGTTCCAGGCATTGGCTCGACATTTCCTCAATCTCTGCTCTATCTTTATCTCTGCACATCTTGTAGACAGGGTAAATTTTGGGTCAAAGATTTTGTGGGTGGGTTGGTGATCACCTCCCTATACTAGGAGTCCTGCTTAGTTACAGGGTGTCTTCTTCAGGCTCCATGACTCCTGCTATGAGGATTCTCAGCTACAGTAATCCCCATATCCTCCCAGAAGTTTACCCTGTCTTCGGTTTCCAGCTTGTCATAGAGATGCCTTTGCTCATGTTTTCTCTTCTCTCTGTAAGTCCTCTGTCCTCCTGCCCCCATTCATATGCTCTACCATACAACAATGACACTTGCTCAACTATGTTCATAGCCATATATAATATGGCTATGATATAATATAAATAATAATATTTATTATTATAAATATTATAAATAATATTTATAATAATAAATATTATTATTTATTCATAATAGCCAGAATCTGGAAACAACCTAGATGTCCTTCAATCAAGGATAAAGAAACTGTGGTACATTTACATAATGGAATACTACTCAGCTATTAAAAAACAGGAAAATCATGATATTTGTAGGCAAATGGATGGAACTAGAAAAGATCATTCTGAGTGAGACCAAGACCCAGAAAGACACATATGGAATGTACTCACTTATAAGTGGACTTTAGCCATACTCTAATTCATAGATCCAAAGAAGATAAGTAACAAGAAAGACCCAAGAGAAAATGCTTAAATCTCACTCAAAGGGGAAAATAGAATAAACATTCGAAATGGCTGACGAGAAGGAACAAGGTAGGAGCGGGAATGCAGAGAGAGATAAGGGTGGAGACTAAACGTTATTTTTTTAAAGACATAAATGCATAAGTCAAAGTGGTCAATGAGAACTGGAAAAAAAAGAATAAACTTGACACTTTGTGAAGTGATGTATCAAGCAGCAGAATGGATAGAATGGCATCTCTGCTTACCTGTGAACAACACAAGGCTTCTGAATTCATAATCACTCTATTGGAAGCAGAGGCTTTTAAACATGAAAACTCCTGATACGCAGCAATGGGACCCAGTCTCCTTCCCCACTCTCTCCAGCACCTGTCCTAGAAAGATGCTGAAGGTTTTCTTCTTGAGGGTATAAAGTAAGCCTGTGAACCAAAGGTTAAAAATGGAGTACAGGATTTTTGGTGGATGTCTAGAGCCTGGCTCCTGAGTGCCTAGTATTCTGTGAACACATGCATACTCAGGGAGGAAAAACCTTTTCCAGTGGACTTCAATAACTGTAAAGCTGAGATGGCCTGCCAATCGGGATTACTCAGCCAGCTGAGTAACAAGTTTACCACATACTGAGGCTCTGTTGTGCCTCCTCCACGCACATAGACTTCAAATACAAGCTCTGTGCCCACACTGAAATGTCAGCCATCTGATAGAACTGGGCACTGTTAGAAATCATCTAAGATGAATGGCAGATATTTATTCAAAGGAAAATTTAATCTTAAAAAACATCAAGTTCGGACTATTTCTAACAGGATCTCAAGGGCAGGCTGTTTGACACCCCCCCCCCAGGGGAGGAGCAGTCTGTTAGGCCACAGAGGAGGACTTTGCAGCCAGCCCTGAAGATACCTGATAAAACAGGGTCAGATGAAAGGGGAGGAGGTCCTCCCCTATCAGGGGACTTGGAAAGGGGCAGGGAGGAGACCAGGGAGGGAGTGTGGGGTTGGGGAGGGAATGAGGGAGCGGGATACAGCTGGGACACAGAGTTAACAAAATGTAACTAAAAAGAAAAATAAAAGAAAAAAAAAAAAAAAGAAAATGTCATGCTTCCAGAATCCGAAAAAAAAAAAAAAAAAAAAAAAAAAAAAAAAAAAAAAAAA
>NW_026596073.1:17028450-17042701 GCF_907164565.1 Psammomys obesus | reverse complement strand
AAAAAAAAAAAAAAAAAAAAAAAAAAAAAAAAAAAAAAAAAAAAACATCAAGTTAGTGCCTGCTTGCCTTGCAGCATTGAGGATCCGAATTCAAGCCCTTAAAACCATTTTTTCTTTTTTTCTTTTCTCTTTTTCCAGACCAGTTGCCATGGCACATACTTGTAATCCTACCACTGAGATGTTGAAGACAGGTAGATCCCTAAACCTTGCTGGCCAGTCAGCCGGCTGGCGGAGTACTAGGCTGGGAAGAGACTGACTCAAAAGATAATGTGGATGGCATCTGAGAAATGACTTTGGAGACTGTCCTCTGGCCTCTACACACATATACTCTGTCCTGGCTGATTACTTCAGCTTGTTTGTCTTCAGCTTGACATATGCTGGAGTTGTCTGGAAAGAACCTCAAGTGAGAAAATGCCTCCATCAGATTGGCTATAGAAAAGCCTGTGGTGCATTTTCTTGCGTAACGATCACTGTGATTGGATCCATGCTATGGAGGATAGGGCCACCCTGAGCTGGTGGTTCTGGGGAATATAAGAAGACAGGCTGAGCAAGCCATGGGAAGCAAGTCTAGAAGCAGCACATCTCCATGGCATCTGCTTCAGTTGCTGTCTCTAGGTTATTGCCTTGGTTTTCTGCCCTGATTTCTTTCAGTGATGAAGTGACTTAAAGGTTGTAAAGTAAAATGGACCCTTTTCTCCCAAAGTTGCTTTTCATCATCGTATTTTACCAGAGCAGCAGAAATCTTAACTAAGACATACATAATAGACACACACACACACACACACACACACACACACTGAGGGGGATATAAAGCAAACCCATGTCATCTCACCCTAGAATCAGCATGTGAAAAAGAGAAAAATGAACCCCTCAGAAGCCTAGTGCTCCACACATTTATCACCAGGAGCACTCGGGAGGCACTGGCGGGCAGAGCTCCATGAGTAGTAAGCCAACTGGGTCAACATAGCAAGTTCTAGGCCAGCCAGGGCTACATAGAAATGTCTTGCTGCAGAATAATAATAACAATAACAACAACCATTGCCCTGGGAATCAGTCAGTACCCTGCTAGAGCTCATGCCATCCACTGAATCGCCTCAGCTCCGTCTCTCAGTCACTTATTTAGTAGACAGGGACTGCTTACACAGACTGGGAGTAAACTGCCAGACTTCAGATGTTGACATGGCCTGCTCCTGTCATTAAGACCTCACGGGTATGAGGAGCTCTATGACGAGCAGGGTATTGGTTAACTTGCCACACAACTGAAAATCATTTTCTTTCCCTTCTTTCAACCTCATCCTGTAAACTCAGGAGCAGGGAATGAAATAAACAAAGTTTGTGCTTGTGTGACTGTAAAGTGTCTAACTTTATTCAATTCTATTTTGTCTGTCATTAAGTCAAACTAGGTTATATAACTGGTAGGCACAAACTTGGTGGGCACGAGACAGGAAGTTGTTTATTAATTCTTGTTTTTAAACTAATGTAAGAAATACATAGTAGCCAAGTGTTTGCTGCTGACAGACCTGACTGAGGGAGAAACAGCCCTCTTGTTTTGGGGATGCTCCAAAGTCAGGCATGGTTTTCACAGAAGTGTCAAAATCAATAGACCAATATTCTGTGTTCTCTTTTTTTATAACTGTTATGTGAGATGAGGGAAAGAAATGAAAGGGAGTTTGAATAAAATCAAGAAGAAGAAAGTTAAATATCTTCATCCTCTAGGGTAGAAAATGTTATAAAAACAAGGCAAATCCAATACTTAAATATTTTTAATGGCATAGAAAAGAAATTCTCAATTGGAGAATAATAAAGACTTTTGAAAGAAGGTTTTTGAAACAAGCCTTTATAAAATATAAGATATTTTTGGTTGTGATCCTAGCCTTTAATGGCTGAGCCTTCTCTTGCCAGGCCACAGAGGAGGACAATGCTGCCAGTCCTGATGAGACCTGATAAGCTAGGGTCAAGTGGAAGGGGAGGAGGACCTCCCCTATCAGTGGACTTGGAGAAAGGAATGGGAGAAGATGAGGGAGGGAGAGTGGGATTGGGAGGGAATGATGGAGGGGACTACAGCTGGAATACAAAGTGAATAAACTGAAATTAATATTAAAAAATTAAAATTTAATTTAAAAAATTTTAAGATAAAATAAGTGAAATATAGATAGACATACAGACAGAAAGATCCCAAAGTGTTCAGAAAGATTTGTGTCTTCAATACACTGTTTGCAGTGTTCTTAAAATTCTGACAATTGGGAAATGATCACCAAGTCTTTGAAAAAATGCCAAGATATTTTTTGTAAGCCACAGCATTTTTTTAAGTGTACTCAGCTTTGTTTTGTCAATAAAAACTACTGGGATAATAGGGAGAGAATTACAGACGCATCTAGACTCCAGTGGTATTGTGAAACACACCTCAGCCTGTTATGAAGAAAAAACATCATATTAGACAAACTTCAAGGGCACAGATCCCAGGGCTGCAGAATTAACTAACGGGGAGCATACAGTATCGTGATCTTGTGCCATTGCTTCTTAAGCCTGTGGTTTTGCAGTAAGGGAATGAAAAATAATTATCAAAATCTCCTGGCTTACATTTTTATTTACTGGACTTCTTTCTAGAAACACCAGAGGGAAAACAGCTCAAACATTTGCCTGGGCTAATTATTCCTTATTATACTTTGTCCATTTTCCTTATTCCACAAGTAGTGCAGCAACTTAACAGCATTATGTTTATATTTTATAGGACAAACCAACATTCATTGTCTCACAAGAGCAAACCTATGAAAGGCAAAAGAGGAGAGTAAAGGCTGGATCTGAGAACACAGTCCACAAGATGCAGCCCAGAATGGTTACGGATTCTTAGTGAATCCTTAGTGGTGAAGGCGCAGACAATGCTTTTTATGACAGTCACAGAAAGGACATTTCACCCTCAGCCAATTCAGTGGAAACAACTTACACCCATGTTGAGAAAAGACGTGTTCCTGGGCAATCCTCTTTTATAAATTTTATTTATCATCAGGATATGTATGTGAGAGAGAGAGATTTGGGCATTCATGCTACAGCACACATGTGGAGGTCAGAGTGGAACTCTGTGGAGTTGGTTCTCACCATCCACGCTTACAAGGGCTCTAGGGATCAAACACAGGCTTGCTATCTCAGTGGCCCTGGGAGGTCCCCCTTTACCCTAATAACAGTCTTCTTTTGTAGTAGATTTCTAAAGTGTCTTACTTCCTTTTCTTCTTAGCATGGAAGAAAGAGTGTCTGATGGACTATTTCTGCTCACTTTCAATGTGTTCAAGGTCGTATGTCTCATAAAACTCCCTTCAAGTAAGGGGGTACCTCCATGAAAAACATCAGAGGAATTTTTGAGCTCAAGCCTTGGGGATCGGGTCACCTGTAATACACTGCTCACCATTTTTTTTTGAGAACATTGGCTTCACCACAGCAAAGTGACTGATTCCCTGTCAGAGCTAAGTGAGATATAAATGTGTAAAAGGCAGTTCCGTGTCAGGTAGCTAATGTATATGGAAATCAGAGCAGCGGGCATTGGTGGGACTATTTCAAAAGAGCGAAAACAGAAGCACAGCTGCTTCTGTTAGAAGACAGTCAGCTGCACGTAAAAATAAAGGCCACGGAGAGCTACTTAAGCAAACAGGAAATTAATGCCACTCTCGCTTAGAAAAAACCCTGATAGGAGAAACATGTGCCTGCTGCAGATGCCTCCCAGTGATGACAGAGACACACAACACTCTTTTTGCTGCACAAAGTCAGTCAAAGCTTAAATTTTCACGGTAAACTTGTAGTCCAAGACCCGGCTCTTACAAACAGCAGGAAAAGAAATAAGAGAAAGGGGGAAGGCCCTTTTCATAGTCATGTCAGCCTCCTTTGAACATCTTTCCAGAAGAGTCATACACTTCTCCTTGCCAATGAACAGAGAATAGGAAATGATGATGTAGCTAATTGCTAGGAACTTAAGCACAGAGTGATACTTGGCTGAAAAAAAATAAAAGGCTTTAGGGAAGTCCTTTAAGGATCTCATGGCCCTTTCAGACATAAATCGGTGTTGACATAAAAGGAAAAGGTCAGTGTCTTTGTCCATTTGGGCTGCAAGACTTTAACTGGATGGCTTAGACGCAAACATTATTTTTCACACTCTGAAGACTTTTCAGTCCAAGGACAAGACAATGGAAGACTGTGTCTAGTGAGGACCAGCTTCCCAGTCCAGTCAGTGTCCATACAGTTGGCAAGGGAAGCTGTCTCTCTAGAACTATTGCTCTCCATGAGTTCTAAGCCCACATGTTTCTCCTATCAGCCTTACAAATGCCAGCCTCTAAATACCATCACCTTGGGAGTTAGTTTCAAGATACAAATTCTGACAGGGTGTGTTTGGAATCTATGAGTCCCTCTTCATTCCAGAACTACTTTTTAAAACACCTCTCCCAACATAGTAAGAGACTCCTTAAATAAAACAAGTGATCAGAGAATGAAAAACTGGAGATGATCTCCCAACACTGACTCCTAAAAAGGCTGCCAAGGGTAGACAGGCAGCAGACAACTGAAGATCCCTTTAAACATTTAGAAATGTTTAAAAATCCAAATTCATAAGCAGGGCCTTATGGCACACACCTATAATCCCAACAGGAGATGGGGCAGGACTATCAGTTTAAGGTCATTCTTGGCATTTGGCAGTTAAAGCTGGCCTGTTTGCGAATCTATCTCAAATAAAATAAGTGCTAACAAGCGAAACTCCTCAGTTCAAATAGGAATTTGTTACATATCTTGTCTTGAAACCTATATTTTGATAGGTGAGGAGGCTAAGAATAGAACAACTATAATCAAGTAGCATTGATAAGAGTTCAAGGCCTCAGCGCTTCCCATTGAGGGCATAGGCAGGTACATTCCTGTGTTTTCCTGTGTTCACCCAGCCTTCCACCAAACTCTACTCTGCTTGAGCATAGTGAGACTGGGACACAGCAAGCACAGATTCCAGGTTCTGGATGAATTCTGCACAAACAGAAAATGAGGAAGGGGTCTGGGAAGAAGAAGTACATGTTTCCCGTACTTTTCCAGTACATGTTTCCAAATGAGTTCCTTCAACCAACAGTGGACAGCCACCAGCTCCTTCCAGGACTCAGCAGTGGCCATCCTGCTAAGCCACATTCCTAAATAACCCATGTTCCTTCTGGGTTAGGTCCTTGCTGAGCATTTAGATGCCAGCAGGAAGCACCATGGAGCTGTGCGCACCGTTACACTGCACACCAGTCTAGTCCCAAGCCCCTGAGGGGACTGGGAAACTCAGATGAGTTCTCTGCGCCATGCTCTTCTTGTAATGACAACACTGGGTGGTCTCTGTTCCCCTGGACTCAGAGACAATGACTTCCTCTAAAGTACTCATTGTGATGAGTATACTATAATATATTTTGTTCTCTCAGACCTTCAATGCCTTTGTGGCACTCCCTACATTTAATCCACTGTGTTTGAAAAACTTAGTACGGTATATTTCTCTGACCATCTTGACGGGAGACAGGGGTGTTACTGTTATTTTTTATCAGTTTCTCTCTTAACCCAACTGTCATATAAATAAATGAGACTCTACTGTATTATTTTAACAAGCTTTGCAGCACAATCCTGAGCAACTTTAACTCTATTCTTAATCCTCTAAGCTAATTTGGTTTCCTCCAGGCGTTCATCCCAGAGATAATTGCACTTTGTAACATCTTGCTCCAGCTCCTCTCTCCTGATGTGTCCTGGACCTCTCCCATGGCAGAATCCCCTATTTCCTCCTCTAATTCCTCCTCCCCTAGCTGGCAGCTCCTCCCCTATTCTCTCTCCTGCTCAGCAATTGGTTGTAAGCTGTTTTATTGGCACGTCAGGGACAATTGCGGAGCAAGCAGTGTTTACATAACGTTGAGACAGGAGGTTCTCAGAACAAGGTTTGCAACTAGATATGGGAGCAAGAGAAATCAGCATTTGAACTACTTGAATTACACAATAACCTTATGCCTACACAAGGGATTTATTCCCAAGAAACTACAGCTTCTTCCTATACTAATAATCATAGCACTGAAGGGCCTAATTTCCATCAGACAAGAATTTAGCAACCTTGTTTGTGTGGCCTCCTGGAAGAAAAGGGACCTTCCTAGAAGTGTTGCCAGTATGCTAGTTCACAAAAACATATATGAGTGACACAGTTGAGAATCAGAGTTTTGGGTCTACCCTTTAGCTAAATCTTCAGCTACTGGAGATTGGGAGAATGGTGCCCAGCCTCTTTGAACTTGAGCTTAATCATTTGCAAAATGACCGGAGTCAAAAAAATATCCTCTGTTTCCTTCGAGTTTTTATTGTGTATGGGTTATAAAAAAATCTTTTTTCAATTTCCGTATCTTAAAAATCATATAAGTAAATGGTAACTCTACTGTTTAAGGTTATATAAAAGACATCATTTACCCCAAGGATCAAAGAACAATCCCTTACCTCTGCCTCCACTGTCCTCATCCTCACATTCACACTGTCCTGCATACATTACCTTTTCCTTCAATAATCTTTCCCATTTCCCTTCCCTGGAAATCTCCATCCACTTTAATGATACTCCCCTAATGTCCGCCATGCACTAGGTATTTCTTCAGTTCAGGATCTAAACAATGAATAGTACTGCATCTTTGTCATGAGACTGTAAAGAATATGGAGAAATATTTTGACCTCAGCCTGTACTTGTCTCTCGAAAACACAACACAACACTTGCTAGGTAGTAGATGTCCAATAATCTCTTATTAAGGTGAGTTCAATGCACTTTGAAGATTTGTAATAAATGTTTGTTTTCAGTTTCCTCTCACCTGTCCTCTCTAAACCCCCCTACCCTATCTCCAAATATCTCCCTACCAACTACTCTACCAAAACTGACAACAATTTTCCCCTCTCACCTGCATCTTGTCTTGCTCTGAGCTCCCTACAGTTCTGCCACCCAAGAACTAAGAGCCCCCTTGCCATGGCAAAGACTCCATTTCACATGTTGCCCAAGGGATTCTGCTCAGAGGACAGCCCCACACTCAAATCCAAAGACAAAAAGTAACAGTAAAGTAGCTGTAACTGACATGGAACACTTTGATTCTGGACATCCTAAACCAAGCTTGAAAAGCAAAGATTTTGTTAAATCCTTTCCAGGCACTGGGTGGCCAAAATACTGTTAGTGCTGGGTAACGTGGAGTGGATTCCTGGCCCTTCTCTCTAGATTAGAGTTTAATTCTCTCTTTAATAAATCTCACTCTCAATGGGGGTTTTGACAGTACAGGGGCCATTAATGAGAAAGCAAACCCTGGAAACCTAATTATCAGCTCAGAAGACATCCACGGACAGCCACGTAAGGGTAAAGTGTGAAATCTGACCAGTGGATCTTCAGTACTTGCTGGGTCTAGGTGTCCTTAACTAGTGTAATTATTTTTCTCCAGGAGGCATTTCAAAGAATGGCATTTAAAGTGACCAGACAGATCAAAGGAAACAAAAGTAACAGGTTTTATACAGGCATTATCAGAAAGAGAACAGAGTGTGCTAAACTAGGGGGTCAATAGTTCCCACCAGATTGATGTCCATTTTCCAACAATCAGCCAATGAACCTGAAAACGCAGAAGAGCTCTTTGTAGAGGAAACAGTGGAAGGCTGCAATTAAAAGAAAAAAAAAGTGTCTCAGGGGTTCCATTGTATTTCATTTGTCATTCAAAATAAAGACTTTAGCTGGCAAAGCTGCACATTTTTTAAAGATTTACCCTCTTTTTAAATTTGTGTTTATGTGTATGTGCCTGTGTGTGTGTGTGTGTGTGTGTGTGTGTGTGTGTGTGTGTGTGTTGTCTATGCATGGAGAGAACAAGAGAGAGAGAAAGAGAGAGAACAGAAAAGGTTGTCACCCTCTTGGAGTTGAAGTAACAGGAAGCTCTGAGTCACCTGATCTATGTGCTGGGAACAGAACTTGGATCCTCCGCAAAAGCAGTACACACTCTTAACTGCCATCTCTCCAACTCCTAGCAGGATATAATTTTTTAACATACTCACATTACTTACAAATTTAACCCAGATTAAAAGCTTTTCCCAGGGAACTCATTGATAATATTGTGTCTAATAAGACTAATTATTTCTAGTACCTTTCCTTTTACAAGATGAAGGAAGAAATTCTTTGTGATTTTTTCCAGAAGACCTATAAATCTCAGAGACAGTTCTGCATGCAATAGGTATTTAGGATTCAGTGTGGAAAGGATGCAGTCCGACCATCCTTTCAGTTGTCAGCCAGGAATGAGCACATGCGGGCCTGGAGAGCCCATTGCCTAGGTGGAGCAAAGGGATTTCAGAGGGTTTGGAAAATGGCATAGTAAGTAGAATATTATATTTTACAAGAATGCAGACCTGAATCCAGATTCCCAGGTCCCAAGCAAAAACTTAGATATAGCCATGCGTCCTATAAGCCACACCCTATGGGGGCCAGAGGCAAGGAGATTGCTGCTGCTACTGGCCAACCAACCTAACCAAAAATGGCAAGCGCTAGGTTCAGTCAGACACCCTGCCTCAACATAATAAGGCACAGAATAATAAACAACACTCAACATTCTCCCCTGGCTTCTGCACAGAGGGACGGGCACAAATGCATGCATCCCACACAAAAGAAGAAAGTCAATTAATTAATTAATCGTAAATTTGAAAAGTAAAAAGTGCTCGCAAGGACAGATAGCCTACCGCTATTCAAGCACAGATCCAATGCTGGGATGGATTGCACTGTACAACTGAGAGGATGGCTTTTTCTCAGGCTTTTGCAACAAGGAAAGCATTCATTAAACAAGAATGGCTCTCAGATAATGGAAGGAACAAACGGGATATCGGAGGCCAATGAACAAGAACATCATCGCCTTATGGGAGTCACCAGGATAGGTGGCATGGGTTGCCTCTCATAGTTAGGGATACCTTCCCTGGCCAGAGGCTCTTTTGTCAACTAAAGACTCATGATTGCTTGACCTTGCTCAGTTCAGCAAGAATTCCCCTAACCTTGATATCAATGGATACCAGGTTTCTGTAGAACAAGGAATTGGACAGAGACTTGTGGAGAGGAACAGATGCAGATATGATTTAACAAATGATACAACACTTCCATGATGTGGGAAACAAGAAAGAAGCAGAGAGGGAAATGAGAAACTCAATGATCACACTGCAAAGGATAGAGTTCTTATACCAAGTAGTGAGGGACTTTCTGTTCTCTCTGTTATATGTATGTAATACAACTGTATGCATCACATTAGCATCTGAAATCTCCACCCAGGGATTTTGTAACGTAAGTTTGACTAGCCACAGGGCACACTTTGGACCCACCTGTGCTGGTGATTCGAGCCAGTTCTCATTGGCCTGGGGGATGGGAAATGGTGCTGTTCCGAGCCTTTCTCTGTTGGGATTGTTGTCCTCCTACTCTAGACTTACAGGATTTGTGTAAGTCTTTTTAGTGTGAGCCTTCTGGGCCTCACCGTCACCCATTCCTCTGCCTCATCCTGAAACCAAACAAACTTCTCTTGGAAGTTTAAATCTGTTAGATCATGGTCTGCCCCTTTAAGACGTTGGTCATTCTAACCAGCCAGATCCCCCAGCCCAGGAGAGCAGGACAAAGGTTTGACAGCCACACTATGCAGTGGCTTCACACGTTACTTTATGGTCCTGCCCAAGTCCTTGCTCGTCTATGTTCTGTGTCCCATAGTAATCCCAGTCTAAATTACATAGGGTAGGGCTTCCCACCCCGCACCATTGCAAGAGCATAAAAGTCAGGCATCCTTTCAATGTCACTGTCTTCAAACTCCTTCCATGGACTCTTTCTCCCTGACTGTGAGCTGTATGTCCCCAAATGCTCCTCACATATTGAGAGTTGGCTTCACTCTGTCTCCCTTATTGCAACAGTCTTGACTCCTGTTGCTAGAATAAAGTCTCCCTTGCCTGTTTAATTCTGTCTGGTAGAGTTTTCTTTAACACTGGTTAGCCATTTCTAGGACACCAATGTGGGACAGGATTACTCAACTGTCAGTAGCTTCTGTAAACAAAGTCTCAGTAAAGTTCAACCCTGTCAGAACACACAACAAAAAAAAATTGCTTCCAGCGTGGGCTGCATCAAGTAATTTACTGCCCTTAAATCAAACTTCTTTCTGCCAGAAAGTAAAATGTTACTTAATATGTTCTGCAAGCAGCTACTCTGGCTGAGTCTACATGGAGGAGAATATGGGCCATTAACATAGGGCAAGAGAGACTTCATAATACTACATGAAGAGGCTTAAGGCTGATAAAGATAGAGCAAGAGAGAATGAGCCCTACTCAACTGGAAGAACTTAGCTTATCAGAAGAGTCAACTATCCAAAACTATCTTTAGGATTTTACTTTGTTGAACAATCATGATTCCTTCATAGAATTTTAATGTCATAATTCCCTCTGTTCTTCAGAACAAACACTGTATTTCCAGTGGTTTTCAAATGTGTATTTGTTATCCTTTCAAATGTATATTATCAGGAGATCCAAGATGGCGGCACAGATCCCACACTGTTATCTGATCAGCAGGGCAGCAATGACTGCACAGAAACCAACAGACTGAACTGTGGGACCCAAAACACCAGCAACTGTGTTTTCCAGGTAAGAGGAAACCTCATGATGAGGGAAAAAATTGGGTCTTACCTCAGGTCACACAGCTAATCCCCTGGAAAAGTTCCTGGGTTCCTGCAGGCTGGGGGCTCCAGCATCTAGCCACACACCTATGTGCTGTGTTACTGGCAAGTGAATACTTTCTGGGTACTGAGGCATATAGCTTCAATCTCAGGCCTCCTGGCACCTTGGAGATATGGGAATAATCCCAGACTGGTTCTCCAAAGTTCAACTTGTCTCCCTAGGAAGACCAATCAAACCTCTCAGCTCGCTGCTTCTTCAAGATGGCTGTGCCGGCAAACACAGGTGTCTGAGCACAGAGTCTGGAAGTTGCAGCTCATTAACTTCAGAGCAAGAAAGCCAGTGGTGGGGCAGCTGTCTCAGGACTTCTCCTGGTGAAAGGAGAACTCCTGGGCTCCTAAGAAGTCCAGTTAGTCCACAGGATCATACACCTGAGGAGAGCTGCAGCAATTTCCTGAGAACTACCTGCCAGTAGCAGACCATACCCACCAATCTGAGAAGGGTTCCTGCAGGAATATCCAGCTTCTTGCCCAGGGCTTTTCCCATACCCCTCCCCAGGTCTCCAGTGGGCACCAGAAACTACCAGCCAACACCAGAGACAACCAGATGGGTAAAGGCCAGCATAAAAACACAACCAACAAAAGCCAAAGAAATATGGCATCTCCAGAACCCAGTTACCAAAAGGCAAGCACCCCTAGATACCCTAACACAAGTGAAACTCAAGAAAATTACCTTAAATATGTATTTGCGAAGACAAGAAAATCCATAAAGAAATACAGGAAGATAGAGTCAAACAGATTATGCCCTTTTGAGAGGAAATAATTAAATCACTGATAGAAATAGAAAAAGTTTATACAAACAGGTGAAGAGATTGAATGAAAGGCAGAAAAATACAAACAGGTGAAGGAAACCAACAAAACAGTTAAGATCTAAAGACAGAAATGAAAACATTTAAGAAAACAGAAACTGAAGAAATCCTGGGAAGGGAGAACTTAGGGAAGAAAACAGGAACTACAGAGGTAAGCATCTCCAACAGAATAAAAGAGATGAAGGAAAGAATCTCAGAAGTAGAAGATACAATGGAAGAAATTGATGCATCCACCAAAGAAAATGTTAAATATAAAAAAATCCCTGACACAGACATTCAAGAAATCAAGGACACCATGAAAAGACAAAACCTAATAATAATAGGCAAAGAGGGAAAAAAAAGATTCCTGTCTCCAAGACCCAGAAAATATTTTCAACAAAATCATAGAAGAAAATTTCCCCAGTTTAAAGAGCTCTTTATAAGCATACAAGATTAGACCAGAAAAGAAAATCCTCCCACCACATAATAATCAAAACACTAAACGTACAAAACAAAGAAAAAATATTAAAAGCTGCAAGGGAAAAAGGCCAATGGAATTCTACTCAGCTATTAAAAACAAGGAACTCATGAAACTAGAAAAGATCATCCTGAGTGAGGTAATCCAAAACCAGAAAGACAGGCATATACCACAGGATAAACATACCACAATCCACAGACCTAAGGAAGCTAAGCAACAAGCAGTACCCTAGGGAGGATGCTTAACTCTCATTCAGAAGGGCAAATAGAATAGACACTGGAAGTAGTTGAAGAGAGGGAACAGGGTTGGAGCCTATCATACATGTCCTCTGAAAGATTCCACCCAGCAGGGGATAAAGCTGATGCTGAGGAGACTGATAGCCAAACTTTGGGCAGAGTGCAGGCAACTGAAGGAAAGAGTGGGGGAATAGAAGGACCCAGAGAGGACAAGAGCTCCATAACAAGACAACAGAGCCGACAAATCTGGGCCTGTGGGGGACTGCATAGACTGAAGCACCAACCAAGGGCCATGCATGAATAGGACTTAGGCTCCCTGCTCAGATGTAGCCAATAGGCAGCAATTGGTATGTAAAGTGAATAAATTATTAAAAAATTAATTTAAACAAATAAATAAATGTATATTATCCTTCTTCTTTTAAATGCATACCACTTTCAGATAGATTTTTTTTTTCTAAGTCTGACAACTCATTATAAATTCACCTTTCTTAGACTCTACCCAGTAGTTGTCAAAGCAGTTGCTTAGACTCATAACCAAACTTTGGGCAGAATGTGAGGAATCTTATGAAAGAAGGGGGAGATAGTAAGGCCTAGAGAGAACAGGAGCTCCACAAGGAGAGCAACAGTACCAAAATATATGGGCACATGGGTATTTTCTGAGACCTTTCCAAGGACCCTTTCATGGATATAACCTAGAACCCCTGCTCAGATGTAACCCATGGCAGCTCAGTATCCAAGTGAATGTAATGGGAGCAGGGACTATCTCTGACATGAACTCAGTGGCTGCTCTTTGATCACCTCCCCCTTAGTGGGGAGCAGCCTTACCAGGCCACAGAGGAAGACAATGCAGCACTCCTGATGAGACCTGATAGGCCAGGGTCAGATGGAAGAGGAGGAGGTCCTCCCCTATCAGTGGACTTGGGGAAGGGCAATGGGAGGAGATGGGTGAGAGACAGTGGGATGGGAGGGAATGAAGGAGGGAGCTACAGCTGAGATACAAAGTGAATAAACTGTAATTAATATAAAAATAAATTTAAAAAATTCACCTTTCTTTCCACACTAGGTGTCCCTTATCTCTCTCTCTCTTACCTGAATGTTGAGGGGTCCCTTGTCCCCATCTGACCACAGGGAAAGTTTGAAAGATTGAGTCTAAGAAAAAACCTGGGGTAAGGCTATTCCTAACCTCTGGCAGGATCGATGCTTTCATTTCTGCTGGGTTTTTATAAACAAAGATATCTTACTTTAAAATTCTAAGTTTGAATCTAACAAAAATCCCAATGCCAGACATGAAAAGCCCCCTTATGTATTGTTGGTGAGAGAGTCCAGGAGAATCCCATAATATTGTAGGTTATTTTTGTTACCTTTGTACACCTTACAGAGGATAAATGTACTCCCTACTATTGAAAACATCATGCATTTTAAACACAGGACCCCAAGGACCCAAGCTGAATCTGACCTGAAATCACATGCAAGTAACATTATAAAATCTGAGGAAGATATAACTATATACTTAGAATTGTGTGTGTGTGTGTGTGTGTGTGCGCGCGCACGTGCGCACTTGTGCACACACTCATGCGCGAGTGTGAGCAGGTATAACAACAATTAAAGAAAAATAATTCATAAGCCATGAATTTGAAAAATAACAAGAGTAAAATTTCACGGAATGGATCTAGAGGGATAAAGAAGAAAGAAGGAAATTATGTAATTGTATTTTAAATTCAAAACTTAAAATTTTAAAGTAAAAAAAAATTAAAAGTATAATAAAATAAAATTCTGAATTTGTGCTCTTTATTTCCAGCCCTTCACTCAACTAGTGCCTGCATTGAAAATATGACTAAGGCCAGCACAGTGGCACATGTCTGTAATCCCAGCACTCGTGGAGGCAGAAGCAGGTGGATCTCTGCGAGTTTGAGGCCAACCTGGTCCACAAAGTCAGTCCAGGACAGCCAAGGCTACAAAGGAAAACCCTGCCTCAGAAAACCAAAATGAAGGAAGGAAGGAAGGAAGGAAGGAAGGAAGGAAGGAAGGAAGGAA
>NW_026596073.1:16982417-17028440 GCF_907164565.1 Psammomys obesus | reverse complement strand
GAAGGAAGGAAGGAAGGAAGGAAGGAAGGAAGGAAGGAAGGAAGGAAGGAAGGAAGGAAGGAAATATGATAAAGGTGAATTTTCTAGAGTCTAGTTTCATCACAGTTGGGTGATAGTAATAGTAAGCTCCCGATGAAAGGACAGTTATGTAATCTTAACTGTTGAACTTGTTCAGAGAATCCACTGATCAGGCTGGGGATATTGCTCATTAGAACAGTGCTTGTCTAGCACTTACGAAGCCCTGGTTTTAATTACATAACTACATATACTGGGTGTGGTGGCACACATATGTAATCCCGGCACTCAGGAGAATCAGGAGTTCAAGAGACTTGCCTACATATCAAGTTGAAGGCTGGACTAAACTATATGACACTCTGTCTCAAAAAAAGAAAGAAAGAGCCACGCATAGGGACATGTGCCTTTAATTCCAACACTTAGGAAGCAAAGATAAAAGGATCCTGTGAGCTTGAGGTCAGCCTGGTCTACATAGTGAGTTTCAGGCCAGACAGAACTATACAGCGAGACTATGTCTAAAAAAAAGAAAAAAAAATCTAACATAACATGATGTGGGAAAGCCACTACATTCTGCTGTCAAAGTACAAGGAGAACGAACTAGACACAATCTCAACTAATAGTTTCCCCCACCCCCTTCCCTTCTCCTCTCTCTATTCTCTCCCATTCCTTTTATCATTGGAAATTAGGCAGTCTACTGCATATCAGACTAGCCCTCCTGACTGATGGGCAGAGCTGTCTTTTCCCGGAGAACTGTGCATGTCTTCCTGCAGGAGAAAACAGACAATAACATGAAGAAGGCTGGAGAGTTGGTTGCAAAAGAAAACTTCTATCCTCCCACTTTTTCTACATCCTCCTTGAGCTCACTCCTAAGCTGCCTAGAAAACCTCACGCCAGAACTTCTCCCTTGTCAGAAACTAGCCACTCTGCCAGCCTGCCTTTCAGCAGCTCAGCGGCGGCAGCAGACCTGCCGCTGCCACCAAGGACTGCAGAATTCCACGGTCAAGGTATAAGCTTCACATTTCCCTAGGCAACCCAGGCACCCTTTAAAAGGCAGGCTCTCTGATCACCTTCTCCTGGGGGGTGCAGCCTTGCCAGGCCACAGAGGAAGACAATGCAACCAGTCCTGAGGAGACCTGATAGGCTAGGGTCAGATAGGAGAGGAAGACAACCTCCTCTATCCTTGGATCAGGGGAGGAGCATAGGGGGAGAAGAGGGTGGGAGGGTAAGATTGGGAGGAGATGAGGGAGGGGACCACAGCCAGGATACAAATTGAATAACTGAGGGGGCGGAGCCAAGACGGCGACTAGCACACACAGTTTCCGAGCTGTGGAAGAGATAAAGTTCTGAGTTGATGAGTGGAAAAACATCTGAAGCCAGGGAAACAACGGAGAGACTTTCTAAACAACAGGGAACATCGCAGGAGGTGAAAACCTTGGTCTCCGGTCACCCAGGGACTTGTTTGGGGAAGGTGAGAAACGATCCTTTGATCTCTCGGCACTCCCCTCCCCCAGACCTCCCTCCTCCTCGGCACAGCGGACTCGGACTCGCCTTTCTCAGCGCAGACCTAACTGCCTGGGGCCTGCAGCCACTGAGGCGGAGCCCCAAGCCCTTTATCGGCAAAGGCCAGCAGTACTGTGTCTTGGAGCCCCAGATTCGCGCGGCGGCTGCACTATCCTCCCAGGGCCCGAGTCTGCTAGACGCCATACTAGCTCCGCAGGATCGCGATCACTGACGGTACGGCCCGCCCAATCCCACAGTGACAGAGAATACGCTATATACTCACCCAAACCAGACAGAAACGCCATACAAGCTAGACACACCAGGCGCTGGGCCTCCCAAGCTTGGAGAGCACAGTAAAGAGACCCCAGGACTTCCCAGAAAGCATCTGGACTAGCAACCCAGTCTCCAGTTATAGCGGGACTTTCTAACCTGGCGGAGGAGCAGCACTGAGCTGGCGGGGCACATCAGCCCTCCAGTTTAAGACTAACCAGGGCCAAACCAGAGAACAGAAAGGCTGGTTACCCCGATTCCCACTGACGTGACCACCCTGAAATCTCCAGCTGCAGCAAGACCTCATAACCTGGCAGTGACAGCAGCACGGAACTGGCGGAGCACATCAAAGAAGCAGGGCCAAACCAGAGAGCAGAGAGCCCAGATACGCCGATCTCTGCCAAGTGTCCTGCCTGTAAGTGAGTGCACCCTTGAGAATCTGCAGCTCCACTCATCCTGGGTTCTTCTAAAACAGAAGCCAGGCATCGAACCCCCTCCCACCCATATACCCACTTTGGGAAACAGAGGGGCACTTGGAACATTGAAGTTCCTGCTCTGTGGGTCTAATTGAGGAGTTAAGGCAGTTAATGCCAGAAATTGCGCTGCGATCATCACTAGCGCCTGCGACATATACATTGCAGAGACCCTCCCACACACTCAAGGGTTCAACATTAGCCATCACTCTGTCCCTCGAGACACACGCCCACACCCACTTACACACACACACACATATACACACGCACGCACACACGCACGCACGCTTGCATTTGCCTCTGTTTGCGCCTGCGTACTTTCCTCCCACAGGTACAGCTAGTCCTCAGCATACGCTAAGGACACGGGACCTCTCTCAACTTCCTGAAGAATTCTCCAGACTCGAGAGAGAGACAGTACCAGTCTGATCGGCAGAATCCAAAAACAAACAGGGAAGGTCTCAGATAAGCCAATGGCCAGGGGTAGGCGAAAGAACACTTCCAACATAAATCAGGACATCATGACTTCACCAGCAAACCCCAAAATCGATGGATACTCCAATTCATCAGAAGCACAGGAAAATGACCTTAAAGCCATGCTTGCTCAATTATTTGAGGCTCATAAGGAGGAAATGAACAAATCTTTCAAAGAGTTGGCCAGTCAATTGGAGGTAAAGAAAGAAGAAATAGACAAAACCCTTAAAGAAACACAGGCAAACATAGCCAAACAAATAGAGGCACAAGTAGAGAAAAAATTAGTGGCATACAAAAAAAAAAAAAAATGAACAAAGAAATAGAGTCCATCGTAGAGAGACAGGAATCCAAATTCAAACACATAAAAGAAATGGTTCAAGGCATGAAAACAGAATTAGAATCAATAAAGAAAACACAAAATGAGAAAACTCTTGAGCTGGAGAACTTGGAGAAAAGATCAGGAACCACAAAAGTAAGCATCACCAACAGAATACAAGAGATGGAAGAGAGAATCTCTGGGGCTGAAGACACACTTGCAGAAATTGATACTTCTCTCAAAGAAAAAGTAAAATCAGAAAAATTCCAATCACAAAATATCCAAGAAATCAAGGATGCTATGAAAAGACAAAATCTAAGAATAATAGGAATTGATGAAAAAGAAGACTCCAGGCTCCAAGGTCCAGAAAATATTTTCAAGAAAATCATAGAAGAAAATTTTCCCAACTTAAAGAAAGAGATGTCCATAAATATACAAGAGGCCTACAGAACACCAAATAGACTAGACCAGAAAAGAAACACATCACGTCACATCATAGTCAAAACACTAAATCTACAGAACAAAGAAAAGATATTAAAAGCAGCAAGGGAAAAAGGCCAAGTAACATATGAAGGTAGACCTATCAGAATCACACCAGACTTCTCATCAGAAACTATGAAAGCCAGAAGGGCCTGGGCAAGCATCATGGAGACTCTAAGAGATCACAAATGTCAACCCAGACTACTATACCCTGCAAAGCTTTCAATCAACATAGATGGAGAAAACAAAATATTCCATGACAAAACTAAATTTACGCAATATCTATACAGCAAACCAACCCGACAGAAGATACTAGAAGGAAAACTCCAATCCAACGAAAACAAATTCACCCAAGAAAACAGGGCATACAGATAATATCCCAACAAAAATGAAAAGAAAACAAGCAATGAAACAAGGTAAGATCATCGACTCCATTACAAAAGGAACTAACATGCATTGGTCAATATTATCTATCAATATTAATGGACTCAACTCACCAATAAAAACACACAGGCTAACAGAATGGTTACGGAAACAGGACCCAACATTCTGTTGCATCCAAGAAACACACCTATGCAACAAAGATAAACACTACCTCAGAGTAAAGGGCTGGAAAAATGTTTTTCAAGCAAATGGTTCCAGAAAACAAGCTGGAGTAGCCATCCTAATATCTAATAAAATAGACTTTCAACCCAAGTTAATCAAAAAAGATAAAAAGGGCCACTATATTCTCATCAAAGGAAAAATCCAACAAGAGGACATCACAATTTTGAATATCTATGCCCCAAATACAAGAGCACCTACATTCGTAAATGAAACAATATTAAAGCTTAAATCATACATTGATCCTAATACCTTAATAGTGGGAGACTTCAACACCCCACTCTCATCAAGGGACAGATCAACCAGACAGACACCAAATAGGGAAATAAAAGCACTCACAGAATCCCTAAATCAAATGGACCTAATAGATGTCTACAGATCTTTTCACCCAAACTCAAAAGAGTACACCTTCTTTTCAGCACCACATGGAACCTTCTCCAAAATAGACCATATAGTTGGTCACAAAGCAAGCCTCAACAGATACAAAAGGATTGAAATAATCCCTTGTATACTATCTGACCACCATGGACTAAAGCTGGACATCAACAACAACAGAAACAACAAAAAGCCGACACGCACATGGAAACTGAACAACTTACTATTCAATGACAGCTGGGTCAAGGAAGAAATAAAGAAAGAAATTAAAGACTTTCTAGAATTCAATGAAAGTGAAGGCACAACATACCCAAATTTATGGGACACATTGAAAGCAGTGCTCAGAGGAAAATTTATAGCACTAAGTGCCTACAAGAAGAAATCCGTAACATCACATACAAACAACTTAATGGCGCAACTGAAAAACCTAGAAAAAAAAGAAGCAGATACACCCAAGAGGAGCAGACGGCTGGAAATAATCAAACTAAGGGCAGAAATCAATCAATTAGAAACAAATAAAATTATCCAAAGAATCAATGAAACAAAAAGCTGGTTCTTTGAGAAAATCAACAAGATAGACAAACCCTTAGCCAAACTAACTAAAAAGCAGAGAGAAACCATACAAATCAGCAAAATCAGAAAGGAAAATGGGGACATAACTACAGACACTGAGGAAATCCAAACGACTATTAGGTCATACTACAAAAGCCTATATGGCACAAAATTTGAAAATCTAAATGAAATGGATAACTTTCTTGACAGATTCCATCTACCAAAATTAAGTCAAGATCAGGTAGAAAGACTGAATAGTCCTATATCTCCCAAGGAAATTGAAGCAGTCATTAACAGTCTCCCCTCCAAAAAAAGCCCTGGACCAGATGGCTTCAGTGCAGAATTCTACAAGACCTTCAAAGAAGTACTAACACCAATTCTCCTCAAACTATTCCATAAAATAGAAACAGAAGGAACACTACCAAACTCATTCTATGAAGCCACAGTCACTTTGATACCTAAACCACACAAAGATCCAACAAAAAAAGAGAACTTCAGACCTATCTCTCTTATGAACATTGATGCAAAAATACTCAATAAAATACTTGCAAACCGAATCCAAGAACACATCAAAGATATCATCCACCATGACCAAGTAGGCTTCATCCCAGGAATGCAAGGGTGGTTCAACATACGGAAATCCATCAATGTAATCCACCACATAAACAAAATGAAGGAGAAAAACCACATGATCATCTCCTTAGATGCTGAAAAAGCATTTGACAAAGTCCAACACCCATTTATGTTTAAAGTCTTGGAGAGATCAGGGATACAAGGCACATACCTAAAGATAGTAAAGGCAATATACAGCAAGCCTATTGCCAACATCAAACTCAATGGAGAGAAACTTAAATCAATCCCACTGAAATCAGGGACAAGACAAGGCTGCCCACTCTCTCCATATCTCTTTAAACATTGTACTTGAAGTCCTAGCCAGAGCAATAAGACAACTAAAGGAGATCAAGGGGATACAAATCGGAAAGGAAGAGGTCAAAGTGTCACTATTTGCAGATGATATGATAGTATACATGAGCGAACCCAAAGATTCAACCAGAGAACTTCTTCAGCTGATAAACACCTTCAGCAAAGTGGCAGGATACAAAATCAACTCAAAAAAATCAGAAGCCCTCTTGTATACCAAAGACAAAAAGGCTGAGAAAGAAATTAGGGAAACAACACCCTTCACAATAGCCACTAATAACATATAGTACCTTGGTGTGACTCTAACCAAGCAAGTGAAAGACCTGTTTGAGAAAAACTTCAAGTCTTGGAAGAAAGAAATTGAAGAAGATCTCAGAAGATGGAAAGATCTCCCGTGCTCATGGATTGGTAGGATTAACATTGTGAAAATGGACATCCTGCCAAAAGCAATCTACAGATTCAATGCAATTCCCATCAAAATACCAACTCAATTCTTTACAGACCTTGAAAAAAAGATTCTCAGCTTCATATGGAGAAACAAAAAACCCAGAATCTCCAAAACGATCCTGTACAACAACAGATCATCTGGAGGTATCTCCATCCCCGATCTCAAGCTGTACTACAGGGCAACAGTAATAAAAACTGCATGGTATTGGCATAGAAACAGAAAGGAGGATCAATGGAATCGCATAGAAGACCCAGAAATAAACCCACACACCTATGAATACTCAATATTTGACAAAGAAGCCAAATCCATTCAATGGAAAAAAGACAGCATCTTCAACAAATGGTGCTGGACCAACTGGATGTCTACATGCAGAAAAATGAAAATAGATCCATATTTATCACCCTGCACAAAACTAAAGTCCAAGTAGATCAAGGACCTCAACATAAAACCAGATACTCTAAATCAGCTGGAAAAAAAAGTGGGAAACAGCCTAGAACTCATTGGCACAGGAGACAACTTCCTGAACAGACCACCAACAGCACAGGCTCTAAGAGCAACAATCAATAAATGGGACCTCATGAAACTGAAAAGCTTCTGTAAAGCAAAAGACACTGTCATCAAAACAAATAGACAGCCTACAGATTGGGAAAGAATCTTCACCAACCCTTTATCTGACAGAGGGTTAATATCCAGTATATATAAAGAACTAAAGAAGCAGAAAAGCAACAAACCAAGTAATCCACTTAAAAAATGGGGAACAGAGCTAAACAGAGAATTCTCGAAAGAGGAACATCGAATGGCAGAGAAACACTTAAAGAAATGCTCAACCTCATTAGCCATTAGGGAAATGCAAATCAAAACGACCCTGAGATTTCACCTTACACCCATCAGAATGGCCAAGATGAAAAACTCAAGTGATAGCACATGCTGGAGAGGTTGTGGAGAAAAGAGAACCCTCCTCCATTGCTGGTGGGAATGTAAACTGGTTCAACCACTCTGGAAGTCAATCTGGCGCTTTCTCAGACAACTAGGAGTAGTGCTACCTCAAGACCCAGCTATACCACTCCTAGGTATATACCCAAAATTTGCTCAAGTACACAACAAGGACATTTGTTCAACCATGTTCGTAGCAGCTTTATTTGTAATAGCCAGAACTTGGAAACAACCCAGATGTCCATCAACGGAGGAATGGATACAGAAAGTGTGGTATTTTTACACAATGGAATACTACTCAGCAATCAAAAAGGAGGAAATCATGAAATTTGCAGGCAAGTGGTGGGATCTAGAAAAGATCATTCTGAGTGAAGTATCCCAGAAGGAGAAAGACAAACTTGGTATATACTCGCTTATATAGACCTACAAGACATGATAAACATAATGAAATCTACACACCTAAAGAAGATAATCAAGAAAGTGGACACAGGCGAAGGTGATTAATCCTCATTTAGAAAGACAAATGGGATGTGCATTGAACTTATGACAGGAGTCTACCACAAAAGGCATCTGAAAGACTCTACCTAGCAGTGTTTCAAAGCAGACACTAAGACTCATAACCAAACCCTTGGCAGAGTGCAGGGAATCATATGAAAGAAGGGAAGTTAGTATGATATGGAAAGGATAGGAGCTCTACAAGGACCAAATATATCTGGGCACAGGGTCTTTTCTGAGACTGACACTCAACCAAGGACCATCTATGGATATAACCTAGAACTTCTGCTCGGATGTGGCCTGTGGTAGCTCAGTAACCAAGTAGTTTTCCAAAGTAAGGGGAACACGGACTATTTCTAACAGGATCTCAAGGGCAGGCTGTTTGACACCCCCCCCCAGGGGAGGAGCAGTCTGTTAGGCCACAGAGGAGGACTTTGCAGCCAGCCTTGAAGATACCTGATAAAACAGGGTCAGATGAAAGGGGAGGAGGTCCTCCCCTATCAGGGGACTTGGAAAGGGGCAGGGAGGAGACCAGGGAGGGAGTGTGGGATTGGGGAGGGAATGAGGGAGCGGGATACAGCTGGGACACAGAGTTAACAAAATGTAACTAAAAAGAAAAATAAAATAAAAAAAAAGAAAAAAAACAAATTGAATAACTTATAATAAATGACAATAATTTTTAAAATATAAATAAATTGCAGCCAGGCCTGAAGAGACTTGATAAGTTAGGGTCAGATGGAAGGGGAAGAGGTCCTCCCCTATTATTGGACTTGGAGCGGGGCATGGGAGAAGATGAGGGAGGGAGGGTGGGATTGGTAGGGAAGGAGGGAGGGGGCTACGGCTGGAATACAAAGTAAATAACCTGTGATTAATATAAAAAATAAATAAATTTAAAAAAAAAATATATATATATATATATATAAATACTCCTGGTCACCCAGATCTCTCTGTGTCTTCTTTGATCTCTCTCTCTCTCTCTCTCTCTCTCTCTCTCTCTCTCTCCCATTCAGAGACAGCATGTCTCTCTCCTCTCTCGCCCAATAAACCTCTGGCACCTTTTGCCACTTCGTGCTAATGCCCCTCAGCATGTCTGTTCAAAAAGCAGGGCCTATGGGTAGTGACAAAATGCCCATCCTTGAGAAAACGTTCCCTTATGAGCACCGGATAATAGTTCTGCCTATTAAATGACACTCCCTCTCAGAAAGTTTTATTCTGCTTATAGATCACATTTTTAGATGAAAGTTTGACTATTGAAGTAGCTGCCAGGATATTATGGTCCAGAGTGATTGCAATTTACAGTATTTCATAAATCATGACAAGATTGAAAATGCTTATGACAGATGAGGTTTTAAATTGACATCCTGTCTCTTTATGGACATTACAAAGGATATTCTCATGACATGCATACTCTACAGACACATCGTCTTTTACCAGCCAAAAAGTTCCCACTTTGCACTGGAGAAAGAGAGACACAGACAGAGATCGTGGAAATCAGACAGTAGCCCTCACCTCTGCTTTGTAAGAGGGGGAAATTCAAGCAGCAGGAGTGTGGTCCTTGGCGTCTATCAAAGGTTTAAAGACTAGATACTACTAGATACCACCCATTCCCTGTCAGCAGCACAGTCTGCGAATCTCCTAAAGCCCACTGAAACCTCAAACACCAGAAATTTAAAAGAAGAGAAGAATAAATCTATCCTATTTCATGTTTTTTAATTTTTTTTGTTTTGTTTTGTTTTGTTTTTGAAACAGGGTCTCACTGTGGGGCTCTGGTAGGCTTGGAACTCACTGCATAGATCAGGCTGTGAAAAGGCAAGGAACCTACAATTTCTTTGGCAGAGGTTATAAGAAGGGGAGCAATGACTCATGTAGGAACCATGTGAGAAAGTCACCTCCTAACAACAATGACCAGCAAGGCACAATAACCTTGAGGTTTCAGTAATGGCATCAAAATCATGGCAATAACCAACAACTCTCTACCTAGACTTAAGACCCACTCACTCAACAAGAGGGAAATCATGCCTTGTTCTGAAAACATAGATAATTACCAGGGCTAGTGAAGTCATAGCTCTTGGAGAAGAACCTACAACCACCCACCGCTTTACTAAGCCAGTATAATCCCTGACTCTATCCTTACACTCACAGATATGTGTAGACCTCTCCCCAACAGTAGGAACTTCTCTTTCCAACAGATGGAGACCATTATAGAAATCCACAAACAATAAAAATGCAGAGTTGTGGAGACCAGTCCAAAATGATACATCTACACACAACTCTTATACTTAAGGCTCAGGGATCATTGCAGAAACAGTGCAGAAAGACTGCAAGAACCAGAAAATAGGGAGTTTATTATGAGACTGTGTCTCCTGGAAATGTCAGAAGCTGCACCCACAAAGTCTTACCAACACAGCTGCCTCAACATGACCTGGATAAGGCCAACACCAGCAGACACACTAATGTGGAATGTGAAACACTCAGGAGATTTTTACCCCTATACAAAGAGTGATGGACAACCAAGGGATGCTGGGAGTGGTGAAAACAGCCTTTCCCAAGGAAGAGCACACCAGTTGTTTGATGTTGGTTACCCAATGCCAAATAGTCAGCCCTGAAAATGCACAGATAATAATGTTATACAGACTGAGTTGTCTGTACTTACATTTTTAGGAGTGTGAGTATGTGTTTGTATATTCCTAATATACATGCATACATATGTTTATATATTATGCATATTTACATATGTACATGTCTATGTGTAATAACATTGGAAAAGGGCTATGAATTTGGAGGAGGGGAGGGGGAGTGTATGGGAGGGTTTTGAGGAAGGAAAGAAAAGGAGAAAATGATGTAATTAGTAGAATTTCAAAAATATAATAATAATTAGAAAGAAAGAAAATAATCACTGCTGCCATCTAGTCACCTTGACCAGAATTGCTCAGTTTTGTCCTATGTTTAAAAAAATTCATCTGAGATTCTCCTAAAACTACTCAACTCCAAAAGCTAGAAATGGTGGTGAATGCTTTAAGGCTCTCACTGGGGAAGTAGAAATAGGTCAGTCCCTGGGGCTCACTGACTAACCAGCCTAACCTACTCAGCGACTTCAGGTGAAATATCTTCCTTTAAAATCAAAAAGCAGATGACAGTAAGGTTATCTTCTGGGCTATACAACACACCACGTGCGCGCACACACACGAACACACACACACTACTCCACTCTAGACAAATGAATTTGGTTGGTTGTAGCTGAAGCCTACAGAAGCTCCAGTGTTGCAGTGTGTTCCCATTTTGCAAGTCACTGATCCAAAAGATGAAGGTAAGTGACAGGAATGAAGGCAGCAGGAGGAGGCCAGCACAAGGGTGCCATGAGGATTTGTGAGTATGGGTTTGGTAATGACTCTTCCTGCAGGTATTGGGAGAACTGAGTAGTCTCGGGTACCAGGCCCAGAGGCTATTGCTGCTCAGTTCGTCAGTTGTCAGGAGAGTATCAGGCCCTTTGACAGATTCCCTGACTGTGAGGAAAATCCAGGAAACTTGAACCATCTCTATGTGAGATTTTCTGATTTTTTTATTTTAATTTTTATTAATTATACTTTATTCACTTTGAATCCCCCTGTAGCTTCCTCCCTCCTCCTCTCTAAATCCCATTCCCTTTCCCTTCTCCACCATGTCCCTCCCCAAGTCCACTGACAGGGGAGGTCTTCCTTTCCTTCCTTCTGATCCTAGTCTATCAGGTCTCATCAGGACTGGCTGCATTGTCTTCCTCTGTGGCCTGGTAAGGCTGCTCCCCCTCAGGGGGAGGTGATCAACAAACAGGACAATCAGTTCATGTCATAGACAGTCCCTGTTCCCATTATTAGGGAACCCACTTGGATACTGAACTTCCATGGACTACATCTGTGCAGGGGTTCTAGGTTATCTCCATGAATGGTCCTTGGTTGGAGTATCAGTCTCAGAAAAGACTCCTGTGCCCAGACACACTAAACCTGTTAGAAGAAAAAGTGGAGAAGAGTCTTGAGATCATTGGCACAGGAGACAACTTCCTGAACAGACCACCAACAGCACAGGCTCTAAGAGCAACAATCAATAAATGGGACCTCATGAAACTGAAAAGCTTCTGTAAAGCAAAGGACACTGTCATCAGAACAAAACGACTGCCTACAGATTTTCTGATTTTTAAGTATTGAAGAAGAAGAATAATAAGCAAAATGTCTAACATAAGAAAAATATATCATGGAACTGTGAATTTACAACCTCTATCCTATATACACACACATCAGAGTTTCCCCCACATAGAAAAAATACTTTCCTACCTCTATCACAAATCCCCAGGATCATTTGTTCAAGGCCACAGGCATCTTCCTAGAGAAGGGTCCTGATGGAGCTCACAGTAGCAGTTGTTCTGAGACTTACGAACGCCAGCCACAGACTTGGGAGTGTCACGGGCAGGCTGTACCTCCTGGTTGTCTATATGGAGATGTGGTGAGGGGAGGGGGAGGGGAGGTGTCACATCTCCTGCTCTAGGTGGGGAACTGGGGTGCATGCCACATGGGCCCATCCTTGTGAGGGGATACCGACACTTAGCTGCCATTAACCCCAGACCTTCACCTGGCTGCCTCTCTCGGAACTGCTGAAGTACCTCTTTCGTTTGCTGTTTCAGTGTTCACTGACACAAGCGTCTAAGCAGCCAGGGAGGAAATCAATCACAACTCCTTCCAACAGGAAAGAAATGACTAACACTAATTGCACCGCTAAGACCTCTGCTGAAGCATTTTCCCTATGAATTAATGCCAAGTGACCTACTTTTCTATGTGTTATTTATTACTTGTGCAGCTGTTTTATCAATTTTGAGGTTGTTTTGTTACATAAAGCGGGGGCAGTTTTAATATAATAAAACTGTCCTCGTTGAAGATAATATAGCCATATCACAAAATATAACTGTATTCTTCTCTCTGTGAGAAGACAGCATCTGTGGGCCATTTGGGTGTGGTAATTAGCTGAGAGCTGCTTCAATGGGTTAACAAAAACAAAGGGAATATAAATACGTTAATTGGGGGACATAAAGCTAAGATAATATGATAGAGTGCATTTTAAAAATTTAAAACAATGTTTGTGTCATGAAGAAGTACAATGTTCACAAAACTATTTATGTATTTTCTATTTGAGTTTGTCTGACTTTATTTTTCATGTGAATTATATCATCTGATTTTATCATATTTTATGTATTCCTTTTCTTGTATGTGTTCAACTGGTTGTTATTTTTTTTAAAAAGATCATATACATTTTACTACAAGTCAAATTTACTTAAATCAGGACTGTACAACAGAAGCCCTGTTGATCTGAATTTTGCTGTATGGATTTAACTATGGTACACATTAAAAGCCAAGAGACATTTGTTTTGTAATAAATAAGGCAGTGCAATTACTCATTCATAGCTTTTTTAAGATAGGCTATTAGGTCTGCCCTTTCTCCCTTCTTCTTAATTCCAGAGAAGATCATTTTTGTTCCAGGGGTGGGTACTTTTGGGGATTCTCTAAATACTCCATCAGGGTATCCTTTACCCAGGTGAAGATATCTTTGTTTTCTTTGGCATCTGTGTAAGAAAATCCAGCGGCCTAACCTGTATTCCCTTCAAAAAAATCATGGATAGTCTATGCCTGCCTCCCTTTTCCACAGTGTGGCTCTAGGCACACGGCTGAAAAAAAAAATTCTTGCCTTTCTCAACATCACCCATTTTTTAATTCGCTCCTGGCTGATCTACAACACAAATGTTACAGCCCGAAAACTGACATCCTTCTCTCTTTTATTTTTTTGAAAACTTAGTGAAATGTTTACTTAAGAAATAGATAATTAAAAATTAATCCATACATATTACATGCATTTTGCTTCATATGTAATTATAAATATATTTTCAAAACAGTGCTAAATGCCCAATTTACACACAGAATGTCCTATTCTCTTGTGCGGTACAAATTCTAAGAAAAATTATTAAAAAGGCTCTCTGTACAGCTCTGGTCACTGAAGCCTGAAGGTCTACCCACCAAGTGTACAAATAAGAGTCTTCTGTTCTGATGGATTAGAAGTAATTTTATTCAGAATGCAAAGAGGTTTCCCAGTGAGAATATAACTGCTGAGGAATGTTGAGAGAGCATAGTTTGGAGAAGGTAACAAGGACCAGGAGGCAGGAATTGTGGTTTGGGGGATTTCAACTCTGATGATTGTAACCTTTCAGAATTTTAGTCATAGGAATTTGAATCTTTCTAGATTTCAGAGTTGGGAATCCTGGCATTTGGAATTAAGTCTTTCAGAATAATGACTGGCACTGGGAAATCCAAGAGCATTGAAGACATTCTGTGAGCCAAGCATGAAGAGGAGGGGAGGATAACTAGAACTCTTGACACAAGCTCCCACATAGTCCAGGCTGGCCTCAAACTTACTGTGATGATAACAATGCCTTGTCTCTATCTCCTCAGTGCTGAAATGGTACATACGCCTCGCAGGCTGGCCTATGTGACACTGAGAATAAAGCCCAGGGTTTTATTCATGCTAGGCAGGCAGTCTACTGCACAGTTCTTGTTGGATCTACTTCTCCAACAAGAAGTCTTTTTTTAAAGTGCCATGATGCCTGCCTATAATCCTTACACTTGGAAGATGGAGGCAGAACGGTCAAGAGTTCAAGGACAGGCTACAGAGTGAGTTCAAGGCCACCTTGAGTAATAATAAGATAATGCTCAAAAAAAGGGGGAAGGGATGAGGAGGTGTCTGGGGTGTTGTTCAGTTGGTAGAGTGTCCTCCTAGCGTACACGAAGTCCTGGGTTGATCCCCAACACTGCATAACAGAGCACTTAGAGGACAGAAGCAAGAAGATCAGTAGTTCAAGGCCATCTTGTCAATGCGGGGACCAGTCTGAGCTACATGAAACCATGTCTCAAAAACACAAAGCCATCATAAAGACCAGTAGATCTATATTCAATATTAACTAATATTAAAATTGCACACATCCTGAAAAACAAAGGTCTCTTCAATATACACCTTGTCCCTCACCAGCCTAAGCACCCAGGAGACAGGAACTACATCTCCATGACCCCAGTAAGGTAGGTGACCACTAACATACATAAAATGATTGAAGAAACCAACTCTGGCTTTCTTCTACCTCACTTGAGTCCTTTTCTGTTGTCCCCTCTGCTCACTGACCTGTGTCTTCTCTGAAATAAGCCATCTCCACAATTGAGACAAAGAGCCACCGAGACAGCTGCTGAGAGCATCACCTGTCACTCATCTTCCTCACCAATTCCCTGAGCAATTAGGGAATGTAATTACAAGTGTCAAAAACAAAGTCCTAAATGTTTTAGCCATGAGACATTCCCTACTGTTAGTAACACATTTATTCAGCCTCAAACATCTTTGTGTGTTTGATAGATTGTAAAGGAGAATTTATAGAGAAGGAGAAACATGCTTTTTCCCCCATTGTATCAAACAGAACTAGCAGATAAAGAATGGGCCACGAGAACAATTTGTGTAATAAATGTGGCTGAAAAGAAATTGCACAACAGGTACCCACTGTTTAAGCCTAGGGATATGTTGAGTCAATGGGAGCATAGAATGTAAATAGAAAGAGAGGAAAAAAACAATATTTCTGCAAATAAGAAGTCCAGAGCTGGCAATTAGGTTTTCCTGATACTTAATTCACCACATTGTCTTTAAATAATAATATATACTTTTCAGGGAAATACCTTCACCCAAAGTTTTAATATAAAGTGATAGAAAACAGGGCTTTTTTAAACAGGCCAGTTAGAATTCTGGTCCTGATGGTTAAGAGGTCTGTGTAGAATATTCTGATCAAATACGATTCATTTCATCCCTGATACAACTGGATACTTGGCTCATTTGTTCTTTCAAATTACTGGAAATAGCACGTTCCAGTGAGACAATGTGACAAGCTATGAAATTAAGTAGAATGAGTCAAAAATTCCAAGAGCACACTGCTATCATATCTCCCTACCCTTCCTTGTGCAAAGAGATACATATTGTCTTCACAGTAAGTTGAGGTTCTCCTGTAAGGCAATACAGGTCCAATAAACAGAGGGCTAGCCAGGTACAGGGAATGTTGACATGATGAATAATAACTAGCTACGGATTTCACTAACAACTTAAGACTGAGAACAATGCCTTAAGAAAAATCTACTGTATGTGCGTGATGGTTCATCATCATTGTCATCTTGACTATATGACCTCTGAAATGACCTCTGTGGGTGCCACTGGGGACACTTTTCAGAAATGTTTAAAGAGGAGAGAGGACACACTTTCAATGTACTTGGAACCATTCACTGCTCTTGGGATTGGATAAAAAGGAGAAAGCGAGTGGAGTCCCAGCACTTACACCCTCTGCTTCCAGACTGCATGCGCATTGTGACTGGCTATGTGGTGTTCCTGCCACTGTGCCTTCCTTGTGGTGACGACCCGCCTCTCCCAGCTGTGAACCAATGCAAACCTTCACTTCCCTGAGTTGCTTCTGGTGTTTCGTCACAGCAAGAAGAAGAATGACTATTCATGATGTTATCCAAAATTCTGCTCTAAAATGGTGTGTGTGTGTGGGGGGGGGGGGGGGGTGTGGGTGTGTGTGTGTGTGTGTGTGGGTGTGGGGGTGGGTGTGTTGTGGTGGGGTGTGTGTTGTGGTGTGGTGTGTGCGTGTCTATGTTGTGGTGTGTGTGTGTGGTGTGGTGTGTGTATGTTGCATTCACATGAGTGTGAAGACACTTGAGAAAGCAGAGCATCAGGTGTCTTTGATTACTCTCAGCCATGTTGTCCTCCAACAGGATCCCTCCCTGAGCTAGATGCTTGCTGCACCTGCTTAGCTACCCTGCCACTGAGCCCTTGGGATGCTGCTGTCTCCACTCATGTTGCTGTTACAGATGCACAGTCCTGTCTGGCTTTCCATGAGGCAGCAGGGACTTGAACTCAGGTCTCCTTGCTCTCAGCCATGCTCTTACCCACTGAGTGAGCCCCGAACCCTGAACTCATTTTCTAGCAAACGGAATCTTCCAATTTTTGTTTTTCACTTTTAATCTGTGATTTTCAATTTTGACCACTTTCTCCAACAAACAAACAAAAAAAAATGTTTTTTAAAACACCTCTCCCTAGACCAGTTCAGTGTGATTGCTTTTCACACATGGTTGGATGTTCAGAGGTTCTCTTCAGATGTGTTCCCTAACTGGGCTGCTGCCCAGAATTAATCTTCTCCAGACCTTACACTTCTGCTTTGTCCTTGGGACCCTGTTCTCACTGTGTGCCACATTTGGGATCTGGGAGGAGCTATATTGCTGCCTCTGCTGCCATGCTCTGGTTTGTGGGGCTGCATTCCCATTCAAGCCCATTCGTTTGATTTTTCTTCCCTTAGCTGAACCTACCCTTACAGTCCACAGCCACCCGAAGGTGACACTCCAGTCTCCTCAAGATACCTAAATGCAAAGACTACAGATTTTTCAGACAAGAAATGCGACTTGGCATGTGCGTAAAACCTGAAACTGTGATTGCAGCAAATAACAAAGACCAAAGAGTGGGAAGTTGATGCATATTACGTCGTATGTCAGTAACTACTATGACCACAGACTTGAAATGACCTAAAAGAAAGGGGGTGAGACAGGAGGCTCCACATTTAGAAATACCCGCTGCTCTTTTAGAAGGCCAGAGTTTCCTGGCAAGCTCCCACACCAGGCAGCTCCCAACTACCTTGCCTACCTACATTGAAATGCGTATACGCCCATCCAGGTACATACACATATACAAAACTGAAAATTAAAAAAGAAAAAATCTTTAAAAGAAAGAGGTTTGTTTTGGCTCATAGTTTCAAACATCTTTTTCTAGGTTCTTTAGCCTGGCTGTTGTGGTGGGTGGGATGGGAACATGGCAGAGGAAGACTGGGGCCTCATGGCAGCTGGAAAGCAACGATACAAGCGAAGAGCCAGGGATCTGACACCCCTCAAGAGCACAGCCTCAGTAACCTAACTTTTTCATTCCTCTTCTTTCCTTCCCCTTTAAGGCTCCACCACCTGCCAGTAGTACAACCAGGCGGAGACAAACTCCACAGCACACAGCTGGCTGCTTCGAAATCCCACAACCTCCCTGCAGGGCTCTCATGAGCCTGGCCCAGGCCACCAGCACCTGCTCCACAGCTGAAATCACCAGTCCTGCTGTCTGTATGCTCCCCCCTCTCTATCATGTTACCTCTGGGGGAAAGAGGTTGTGGCTAGAGCTCTGAAGAAAGGTGTGATAGCAGGAAGAAGCCATAAGGAAGAGTCCACTATGGGACACGGGGTCCTGTGTCAAAGAGAATCCTGATTACTAAGACAAAGATTTACAATTAAAAACTCCTAACTAAAATGTTCAATCCCCATCCTGAAAGGCAAAGAGGATGGACATCAGAAGAAAAAGAAAATAGGAAACAACCTCAGAACCTGCTACACAGGGCCTCTGAAAGCCAGAAGAAAACAGGAAACAACCTTGAAACCTGCCACAGAGGGCCTCTGAAAGCTTCTGCAGTATAGACTGTCAAAGCAGATGCTGAGCCTGATGGCCAACTGATGGGCAGAGTGAATGGAATTCTATGTAAGAAGTGGGAAATAGTAAGAGCTGGAGGGGACAGGAACTCCACAAGCAGAGCAACAGAACAAGATAATTTGAACACAGGGAACTTCCCAGAGACTCATACTCCAACCAAGGACTATTCGTGGAGATGACCTGGAACCCCTGCACAGGTGTAGCCCATGGCAGTTCAGTGTCCAAGTGGGTTACATAGTAATGGGAAGAGGGACTGCCTCTGACATAATCTGATTGGCCTGCTCATTGATCACTTCCCCCTGAGGGGGGAGCAGCCTTACCAGGCCACAGTAGAGGACAATGCAGCCACTTTTGATGAGAACTGATAGACTAAGATCAGAAAGAAGAGGAGAACCTCCCCTATCAGTGGACTTGGGGAGTGGCATGCATGCAGAAAGGGGAGGAAGGGTGGGATCGGGAGGGGAGGAGGGAGGGGCTTATGGGGGGATACAAAATGAATAAAGTGTAATTAATAAAAAATTTAAAAAAAAAACTCCCTATGCACGTGTCTTAGTTGGTTTACCGTTGCTGTGATGAAGCACCATGATCAGAGCAGCTTGGAGAAGAAAGGGTTTGTTTGGCTTACACTTCCACATCACTGTTCATCATTGAAGGAAGTCAGGACAGGAACCCACATAGATCAGAGACCTGGAGGCAGGAGCTGATGCAGAAGCCATGGAGGGGTGCTGTTTAATGGCTTCTTCAGCCTGCTTTCTTATAGAATCCCAGACCACCATCCCAGGGATGGCACCACCCACAATGGGCTGAGCCCTTCCCCATCAATCCTGACTTAAGAAAATGCCTTACAGGCTTGCCTACAGCCCAGTGTTATGGAGGCATTTTGAGGTTCCCTCCTCTTAAATAACTTTAGTTTGTGTCACGTTGAAATGAAACTATCCAGCATAGCACAGAAAACTTGTAGAACGGCTTTTAATTCCTTTGTGCCCATTATTTGAAATCTTAAAGCTTCAGAAACAGCCTATGGTTGTTTGAAGGAGAAATGTCCCCCATACACTCATGTAATTGAATATTTGGTCTCCAACTGGTGGCCTTGCTTGGGGAAGTGCAGACTTGCTAGAGGAAGTATCTCCCTGGGAAGCAGGCTTTGAGGGTTGATCACCTCACCCCATTTCCTGTTTGATGCTCCCTGTGCCTGAGTGCAGGGGACAATGTGACCAACCATGCCCTGCTCCTGCCACCATGACATGATCCCACCATGATGTAGCCTTTGCCTCTGGAACTGTAAGCCAGCATACATTTCTTCCTGAAGAAATAGTCGCTTTTGGTTGTGGGTTTTATCACAGTAACAGAAAAGTAACTGATACAGAGGGCCTCCATTCAGTCAGCGTATACACAAGAAGTACAGGAAACATGTTTATGACGGTCAGATAAAACACGCATGCACAGCAACTAAACCACTTTCCAGCCCGGAACACGCGCAAAACTGCCTTCTCCCATCCTAAAATTTAAGCTATTCAACTCTCCCACGTTGGTAAAGCTTAGAATGCTTTCTTGGAGGAGTGGGCAGTGTTCTCACAAAGACTTTCCTTTTAATTTTTTGTGTGTATGTAGGTGTGTACATGTAGGTGGGAATCATGAGCCTGGGTGTGCAACTGTGGAAGGTTACAGGTCAATGTTGGGTGCCTTCCTCTATGGTACCCAGAGTTTGGAGGAGGTGGGGGGGGGGGTCTTTGATTTGAGGTTTTAGTTTCTGTTTTGTTTTGTATTGGAGTTGTAGTTTTGTTTTGTTTTGTTGTGTTGTGTTGTGTTGTGTTTTAGATAGGATCTCTAAAGAACCTGAGCTCATTAATTCTTTAAACTGACTGGCCCTCAGATCCTCCTAGCCCTGCCTCCAAGTGTTGGGATTATGGGTACAAACCACCACACTCCATTTTTTTATGTGAGTGCTGGGTGTCTGAACTCAGGTCCTCACACTTACAGGGCAAGCACTTAGCCACTAAGCTATCTCCTCAGCTGTTTGGAATTTTAACCCTTTCTTAGTCATCTGCCATTCTGACACCTTCGCTGCTATTTACTATTCAGACATAGATGTGATTCTTGAGTAGAATCTGTTTCGGTGAGAATTCCCCTATAATCCAACATAACTTCGTTTACTGCATTACAGATCAGTCAGGTTAAAAACGAGGGGGTCGGGCAAGATGGGGCTGGAGAAAACACATCAGGGACAACGTTGGTTTTGAAACGATCTCATAATGAGTGGACAGTCAGCTTTCTTCGTGTGAGATCTCTCTGCATTCAGGAAACTGAAAAAACAGTGTCGTCCATGTCTCCCATTCTCTGATCTCCACCTACTGTCATCAACTGTGCACGTGTGTATGCATTTGCCACCGCTCCGTACTCCTCCGTGCCGCACTCCCCTAGACGTGTCACAGTGTTGGGTTCATAACAGCGCCTGCCTGGGACCATAAGACAGACACTAAAGGTGACATTTCAAACCTCATTGTTTCAATGCCAGCTCGAAAGTGTTTTGACAAGAATAAAATACAAACCCTCACTCATTCCAGAGCAAACGTAGTGCAGCCAAATGATTTACATGATGACAGCAAAGGTGAAATTCATGTTCTTCATGACCTTTTCTCTAGCTCTACTCTAACTTCTGGAATTGAACTACAGAAATCCTAAGTTTTCCCATGTCCCATGTGAGCACACAAAAAGTCCTGTTTTCAAAATGGCTTCCAATTCATAAGGCTGGGTAAGATACAATTACCTCAAAATTTTATATATATATATATATATATATGTATATATATATATATATATGAATATGTATGAATGAATGACTTTAACTGTGGAAATCTGTAAAAATGAACTACCACACAAATAATGCCTTCAATGATCTTTAATATAAATTGTTAGTAAGTGCCAGTTGAAGCAAAGATATTTTTACTGTCACCAAAATCTCCTGCCTTTGAAAGTTAGAATATGCCATATCAGTTAATGGGGGGGGGGGGGGGAGAAAAGAAAGGGGAGGAGGGTAAAGAGGAAAGCAAGAAAGGACACACAGAGGGAGAACAATGCTCAGCTAGCCACTCAAATGCTAGGATGTCAAGGAGAGCTAACTCCAACAGCATGTTGGGGTGTGGTGGAATCACCCTATTTGTACTGTTTTTCCAGACAGGGTTTCTCTGTGTGTCGCCATGGCTGCCCTAGAACTCTCTCTATAGACCAGGCTGGCCTGGAACTCACAGAGATCTGCCTGACTCTGCCTCCTAAGTGCTAGGACTGAAGAGGTAGGTCAGCACTGCCTGCCTGGCTAGGAAAGCACATCTTTAGCAAAGCTTCAGAGTGGATTCTGGGTTGAATTTTAAAACTAAAATACATGACTTGGTTTTTTATTTGTTTGTTTGCTTGTATGTTTTATTAAATCAGAATATTTACAATTGTTGAGGGAAGCTGTTGAGTTGAGGGCACAGTTCTATTGCACACATGAGAAAGTGTCCCTGTTAACTCAAGAGGCTGGGCATCAGTATGGCAATGTTGCAACTCAGGCAACTGACATCCACTTTTGAACAAAAGGAGATGTTTCGATGTCAGCTAATTGACCAAAAAACATGAGCTCTCCAGTTTACTTTTTAAACATGATTCTTCTAGAACACACTCTTTGGTGAGAGCCACCATCCCAAGTGAGAGATTCTTAAGCAGCCATTTATAAAGCAGACAGTATCTGAAAACAGCTGAGCTCACTGGTCCATGGAGCCATGTCAGCATTTACAGCATTTACAGATGGCTCTAGAGCTTCCAGAAAACTCTTTTTTATCAAGCACAAGCCTGAGTCATTTAAGGCAACTCCAATTGTTTATCCCATACTTCTTTCTTCTTGCTAATAAAGAGCTTCAACAAGAAAAGTCCCTACCCCATAGTGCTTCAGTTGGAATACATTTACAAAATTAACTTGAAAAAGATTGGAGTCGATTAGTTCCATTAGCTATTCCGTCAACAAACGCATCTCATCTAATCAGTCATAATTAGTGCTGATGTTGGATGAGAGGCTCACACAGGGAAGCTGGCCGACACACTGAACCGGCCCTCCAGGGATCTGGGTGAGATTGCTCTTCAGCTTCAAGTTGGAAAAGGAGAGCGTGCATTTGCTTTGGCCAAGTTGGCAAAAGAAACGTATGCCCAGCCACTCCTGGGTACAGGACTGTTTTGTGCGTGTTTAGCAAACTTGGCAGCCAGATTTTCATTTTCTCCAGGAATCTGGTCTAAATTCTAGAATCCTGGCACGTGGGTGAAGTCAAACGGCAACCTAACCTGTGCTTCTGATTTGGCTGCTTCTGTCCAGGAAGATTAGAGAGCATCACTCATCAAGGGCAGCAATAATTAAATTACTGTGCTTATGTGGCTTAATACAATCCACTAGACAATAGAGGAGAGGCCAAGCTAGTCATTGAGTCATGCCATACATCACCCAGACTGACAAGGAGGATGTTTCCGGGACAATTTGCTGCTCATAGGCATGGACCATCGGCATTGAAGCCGCCTGGGCTCCCTGTAACTCCAATGCCACTTTTACTCCCCTCAGACTTGTTATTTTAAATAACAAAGGGTAATTGGATTTTTGTTGTCATTTGTTCGGTTGTTGTTGTTTTTCTTTTCTCGTGTATGTAGTGCATGTGTGTGGGCATTTCATAAGCGTGAGAGGACACGCATGCACAAATCTTCCTGTACCTGCATGCATCATGCAGATGGAAGCCGGAGGCTGACATTATGTCCTCCTTACCAGCTCTGTCCCTCATGTATTGATTCAGGACCTCACACTGGTGAGCTCAGAACTCACCAGTTCAGCGTCAGCCACCTGAGCCCCGGGATTCCTTGTCTTGAGTGCCTGTGTGCTGTGTCCCAGGCAGTCCACCAGCCCTGCCCAGCTTTCCTACAGGAACTGGGGAATCAAACCGGGATCCTCAGGCTGGCACAAAAAGCTCTTTCACCCACTGTGCCATCTCACTGGCCACTGTTTGTTTTTAACCCCTGAAACTGTCTTTAGTTTTCCTAGAAAGGAAGAAGAAAACAGGAGCTGCCGTTACACTTAGCACCAATGATCCCCCAGAGCCTGCTCCACAGATGGAGCTTCCCTCTTAGGCTTGGATTTTTCCATATTTCCTTTTCAACATCAGCCCCCAGAAATGTAAATCTTCATTCAAAATCTTCTTCCTCTGTTTCCTTCCTTCCTTGCCTTCCTATGTCTTCTCCCCATCTGTCTCTTTCTTTTCTGTAAGATCAGGCTCTGCTGCTCAAGCTGATCTTGAATTCCTGGGTGAACTGATCTTCTTACTTCACCCTGTTGAGTAGCTGCGTCTACAAGGGTACCCTATCATGCCTGGATTTTGGTGACTTTTTTTTTAACCAGTAATGATTTATGTTTTTTCAAACACAATACCTTTGTACTTTATTATATATATATATATATATATATATATATATATATATATATATATATATATATATACTTTATATATATACTTTATATATATACTTTATATATATAATATATACATCTATACTTTATAATTGTATGGGGACATTAGGCTGTCTGTCTTGTTTCTGTTCTCTCATTTCTTTTAAACAAAACTACATCTCATCTAGGCCTTGCGTCAGTCTAAACTAGAGAAAAGTTTATGCGGGCCCTGCCTCAGCTTCCCAGGCAGCAAACCCGTAGGTTTGTGGCATCTGGTTATTTCTTAATCCATATTTAAGCATATTTCTTAACCCTTAGGCTTTGATTTCTACCCTCTTTTTTTCTACTGAAATTTAGCTTTTCGCGGCCTCTCCTCCCTAAACCAGACACTCTTCAACATGTTCCAGAACAGTTAACTAGGTTGACAACACATGATTAATCCTCTTCCTCCCCTGAGAACTTATAATATGCCATTTCTCTGGACATCCTCAGCAGCCTCTTGGGGTTCCCCTCCTCTGCCTCCTAACTATGAACTTGCTTATCTCCATAGCCCTTCAACCCTTTCCTCAGTCCCCCTTTGAATAACCATTCTGCTTCTCAATGAAACTGAGCTCATGGGGCAGCGTGGACAGTAATGTCCAGGGGGTCACTGAGGCTGAGACGCACGCTGCTCCAGCCAGGCAAATGCAGGCAGTAACACTCTGAAGGGCCGATGCTTTTTAACTGTAACTAACTCAAGTCACATTCTTGCGTTAAACCAAGCAAACACACATATCAAGTTATATGCTTAAGATTTTTCTTTTCATTAACTGAATGTCAAGCTCAGTTGTAGAACAAAGAAACAAACACGTACGTGTGGAAGAATAAATCGCAAAGCTAAAATGAATGTTTACAAGAAGAATAGATTTTCCAAGGAAAATGGCCCTATCCCTCTCCAAATGATTGCTTCAGATTTGTGTTACTTCATAGCTTTCCACGGGATTCTTAAAATCTATATTGAAAACCGGGTTCAAGTCACCTTCCACGCTTGTTTCCTTCCTGGATACCACCTCTGTAACTAGTCCCATGCATATAATAGGGCTCTGTCTTAAAATCCTGTGTCACTGTGATTCCTATTTCCTTTGATGATTGTGTTCAAGCAGTTGCTGGGCAGCCTCATGTTTACTCTTTCATCTATTTTCTTGTGTCTTCCTTCTCTTGATTACCCTTCCTCTAGTTCTCACATCATTTTTACATTTTTCTTACTGCATTTTCTTTTGGGAGAGACCTTCATGCCATGGCCAAAAGGAAATTTGCAAGATTCAGTTCTCTTTACCATGTGAGCCCCAGGTATTTAATCAGGTCGAAAAAACATAGCAGCAAACACCTTTATTCACCAAGACATCTCCCAAGCTCAAGATAATACTTACTTTCGTTTAAAGTATTCTAACTCTATCTAAAAGGCTTATTCTTGTCAACTTGGTTGAATTCAGAATCACCTAGGGGCTTAGCGAAGCACCTGATGAATGAAGGAGAACTCTCCTAACATTAATCATGTTAGATATGAGGGCTCTGATATAATCAATGTATAATATGATGACTTTATCAAGAACTGGTAAAAGGTAGGAAACAGGTTTCTAATTAGAGGAAGTGGGTCACTGAGGACATTTTCTTCTTGTTCTATCTTGTCTTGGAATATTAGCCCTTTCTCTGCTCCCAGTCTACCATGAAGAAGATCCTCCGCCAGTTGGTTTCCCCATAAGGTTCTTCCTTGCCACAGACCCAGAAGCACAAGGCCAAGTGGCCATGGACTGAGCCATCTGAAACTGTGAGCCAAGAGAAATAATTTCTCTTAGGTTGATTCTCTCATGCACTTGGTCACAGCAACAAAAATTAACTAAAACAAACATTTTGGTAACTTTTCTTCTTGTTGTGAAGGGAGGCCTGACAAAAGCAATATAGGGAAGGAAAGGTTTATTTTGGCTCACAGTTTGAGGGAACAACTACCATATGGAAAAGGCATGCCAGCACAAGTGTGAGGTCTGGTCACATTGTGTCTTCAATCAGAAAACAAGAGAGACCAGTGTTCGTTCTAGTTTGCTTTCTATGGTAGTAATAGAACACACTGACCAAAAGCATCTTGGGGAGGAAGGGGTTACATGTTCTACACACAATCCAGCCCTGAATGAAGAGAAGGTAGGAACTCAAGCAGAGGCCATAAATGAATGTTGTTTACTGTCCTCTTTTCTTATATAACCCAAGACCACCTGTCCAGGGGTGACACCGTTCACAGTGGGCTGAGCCCTCCCACATCAATCACTAATCAAGCAAGCACGCATGAAATGTCCAACAGGCATGCCCACAAGCCAATCTGATGGAGGCATTTTCCCAGCTGAGGCTCCCTCTTCCTAGATGATCTGAGCTTGTGTTCAGTCAACAAAAACTAGCCAGCACAAGCAATGGCTCCCAGTACTTTCCTCCTCTCCCCCTTTTAATTCGGCCTCAGACTTCATCCCATGATCAAGATGCTCAGTAAAAAGCTCAGGAACATTCTCCATACAGACCTAGATGTGTATCTGCACATTAATACCAGATCCAGCCAGGTGGACAATGATGATTAACCATCACAACATCCTACCCTTTTGCATAGACATAAATCACACATAATTTTGTCATCTTTATCATTTCATAAGCTTCCTCTGACTCCCAATATCTACCACAATGCGATAGAATTCTCCAGCCTGGCAAATATAATCTCACTGTTCTCTGACTCTAACCTGCAAAGTTTTTTAGATGCTCACAAAACATCCTCACTGAAATCTTGTGTTGACATTAAATTATTCCTGTGTGTAAGCGGAAAAGTGAGGATCCAGTCCATGAACCACGTGAACACCTCAACAGGTAAAATTTGCTTCAGAAATCTGTTCTGGCTCTCTCTGAGAGAAGAGCCTGCCTCCCAGAGCTGGCACGTATTAACTGGGATCCATCGTCTACTGCAGAGGCAATAAGATCCAACTGTCCACCAGGGCCCTCTGTCCCTGCGCTGCACTGCTGCCAGCTCCCTTGTGCCCTGCATTTCCATGTATGTGCATGCTTTTGCCCCTGTGTAATCTCAGCAGGAACCAATGAACCTAGGATATTAAAATGTAATGTGCTCAGATCTTTGCCTTCAAGATGAGGCCCTGAGCTGCTGCCATCAGCTAGAAAATCTGTAATCTAATTTAGAAGCAGTGGGCCATGCTGTCTCTTCTCAGATGCTTTCCTGGGGCCCTCCACTCTTCTACGAGGTCTTTACATCTACATCTCGAAACAGTAAGGCAGTTGGGATTTTTGTTGTTGTTCTGTTTTATTTTTCTTCCACTTTACCATTGCAAGAGAGATTCACTTAGCAAAGGCAGGGAATGTGAACTCCACTCTTCAGCTGTCACTCTGTTGAAATGCCACAGTGCACAGTGACTTAGCTTTAATCTCTCTGATTCTACTCTAGCAAGACCCTGTACCCTCTCTGGCTTTTTCTCAAGACCTTGGAAGAAGGTCTCTGTCCCTGGCGCTTTACAGACAAGTGTCATGTCCTATGTTGAACTATCTTAAACAAAAATCTCTAAACTGACAGTCTTCATGTTCTGAAAGATTTCTTACCCCACTATCTTTATGTTAAAACCTTCATGGACTTGAAGCATAGTTATATTAGATGTGAAAGTTATTAGACATAATTCTGTCTAACAAGCAACTGGATTAAATCCAACTGAAGATAGAACCTGGAGCTACAGACAGACGAGTCCCCGAACAATCTAGTCAGGATCTGAGAGACTCCAAATGCCATGGGAGCTTGAAAATTTCCCAGTACTGTCCTGTCACCCTCCAAGAAATTGGCAAAACATTTTAATTTCATAAATGAAATTTCACTGAATACGATGGCCATTTTATTGTGTATTTTATAGGCTAGCATACCAGACACATACCCACAGAGAGAAACAATGTGACAAAGAAATGTATCTAACAAACACTGCAGAAACATAATAGAATAATGCTGGCTGATAGCTGAAAGCTGTCTGTTGTCATTTAGAGAGGAAAGAAACCCCACAGCTTCATGTCTTTGAACACCTGGCCCCCAATTGGTGGCACTGTCTGGAAGATTGTGGAATCTTTAGGAGGTGAAGCCTTGGTGGAGGAAGTGTGGGGGTAGGGCTTTGTGCCTTTTATGGCCTCACTTCCTGTTTTCTCTCTCTGATTCCTGACTGCCAGTGCAACAGAGCCTCCCATCCTCCTGTCCAACCTCCCCATCCTCCTGTCCCACCTCCCCATCCTCCTGTCCCACCTTCCCTGCCATGAGGGCCATAATGGAACTGTATCACAGATGAGCAAAAATAACCCCCCACTTCCCTGCCATGAGGGCCATGATGGACCTGTATCACAGATGAGCAAAAATAACCCTTGCTTTTTTAAGTTGCTTTTGTCAGAGTGTCCTGTCATAACAACAAAAAACGAAACCGATACAACCTCTCTCCAGCAACTTCCAAATTTGACACAGGAAAGAAAAAGCATAGAATGCTCAAGACTGTGACTCACAAGCCACCTAGTCAAATCTTCAGTGGTCCTGGAAAACGCCAGCAGGATGTCTTCTCATTACTATTTAAAAGATTCCCAACAATACGAGCATAATGACTTACAGTTCTTAAAATAACATGCTTGCTGTTGTAGAATTTAGAAGAGAGCCCAGACAGAAAGCAAATAACAGTCTCAGCCCAGAGGAAGGACTAGCAGGCCAGAAAGAAGTGTTGGAGGTTCCATGGCCCCAGTCAATTCAGTCTAAACAGCAGAAAATAAATAAACCTCCAAATTATGTTCAGACCTGAGTTTCATCCAACCACAACCTTGAGATGACCTTGCCAAAAAGAAAAAGAAAAGAAGGAAAAGTGTCCAGTTGTGGCCGAGACTTAACGTCAGTCTTCCAACCTCAAATGACTTAATCAAAAAATTCCTCACAGGCATATCCAGCTCTCTGGATTTTAGCTGATCCTAGATGTGTTGCCAGGTTGACAACCAAGATTAAGCAACCCAACAGGTTAAAAACAAACAAACAAACAAAAACAAAATGGTGAGGCAAGAGGTTGTTCCGGGGAATCCAAGACAGGTCAATCCCTACAGCGTGTGGGCCAGCCACCTAGCCTACCGGCAAACACCAAGCCAGTGAGAGACAGTGAAAAACGTGGGTTGTGACTTAGGAAAGACGCTTGGGGTGTCTTCCGGTTTTCCCATGCATGCACCTGCACAAACATACAAATTTACATATGCTAAAAACAGTAGTATGAAACCGGACATGATGTCACTCACACCTGTAACCCAGGCACGTGGGAGGTTGAAGGAACAAGACTGTAACCTGAAGGCTAGCCTATGCATGAGAACCCAACCAAAAATAATCAGAGTGCTAGCATGGCCTCGAAATGCATGCTGTAAGCCCTCGATCGGGATGGAGGAAAACAGTGAGAAGTTCAGTGGTAGGTTGTTACTAAAATATCCTTAATCAGAACTCAAAATACACAACTCTTCTTCTCAGCCCAGAACAGTGTTCTCATTCCTCTAAAATAGCAAAGATTCCCTGCAGATCATCAAAATAACTTTTCAAGCCTGATTAAAAGGCATATCGGTTTCGAGAAACGAGGTTTATTTTTCAATCTCATTTTCCTCTGTGAAAACCTTTATTAGAATCTCAATTCTGTGTCTGACCGTATAATTTAACAGAACGCTGTGCTTCCATAAGACTGTTTCCATCACAGAGTAGATTGTTCATCGTGAATATAAATATAATCCATAGGCTTCAACAAGATTTGGTACACTTTGGAGACTATCTTAAAATAAAGTATATAAATTGTCACTGAAAATTACACTACCACATTACCTGTATTTCGGATTGTACTGAATAAGCCTTTCATATACTCAACCCATTCGACAGAGATAATTAGATAGCACAGGAAACGCTAGCATTATAAAATCAGAGAATTTAGGACTCCTTGTGAGTTGTAACTGCCAATCAGGTTCAGATAACTGTGATGCATGGCTGCCACCTACTGGCGAGGATTAAAATTTCCATGTCTTACCAACTTCTTTGCACTGTGACCAGGCCAGGCTTTCCCCTCCAGCTGCACCACCTAAAGTCAGGTGAGCTGCTTACGAATGTTTTTGAAAGGAAACCACACAGAATGGTTTTCCCTTAGTCATGAAGTCTTGCCTTGTCTATGCATTAAATACCAGGGGTATTTTGTAAGTTTGTGGGGCAGCAACTGCCTTCTATTCTCTAATGTTTTCTATCCACATCCCCTGAAACAACACCTGGATGATCATGTTAAAAGAAGAAGAAATGAGCAAAGTGGTAACAGTTTTAAGACAGTGTAACATGTTGGCTGATAACCTACAGTTTAAATGTGAAAAGACATGAGCTAAAACTGACTTCTTTTTTTATAGTCTATGTTGGTCCTTTCACATGTTTAGTTTTTCTCTTTTTGAGACAAGATCTTGTGTGTCCCAGGCTAGCCTTGAACTCACTGTGTAGCCAAGGATGACCTTGAACACTTGATCTTCCAGTCTACGTCTGCTGGGTGCTGGGATGAACACACCTGGCTTTGTTTATTTGTTCTTTAGCCTTGGCTTGTTTATGTACAGAATGGGATAAGCCCCAATGCAATTAGAAAAATTAAATGAAAATGCTTTATAAAGGACTTGGCCCAGAGTAAGTATAAGGTAACAATGCCATGGTCTTAATGCCACTGAGGGATCTTTGGGGAACTTAATAAAGACATTAGGAGTGTTAAGTGTGCGTGTCAAGTGTTCTTCACTCTAAGGTTTCCCACGTTCTCAATTCCCAGTCTACATCTTACTACAAAATCCTACATCTCCACTGAGCACAGGCTTCGCGCAGGTATGCGCTGAGCGTAAGTGTTCACACAGCCACAGATCCTTGGGGTTGTTAGAAGCTGGGCTGCAATATTCAAATCACTATTTTAAAAATCTCTAACAGCACTCAGAATTGCTTGACTAGTTCTGAGCTCTCCCTGGAGGGGTCTGCAGAAGTGTTCATTTCTATTACAGCAGATATTACATTTTGTTGCCTGCCAAGGACCCGTCTGGTATGCTCAGGGAACTATCGGCCCGTGTGCCTCTGCTAGAATGTCAGTCGGACAACAGGACTGCAGTCAGCATGAGTTCTGCCTGTTTATGGGGCGCAGCACAGGCGAAGAATTGGTGTTGACCCAGCGGCGCAGTGACATGACACAGAGCCCACGTTCTTTCCTCCACATCCCTGCTGCAGCCATATTCTATTTTGAGGCTGCTGGCTTTGCTCCTAAGACATTTCTAAGACGACATAATTGGGTCCCCATGGTATTCTCATTTACATTGCTTGGAGAGAGCACAGTTCCCAAGGACTGTAGGAGGGATACGAAAGGAGCATGTGTGAGTGTGTGCATATGAAGACCAGAGGAGAGCCTTGCTCCTGCGTTGAGACAGGGCTTCGCACTGCCCTAGAAATGACAAAGTAGGCTAGCTTGGTGAGCCCTTGGCAACCTCCTGTCTCTGCTGCCCCAGTGCTGGAATGACAAGCCTGCCAGCACACATGCAGTTTTTCATAGGGGTTCTGGGTCCTCATGCTGCCATGGTAATCACTTGATTACGTCACACCCTCAACCCCTCAAGGACTTCAGAGGAGGGAGGAGGACCCTTCCCACAAAGCTCTCACAAGCAATTTCTCTTGACTCCGATTTAAATGCTAAAACAGTCATTATCCATCACCTGGCAAGCTCCTAAGATTAACCTGTTACCTGAGAGCCTAAATCAATCAGGATCCATCTGTAAGGGCAGATGGGACCACCTTTGAGTGACATGGACTGCATGGAGGGGAGGAGACTGCATCTCCTTTGAACATGGAGGCTGTCCTCCCAGAAATTCACATGGGAAAGGCCTGATGTCTGTTGGTCATGAGAGGTGCTGCAGGTCTTTAGGATTGGTGCTGGAGTCTAGTGAGAAGTCCTGGGTCACTGGGGAGAGATGCCCCAAAAGAATTGAGAACTTTGTCCTCTTCAGCTTCTAGCTCAAACCATGACCATTTACTCTGTCACGGTCACCACCATGAAGTACCTCCATTTCCAGAAAGCTAAAACCTGGGACCAGGTCATCTTGGACGCGAACCTTCATAACCTTGAGCCAAAGTAAGCCTGGCTTTTAAGTCACTTGTGTTGGGTATGTCCCCATAGTGACAGAAAGCTGACTAATGATGGAACAGTCTGGTTCCCGTAAAAGGACAAGAGACTGGAAGCGAGGCAAGCAACTAAAACCCCCCACAACTGGCACACACAGACGTTACCTTCAGTATTGAAAAAAACAATGTCACATGTTGAACTGTTTGTGCTTTGTTTTTTTTTGTTTGTTTGTTTGTTTTGTTTTGTTTTAATGACTTTTTTAATCTGGGAAAGCCGGGCATAGTGGCACATTAATAGTAGTAGATGCCAAGGTGGGAGAGGCATCTCATCCCAGAAGCTTGAGGCCACTGTGGCAACATAGAAGACCCTGTGAGGAAAATAAAATACCCCAAAATTCAAGTGTGTGTGTGTGTGTGTGTGTGTGTGTGTACGAAGGTATACGTGTGAGCAGTATTTGTGTGTGCTTGTGGAAGCCAGAGGTCAACCTCCCGTGCTTTTCCTCAGGAGCCATACATCTTGTTTTTTGAGACAGGGTCTTTTCATGGGTCTGAAGCTCGCCAATCCAGCTACAATGGCCAGTGAGCACCAGGAATGCTCCTGTCCCTGCTCCCAAACACAAGCATGTGTCACTATGCCTGGATTATTATTTTCCTCTTGTTTATGCAGCAAGTCCCCAAAACACATTAAGAGTATACTTTCTGACACTCTGCATACGAAGAATCAATACGTACTGGCCGAAACGTCTCGTTTAGGTCTGTATTAACACAATCCCTGTGAGTGCTTAATAAACACTATACTGCTGTGTCTGAGTCTCTAGCTGCCCATGTGTGAACGAAGACGACACAGGAAGCAGCCACATGTCCTTCCACAGGATTCACTCACTCTGGTCTATCTACATCCTCGTAATCGTGGTTTGGGGCTTTTGTCTATTTGGCATAAGCCACAGTCATCTAGAAAGAAGGAACCTCAACTGAGAGAGCGCCACTAGCAGATAGGCCTGGAGGCAAGTCTATGAGGCACCTTCTTGATGAATGATTGATGTGAGAGGACTGGGGGCAGTTGCACACCCGGACAGGTGGCCCGGGGTCAGGCAAGAAATCAGGCTGAGCAAGCCATGAGAGCGAGCCAGTAAGCAGTGTTCATCCGTGCCTCTGCCTCAGTTCCCACCTTGAACTCCTGGCTTGAGTTCCTGCCCTGACGTCCCTTCAGGATGGACTGTAATATGGATGCATAGGCCCAGTAAAGCCTTCCTCCCCAAGTTGCTTTGGTCACAGTGTTTATCGATGAAGTAGAAAGCACACTGAGACAGTCATTCATGGCTGTACTGGCCTCTGTTCTGAACTACTGTAACAACTGACAAAACACATGGAGGTGAGGCAGCTTCCCGACTCCCTGAGCTTTCACTGGGGAGACAAGGCAGAGAAGAAAAGAGTGAAAAAATAGGGCAGCACATGGTTGCTAAGCAACCGTGGAATGGAACAAAGGAGGAGGCATCTGGGCAGTGGGAGTTGGTTGGTGAGGGGGAAGGTCAGCTTCAAACTATGTGTAGAAGAACAGGTGTGGTTTAAAAGGTAGATGAAAATGAGGAAGGCAGTATTAGTGAGCATTGTGGCTCAGGACTTGGTTTAACATGTTTACAAAACTAAGCAAATAAAAGTGGTGGTGTTGTGTGGACACTGAGAATAATAGTTTTATGTATGAGAATTTCTGAGAGGCCCAGTCCGCATGCACAAGTGTATGCATGCAGAAATCACAGTGGTACTATTTCTCAGCCACTTATTTTTGAGACAGAGTGTGGAATAAAAGGGCAATGGAAAAACACCCTGACCCTGTCTTCACCCAACCCCAAGCCCAAGGACAAGAAAAGGAAACCTGCCAATCCTTGAGCTTGCTATAAGAAACCCACCAGTCCATGAGCTCACCCAAGCTCAGGTGGAGGGGGGAACTAAAATTTCACCAGTCCTCACACTAGAACCCACCCTGCCCCCACCCCCAAGAAATCCTGTATAAACCCTGACTCCTGCTCAGTTCCCTGCTACTTCTCACTAAGGCAGAGCCAACCCCCCTCTTGGAGTTTTCCCTCCCAATAAATGTCTTGTGTGAGTTTGCTGTGCAGTGTTGTGGTGTTCCTTGACTCCCAACTGCCGGTATACCTCTCTGGGGCAGAGCTGTAACACTGTAACTGGGGACCCCCTGCCAGAGAACTGTTACACTTGCCTTGGTGAAACCCTCTCCTGCAGCAGCCAGAGCAGAGCTGAGATGTTTTTATAGCGGAAGCCTTTCCCTTCAGAACTTTAACACTTTACACGGAGTCTCTCAAATACCTGTAACTAACTAGGTAGGCTAGGCTGGCTGGCCAGTGAGAGCCCCACAGATCTGCCTGTCCTGTTTCCGGCCCTAGTGCTGGGATTATGGTGTTTGATGGTGTGACGGCTGCAAGTTCCTGTGGCCCACCCAGCTGCAGCACTGTGCTCACAATATTTCCTATAATCATCACAATAATGCTAGAAAAAGGTGCCATCAGCAGTGGTCCACGTTTTACGCTCAACCTTCCTTGCCCTAAGTAAAAAGGAAATGATCACCCTGCTTAGCGCCTGTTCCTGCAGCTTCCAGAGCACCTTTGTCACAGCTCGCTGCTTCTTGGAAGAGACCTATTCCTCACGCGCTTGAGTGCCTGCTCATCCCCAATGACCGGACTCAGAAAACAAGATTGTTCATTGCCAACCTGCACCTTCAGTACAAATGCAAGTGGCTTTCTGCTCCCACCAGTCAGGCCTTCCTCAGGTAGGGAATGATGTGTGGCTTGACCACTTAGATTATCTACTCGTTAAATAGAATCATCGTCACAGGAAAATGTTGGTGTTTCTTATCAGCTACTGAGGTTGGAAAGTGGACATATTAGAGAGAAAATGCAGAGGCAGCTTTTCGCTTTCTATCTTGAACTAGATCGAAGGACTTGATTGGAAAATTATGTAACCCCTATCCTAGGTCACTTACAATTCTGCATTTGATTTCACTGGAGAGAAAAGAGAGAAAAGGAGAGAGGAGAGGAGAGTGAAAGGGAAGGAAAGAAAGGATAAAAGGGGGGGATAGATAGATAGATAGATAGATAGATAGATAGATAGATAGATAGGACGCATGACAGAACATTGACAATGTAAATGTAGGCCAGCAGAGCAGTTGGGAGGTGGGCATGCCTGGATAACTTCCCACCCTCCCTGGTGTACATATGGATCCCCATCACCTATAAGCCAGCATTTCCTGATAGCTAGTCCAACCAGCCTCTACCTGGAGCTCTTCTGATAGTTTCTGGGGTTCAGGCATGCATTCCTCATCGTGACAGCAATGTGAAGTACTGACATACACGCTACCAAAGCTCCTCAGCATAGCTCACTCAGAAACAGAGTTGCTGTCACTCGTCAGTAATTGCTGAGCGCTCCCCAGGAAGCCACAGACCAGGACTGCTGAACTCTACCAGCCACCATTTCCTCCCCTGCAATTGTAAAAATGCCTTTTGATCCGTGACCTGCATTTAAAAACTGACATCTGGTGGCTAGGGTGGTAATTAGACATCATTTAAAAGTTATTTCTGCCTTGTTAACTGGGTTGCTCTGTGATCAAATTAAGGGATAATTTAGAGGAACTCAGGCATATTGATTGTATAATCCATAATGTATATAATTAATAACTAACCCTAAAAGCACGATGTGAGGGATGGTAAGGATTCACATTAGACAAAAGTTGGGGCCTAGATGGCACTTTTCCCCCAGTGTTTTTCATTCACAGCACATACAAAGGAAAGCTTTCAGCTTCCCTGGCAGAACTTGGCAACGCAGATACGTTACTTAAGACTTGAAAAGAGTAGACAGGTGTCAAGTGGTGTCTTAGTTTCTTTTCCTGCCACTGACAAAATATCCTGGCAAAGGCAGTTTAAGGAAGAAAGAGTTTGAGTTTGTCCTGGCTCATGGTTGAAGGTGCAGCCCGTCATGGGGGAAGGGAGGGTCAAGGCAGGCTGGTCTTAATCTGTTAGTGCTCAACTCACTTTCTCCATTTTATGTGGTCCTGAATCTCCTGTCCAGGGAATGGCCTTGCCTACAGCTAAGACCCACGTCAATGACCACAACCAAGAAAACCTCACACAGACATGCCCAGGGCCCAAAATCCTCCATCGGTATGTACAAGAGGCCCATCTCCTTGGTGATTTTAGATTCTATCCAAGTGACAAGACCAAGTGGAAGAAGCCTTTCTCTGGGTGCCTGGAGCCTCATCTTTTTTGTATGGGACCTTCAGCTGCTGGTTTCTTAGTGATAGTATCACCCCCCAATTTTGATTCACAGAAGGGGCTTGTCCTAGCCATGAGGGTGCAAGTTGATGTACTTTGCAATGAGCTGGTACTAACAATTAGGCTGTTTATCCTCATTCCTCAAAGATAACAAAGTACCATGTTGCTATAAAAATGACAGCTATGTACCCCTTGAATCTTCCTCTGCTGTTTCAAGCCACCGCAGGTCCCCCAAGATATGATTGCCTACAAACCCCAGCATAATTTATTATTAGTTAATATTGCTGTCCCAAACTACTTTCTGTTCTCCTACTTGTCACTAGGCTAGGCCTTCCTTGACACGAAAGCACAGAAGCTGGCACTTCAGGTAAGTATGAGGTTCTTGTTCTGTGATGTCAGTGTGGCAGACCAGGGTCTCAGAGAGTCTGTGGTACCAGGACAGGAAGAACTCTGAGAAGTGAAGAAAGCTGGGGCAGACAACACAGAAGAGCAGTGAGTCAGAGAAGAGTGTTCTTGCCCATCTGCATTCTCGAGGAGGTGTATGGCCTGGCCAGGACCCGCACAGCTGCCTGGGTACCTCTGCTACTTACTGCCCTTTCCTATAGCCACTAGCCCATTTTGTGTTGGGAAAGCGACATCGTAACATCAGCTTGCACCTTCTATTTGCTGAGCTCAGCCCTCTGCTGTGACCTTAGTCCGTTTTTTAATACTTGTTTGCATTGTATCGTGTGTCACTCCCATATAAGTGTATGTGCAAGTGAACACGTGGATGTGTTTGCCTATGTGGGCACTCACAGAGGTCAAAAGCGGGTGTTGGGTGAGTTCCTCTGTCAGTCTCTGCCTGTTTCTTTAACACTAAGTCTCTCCCTGGACCTAGGACTGGTGTTTTCTCAGCTATACTGAAAGCCAACAAACATCAGAGTTCTTCCTGTCTCTGTCCACCTGGAAGCTAAGGTTACAGGCATCTGGGAGCCATCCCACTTGCTACCTGGGTACAGGGAACCAAACTTCAGTCAGTGTGCTGGTACTGCAAGTGCTCTTAAGATTTGTTTTATTTTTACTTTTTGGACAGGCTCTCACTATTCAGCCCTCACTGGACTGAAACTCAATATGTCATCAGGCTGGCCTCAAACGCACAGAGATCCTCCTGCCTCTGCCTCCTGAGCACTAAGATTACAGTCATATACCACCTTGCCCAGCTCAGTAAGTGCTCTTAACTGCTGGACTACCTAGCCAACCCTTTTCTAAGCATTTTTCATATACTGTTTTGTATATTCAATAAGTAAAATAACCCTTTTAACATATGGTTCTAATCTCAATACATGAAAGACAGAGGTAGGAGTTCAAGTCTTTGTTGGCTACATAGGAAGTTTGAGGTAGCCTGGGCTATTAGAGACTCTGCCTCAAAAAAAATATATTTCAAAAGCTCTGGTGACGTACGCACCATCTCCAAGAACAGATAAGGACCTGAGAATGGACAGATTCAATGTTCAACCCCAAGTCCTTCAGCTAGAAAACGGTGGGATGAGGTGCCTGGGACATGCCAGGCATGGGCGCTGAGCTTCTCTGAAACATGTACCTTGCTACACATCCTAAGAATCTCTTTTCTTCTTAACAAGGTTGTAAAGTAGAATGGGAGAGAGATTAAACATAGCTAGTAGTCCATTTTAAACTAGTTCCTAGGCAGTGTTCTATTTTAATAGACTCTCCCATGGTAATCAGCTTAGGCTACCGTAAAAGCTACTACAGATGAGGTCGTTAAATCATGGAAACAACTTTTCTCACAAATACAGAAGCTTCGGTACAATAGCAAAGCTGGCATTGGCATCTTCCAGGGCTCCCTCCTTGAGCCATCTTATCCACAGAGCTCCCTGTGGTCTTTTTGTTGGTGTTGTTTTCTGTGTGTTCAGTGTTTTGCTGGATATGGGTCCACTGCAATGACTTAACCTTAACTGCCTTTTTAATACCTGCGAACACAGTCTCTAAAGGAAAGAATTTAACCTTTGAACAGAATGTGCGAAGAAAATTCAGCCCAGCCTTTAGCACCCTCCCTCTCCACACACAAATGCTTATCTTTTATCTCTAAACTTTCAGCAAAATCTTCTAGGTACTGTCTTCAACAAGAGAAGAGGGTTGGAAAATTAAAGACAAAGTCGCCTTCCGCATATGGGGCCAGTGACAACTTTAGAAAGGATGAGGGCTGTGGGAGGTTGGCTCAGTCGATAAAGTCCCTGATGCACTAGCATGAAGACCCGAGTCTGATCCCCAGAAACCACATTAAATAGCCAGGTGGAGTGGCACCTGCTTGCAGTCTCAGGACTGCCAGGTGGAGATAGGTAAAAACTACTCACTGGCCAGTCTGGCCAAACTGGTCCAGCGTCAAATTCAATAAAAGACCCTGTCTCAAAAGACAAGATACGAAGAAACTGAAGAAGACTCTGGCCAACACAGACATGCACACAAACATGCATCCACACACATGAACACGTACACACACAAGCACACACACATACAAAAACACTCATACTGTGCAAAGTGCTTGTCATGACAGCATGAAGACCAAAATCTACCTATTAAAAAAAGAAAAGCCCGATGTGGTGGCATACCCTTGAAATCCCAAAACCGAGAGGCAGAGACGTGAAGATCCCTGGGTTCACTGGCCAGCGGCCTACCTAAATCAGAAAGTTTCAGGCCAACAGAGACCCTCCCTCAGAAACAAGGTAGTTGTCACCTGAGGAACAGCACCTGGGTTGACCTCCGGCCTCTGCATTCACACACACATAGTACATACACGGCGTATACTGTACACACACACACACACCTGCACACATTTATTTGTTTGTTTGTTTGTTTGTTTTCTCTTTATTTTAAAAATGAAAATTACTGGAGCCAGCAAGATGGCTCAGCTGGTAAAAATGACTGTCACAAAGCCTGATGTTGCGTTCCATCCCTGGAACTCAACATGGTAGAAGAAGAGAACTGACTCCCTCAAGTTATTCTCTGGCCTCTTTGTGTGTACCATAGTGACATGTCCCACAGACATACAAATAAATAACTGTAAAACATAATAAGATAACCAAAAGTACAAAACTATATCCTGAACAGCCCCAGTCCAGTTCTGTAAAATCTACTAGACACACAGGACAGGATGAAAACAAACATCAAAGGGTAGAGACAAGGACACAGCTCTCTACTGACTGAGGGGGACAGTGCTGGAAACCGCAGTGTGTAGCTGAAGAGACCCCATAGGCTTGTGGCAAGTCTCAGGCTCAATCCTCTACGCAACAGAAATTCAAATTGAAGATATATTAGTAAATCTCCTCACAACTCACAAGGATTTCCATTAAAAAAAAAAAATCACTGGGTTCTTCTAGCTTTAGATGAGGCAAGGAAATCAGTTATATAATAAGTGAATCTTGTTCACACTTAACCGAACTCTCCTATGTCACTAGTAAAGGTCATTTCTTCCAACAGTGAAGAGGAAGGTATCCTTTGGTTCTAGTGCTAGATGATTAGCAGGTCTGAGGAGCTAACTGACAGGCCAATTCTGCCAGTTTGTGTCATATACCAACTGGTCAGCACATCTGGTCAGTGGAACAACTGTCCAGAATGCTACGTCAGATCAGGCAAGCTAAAAAAGACATCAACGATTCAGTTAAAAAGTGTGTGTGTGTGTGTGTGTGTGTGTGTGTGTGTGTGTGTGTGTGTATGAGCATGTGCCTTGAGAAGGTGGCAGGGAGAGAGAGAGACAAACTTAAGCCAACACAGTTTTTACATTGTGATTTTTGTTTTTGAGACAGGGCTTCATGGAGTCTAGGATAGGCTTGATATCACTGGGTAATTAGAGATGACATTGAACTTCTCACCTTCTTGTCAGCCTCTTAAGCCATGTGCCACTAGGCCTGGTTCTGAAGCGATGAAAAGAGAACTCGGGGTTTATGCGTGCTAGGCAAGCACTCTACAAACCAAGCTCTAGCCCCAGCCCCCAGACAATGATGTGGCAATTGTTTCTCAGACAGACAGTAACGTGGATGCTCGGCAGGTGAAGTTTCTCATATCTTTGGAATCATGTGGAACAAGTGAGTGCAGGAAAAGCAAAAACAAATGCAGCCGGTGAAGGAGAGGAAGTAAAGGAAATATTTTCCAGGACCGACATTGCAATCTGTCATCCTCCTCCGGGTGAACATCCGGCCCTGCAGATGCTGATCATTAAACATGGCTCCTGTAGGAGAAGAGGGAACTAGAGCAGAGAATCAAAGTGCCAAGAACAAGTGTGAGGCCATCTGGGGACCAAGGTCAACAGGAGGATGAGACTCAAAATTCAACAGCATACCACCAACCTTCGGTTTCCAGCAGGAGGCCCTGGCCGTGGCAGTGCCAGCATTAAGACAGAGACGTGGGTTTTATCACCAAGGCCATGAGTGCTTCCAAGAAAACTTGGAAACCAATCAAATGGAGCAGTTAATGCTGGCGCTTGTTAAGGAGCAAGAATTAGTCAAGGGGAGTTCAAGCAGCAAGCTCTGAGGCACTGGGCAGGGTTTGGAAAGGAGCCAGCTGGTAGCAGGTTGAGAACTCTGTGGGGCTTAATATTATTGTCTGCTTGACAGGCGGTAGACTCACTGAAGAGACAGGTCTCTGGGCATGCCTGTGATGGGTTGCCTACACTAGGGTAATTGAGATGGGGAAGACAACCCTAAGAGTAGATTGCAGTCACTGCACTGAAGGAGAAAGCTAGCTGAGCACTAGCCTTCATCCGTATCTTCCTAACAGTGGCTGCAGTGTGACTAGCTGTTTCATGCTCCCGTACCATACCTCCCCTACCTGGATGGACTGGGAGCCCTCTAACTGGGAGCCAAATAAATTCTTCCTACATTGCTTTTGTCAGGTATTTTGTGTGACAAAAACAAGCAACAAGAAAAGAAACCAAAACATGAAAAAACTATCCAAGAGCCTATTGGAAATCTGGGAATGGGGAAATAGTCCCTCTAGCCAATGTTTCCTTCATAGCACCACCACCAAAACTCAACCAGGGAGAAGAAGATGAGGAAGATGGTGACACAAAGGAAAGGGATAATTAGGTTGAGTGAGTGTAACTAGTCTGTCTGCACTGGGCCAGGACCAGCTATAGAGTGAGAAGGAGCCAGGAAAAGGAATACTTCCCACTGTTGCTACAGAATTTCATTTCAAAACAGGCATGGGGAGGTGTAGTGAGTGGTACATATCGGAGGCCTGGCAGGGAGATGGGAGGAGGGTTTGCTGCTTATAATGTTTAATTTCTGCAAAACAAACTATGTTTAGAAACCCAGCCCTGAGCTTGCAGATGCCATCAATTCTCCTACTGAAGCCACCCAGGAAAACTAAGATTGACTGCTTTCGGTCTGAAAATATCACCCTGTCCTAAGCCACTTGGCTTGTCACATATCCTAGTAAAAACCAGGATGTAGCCAAAGAGCCATCCTTTAAAGCCATGGATTTTTCCTGTTCCTTAGCTATGACAACGTGCCAGGGTTAGAGTCCTTCAGGAGCTGTATTTCTGTCCTCACCTGTGCACTGACTCTGTGTCCACTTCTTGCTCCTACTCCTTGCTCCTACTGTCTTTTGAGGTTAGTGATGCTGATTTGAAATGAACAATATTCTCCTGAGAGTGTGGATGTTAGGGTTGAATTCCAGCCGTATAGTTTTCTAATGCAGCTCTAACATCCTTGCTGTTTATAGTGACTGAATATCAACTCACTGAATGTCATTTGAATTTTTCCCATAAAAGCAAAATTACATATAGCAATTATATTGAAGAAAAATAAAATAGTAAAAACACAAATAACACTTAAAAACCCAACAGATACATGGACAGACTAGCAGGAGAAGGACAGAATAGGGCCAAATGTGAGCATATACTCTTAATATATGAAACGTCATAATAAAGACCACTTTTTTATATTAACTAAAAACTAAATGTAAGAAAATAAAGAAAAAAGGACCCTCAGATGTATAATAGCAAAATATAGGAGGTTATAGGACGGCATGATACCTTACACACATACACATACCATATATGATATACAGACAAAGAGGACATTGGGTTTCTGACGCCCTACATCTACCCCTGAGTACCTTAATCACAGGTGTGTACACCACCAGTCCAGTTTCGTGCAGTGGGGATGGAAGCCAGGGCTTCATATATGCTAGGCAGGAACTCTCTGCCAACTGCTGATACTTCCTCCACACATACTTGATATTATGTTTCTACTAACACAAACCATCTCAAAGATGGAAGTGTCTTCTTCTCTTAAGGACTAGGGTCTCTGAGAGGTGACATCACCTAGGGTAAGGGAAGAAAATAGATTCATTGGAAGGACACTGCAAGGGTCTTATGGATCCCCATAAGACTTCATTGGTAATTTTCTACATTGCTCTACAGCCGTGACGCCTAATAGATTCACGTGAACTTAAAGTGGAAGCCTCTGGTTTCTTACAAGACTCAGTTGAGTCACGGGATGTTTCCCTGGAGGCTGGCTTGTGAGAGGGCATGGAATGTTTTACTATGAGCTGTCTCATGTGAGAGGCACGACTTTGGCCAGCTGAGAACATCTGCAGGTGGACTCTGAAGAGGAGATGTAGAAGTCCATGGACAGAGAGACTTTGCTCTTTGGATCAACATCGCCGTGCTGACATTTTCATGCTTGGACACTTGACTTTGAAGAGAAAAATATTCCAGAGAACTTCTTGGGGCAGTCCAGCTGAGTCTTGCTGATTTTCCTGATCTTCTGAATCATCCTGATTCATGTGGCTGTTTTGTGTTGGCCTTTGGACTAGACTGTTGGTATCCAGGCAACAAAAAATGGACTCATCCGAACGAATTACTTCTAAAAAGATCTACAATCCCCTTTACCTAATAATCTTCTTTCTTCCCTACCTCTGGTCAGTGGGTGGAAGGGAGGTAGAAGCATTGAAGAACCTTAAATAAGTAGGTTAAGTGAAAAATCTAAGCCTGCAGTAACTTAAAATATAAGCAATACTTAGACAAGTTATGGTGGGATCTCTGGGTGGACTCTGGGTGGAGTCCATGAATAAGAACACTTACAGAGTTCCTTTGCTGCTTTTCAAGCATAGCCATGAACTGAGATGTCCTAGATGGTAGAACTAATAATAATCATTTTTTATTCTTAGGTCAACTTCCTTTTTCTTTTCTTTTTTGCTCAAAAATTATAAAATTGCAAGAAGAAAGAATGTAAGCGGCACTGTTTATATTGACAAGTTAGCACTAGGTTAAAAGTTAGCCAATGTCAAGAAAGCAGTGTCATGCTGAAGGCGGCAAAAACAGGCTGAATTCCAATGATGTCAACAGCTACCCAAAAGGTGTTTTGTCACACCATCCAGGGTTGTGATGGAAAATGCTTAACCATGCAAATAACAGCCAGACAGAACCCAGATTCTAGCACAGGATAACAAAATCATTTTTAGAACACAGAGAATCCCAGGTGTCCTGGACTACCTACAGTTGGGAGTTGGGGATAGAGAAAAGAGATAGGGAAGCCGAGACCTGAGCATCTGCTAAAGCACACAATGACTACCACACAGGGGGGCAGGTTAGCAAGTTCTGCCTTACTTTGATACCTCCCTAAGCTGAGCCTGACATGGAGAATTTGAGTGTGCATAATTTATCTGATGAGGAGAAAAATAATTTATCTGATGAGGCCTGTCTCAAAGGACTAGGAGGAGGGTGAAAAGAGGGGCACCCTGTGCCTTCCCCTGGCCTCCGTGCACATCCACAGATACATTCACCCACAGACATGCACATATACTCACAAACACACACACACACACACACATGCACACAAATAAGTAAGTTTCAATGTTAACTCAGTATTGTTGAAACCACAAGCACTTGGATATGTAGAGAAATATCTACCAAAGAGTTAGAATCCAAATGTTAATATTCTACTATTCTTGCAGACAGGAGGCTAACATAACCATCATCTGGGTGGCTTCACACAGCAGCTGATGAAGATAGATTCAGAGACACACAGCCAACATTAGGTGGAGCTTGTAGAAGCTTATGGAAGAGGGGGAGGAAGGATTTAAACAGCCGGAGAGGTCAAGGACACCACAAGAAAACCTACAAAAGCAAACTAACCTGGGCCCACAGGGGTTCTCAAAGTCAACCACCAATGAGAGAGCATCCATGGGATAGTTCTGTGGCCCCCACACATACGTAATAGATGTACAGCTTGGTCCTCATTTGAGAGCTCTAACAGGAGCAGGGGCTGTCTCTGACTCTGTTACCTGCCTTTGGATCTCTTTCCCCTAATTGGACAGCCTTGTCTGGCCTCAAAAGGGGAAGACGGGCGCAGTTCTATTTGATATGCCAAGGTAAGTTGATATCCATGGGAGGTTTTCCCTTCTCTGAGAAGAAAGGGAGTAGGGCACAGGGGGAGGTGAGTGGAGGTGGAGGGAAGAACTGGGAGGAGAGGAGGAAGGGAAACTCCCTACATGTATAAATGGATTTCAAAAACAAAACAAGAAGAATCCAAATGCTGGCTGTCATAATCATCTTCCTTATCATCATTAACTAACTAAAGATATCTGCATGTCGTACGTAAGTGGCACTCTCAGTTCTGTAACAGTCTCCACTAATTAATGTTAAAAGTTAATGCAGTTAATATCAATAAAGGGGAAAGAGAGGTGTGAGAGGAGGAGAGGAAGAAACAGGAGAAAGAAAGGGGCAGGGAGGACAAGGAGGAAAGAATGGAAAGAAATGGACGTTTGTGAGCCTAACAGTAGCGACTATAGAGGAAATGGTTACTTGTTTGTCTCATTTCTCTTCTGTTTGCGTGTCACTTAAAAGCAACTGTTTCGCTGTCTTTATGGTGTTGGCTCTCAGCTGCCAGGGCTTAAATTCCCCCACACATGTGCAAGCACAGAGTAGAGCCTGTGGAACTAAGTGAGTTCCTAGCATGGAATCACTGCCTGGTAAGTAGAATACAGAAGGAACAACTGAGATGAGAGATAAACACACACATACACACACACACACACACACACACACACACACACCCCTTCTCAAACTGAACGCACCTTCCACCACACTGTGTTAAGAGACTGCTGGTGGGGCTGCGCTGGCGGATAGAACAGTTGGCTCTCCAATGGTCCCATAGGCTTTTCTTCAGCCTAACCTTTTAAAAGGGGAAATAACTTGGTATCAGTTAGGTAACGTTGTTGTTTGCAATTCTTCTTCCTCTGTTACAGATTGGGGTAAATTGTTCCCTCTGAGCTAGATGTTGTGTGTATTTATACAGAGGTGAGGGAGCTGAGGGTATCCTTATCGTCTTCCTAGGAATTGAAGGACCCTCTATATGGTTTGGCCCAGAGGTAAAATGGGTCGGCCTCTTGCCTTCCAGTGGGGTGAATGGTCATTAATCTAGAGCAGTGGTTCTTAACCTGTGGGTCATGACCTGCAGATATCCTGACCAGGTATTTACATAACAATTCATAACAGTGGCAAAATTACAGTTATGAAGTAGCAACAAAATAATTTTTTGTTTGAAGGTCACCACAACATGAGAAATAGCATTAAAGGGTTGCAGCACTAGGCAGGTTGAGTACCACTGATCTAGAGGAACTATTCCCAACTCTCTGTCTCTTTCTGCTGTTTTCTCTCTCTCTCACTCTGTGTGTGTGTGTGTGTGTGTGTGTGTGTGTGTGTGTGTGTGTGTGT
>NW_026596073.1:16839459-16982407 GCF_907164565.1 Psammomys obesus | reverse complement strand
TGTGTGTGTGTGTGTGTGTGTGTGTGTGTGTGTGTGTGTGTGTGTGTGTGTTCTAGGATCTCACTACATAGATTCAGTTGGCCTGGTAACATTTTATATTCAAACTATAACACCCCATAAGGGCCTTTTCCTGAAGTGATAATGCAGTCTCAGGACATGGTACCTCAAACCTCTCTCTGCTGTCTTCTTATGCCTGCCATATGGAATTCTTTGAGCTGTAGTCTATATGAGGACCTCTTAATGGATGCCAGGGAGGGAGTCATGAGGAAAGGGAAAGGCTTGGGAGACATAATACAAATATTGCTGGACCTGAAGGTAACTCAAATGAAAGGCAGTCACCTGCTTCATCACCTGGGAAGGATGCAGAGTCCCAGAGTTTGGTTAGTACCAAGCTCAGCTGGTTTTCATTATCTATGTCCTGACTCCATGATAAAGGATGTAGAACCACAAAATGGTTTTCAAAGACTAACCCAACCATGTTTCAGAAAAAGGATTCATCGGGATTCAACAATATCTTTAACCCCCAGTTTAGACTTATAGTTATTTGTGGGTAAATGGCTTTGTAACAGGACTGAGCATGGCAAACACAGGCCCAAAGCATGGCAAACATAGCACCAACAGTTATTTTTCCTTTTACCCTTCCCTCTCCCTTGCTAAAAGCCATTAGATTGCATTCTGAAAGCTAGCCCCAAGGCTCATTCCCTTACTTGGCCACCGACTTATTCCTGAGATAGAACACCAAGGTCCAACAATCAAAATTCATTATTTCACTAACATATCTAATCAGGATTTACCAACTCACCCTAGCACAGACTCCCCTTCTTCTCATCAAAAGCCCACACCTTATGGTGAGCCTAGCCTTTAGTGGCTGGGCCATCTCTTGGGGCTCATAGAGACTGAACTGCCAACCAGAGAGCATGCAAGGGAAAAACCCAGGACCTGTGCACACATGTAACAGTTGTGCAGCTGGGTCTTCATGGGGGCCTCCTAAAGGGGGAACAAGAGCTGTCTCGGACTACATTGCCTGCCTTTGGATCCCTAACTGGGCTTTGTCTACCTTCAATAGGAGATACACTTAATCTTACTGCAATTTGATATGCCAAGGCTGGTTGATATCCAGGGAAGACTCATCTTTGCTGAGGAAAAGGGAGGAGGGGCACATGAGAAGGGAAGGGAGGGGAGTGGGAGCGACTGGAAGAAGTGGAGGGAGGGAAATCTGGGATCAAGACGTAAAGTAAATAAGTAACTTAATCAATTAAAAAAAAAAAACAGGCTGTAGAGATGACTCAGAAGTTAAGAGCACTGTCTGCTCTTTCAGAGGTCCTGAGTTCAATTCCCAGCAACCACATGGTGGCTGACAACCATCTATAATGAGATCTGGTGCCCTCTTCTGGTGTGCAGATATACATGCAGGCAGAACATTGTATACATAATAAATAAATCTTAAAAAAAAAAATCCACTCCTGCAGAAACAACTGTTCTCGCTTGCTTGCTTGCTTGCTTGCTTGCTTGCTTGCTTGCTTTCTTGCTTGCTGTTGCTGCTGCTGCTGCTGCTGCTGCTGCTGCTGCTGCTGCTGCTGCTGCTTGCTATTTGTCTTTGTAGCCACCCTCACCCCTACCCCTGTAACCAGAGTTTCTTTGAGATGGCCAGTGGTCATAATAATGACAGACCTTATATATTTATTATAAGCTTAGGGCATTATAGCTGGGCAGATACTTAGTTGTTCTAACCCAACTATCCTGGCCTATGTCAGCAATGTGGTCCATTACCTTCCCATCTTAATCTCATTCTGGTACCTGCTTCTTCATCAGAATAGGGAATCCTCTCCCTCTGGTCCCTACCTAAGGACCCCCAATTCTCTGGGCCCACAAGTCCCACTTCTTCCTCTCCAGACCAGCTACTGGCTGTTCAGCATTTTACTTGACCAATCAGAAGGTGATGGAGAACAATGTTTACAAAATACTGAGGCAAGAGATGCTTCATTATAATGACAATACCAAAGTCCAGCCTTAGTCAGATCTCTGCAGGAACAGAAGTCAGCATTTGAACAGTCTTCATACAAAAAGGTTATCCCTACAACTTTGCCCACTTGCTCTTCCCGGGTAATAAATCTTGGGGTCTGGATATTCCTATTGATTCCATACTGATCCCAGGGGGCCATCTTCCCTTACAGGTTTTTTCTTGTGTATGTGTGTAAACCTGTTTGGGGCGGGGTGCATGTGTGTGTGTGTGTGTGTGTGTGTGTGTGTGTGTGTGTGTGCGCGCACGCGCGTGCGCACATGCCCATGTGGGGTCTAACTGGTTGAATTCCTCTATTCTTCTTCACCTTACATACTGAAACAGGGGACTCTGACCGAATCTGGAGCTCACTGATTCGTCTAGACTGATTTGTCAGCAAACGCCAGAGAACCTCCTGTCTTTACCTCATCAGGGCTGGGATTACAGGCACTTGTGAAAAACTAGACTAAAACAAACAAACAAAAAACAGGAATTCTAGGAGATAGAACTCAGGACTCTATGCTTGTATAAAAAAATCTCTTGGACAAGAAGCAATCACAAATGAACAAAGCTTAAAAGCTGGGTCACAGACATGGCAGCAGGGAAAAGGGCTACCATGGCAATCTGACAGCTGCAAGAACGACATAAACTCCATTTTGTCTCCATTTTAGGACCAGGCCTGACTTTAAAAGAAAAGCCATCCATCTCTGGAACTACATCATAGGAAACCAATTCCAGGAACATGATTATACAATCCCCTACCCAAGGAACAGCCTGGAGATAACCACAAGAATGGGACAATATCTTGTCTCAGGATAGGGCATCTGTGCTGGGCAGCCTTATCTCATCCTGTAGTCAAACATTCATGGCACAGGAGTGCAGTCCCACTGACCACATGGAATTGATCCTTGTAACTTCCCCCTCACACACCAATGAGGTTTTAGATTACCTAACCCTTGCTACAATTCCCCTAGTTTCCTATAAAAAGGACTGTGTGCCTTTGCCGAGGGTCGCCATTTTTTAAACGGTTTGACCCCCACATGCAAGTTTTCAAGAAATAAAACAGTCTTTTACCAATTTCATCTGTGAGTGGTGGTCTTTGTGCTATGATCTGGGACTTAACGCAGCCCGAGTTCATTGCTCAGAACTCATGTGAAAAGTCGGACGTCATACCACGAGTGCATAAGCTCCGTGCACCTGCTGTGAGATGAGAAGCGTAGACAGGAGCATCGCTTGTGCAGAAACGAGACCATTCCTCAGCAGAGTGAAGATGAGAACAGACCCTCAAAAGGTGACCTTTGACCTCCAAATGCACTGGGTGGCCTGAGCGTGCCCTCACACACACACACACACACACACACACACACACACACAAGTCTCCTTCCGAAGAAATGAAAACAGAGCAAAAAAGGAAGGAATACGGTTGGCATTTAGGCAAGTCGATGTACGGCTCACAAATGAAGAGAAGTGGGGAAGTGATGAAAACATAAATGAGTGTTTTTCCTCTGTGTGTGTGTGTGTGCACTATGTGCATTCCTGGTGCCCACAGAAATCAGAAGGCATTGGATTCCCTTCAACTGCAGTTAGAGATGGTTCTGTGCTACCGTGTGCTAGAAACTGCATCTCCGTCTTTTACAAGAGCAACCAGTGCTCTTAGCCACTGAGCCAACCCTTTAGGTCCACGGCTATCTGTGGCCGTTCAACAAAAAGGAAAACAGCCCCGTGTGTATCCAGAAGCCCTAGCCGTTATAACTAACCAGTAGAATTACGAAATAAAGACCCTAGAATATTTAAGCGGTATGGTTTTTACATGGGACTTTCATTAACAATTCTTTCTGGACCTAAAGGGTTGGCTCAGTGGCTAAGAGCACTGGTTGCTCTTGTAAAAGACGGAGATGCAGTTTCTAGCACACGGTAGCACAGAACCATCTCTAACTGCAGTTGAAGGGAATCCAATGCCTTCTGATTTCTGTGGGCACCAGGAATGCACATAGTGCACACACACACACACACACAGAGGAAAAACACTCATGCACATACAATAACAATAATATTTTATCGGTCTGGAAATGTCATCACTGAAGAGAACCCCCAAGGAAAGGTGTTCTTGTTTCTAAGGTGTGAATTTACATTCTCACTTTTCTCCTTAAGAGAATTCCCAAGAGATGATTTATTAACTTTCTGTTGCACTTTTTAACAAAAATAAGAGCTAATAAGAAAGCACAAAAGCATTGTTATTTAATTCAGTGTTTTAGTTACAGGTTTTTTTTTTGTTGTGAACAGACAGCATGACCATAGCAACTCTTACAAAGGAAAACATTTCGTTGGGACTGGCTTACCATTTCTGAAGTTCAGTTCATTATCATCATGGCAGGAAGCACAGCAGTGTGCAGGCAGACTTGGTGCTAGAGAAGCCGAACATTCCAGGTCCAGATTGGCAGACACCAGGAAGTGACTGTGTGCCACTAGGCCTGGCTTGAGCTTCTCAAAGCCCACCACCTGGTGACATACTTCCTCCAACCAAACCACACCACTCCAATAAGTCCACACCACCTAATAGTACCACTCCCCATGGACTTATGGGGGACATTATCATTCAAACCACGACAGACAAGTATGCCCAAATTAAGTTTCATCTGTCTAATCTTAACCTTGGGGAACTCAGTGCATGGCTCTGCCCAGTACCAAGGAGCAGGCTGGTCCCATTTTGCTGAGGAGCTGGACATGGCCTTCTGAGAGCATGCCTGCAGAACTAGCCCCACTCGCTACCCTTCACCTAGAAATCAGAGGTACAGGCCTCCATGGCTTGTTGTTGTATGTCACAATACTTTTCTTGCTTCTTCTGGTTCTAAAATGCCTTCAGATTGCCACTGCTAAATTTGGTTTTAAAATTCAAGAAAAAAGAAAATAAAAAGAGTGCTCACTGGTATCTTCTTCCTTCTTTCCAATCTACCCAATGGAGAAGAAACAACAGAGTTATTACTCAAGTCTCATGCCTCACTAGCAGAATTTTTAAAAAGGAAAGAGCTAGGTATGGTGTAACACGCATTTAATCCCAACACTTGGAAGGCTGGTGATCTCTTTGAGTTCAAGGCCAACCTGGTCTACATAGTAAACTCTAGGACAGCCAAGGCTATATAGTTGCAACAACAAAATAATAAATATAAATAAATAAATAAATAAATAAATAAATAAATAAATAAATAAATAAATTGAGACTATTCCCTAGGCACTTTTCATATTTTATCTTCTCTCTTTGCCCTTACTAAAATAAATCTTTCCAAACACAACTATCTTCAGTTTTTATTAACTTTCAGAGTTTTCTGCACTTTGCTACAGTCACAAAGAGCAGCTGGCAGACTTGGGCATGATGCCAGTAATCAGGTGGTGGGGGTATGAGCACAGAGCAGCTATATAACATGACTTAGTCACAGGAGAAAAAAAAGAGAAGAGAAAGAACAGAAAAAAAGAAGGAAGGAAGAAAAGAAGGAGGGAAGAGAGAGAGGGAAAGATGAAAGTGTCCACATTTACCATAAAAACCACGCACGTGTCATTACCATCCACACAGAGAACTCAATGCTCACACACTTAACGGAGTTAATGGTACCTCTAGACACACTACTGCTATTGTTCTCACAATGTGGGAGGGGATGTGCGTGGACTACTCTATGCCGTCAGCCCTTTGTCTCTAATAGGCCATTTCCCATCCCCTTCAAGGCTCACTCTAAATGTCTCCTTCCTAGCTGGGCATGGTGGTACACACTGATAAACCTAGCACAGGGGCAGCAGAGGCAGGAGAATCACCTGATTTATAGTAAGTTTTGGGACAGCCTGGTCTATAAGTGAAGACCCTGCCTTAAAAACAGAATAAGACGAGACCTATCCTTCTCTGTTAAGTCCTCATTGTCTACATTAGAGTAAGTTCCTCTCTCTTCATTCAACAAACAAACCTTGAGCACCCACTGAATATTGGGCTGTTTTAGAGCATCACAGCATGCTTCTACAGTAGCAGATAACCATGAACCTCCTATCAGCCTTGACAGACAGAAGCTACCTGCTCAAGCAACAAGGTGCACATAGAAATCCTGAATTTCAAGAAACTAACTCTTACCAGGCAAGTCTGCCCCTCTGGGAAAAAGAGATTAGCATGACCAACTATCCAGAAAAGAGGAGAGGATATCGTGATTACTATGGGGTGGTCAGGAACGTCCCAGGCAGGGGAAAGGGCATTCTAAAGGCCTGGCTGACTCCAGACAGGCAGGCCTCTTGATCTCCAGAGAGAGGTTACCTGGAACTCTGCTAGGGAGGTTCAGACCAATGAGAAATGTTCCTCATGAGAAATCCACACAGCATGGAAAGACAAGGGCAGTGCTGACATAGGAAACTGTGGGATTGCAGGAAGGACAAACAGATGAAACAGCACAAGCAATGTTCCGTCAGAAAACTTAAGAAGGAGTTTGGCTAGAGCACCTGTCCCTGGAAGAACCTAGAGGGACAGTCAGGGGCCAGGCCATGCAGAGCTCTGCTGGTCCAGGTGAAGGTTTTGGTCACATATGCTAAGAACAGTGGGATGCTAAAGAGATGAGGTGATGGTGTTGTCTGCTTTTTGTTTGTTTCTTTCATGTTATAGATCAATATCGTTTTTATTTATTTTAATGTAATTTTAATTTTTTCTAACAGATAAAGTATTTGAATACTTTATTACGACTAATTTTCAAACAAAGCACACGTTAGTTACCTATTCATGTTAATGGACTTTTGTTTTGTTTTGTTTGTTTGTTTGTTTGTTTCAAGGCAGGGTTTCTCTGTGTAACAGAGGCCTGGCTGTCTTAGTCTCATTTTGTAGACCAAGCTGGCCTCAAACTCAGAGTTACCTGCCTGCCTCTGCCTCCCAAGTGCTGGGATCAAAGGGAAGCGCTACCACGCCCAATCCGATGTTGCCGGACTTTTAAGCTGGTTATGATTCTTAGCTCTTGTGAACAGAGCAGCAGTGAGCGTGAGTGAGCAAGTGTCTCTGGGAGGATATTGACTGTAAAGATGTGCTTTAAGCCAAGAGATGGTTTAATGGCACCTGCATTGCAGCAAAGCCCACGCCATAGACGATGGAACAAGTCTTGCGCTGCCTTCCCATGGGGCCATCATAGCGCATTCCGCTACCTCAGCATTTATCATTTTGAGTAGGTATTCTCCACCTAGGGTTCCAGAGAGATCTGAGAATCAAACTGATATTCGAGCAGGAGGAAAGCATACAATATTACTTAATGAAATGTTATGAGATGTGGGAGCTCTGATACCAAAAAGAACAGCAATATAAACAGAGTCACTTATCTACAGAATTGAGCCAAGAGCAGTCAACTGTGAGACTGAACCGGGGTTAGGCAAGAGTACTTATTTGAGAAGAGAAGAAGCAGAAAATATAAGTTACCATAGTGTCTGTCTTTTTATAAATTTCCTTTGGCCTGAGTTTTCCATCTTTAATGGCATAAATGCTATTTTATAGGGAGGAATCTTTCGTGTAAGAATTTTATCACTTTTAAGAAATGGAATAATTTTTAATCAAAATAGCCACCACGCAGAATGACATATATCTAACTCCCTCATAACCATTTGTGGCTCATTAACATGTACAGAACACCATCTTTAATTTTTCAGATTAAGTTCATTTGAATTTTTAAATTATATTTTCTATTGAATCACTACCAAACTTCACTTCTCTATAGCTTCCATTTCATGTGTTTTAACATACGAATGCGGTTAATTCCAACTTAAAATCTTTGTTAAGTTAAACTTTTATTTTATGTGTACGGGTGGTTTGCCTGTGTGCATATCTTTGCAGGACATGGTTGCAGTGCCCAGGGAAGCCAGGGAGGGAATTGGAACCTCTGGGTCTAGAATCACATCACCAGGTAGGTTAAAAAGGTGGACATGCATTCACAGTGAAATAGTACTCCGCTTTTTCTCATTTGAGATAGTATGTGTGAACCTGGAAGACAGAATTGTAAGTGAAACAAACCAGGCATAGAAAGACAAATACCAGGAGGGGCCGGAGAGATGGCTCAGTGCTAAATCCGACGTACTGCTCTTGCAGAGGACTGGAGTTGGGTTCCCGGCACTCACATCAGGCAGCTGATTGCCCTTTTCTGATCTCCAATGACACTGTATTAACATGTCCACTCCCACACCCAGGCATACAAACACACATGCTCAAGGCTGAGAGCACGTGCTGCTCTTGCGGAGGACCAGAGCTGGGTTCTCAGCACTCATGTCAGGGGGCTCCCAACCATCTGAAACGCCAGCGGATCTGATGCCCTCGCCTTACCTGTATTGGTACCACCTGTGTGCATCCATACACAAAGATTACATATTTATAATACAAATTATTAATTATATAAATATTTTATTTATATGTGTGTGATATTTGTACGTACATACACATAAATTTAAAAATCTTTGTTAAAATATAAATTTAAATACCTCGTGTCCTCACTTATATGTGAAGTTTAAACCATGTAAACTCAATGAGAGAACTCATGGCTGTCATGCCAGGACCCTGGGCTTGATCTCCATCAATTACTGGGAGTTCACAGAAGCAGAGAATAGACTAAAATCACCAGAGATTGGGGTGGATTGTGGGAATCAGGAAGAGATTGTTCAAGAACATAACATTTCCGTTCAGATAAGAGGGATAACCTTAAGAGGCCACCATTCAATGTGACAATACTTAATAGCAACACATTCATACTGAGAAATTATGGAAAGTGAACTATTCATTTCCTTAACACACACTCAAACCACACAAAGTAAAGCATATGATAATTATCTTGATTTAATCATGCTGTGCCACGGTCACACACGTTTCCAGCATCATGCCCTGCATTAGAAATCTAAAAGAAGTGACGGTGATATGGATGAGTAAGTGCCTGCCATGCAAAGCCTGGCCACCTGAATTCCACTCCAGAACTCAGAGGAAGCAGAAGGCTCCACAAAGTTGTCATCTGACTTCCACACAGCTGTCTCTTCAGAAACAGCCCTCCTTTGATGGCGCTACCTAAAGCACTGTTTAACGGCGTTGCCTTGCATTCTTTCTCCACAGATGTAATAACTTTCTCAGCACTGTTTGGAGATGCCTTGAGCCAGTCCCTCCAAGTGCAGCCTGAGGGTTCCATTTCCGTCAATCACTGCTTGGGGAGGAGGAGGGAGGCATTCCTGGAAAGCTCCAGTCGTTGAATAAATTTGGACACCAAAAAGGAGATCGCATTTCCTGATTGCTATGTTATCTCTACTGTTGGGGGAGAAATTATTCTCTCTATTATTCTTCTGTTTGTATATTCAATAAAGTTAATATCCGTGAGATCAGTTGATTCTTACTGCACTAAATTACGCTGGAATAGACAGAAGATTAACTTCTTGGTATTGACAAGAAAAAACTCTCAGTGTCTTTTGACTTATTATCTCTGGCAGTTAGAAAGAATTGCAATAACACATGGAATCACTTTATGGGCTATGTTTAGAGAGCAAAAAAAAAAAACGTTAATGGAGAGATGAATTTTGAGTGTGGTTTTGCCTTTGCCTGATATTTCTATTTTCTCCCATTCATCCTCCGAAATGACCTGGAGGTACACAACGTAAATTGATGTATCTGCATCCTCAGAAATTTCTGAGGTTTAATCGCTGCTGCGGTATTTATGCTCGCGTAAATAATTCAAGGAAACTAATCCAGCTTTCATAATTACCTCTCACAGAAGCACAGGGCTCCATCCCAAAGGACGCAATTGCAGCTTGATAAAGGTAGTAGGGCACTATGACCAATGAGCTATACAAAAACTTTTAAAGACATAAAGGGAAAAAATTCATAACCTTCAAGCCTAAGTTCTTAGGAAGAAATGTGACATTTATAATTGATCCTTACGCTCCATCTTTAAAAACACATTGCTCTATTGACTAGCAACTTCCTTTAGGAAAATTTTAAATACTTTGTCATTGGGTATGGTGGTGCATACCTCTTAACTTGGGGGCCGGAGGTAGGAGCAGCAGGAGTTCAAGGTCTTCCTCAGCTATCAGGAGTTTGAGGCCAGTCAGAACTACATGAGAGTCTGCCAAAAATAAAACTGAAGAGATAGGTCAGCCATTAAAAGCTGAGCTTCACAACAAAAACTTTAATGACAGATAGGTGATAGATACACATACAGAGATGACAAATAGATGATAGATAGATAGATAGATAGATAGATAGATAGATAGATAGATAGATAAATGAGGCAGGCACTAAATGTTGTCTTAATATTTTAAAATAATTGGTGATATCATAGCACACACTCATTAAATCCTGACTTGAGCGGCCCTTCCCCAGCTGGCTGATTCCCTATATCACTGGTAGTAAGCTTCCATATAGGGTTTCCAGAGTTTCTAAGATTTTTTTTTTATGTGTAGGGACGGTACCCACAGAGACCAGAAGAGGGTGTTGGATCCTCTGAAGCTGGAGCTATAGGTAGTTATAGGTTGGTAAATGAAAGTTATAAGAAAGTGATTTAGATACAGAACTTTGGACTCACCAAGATAGATAGTGGAATCTCCAAGGTTGCCAGATCCAAATGGACTGTACATTATGAATGTGATTCCTAATCTGATAGTTCTCATGATTGCTCTTATTGTATATAGTTTATTTATGTTAGAGAAAAAGCCATTTTTTTAAAGAGGGAAATTAATGAGAATTTTTGTTTCTTCAAAAACTCATTTATGTTATGCGACTAGGTTTTTGTTTTAATCCCAGGTGTGGGACATGGGGCTCCTTCAGATTGTCCACAGCAGGGACTATAATGTGTCTCATGTTCTAGCAGGTGGGGATTTGTGCCAGCTGGAGATAGTTTAATTCTGGGAACTCTTGAGAGCATATAAATGCCAGATCCAGGAAAAGGACTGGGAATGCTCTGAAGAAGGCTGTGGCTGCTCCTCCTGCTGCTCTCGCTGTGGCTGTGGTTTTGACAAGGGAGAGAAATCCCTAATCAGCAGTAAGCAGCTGCATGATGTCTGCTTCCCCTTTCCCCTCTAACCTTCTTTCTCGTCTACCTAGTGTTGAGGGGTTGGAAGGTAGTTAGAGGTGTAAGAACTTAAAGTAGATAAAACAAATATGCCTACAGTGAGGTACTGAGAAGGTATATTTGTTTGTGTTTGGGTGAAAGGTTCTGTAGATATCTGTTAGGTCCATTTGATTCATAACATCTATTAGTTTCATTATTTCTCTGTTGTTTGTTTGTTTGTTTGTTTGTTTGTTTTCCTGTCTGGATGACATGACCATTGGAGGCAGTGGGTGTTAAAATCTCCCACTATTAATGTGTGGGGTTTGATATGTTGTTTGAGCTTTAGTAATGTTTCTTTACAAAAGTGGGTGCCCTTGTAATCTGGGCATAGATATTCAGAATTGAGTAGTCATCTTGTTGAAGTTTTTCTTTGAGTCTGAAGTGTCCTTCCCCATCTTTTTTGATTAATTTTGTTTGAAAGTCTAATAGATCATATATTAGATATTTGCTACTCCAGCCTACTTCTTGGGTCTGTTTGCTTTGAAAAACTTTTTCCAACCCTTTACTCTGAGGTAATGTTTGTCTTTGTTGCTGAGGTGTGTTTCTTATATGCAGCAGAATGATGGACTCCATTTTCACATCCATTCTGTTATCCTGTGTCTTTCTATTGCAGAATTGAGTCCATTGATGTTGAGAGATATTAATGACCAATGATTGTTAATCCCTCTTACTTTGATATTGGTGGTTGTAGCATATATGTGTGTGTGTGTTTCCCTTTTGCTAGTTTTCCTGGAGTGGAATTATTTATTTCTTTGGTGTAGTTAAGCTCCTTGGGCTGGAGTTTTTCCTCCAATGTCTTCTGTAGAGCTGGATGTATGGGATAGATATATTTTAATTTTTTTAAATTAAATATCTTGTTTTCTGAGTCACATGACGGATGGAGAGAACTGACTCACTCAGTTGCCTTCTGACCTCTATATGTGTGCTCTAGCATATGTGCCCCATATCCTGCTACACACACACTAAGTTATAAATGTAATTAATAATTTTTACAGAAAAATAAAAACAAAAGTTAACACATGTTATCTTAGCCATGAACGCCAATGTATACCTGGCATTTCAACCCTTAAGAGGCAGAGGCAGATCAGGGAAATACAAATCAAAATGACCCTGAGATTTCACCTCACACCCATCAGAATGGCCAAGATGAAAAACTCAAGTGACAACACATGCTGGAGAGGTTGTGGAGAAAGGGGAACCCTCCTCCACTGCTGGTGGGAATGTAAACTGGTACAACCACTCTGGAAATCTATCTGGTGCTTTCTAAGACAATTAGGAATAGTGCTTCCTCAAGACCCAGCTATACCACTGCTAGGTATATACCCAAACTTTGCTCAAGTACACAAAAGGGATATTTGCTCAACCATGTTTATAGCAGCTTTATGTGTAATAGCCAAAACCTGGAAACAACCCAGATGTCCATCAACGGAGGAATGGATACAGAAATTGTGGTATTTTTACACAATGGAATACTACTCAGCAATCAAAAAGGAGGAAATCATGAAATTTGCAGGCAAATGGTGGTATCTAGAAAAGATCATTCTGAGTGAAATATCCCAGAAGGAGAAAGATAAACATGGTATATACTCACTTATATAGACCTATAAGATATGATAAACATAATGAAATCTCTACACCTAAAAAAGATAATCAAGAGAGCGAACATGGGGTAAGATGATCAATCCTTGTTTAGAAAGACTGATGGGATGTGCATTGAATGTATGACAGGAGTCTACTGAAGGCATCTGAAAGACTAACGAGCAGTGTTTTCAAAGCAGATACAAAGACTCATAACCAAACCTTTGGCAGAGTACAGGGAATCATATGAAAGAAGGGGAGTTAGTCTGGTGGGGAAAGGATAGGAGCTCCACAAGGACCAAATATATCTGGGCACAGGGTCTTTTCTGAGACTGACATTCAACCAAGGACCATGTATGGATATAACCTAGAACCTCTGCTCGGATGTAGCCTGTGGTAGCTCAGTAACCAATTGGTTTCCCATAGTGAGGGGAACAAGGACTATTTCTAACAGGAACTCAATGACTGGCTCTTTGGCCTCCCCACCTCCCAAGGAGGAGCAGTCCTGTTAGGCCACAGAGGAGGACTTTGCCGCCAGTCCTGAAGATACCTGATAAAACAGGATCAGATGAATGGGGAGGAGGTCCCCCCCCATCAGTGAACTTGGCAAGGGGCAGGGTGGAGATGAGGGAGGGAGGGTGGGATTGGGAGGGAATGAGGGAGTGGGACACAGCTGGGATACAGAGTTAATAAAATGTAACTGATAAGAAAAAAAATTAAAAAAAAAAAAAAAGAGTCAGAGGCAGGAAGATCACAGGAAGCTTAAGGCCAGACAGTACTATATGGAGGGCTGGCTCCAAGCGAGCTTGAGCTGTATAGTAAAGTCCCGTATCAAAAACAAAAACAACAAAAGCAAAACAAGCAAACCAACGCAAACATGACTGTCTTCCATTTGTGTGAATTTGGAGGGGGTTGTGTGTGTGGCACACATGTGTGTGTGCACACGTCTGCATGTGTGGGAGGGAGCCTGTGTGTGCAGGTGTAGGTGCGCGTGTTGAAAGGACGACCTCTCCAGACAGGGTCTCTCAGGAGCCCGCCTCAGGAGCCTCCTGTCTCTGCCTCCCAGCTGCCTGCCTGCCGTTGGTCTGGATGTGAAGGATCTAAACTTCAGGCCTCACACTTGGGTTCCAAGCGTCTACTCCACCAGGGAACGAGTGAAGGAGAACTGGCCCTGCCAATCCTCCGCTGTGAGGTATCCTGGGGCAGAAGATATGCCCTCCGTCTCCTCACCTCTCGACACCTGAGCCAGCTGACTCCTCTAGGAAGCACAGCAGAGCCGGCCCTAGTAGAGGAAGAAGGTGTCGTTGGTCCGGGGGCAGAGGGAACTGGGTAATTCCTTATCCCTCCCTACCTTGCCACCTGCAGTAGCCAGGAAAGCTGGCTGTGGCATCATGAGGACGGGAGAGCTGACCCTGCCTCCTGCCAACGGCAGCATTGAGTGGCCTAGTCAGAGCGGGATGGTGAGCTTGCCCTGGTGGTGCAGATAAGGGACAGCCAGCCAGCTGGCCAGCTCAGCGACCATCCAGGCCAGAACTAAGGCTCTCAACTGGCCCACCCCAAAATCTACATCATCTATAAGTGGTTGCAACATGTGAAAGGACCAGCTCTGGTGTTCCAAAGCTGCAGGATCTCCATGACATAGGGCAACGATAGGATAGCTGAGAGGAATGGGTATATTCCTTTACATTAGTTTCTGTTCTACTTTAGTTTAACTGATTTTCATTGAGCGCAAATGAGTTAATTTTCAATATAATTATATATCATTGGCACTTGTTTTGACATTTTTTCATTGCTCTAACGATATAAATTCACAACCCTGAAGTACGGTATGTTTTGAATATTATACAGAAAACGTCATCTGGTTGGGTAGGGAGGTAGAGACAAGAGACCAAGGCAGACTGAAGCTGCATCTGAGAGGAGGCTTACAGGACCCTCACTTGGAATCCCAGCCGCCACTCCCCCACACAGCTCCAGGTGATCTCAGGACACCCTAAACTAGGTAGGAAGTCAAGGCTAACAGGAAGGGCGACATAATCGTGTGGCTTCCATCAGCTGCTATCCACAACCGGCTGGGACTTTATAGTGAGACAGCTGTTTGGGGCTCACTTACCCTCCTCTAAGTTACTTCTCCCCCATTAGCCTATAGACACATTTAACAAACTTAGTTCACTAAGTTGGAATGGGGTGGGTTCCTTACTTTTTATCTACCTTTGGTGCCCTGCCTGGGGTGAATACTCATCTGTTCAAGACCCTTCAAGGAGAGGTAACATAATAGTTCCCTTTAGTGATACGTAGTGGCTTTGTTTACCTATTCTGAATGATATTGGCATGAAGTCTACCATGTAACTAAGTGCCTCTTGCTGGATTTTGGTTTCCATTTTCTTGGCATGTTGCCTTTTTCTCCTTTCATTTTCAATTTGCCTGTGCTTTTGCCAGCAAGGTATATGTAATGTTGTGTCTCATTTTTTTGTTTGTTTGTTTGTTGTGACAGGGCTTCTCTGTGTAGCCTTAGCAGGTAATTAACTCTGTAGACCAGGCTGAACTCAGACCAAGAGAGATCCGCCTGCTTCTGCCTCCCAAATGCTGAGATTAAAGACGTGCATCAACACCACCCACTGCATCTCATTTAATACAGTCAGATAGTCGGTGATGTTTTATCAGACAATTAAGACTCACAATTAGCTATTGTTGAGAGGGGTATGCTGTTCCTCTAATTTTGCTTGATATTTTTCTGGTTGATTTTTTTTTCCTTTTCTTTCTCCTCTATTTATATTAGGGGTTTGATGGTTTACTTAGCTGAACACGATTGCTTCTTTCCTCACTGATGTATTCCTCTCGTGAATTTTATTCCTTCCTACACTCTCATGACTGAGATTCTCCTGTGTAGGACTCTCTTCTGTGCCTTCCACAATGTGGGCTTGGTGGTCATAAGTTCCTTTAGATCATGGTGGTCTTGACATGTCCTTAGCACTCTGTCAATTTTAAAAGATAACATTGTTGAATATATGTATTAGCAGTCACTGACTTTCAGGGATTAAAACATATTATCCCATGCTTTCCATCTTTGAGGGTATCTGCTCCGAGCCCTGATGCTATACTGATGACTTTGCCTTTGGGAGATGATGTTTTTCTCTTACAGCTTTTAATGATAATTCTTTGCTTTGTAGCTTTTGAGTTATTATAATGGAGCAGAAAATGTTCTCCTCTAGGAAGATTCTAAATGCCTCTTGTTCTCAAATGCGACTATCTTCCCATAGCTGCTGGAGGTTCTTTGCTACCATTTCATTGAATGACTTTTCTTGAATGTTCCCTTTAGATAGCAGTTCCTCTTTCTAGTCCGTGGGTACTTAGGTTTGCTCATTTGACCATGTTTCAAGATTCTTAAATGCTATGGCTTTACCTTTTATTTACTGTTGTCAGTGTGTAGTAAGTTGAGGGACTCTCTCTGTTAATTTTGAGGTCTATTGGTGATAGTTTCTCTTGTGTTTTTGTTTATTGGGTCTTTCATTTCTAATATTTATTTGTTCCTTTCAAAACCTGTTTTTTCTTGAAGTTATCATCTGTGTTTCTTTCTCTTTTAGTACTATTTTAATCTCCAACACAAATTGGCTTTATGTATTTTATTTATGTGCCTGTTTCCACTTTGAAACCAGTAATTTTTTTAAAGCTGACTTCTGAATCCATTGCCCAGCATTTCTACCATTTTAATATCTTTGGGTGCGTTGGCTCAATACCCAGTCTCTTTAAGAGAACATAAAACACACTGCTTTCAAATGAGGTCTCTGCTTCCCTTTCTCACTGTGTGTGTGTGTGGGGGGGGTGGAAACCCCTGTGGCTGAACTGTATGATGCACCTCTTCTCTGTCTCACATGTTTGTTTCTCTGCACTTTTCAGCTGTTCTTTATCCCTCTTAGTGACTTCTGGTGCTCTTCAAATTCTGCTTTCTTTGGAGTAGTCATTATTTATTATCCTCATTCTTTTCATTTACTGCATTATACAATGGCATTTAGTCAGCCATCTCACAGCTGAAACTTTATTTGCTACATATTAAGATTTCTTAATAAAGTCATGGTCTGGCTATGGGTAGAACTCTTGTTCTTACTCAACCCACTATCTCTTGCAATATACTCAGTAAACTTTTTCATAAAAATAAATGATATGTGAGCATTCTGGCATACACCTTTAATCCTTGCACTAGGGAGGCAGATGCAGGTGGATTTCTGTGACTATGAGACCAGCCAGCCTTCCCCCACTTTCCAAAGGCCCAAGTAATATTGAAAGAGAAGAAAGAAAATATTTTGTAAAGCTCATCAAACTTGTTCTTGATTGACTCACTGCTTTAGGTCATTTGTACTGATCACAGTGATAAAACTTTTTCAAATAAATACAGATGAACAGAATCGATACAATGGTTATCGCCACTCATGAGGGTTGAGAGTAATCACACTCCATTCTGTTTAAGTCTCAATTTTTCAGATCCTGCCTCAGCTGAGACTGGCTGGGAGAAGTAAGGGTCAATTGTTGTCAATCAGCCCCTTTTCATTGGACCAGATCATCAACCTAGCAGGCTTTTCTCATTATGGTGAGAAGCCAATAGTGTTTCTCAAGGTCTAAGCAAAGAACTAGCCTATCCTAGTGGTCTAAACAAGTTACAAAGTCAGCACAGATTCAAGGGGCAGAAAATGATTTTTCAAAGTTTTATGATAATGGGCAAGAATACAGGGATGAATGAATAATTTACATCAATTAGATGATCTATCATACAGCTGTTATAGGTAATAGGTGCTAGATAGGTAGACAGATATATAGGTAGAAAGATGATAGATACATACATACATACATACATAGATATAGGGATATATACATAGATAGATAGATGGTAGAGAGCTGAATTGATTGATAAACATACATACTGAGATAATAGAAACTAGATAATAGAATATAGAGAAAGGAGAGAGAGAGACGATAGTGATAGATCATTCAAATTCAAAGCACACTTGCACTTGCTCACTGTGTACGTTTCCTGATAAAGGTCCTAGCAATTACGTACCACCACCGCGGCTTCCAACAAAGTCAGGAAGTCTGGGTTGCTCAGAAGCAAACATTTGGATTTGTCAGAGGCACAGCTTGCATATGTTTCCAAAGTCTTTCTGCTAGGCTACATCTGGACTAGGACATGGATCTGGTGTGGTAGAGGTATCTGTCCACTAATCTCCAGGCCTGTTGGACATAATACAGAAGTGTAGCAGAGCGATGTAACTACATGTGACACATCCTGGCTAAGACCTTCTAGAATTACTGCACATAGTTCGTGTGTGTGTGTGTGTGTGTGTGTGTGTGTGTGTGTGTGTGTGTGTCTTTGGAGGGTATGAAGGGTGTCAATTTAGTTTTACAATTCACCTACTCTGATACCCTTAATAAAGTAACTGTAATTAATTTAAATATGGAAATAACTGAATAGAGTACTTGAAGCTTCGGTGACAAGCAAATGAGAAAAAAAAGTAGAAAATGTAAACACCCTTAAGTTTATAGAATATTTGGTGAGGCCAAAGAGAGGCTAGTACTTTGGTGTATAGAATCAGACATATGAAAGGAACACAAATTCTTAATGTGACACTCTGTGAGAGTCCCACAGTTTCTCCTGACTAGGTCACACTTGAAGCTTCATTTAGCTGAAGAAGTAATTTGCCTCTCTTGCTGATATAAGTAAATTGTCATTTTGAGGCGACCTGACGTGCAGAACACAAACAAAAGTCACCTTCTTACGGAGTGCACGGTTTCCCGGAACATGTCTACCTTTTTATAGATGTTCATTGCAGCAACTCAGCACTTCCAATGAATCGTCAGACCCCATTACCCGGCACAAACATAGCAAAACTAAGCAGCTCCCAACACACCGCTGCCATTTGCAAAACAGCCAGTACCCATGGGCAATGTCTAGAATATAAGCTGTTATCATTGCAATTTTGGGGGTGATAAGAGAACTTGGGTCATACACTTTAATTGGGTCATACACATATAATTGCATTATCAATTAGCATTTTATTTGAAAAGCATGCTCCTTCCTCACAGACTCTACTGTTTGGTTCAGACCTCCCTCAGTCCCTACCAGCTGCAGGGTGTGCTGGCATACCCTGTCCTCTACCCTGAATTCCCCAGCACACAGTGGGGCTTCTCCTCTCCCAGAGGCCCTTCACTATATAATCCAGACATTCTGGTCCCCCCACACACACCCCACTCTCCTCTTTTTCTGTATCTCTCCTCCTCTTCTCCTCTCTCTTTTCTCAATGCTCACTCTCTCTTCTTTCTTTCTGCTTCCCTCCCTCCCTCCCTCCCTCCTTCCCTTCCTTTCTTTCTACCTTCCTCCTTTCCTTCCCTCCCTCCCCTACATGGTGGCCAATGCTTCCAATAAACCTGCATGTATGCATTATAACAACTTCATTTTGCAATTAGCTCGTTCTGATGTTTCAATCATCTGGTACCAGTGACTGGGGGAAGTTGAGCCCCACCCAGTCCATCAGGCCATTCTAAGCCTGATGGTGGGGGGGGGGAGGGCAGTCCCTTTACATCATCTTTCTCCACCTGGAAACCCTAGAGAAGTTGAGTACCCAGCCCTGGTGGCTCAGGGCCACATGGGACCACTTCTCTTCTCCCATCTTCCTCTCTGTCTGTCAAAACTTTGGACTTGGTGAGTGACCCATCCACCAGCTGATAAGGTGTCTAGGTCCTCTCCACGCATGGTCCTTGGTTGGGGTATTGGTCTCTGCAGGCGCCCTGTGCCTAGGTGTTTTGGCTCTGTTGTTCTCTTTGTGGAGTTCCTGTCCCCTCCAGGTCTTTCTATCTCCCTCTTCTTCCATAAGGTTCCCTGCACTCTGCCCAACGTAGGCTATGAATCTCCTTTGATACCTGATGAGTAGAGTGTTTCAGAGGCTCCCTGTAGGAGACTCCTGTTCTGTTATTTGTCTTCTACTTCCGATGTCTATCTTGTTCACCCTTCTGAGTAAGGTTTCAGCCTCTTCCCTAGGGTCCTCCTTGTTATTTAGCTTCTTTAGGACTGTAGATTTTAGTATGTTTATCCTATATTATATGGCTAATATCCACTTATAAGTGAGTATATGCCATATGTGCTTCTGGGTTACCTCACTCATGATGATCTTTTCTAGATCCCACCAATTTGCCTGCAAATTTCATGACTTCCTTGCTTTTAATTGCTGAGTAGTATTGCATTGTGAAAATGTACCACAATTTCTGTACCCATTCCTCACTTGAGGGACCTCTGGGTTGTTTCCAGCTTCTGGTTATTACAAATAAAGCTGCTATGAACATGGTTGAGCAAATGTCCCTGTTGTGTACTTGAGTGTCTTTTGGATATATGCCTAGGAGTGGCATCAGAACAAGAAGACGCCTACAGAGCAGATAACTAAACACACACAAGGACTGTTTAACTCAGAATGCTTGGTAAGTGCTGGCCTCCAAGCCTGCATTTAAATGTTTAATGAAAAAGCTTACTACAACAGAGACCCCAGCTTTCAGCGGTGACCGAGAGGCCTCTAAAAAGATATCTACATAATGATAAAGGACTCTGCCTGGATCGTGGTGTGCTGACCATTGGGCCATACTGCCACAATGACTTGCCCACTGCTAAGGCCTGGCCTGAACTGTGAACAACCAGGACACCCGGAGAGTTGATTGTTCCATTTTGCCTAGACAAAATAAGGTAGGTCAGTCTCCCAAGTTCCTCCTCCACAGAAAGCCCTCCCAGATTTGCCAGGCCTGGCAGCTGAAGACTGGTGCTACCCTGGGACCTGTGCCTACACCAAAGCCATCAACACCACAGGAGCCACTGGGAAGTCCGTCTAGGTAATAAGTAAGCCTCTGCCATATTAATCAATACATAGGCCATTTGGAGTATACTTCCTGTGGTAATTTATCCTTCTCAGGTCTCTGAAGGGTTTGAAGATCAGCTTAACAGCAAAAACCAAGGCTTCATCTGCTTTCTCAGAAGAAAAAGCTTCTGCAAAGCTTATGTAAGGTAAGAAAGTGTTTGAGGGTCTAAGAAGGTGTTTTAGGGTTGGTAAGTACAAGTTATGAAGGTTGGGGTTGACACTAACATGTCTAAAATTTATCTGTTTTTGTAAGCTTAAATTCTTGTAAGCTTCAGGGAGTCCACTCAGATCCATCTGTCACAGGTCAAATGGACTCCAGATAAGAATTATGAATTAACAGCCTGTTTCCCTATCAGCCTATCCCTGGGAATGGGATCTATTCTCTTCTCCCCACCCCAACTGCCAAAACTGTGGGCCTAGAAGTTTCAAATACACATCTAAAAAAATTAATCTCTCCCTGAACTTCTTAACTTTATCTTCTGCCCCTAATACATATCTGTTCCAGCATCCCAACATGTCCAGATGCTTCCTTAAGAGGTACATCCAGAACACAGGGCCTTCAGGTTGGCCTGCGCTTTCCTAGCCACAGGTGGTGTCACAGATTCTGGATAGCAAGGAGATTAGTCTGTTCTTGCTGTACTTTGTCAAGATTGCAGGCTTTTGCTCCCCCCCCCCAACATCGGCACCACCAAAGTCAGCAGAAAGTAGCCAAAGACGATTGCTTTGCTCCTTACCCATCTATTATCAACAACATCCCTTGGTCCCTACCTGCTGCAGGGTGTGGCTGGCAGACCCTGACCTGAATTCCCCAGCTCCGGGGTGAGGCCTCCCTTCTCCCAGAGGCCCTTCAGTATATAATACAGACATTTTTATTCCCTCCCCTCTCTCTCCTCTGCTCTCCTCTCTCTATATCTCTCCTCCTCTTCACTCCTCTCTCTTCTCTTGATCACTCTCCCTTTTTCTCTGCTTTTCTCTCTCTCCCTCCCCCTGCATGGTTGCTGAGAGCTGCTTGCAATGAGCTTGTCTTTATATACTTACTTCATTTTGCAACTAGCTCACTCCAACATTTCAATCATATACATGTACGTATACATTATATATATATATATATATATATATATATATATATATATATATATATATATATATATATAAACATATGCACATATATGCAGAAATCACTTGGAGATTAGAAGAATATTTTGACATAAAACTCCAGAAAACTGCAATTGCTTTTTAGCTTGTGTTTATTATGTAACTAGCTCTCACTACTGGCTGACAAGGTCACAATGATATATATTAATGGCAGTGAATCTACTCTCAGAAAGGCACTCTTGACTTAATTAAGGGCAAAGCCACTACAAAGAACAATTCAGGCTTCATTATCTATTTGTTTCTTCATGAGGGCCACTTTCCCTGGTCAGTTGGTCAAATAGAACCAGCTTACACTGTGGCTTCTTGACGTCCTAGCTGACTATGAGCGTGCCACGTTCCGAATCTCAGTATTTCCCTTGCCATGAGGATTAAAGAGTATGCTGCAAACACAAGGTGAAACATACAGGGGCTGCACACTGTCAGCTATTTTCAATAGCTAATATGCATAGCCATTAGCTATTTTCAGAGGTCTCCATTCTTCCCTTCCCCAACATCGCCACCTACACACAAAGCTAAGTGAAGTGTGCCAAATCACAGCCCTCTTTGTCTTTGAAGCTCCAAAGCTCATCCAGCTGTAAATGGCCTCATAGCATAAGCAATAATCACAGAGTTACTTTAGGAAGAAGATAAAAGAAAACTACTCCAACAGGCAGCATATACAGGTCACTGTGTTACAGGAAGACAGAGACCAGGTGGGCACACTCCTCTCTGTCTCTGTCTCTTTCTCTCTCATGCCTGTACACACACACACACACACACACACACACACACACACACACACCCTACCCTGGCTAGAAACCCACTGATTTTTTTCATCACGTTCCCTTTTAGCTTATAAACCCCAACCACTGTTGCTGCAGAGCAGATAACTAAGTAAGGCTAGGCTTTCTACCCTCCTATTTGTGACCGTGGATGGACATGAAGCAGGTGGCTGTCCAATGCTTCAGATGTAGATGGGAGAAATAGCTGAGACCTGAAGAACCGAAGCTTCTCTAGGCCACTCAGATACAAAGCTGTGCCTGTAATCCAAGCTCTGCAGAAATGGAGGCATGAAGATTGGGAATTCAAGGTCATCTTTTTCTTGCCACAGGGTGACTTCTATGGACACTGGGCTACATGAGTCCTTGTCTTAAGGAAAAGAACAACAAAAACTCCATATTTTTGGTTCAGATCAAGACTTATATATTGAATGTCATATACTGATCAAGGATCTGCCAAGATACAGGATGAAATTGCAGGAACACATATCCCTAACATGTGCTCTTGGGTGACCTTGCTTCTCAATTTCCTTGGAATTCTCTTTCCTTTCCTCCCTCTCTCTCTTTTCCCTGTCTTCTTTCCTCGATTTCTCTCCCCTTTCTTCCTCTTTCTTTCTTTCTCTCCTTACTTTGGGCTATTTATGGCTCTTTGCAAAATCTCTACGATAAGTGACTGTATGAGATGCTGTCAAGAGAACGGAACGACGTTTTGTAAAATATTGAGATGTGTCTCAGTAACAGTAAGGTGTTTTGGTTTTGTCTCGAGGATACTTGACAGTATTCACTTTACTGAGTCCTCTCATTTATGTCTGTCATCAAATGCTCACAACGAGTGATCCTAAAAAGAACATAGTTTCTGAGGAGCTCACACACAAACACACAAAAACCTATGTTTTTGTGATTAGCTGTCAATGAAGTATTCATTCTCCCTTTCCACGATGTACACTTGTTAATGGAAGCAGCGACTCCGACACGGAACACCTTGCCTTCTCCCTTTTGTCCCTTGGTGGGGTCACTTTCTCTGCAAAATCCTCTGGTTCTTTTTGGCTAATGAGAGCTTTCCTTTTCACTCAACAAATTCTCACTCTTCTTTGTCTGTATTCACCATTCTTCTCGAGCACAAAACAGAAACCTGGTAGAAATGAAAGCAGGCAGCCTTGAGCTGTGCACCTATGGCTCACATCTCATTGGCTGAGACAGTCAAAAATCTGGTATACATTCGCTCCATATTCACTCCTCTGGTAACAGATCTCAGTATGCTATCGGAAACTATGGGTTGAATATGACAAAGCCATAAAATACAGGAAAGAATAAAGAATAGTGAGCCATTTCACAGAGGCAAGGGAACGGCCTCATCAGAAATACACACAAGCGCTGCGAGAAACGAGCTCTAACAGTTGCAGAAGACAGTGTTACCTTAGCTAGAGCAATGCATGTTGGCACTGAAAATACACCCACTGGCATGTGGCCATTGTTGCATATGAAGTTGAAATAAACAATAATATTCTGAATCAACCATGTTTGATAGGTGTGATTTCTGTTGGAAATTGCCAGCAAAATTACGCATTCTATGACCTAAGCACATATATTACCATTAGAATTGAGTTCAGCAAGGACTATTTCTAACAGGATCTCAAGGGCAGGCTCTTTGACCTCCCCTCCCCCCCCAGGGGAGGAGCAGTCCTGTTAGGCCACAGAGGAGGACTTTGCAGCCAGCCTTGAAGATACCTGATAAAACAGGGTCAAATGAAAGGGGAGGAGGTCCCCCCTATCAGTGGACTTGGAAAGGGGCAGGGAGGAGACCAGGGAGGGAGTTGGGGAGGGGGAGGGAATGAGGGAGCGGGATACAGCTGGGACACAGAGTTAACAAATTGTAACTAAAAAGAAAAAGAAAAATTAAAAAAAAAAAGAGTTGAGTTCAGATACAACCCAAATATCTTCTAAAATGGAACACAAACCAATGCGCTATCACTCACTCTTAAAAAGAAAAAAAAAAAATTCTAGGCTCGGTGGTAACAGGTAACAGTGTTGGAAGTGCAGGCGTTTAATCTCAGGGCTTGGGAGGCAGAGGCGGGTGCATCTCTGTGAGTTCAAGGCCAGCCTGGTCTACAGAGTGAGTTCCAGAACAGCCAGGACTACACAGAAAAACCCTGTCTCAAAAAAAAAAAAAAAAAAAAAAAAAAAAGATTCTGAAATGCCACAATGTGGACAAACCTTGAGCACATTATGCTAAATATAAAGAGTATATGGCTTCGGTTAAATTATGTTCCTACAATAGTCAGATTCATGAAACACAGTAAATGTAGACCAGAGAGTGACAAGGAATGGAGAGTTGTTTAATGGGCAAAGAGCTTTAGTTTTGCATGATGAAAAAAAATATATATCAATTTAGTTACACAACAATGTGAGACTTTAAAAAAAAAACTATTTTTAAGTATGTGCAAGTACTCACATGTATGCATGTCTAATGCCTGCAGAGGCCAAAAACAGCACTAGTCCCTTGCAGCTTACAAGCCATCCCTTACAGATGGCTGTGAGCCACCCAATGTGTGGTTCCTGGGAACCCAACCCAGGTCCTCTGCAAGAGCCAGAGATACTCTTACCAGTCGAGATATCTCTCCATCTCCAAATTAAGCTTAGATAAGTTAAATTTAATGGCTTTTGATCAACGAACAATTCATGAACTGGTCGTCAGTTAAAACCAGAAGTGCAGGAAGAGCAGCTAGTTCTTGAGACTGACTGTGGAAGTAAAGCAGAACCTCACCTGACTGCTGTGTAATGAAATGTCCCACCTAAGCTTCTGGACTTGAACACTGGGTCCCAGTTGATGGCACTGTTTAGGAAGGCGGTGGAACCCGTAAGAGGCAGGGTCACTAGAGGACGCGGGTTATTGGGTGTGGACCTGAGGCTCGATAACACATCCGCATTTTCTCTGTGCTCTCTGCTTCAGGCTGACCAGCCAGGTTCCTCCTTCTACCATTATGTCTTTCCTGACTGTTACCATGTCCTTTCCAACCATGACAGAACTATAAGCCAAAATGAATCCCTTTGCCCTTAACTTGGTTTTATCAAGATATTTGAACACAGTAACGAGAAAATAACTAAGATGCTGACCATAAGGAAGCATTTGCTTTATTTGGGCACGGTACTAGCTCATATTTGCTGTACTATTCTAGTCCACTGGCTGCCTAGAATTGGGTGAACCTTGGCTATTTATAGAACACATCGATTTGTTGTGCGTACACACACACACACACACACACACACACCTGATTTAGGCTGCAGTATACCTATTCATTAGGTCAAATTGCAGTTTCCTATAAAGGAAATAAAGGATAATAATCCAAATACACCTTACACACATGATATTAACAGAAGAAACTAGATAACAAAGTAGATACAACAAAGTCTATTTTAAACGATCCCATTTACTGAAAACAAAAAATAAAAACAGGTAAAACACAGAATTTTTTTAATTTATTTTATGTTATTTTTAATTACACTTTATTTACTTTGCATCCCCCCTCTAGTTCCCTCCCTTCTCCCCTCCCAATTTCTTCCTTCCTCCTCCTTCTCCACGCATGCCCTTCCCCAAGTCCACTGGTAGGGGAGGGTTTCTTTTTCTTCCTTCTAATCCTAGTCTGTTAGGTCTCATCAGAAGTGGCTGCATTGTCATCTTCTGTGGCCTGGTAAAGCTGCTCCCCACTCAGGGGGAGGTGATCAAAGAGCAGGCCAATCAGATTGTCAGAAGCAGTCCCTCTTCCCATTACTATGGAACCCACTTGGACATTGAACTGCCATGGGCTACATCTGTGCAGGGGTTCTAGGTTATCTCCATGCATGATATTTGGTTGGAGTATGAGTCTCAGGGAAAGAGAGGGAGGTCTCTGGCTAAAATGCTTAATCCAGATCCCGAAAGGCAAAGAGGATGGACATCAGAAGAAGAAAACAGGAAACAAGTTAGGAGCCTTCCACAGAGGGCCTCTGAAAGGCTCTGCCCTGCAGCCTTTCAAAGCATATGTTGAGACTTATGGCCAAACTTTGGGCAGACTGCAGGGAATCTTATGAAAGAAGTGGGAAATAGTAAGATCAAGTAAAACACAATATTTTTAAAAGTAGGAATGGTGGTTACTTTCAGAGTGTAGTTGGCCAGCAAAGGAAAGGCAAAATGTGAGAAAGTCTTCTATATTATCATTTTATTTCAATTAAAAACTTTCTTGAGAAGCTGAAGCAGGAGGATTATCACAAGTTCAAGGCCAGCCTGGGCTGCAGAGTAAATCCCTGTCTCAAAAAGTAAAAATCCTTATACTATAAATCAATGTCAAAATGACATGCTCCCAACAACAGTCTTCAGAATGGTTCTATATCATTTTAAGAAAGCGAAAACTCACAGACTCAAAGGTAAGGAACCTCAGAAGCTTTTTTTCCTACAGGCAGTCGAATCTCTGAAGCGGGTAAGACAACTGAGTGAGGAATTTACATGAGTGGATAGTTAGGGCACCATACAATTCCTTAATATTGGACAAACAGCCAACTGTATACAGATGGCTCGCTTCCTCATCAAATCACCATTCAACTGGATGCAGCCACAGAAGCCTGGTTAACAGTTAACATGCCACGGCAATTTCACGCTCAGCGGCGCTTTCTGTGCGTAATTTCAATGTCCGATCTGATTGAATATGATTAAATGCAGCCTCTGTTTTCCAAGGCGGGTTGTGAAGGATTGCAATGAACTCATTAGGGGTGAAAGCTGCACAGATCTTTTCAGATGCTGGCATTTAGCAGCCTTTGGCTCATTAATTAATTTAAAGATTGTGCAATTATCAGGGCTTTTGATTCAAAGACACCCACCACTTTTATTATTGGATAATGCATATTTGAACGTGAGCATAAAAATTATGTCATCTAAAGAGATTTAGCCTAATTCAAACCATACAGAAGGAAAATCAGAAGAGAGTGAGGGGTGGTCTTTTAATACATAAGAACTTAAACCTCTTCAAATACTTGTTACCAAATGAATACTGAAAACAAAAGCAGATGTAGGCAAAACGTCAAATGTCTGGAGCACACCATTAAAGTGGTAAACTAAACACAAGGATAGGACGCAGGAGGGGCCTGTTGACATTCAGAAATAGCCCGCCCTTAAATCTAAGAAAATTGAAATTGACAGAAATTCTCCAAGGTCTTTGTCCTTGAAGAACTCTTTGGAAGCCTGCTCCTTGGAGTCTTCTTCCGAAGACCATACGATCAGAGCTGCAAACCAGACATGAGTGTTAACACTGCCAGCTTCACAGGAGACAGAATCACCTGAGTCAAACCTCTGAGCGTACTATGAGGGTATTTGTGGAGAGGTTTAACTGAGAAGGGCACTCTGAGGGTTGCACGGTTCAAGGGCTGGGCTCCCTGACTGAGTAAAAACGAGAAAGTGGGCTGGACACCGCCATCCGCCTCTGCGTCCCGCCTCCACCACCCTCATCCTCCACTGTGAACCAAGACCAAGCCTTCCTTTCTTTTTTTTTTTTCCTTTTATTTTTTTATTTCTTAGAATTTATTCACTTTGTATCCCAACTGTAGCCCCCTCCCTCGTCCCCTTGCGATCCCACCCTTCCTCCTCCTTCTCCTCGCATGCCCCGCCCCAAGTCCACTGATAGAGGAGGTCCTCCTCCCCTTCCATCTGACCCTAGCCTATCAGGTCTCATCAGGACTGGCTACTTTATCTTCCTCTGTGGGCTGGATGCCCCCTCCTTTGTGGTGGCACTTGCAGGTAGGATTTGCTGAAAGAGGCGGAGGCAGGAGGAAACCCTCCCTTTCTTAAGTCACCTTCACTGTTTTGCCAGTGACACCTCGGGAAGGAGAAAGGTAACTGTACAGAAACTTCCAGGCACAAATGATTTCCTTTTATGATCTGGGTGATTTGAGGTCTGTAATTCCTCCCTAGTCACTGTCCAGCTGAACTTGGCAACCAAGGTTCCCAGGTAGCTCTGACGATTAAAGGGAGGACCCAATGCTAGAGGCACTAAGAAACAAAGGAAGAGAAAAACAGAGAAGTATTTGGGTAAATTCAACTTATCTAGAGTTTTAGTTATTGGGAAGTTCATAGCCAATTAATGCCAGTAGAATGTGTTAAAAAAAAAACTGTCAATAAGGACAATTTTTAGGCTGTGACCCTCTGATTTATCTGGGATGGGTCAAGCTTAGAGATGGCACCACATTGTAAATTTTAGTTCATGGTGGAAGGCATTCCCAAAAAGATTTCCAACAGAGAGAGGGCATGAGCAGGATTTTAAGTGAGGCCTTCTCGATTGTTTTAGCATATTTAGGATGGTTTGGGGGCACTCAGGGAAGCTCATGGTGATACTTTCCACTGTATTTAGGAATCACCGATGCCAGAGGAATCACTAGGAACATTTTGATCTTCTGGAAATGAAAATTCAAGCTAGTGGGGGTACAGGAACAGAAGTAGCCTGATGTCTGTCTAGCCAGCCCCAAGGACCATGGTGAGATACATCAGAGGGTGCACTTCACCAGCTTTCTGTTGCCACATCTCTGTTCCGATCTGAATGTGACCTGCCACAACAGGTAAACGTGTCTGAAATATGTAGTCCCCAGCAGGTAGCACTGTCTTGGAAGGTTGTTGAGGGGGAAGGGCCCTATCCACCATCTGGTTCCCACCCAAGCTCTCTGCTTCCTGGACTATCCAGATGTAAAGAACCATGCCATGCTCCCACCAATATGGACAGAGCTGTCCAGCCACCAGGGCTTCCCACTAGGATGGACCAACTGTTCTATCCAAACCATGAGCCCATATTATACTGCTTCTGTTAGGAATTTTACCGAGGTGACAGGAAAGCTAACTGCATACTCCCCAAGATAGGCTTCAACGCCCTATCCTAAGACATCTTCTGCCTCCTCTGCAGGTAACAATGGCCATTTGGTGTACACAGTGAGAAAACGCCTGTGTCTTAGTAATCTAGAACCTCGCTCTTTCGTAAAAGCTATCCACGAATAATACTGAATTGTTTTCATATGTCTAATGACTTTGAGTATAAGCAGCCAATAGAGAAGGTCCTCTGGTTCTGATGCTTCTCTTTAAATATTCCCAACTTTTCATTGATGAAAAAAGTTCAAGAACATTCAGTAGAAAACACGATTCTAAGCTTGAATTTTGAGCTCCTTCCAGGCTAGTGATATGCAGTGTGATGCTCTGGAAATGCTCAGGTTAGAGTAACCTGCGTGCTGTGAGCATGTTAGAGGTAGAATGAGCCAACGCCATGACACTGGAACTGTAAGATGTAGTAACTGTATTTTCAACTTTCACCTTCAAGCTAGAGAGGATCCCAGTGAGAGATGCCAGTCATTTGGGGGGTTTTGTTTTGTTAATGTTCTTGTTTGTGTTTGTAATGTGTTTGTTGTGTTTCTTAGAAACACCATCTACCTGAGGCAGGGTCTTGCACTAGCTTGGAGCTTGCCAGTTATACTAGAGTAGCTGACCAGCAAAATTAGTGCATGCCCCGGAGCCCAGTATTTTAACACGAGTTCAAGAGCTCAAACTCAGGTCCTCACGCTTATGAGGCCAGTGCTTTACTGATGTAGTCATCCCCAAAGCCCCCAAATCCTTGTCTTTAAGTTGAAAAATATGGAAAAGATACACAAAGCAGGGAATAGGGTGAAGGTCCGTGTGGAGTGCTCGTCTGTCGTACACAAAACGTTGAGCCCAATTCCCAGCACAAATACAAGCTGGACAGTGGGTATTCTGTTATTCTGTATTCTAAGAGCACTGTGGTGATGTGAGTAAGAATACACCATTCATATATTTGAATGCTTAGTCATCAGGGAGTGGCACTATTTCAAAGGAGTAAAAGGATTAGGAGGTATGGGTTTCCTGGAGCAAGTACCAATTGGGACCTGGATTTTGAGGTTTGAGAAGCCCATGCCAGGCCCAGTCACTCCCTGTCTCATTCACTCACTCCTTTTTCTCTCTCTCTTCTCTCCGCCAACAGATCAGGATATATCTCTCAGCTAAATATTTATCACCATGCATGGCACCATGATGATAATGGACTAAACCCCTGAAACTGTAAGCTAGACCCCATTAAATGTTTTCTTATGTAAGTCACCTTCGTCATGGTGTCTCGGCACAGCAATGGAAGAGTGACAAAGCCAAGCACATCTGTGGCTCATTCCTCAACAGCAAGTGCTATTCGTGAAGAAGATCTGAGTTCAACACCCAGCACCTATGCCATCAGCACACAGCCACCTGTACCTCCAGCTCTAGGGGATCTGGCACCCTCATCTTACCGCTGCGAGCACCTGCACCCAGATATAAATAAAAATACATACTTTATTTAAGAAAGATTACATTTGTACTTTATATCAGAGGAAAAAAATCTGTACATACACACTGTAAAGAGCCCAAGATAGAAACACTGAAATGATTGGTTTGCTCTGCATCAGCCCCTGAGTCCAGGTGACTCTAAGGGAGGAGGGCAAAGCTTATCACACTTGGGAGGAGACAAACCCAGATGCAGAGAGCTCGTCATGAGGGAAAGTGCTGGAGAAGGCGGCCACCAACGCCTGGGTTCTCAGAGCGGAGGCTGACCTGCGCAGAGAGGGGTAGACTAAACCCCGGCATGATTCCTGCCTTTGTTCTCGTCCCGAGTAATCTGCTGGGATATAATTAGTTCATTGTCTCCTCGGATTGTCTGGAGACTCAATTCCTGGATAGGTGAGAAGGCTCAGTGGGTACGGGTACTTGCTGCCCATGCCCGACAACCTGAGCTCCAGCCCTGGAACCCACAGAACTGATTCCCACAAATTGTCCTCTGACCTTCCCATACTCAGCATGGTGTGTCAATCCAGCCTCTGATAACAACAAATTCATTTGACTCCTAAAGAAATTTTCACTTTTTGTCTTGGCCTACTCCTGTCTACGGTGACAGGGAATATGACTGGTGATATTCTGTTTCCAGTTAAGTGTACACTATTTGGAAAGATTTTTTTCCAGGGGGAGGGGTTTCAAGAGAGGAGTTCTCTGTGTAGCTGTCTTGAAACCCACTCTGCAGAATAGGCTAGCTTCAAACTCGGGGACCTGCCTGCCTTTGCCTCCAGAGTGCTGGGATTAAAGGGGTGTGCCACTGCCACAGGTGAGAATCTTCATTATTAACTAGAAAGTTATTTAGAGAAAACCTAGGCCTCAGATCCCTGCTTACTTCTCAGATCAGACAGGTGCAGGACAACAGGGTGAGAACCTGTGACCATCCCTGCAGCCACTCCAGCCCCTCTCCCCACGTTGGCTCTGCCCTTCCCTCCGCCACTCCCCAGGGGCTTAGATTATTTCCTGTGCATCTCCTCGTAAGCTGGTCTACTTACAAGGAGAAAAAGCTTCTCCGACCTTTTGCTAGCCCTGAAGCCTGATGCGGTCTCTTCCCTCAGACTTGAAGTTGCCCTCATTGATTTGTTTTTTGTTTTTTGTTTTCCTGAGCCAACTGTAAATGTGGAGCCTGTTCACGTAATAAGTTTACAGCCTTGCTTCTCCCTGCTCTGAATTCTGCTCCATCCTCCTGGCTTTTGATAAGAAACATGTTTGTCATCAATATACTCTGTTTCCACTAAATATGGGCTTTACTGTGACAATTATCCAGGCCCATAATCAGCAGAAGTGGCAGCAAAGTTTAAATAGGAAAGTTGTAGCATTTCATTAATATGCACGTAAACACCATTCAAGTGCCTCCAAAGACCTGCTTCCTCTGCCAGCTGCCAGAGCAAAACTGCACCAGCAAACAAAGTACATAAAAAATAAAACAACAACAAAAACAACCAAGACTGCTGTATGCTGCAATCTTGAACTTGATAATAAAAACAACAAAATGTGTACTTTAAAAAAAATGAAATTCCCTTTTAAATGCACATTTGTATTTATTGCTGTTTGTTTTCTTCCTTTCTGGAAAACAGTAAAATAAAAATATGAAAAAGAAGAAATGAACACTTATCTTTTTTCTTTATTAAAGATGCTAAGTCATTCGTGTTGTGATCTACAGTGATGGCATTCCTTCCTAGAACCAGCCTCTTAAATGCTAGAAAGAAAAAAATTGAGGTTTGATGCATTTCTCAAGACTCTATTATTTAAATGTAATTTGAATACCCACTCTGTCCAAATAGTTAAGTGTGGGGACATCTTGAAAGCTGGGTGTGGCACACATGTGTGGTTCCATCACTTGAGCAGTACAGGCAGGTTATTCTCTGCTGCACAATGAAGGCAGCCCAAGCTACACAAACCCTTGCCAAAGGAGGAGGAAAAGGTGAAGGATGATATTGAAGTAGGTCACAATAGATTAACAGATGAAAACTAGATGTCGGCAATGAATAATGGTACAGTTTATCATGCAGTCAGCGGTAGGGGTGAGTAAGAACTACTGTGTTTATTTACTTAGGCATAAATTCTTTATATTTAGCAGAGAAGGGCAGATCTGTGGCTCCGTAGTATGGTATTGGAATATTAACAGGGCTTTTATTCTCCTTCTTATTGTGCTTCCTTCCATTCATCTTTCACATAGGCAGATGGTTGTATACACATTGCATTGAGGGCAAATTCTCTCTTCCAAAAGGTATTAGCCCCTTTCAGTTAGCCCAGTCTAGAAGTCCCCTCGCACAGAAAGGCCCGGAGGTCTGTTTCCTAGGTGATTCTAGATCTTGTCAAATTTACAGTTGCCATCACAATTTCTCATCCTCCCCTTGGCTGAGACCTATGAGTGGCCTGGGGTCACAAACTCCCCTTAGCTAAGGATACTTTACTTGCTAGGGTCTCTATCCTCACCCCTGAGTAGCCCCAAAAGTTAGCACCTACAAACTCTATATGTGTACACTGTCCATGGGGAAGGAACAAACGACCCCGCCAGGTTGCTACCACTATACCCGAGGAACTGGTTCAGCTATGAATGCTGATAGACAGCAGGACTGCAGTCAGTCAATGCAGTGGAAAACTTTAGAATCCGTGGGAATAGCAATGCTGTCACTGTCTTGTAGAAACAGCTGGACCCTCCAAATTTCTCAACAGCACACATGCATGTAGGATAATTTTCATCTGTGTGGAGACAAACATTTACTAAAGCTGCTCCCAGGAGCAATAGTCACTCCATATACGTTATGCCGCTGAGTACTTACAGCCATCCTGAAGGGTGTGCAGGATTATCCCACATTTGTAAGTGGGAGAAAAATAGCTTTAGGAAGTCTAGAGACTTGTGATGGTTGTGCAGCTAGGAAAAGACTGTTCTGTATTTCAAAACCAGATGTGTGCAATCGCAAAAGTCCTGTGCACTGAAGCACACAGTCTCTGTGGAGTCAAGTCTGAGCTCTTGATTCCTTGTGGTAATGACAGCACTCTTCAGAGATAATGCAGCCCGCACCTGGACTGTCTTAGGCAGGACAGACCCTTCCTCTCCATCTAAGATGTTACTGTCACTGGCTATTGTGTCAGCACAGCACATTTTTCAATGATGCCTCCAGGAAAATTGCATAAGAGCTTCTCCTGAGAACCATTCTAATAAAACAGGAGAGTGAACGATTCTAAATTCCGTGCTTTTAAAAAAATATCTAAATCTGCCAGGCAGTGGTGATACAAGCCTTTAATCCCAGCACTTAAGGGGCAGAGAAATCTGTGAGTTCCAGGACAGCCAGGGCTGCCTATGAATGAATGAATGAATGAATGAATGAATGAATGAATGAATGAATGAGACTTGTCTAAGGTCACATGGATTGTCCCTTTTGAAAACATTTTGCTGCCATGGCTCTATACTTTCAGCAGAAAATTGGAGAGTCATTGAACCAAATGTTCATATAGGTGCCTTTTTTTCTCCCCAGCAAGCCTTAAAGTCAAGTCTCAATGTAGTAGATATACACTGAAAATCTACTCCCCACCTCATTTCTCCCTTGAGTGTTTGCTTGGTACTACTGCTGTGACCACTGTCAGCTGTTAAATATTTATTAACTTTAGTTGCTAAGCTGCCTCTTTACCTTTCCTGGCATCCATGTTCTTATGTGTTCAAACAGTGGTGTAGTAGGTCTGAGGTCAGCCCCACCTCCATTTCCAACCCAACCATTCCTGTGCCAAGATCATAAAATCACAAGCTGCCATTGTAACTTTCTCATAAAAGACACTTCAAAAAAAAAAAAAAAAAAGTCTGAATCTGGAGTTGGAGAAATGGATAGCAGTTAAGAACACTTACAACTTTTGCAGAGGACCCCAGGTTTGATTTCAAAATTGTTGACATTCATTCTTGGTTGTTTTTTTTTTTTTAACTCATAATCCTCATGTTTCATTGAGGTCCAACATCTCTAATATTTACACAAAATGTTTTTTAATTCGTCCTTAATGTATTGCCATTATTTTTCAATTTATTGTTCTCAACTGTTTTATTAAATGTACAAAGCAGCTACATGGATGGTGGCACGAAGGGTACCATAGCTCTAGGGTCTCCTCAGCTGCCTAAGGGTAGTGGCAGGATGCCCAAGCACACCGTAAGCTCCAGAGCCTCCTGCCTCTACCTCCACAGGGAAGTACTTCTGTTGGACTGGAGATCAAACTTCAGGGCATGGTAGACAAGCAATCTTCCAGCTGAGTCACATCTCCTGTCTTTCAGCCTCTCAGTCTCTCTTACCCCCGTCTTCTCTGTGACAGTATGTGTGGAAAAGTCACTTTATTCTTTTAAGGACTTGAGGTTTTGAGTAAAACAATTGATAAAGACCTGGAGAACATTTCTGTTTTCTGCCTTATCCTATGCTGGCCCCAGGGCAATGTACACAGAGTGTGGAACATGCTGGCGTGTAAAGTGGATGTGGACACAGCTTATTATTATCTCTAAATAGCAGCTAAAATGGTTGAAGGTCAGTAGTAAGCACTGGTCTAGCATGCACAATCCCCAGGTTTGGAAAATGACTTAAAAAGTAACAATAAGAACATTAATTCCCAATCCTATCCTCTTCAACATTTCATCTCCTTTAAGATAAATTTCTGAAGTTGAGACATGATGGCATCTGGTGAGCAGAATCACAGCCTACACACAGATGCTCATATCCTAACCCCAGAATTCAGGTCTATGATATACCAGGGAAGAGAAGAAGGTTAAACACAGAACCGGGGCTGCCATCAGCTGGCCATACAAGAGGAAAGGTATAGCCAGTTATTTATCCTGCTTGGCCGCTAAAAAATAGACAGTAGGCCTGGCAAGATGGCTCAGCGGGTAAAGGAACTTGCTGCCAAGCCTGACAACCTGAATTTCATCCCTGGGACAACATGGTAGACAGAAAAAAACCAACAATTCCTGAAATTGTCCAAGGAATACATGTACCCACACACACTTTCCCCACACAAAACAAACAAAGAAAATATTAAAGTGGATAATATAAGGAGAAGAGAGGTATTGGGAAAAGAAGGTAAGAGAGGTGGAGAGAGAGAGAAAGAAGGACAGAGGTGGAGGGAGAGAGGAGAAAGGGAGGAAAGGAGGGAGAGAGAGAGATGGATTCTCTAAAATGGTGCTGAGTTAAAAAAGCAGTGCTGTCACTGGAGAGATGGCTCAGAGGAGTTGTTCTTCTAAAGGTCCTGAGTTCAATTCCCAGCAACCACATGGTGGTTTACAGCCATCATTAATGAGATCTGGTGTCCTCTTCTTGCCTGCAAATGCAGGCAGAATACTGTGTAAATAACAAATAAATAAACCGTTTTAAAAAAGAAGCAGTGCTGTCAAATTTTTAGTAAAGCCTTGGCTTTACAACTGTAGAATATAATGAAAGTCTAAGTATAAATTGTATTTTTGGAATTAGTTCATTTTGACACATTTTACTAGACTATAATATCCAAGTCTGGTCTTCATTTGTAGTCTACCAGGATGTCTTAGCTAATTTGTTACAACCTCCTAGAAGACAAATACATGGGGTTTTGTGGAATCACTGTAAGATTTACAGTGACAACTTTTGGCTTTCTGACTCCACAGTGTCACATCTAAAATCTCTACTGTTGTCCCCAAAGCATGCCCACAAGGTTGAAAAAGGACTGCTCTGATTGTCTAACAGACCAGTTTTTCAGACGTACTTATTTAACAGAGCTTACCAGGAACACTATGACAAGAGACCCCAAAAAACAGCAATTGCAGACTCTGCATCAGAGAAAGGAAGGCACCTAAGTAAAACAAGAAGCACAGCAAACCACATCTGGAAAGTCCCACAAGGTCAACAGAGAATGATGCATTTTCTGGAAAAAGTATTATTCTAGTTTACTTAATAATTATTACCATATGAGTCATATACACATTATTATTCTATTTTGAAATGGGAGGAGAACAAGCTTTTACCATGGCTACTAAGTCTCTTCTTAATCTATAGACTAAAATGAAAAGTAGTAAGCATATACAGAGACACCTAAGATTTGCTCTTGACCTAACTGACTCATGGAGCTCTGAAAAACCGAAATACACATTCACACAAGCACACACTGAACATTCTCCCAGATGTACTTTATTGTAGGCCATAAATCAAACCTTTTTAAAGAACTGAGTTCACAGCGTATTGCTTACTTTTCTACAGTTGTGATAAACACCATGAAAAACTTAAGAAAAGTTTGCTTAGCTTATGGTTCTAGATCATTGAACTCAAAATGGAAGGCCGGGCATGGTGGCCAGAGCAGGGCACATCACACCTAAACCTCACATGGGAAGCACATAGAGTAAACTGGAAATGGTGCAAGGATATAACACAACACCAGTGGTGCATTTCCATGAACGAGGCTGCACCTCCTGGCGGGACAAGCTCTCCAAACTGCACCAGTGAGACCAAGTGCCCAGATCCCTGAACCTATGCTATTTTCACACAGACCACTACACATAGTAACTATGTTCTGAGAACCTAGTTCTCAGATTAAGCTGAAGGATGCATAGGAAAAAAATCAGCTACAGGAAATTTACACAAGACCAAACCAAACCAGACAAAAATCCTACTCATAATGATGTTACAAGAAAAATCATGTCATGTTAAACTGAGTAGAAATGAAACCCACACTATGTTAAGACCTGTGAGAAGCCAGAACAATCTGGAAATAAATAAAATAAACACACACTTGCAATCATACATTAAAACTTTTTTTTCAAGGTACCAGAAATAGGAATTTAACCCCAAACTAGCAGGAGACACAAAATAAAAAGGAACAGAAATGGAAATTGAATTGAAAAATAGAAAATAAACAAGAAAAAAAAAAAGCTGATTTATTTTTTCCACCTGTCACTGATTTCTGAGTGCTGTGATTAAGAGTGTATACCACCATGCCCAAAAGGGCTGATACTTTTCAAGGAACAATAGTAAGACCATAGACACTCTGAGAAAGACTAAAGAACTGACACAAATTATGAATATTGTAATAAAAAAGTAAACTTCAGACACTGGTGATGTTTCATTGTTAGTAAGGAAAGTCTGAAAACCACTTTAGCTCACAAATTAAAAGATGCATAATCATATAGCTTTTTCCCCCCATTGTCATGTGTGTGCATTCTGTGAGTGTGTACATATTTGTATGTGTTGGGGTGTGTACATACATTTTCACATGGGAGTCCATGATGCTGTGAATTAGATGTCCCTCCATCATCTTGGGTATTGCTTGACCCCTGGTTGGTGGCTTTGTCTGGGGAGGCTTAGGGGGTGTGGAGGAAGGATGTCACTCAGGACCAGCTTCCAGATTTCAAAGCCTCCTGCCATTCCCAGTTAGCTTTCTCTGATTCATACTTGTAGTTTGAGGCCTGAGCACTTAGACTTTGCTTCAGCCACTGTATCTGCTACTAACTACAAATAAACCTTTCCTTCTATGAGTTGCTTTGGTCATGTTGTTTTAGCACAATGAAAAAAGTCATTAATACAAGATGCATATGGAGGCGTGGGATTGATGTTCAGAATCATTCTACATAGTTTTCCTTTTTTCTTTTTTTCTCTAATCTATTCTGAGACAGATTAGTCAATCAGACCCGGAGCCCGCAGATATGGCTAGTGTTAGTAGCCACCTTGCTTTGTGGATCCCCTTGCTTTGAGGTTAGAATTTTCCATGCCCACACAGTAATTACTGGGGTTCTGGGGATTTGAACTCTGGTCTTCACAGTTGCACTTAATCACTGAGTCATTTCCCCAGCCCAGTAAAATTCTTTCCAAATACAAACAAGAATCCTGGATAAACTACCTTACACAGTTAAGGGGGTTTCAATAAAACAGGAGCAGAACGGAATCATGCCACTGGGTTTTCTAGGAACAGACAATACCCAGTGCACAAATTTCCCAGAAGACAGAAGAAAGGGGCACTTCACAGGCACACTCACAGCATCGTCTTCTTTGCTTGTTTCTGGTCTTTGTTTTTGAGACAGGGTCTTGCTATATGCCCTGGTTGGCTGCCCACTCAGGGTCTTCCTTAGTTTATTTTCTAAGTGCTAGGTCTTTAGCAGGCATCCTATAGCTGGTTAGACTTACCTTGATGATAACAAAATAAGGCATCACAACAAATCCAAAAGGAAACCGTTGTCTTTTAAAAAAATTATAGAATACGAAAATCTATACTCCCAAAGAAGCTAAACAAGGAAGACCCTAGGGAAGATGCTCAATCCTTATTCAGAAGAACAAATACGATAGAAATTGGAGGTAGGAGAAGACAGGGAACAGGACAGGAGCCTACCACAGATGTCCTCTGCTTTCTCTACTGATCGAGATATTGAAGCAGAGGCTGAGACTCATAGCCAAACTTTGGGCAGAGTGCAGGGAATCTTATGAAAGAAGGGGGAGATAGAAAGACCTGGAGGGGACAAGAGTTCCAAATGGAGAACAACAGAGCCAAAACAAACAAACAAAAACTGAGGAACTGGGGCCTCTTCAGAGACTGATAACCCAACCAAGGACAATGTATGGAGAGGACCTAAAACTCTAGCTCAGATGTAGCCCATAGACTCAGTATCCAGGTAGGGTCCCTAGTAAGGTGAACAGGGGCTTTCTCTGTCATGAACTCAGTGGCTGGCTCTTAGATTACCACTCCTTGGGGGGTGCAGCCTTGCCAGGCCACAGAGGAAGACAATGCAACCAGTCCTGATGAGACCTGATAGGCCAGGGTCAAATAAAAGGGGAGGAGGTCCTCCCCTATCAGTGGACTTGCGGAGGATCATAGGGGCAGAAGAGGAAGGGAGGGTGAGAGTGGGAGAAGAGGGAGGGGCCACAGCCAGGATACAAATTGAATAAATTGTAATAAATGATAATACTTTAAAAAAAATGGAAACCATACAAAAAATATAGAACAACAGACTCTATTGACAGAGAACAAAACCTTAGGAAAGTAACTCAAACTGTTCCAGGACTGTAAAGTTGGTTCAAACTTTTAAAACCAAATCTAAGTAGTTAATGACATCAATAGATTAAAGAGAGGAAACATAGTATCTGTACAAAGAAAAGCATTTTTAGTTCAATATCTATTCACAATGAAATTTTCAACCAAATATGACGAGAATAGTGATTTTCAACTACATAAAAGACCCGGAAAAGTTTATGGACATCAGACTTTTTAGGAAAAAGAATGAATGTTGATCTCTCTTTAGTAAGGTAAGAAAGGTCTGCTTAGGCCATTTCTAAAAACTGGATGGAAGAGCAAATGCCAAGCTGTTTTCTGTCTCTGTCTGTTTCTCTCTTTCTCTAGCTTCCCCTCTGCTCATGTGTGTGTTCAAAATTTCAGTTATGTGATACTTGGAAACTGAAAACTATTTGAAAACACATCTGTAATTGAGGATTGAAACACAAGAGTGGAGTTGACCCCAGTGTCTCCACAAGGGAATTTTCATGGTGATTTGTATTTCTCTATAGTGTCTTAGTAGTTAGTAGATAAATGACTCTATTTTTCAAAACCCAAAGAATTGTACAACTATGGAGTGAAATTTATGACATGCAGTCTTAGAAATGATTCCGTATGCAAACTGATGCTAGAGCCCAGTGCATATTCAGACTAGGTGCTGTTAACGCTAAGCCCAAATTTACTAATGATGTCACAGGAAGTAATCACGCACTGTTTCTTCTAAGAATCAGTCACCTTTCTGGTCACCTTGCCCTCTTATCAATGCCTCTCACTAATCACCCAATCACCCATTTTCCAGGCCCAGAGCTAGGCTCTAGAGATCCAGAGAGATGTACAGTGGTCTTTTACACTTTAGTGGCTTGGTCTCAAGTATTTCAGAATGGAGGCAGAGAAGTGATCAACGAGCTGCTAGGTGACTAGTCAAAAGCTACTATTTTCAGATACATGCACACATGCACAGAGATTCATCAAAGTATAACGGGGTTTTGCTGGAATGAAGAGGTTCTCAAAAATGTAAGGAGAAGAGAGGATGATGGGTAAACGTGATCATAATACATATTATAGCATGCATGAAATTGTCAAACTAAGGGGGGACAGTAAGACAGAGTAGAGGATGTAGTTTTTTGTTTGTTTTGTTTTTAGGATATTTTTATGAGGGCTGGAGAGATGCTCAGTGATTAAGAGCACTGACTACTCTTCCAGGGGACCTGGGTTCAATTCTCACCACCCACATGGCAGCTCACAACTGTAACTACAAGATCTGATACCCTCGTACAGACATACGTGCAGGCAAAACACCAATGCACATGAAGTAAAAAATAATTTTAAATTTATTTTATGTGTATGCATTTGTTACCTGCTTGTCTTTAGGCCTACCCTTGTCTTTAGGTGCCCGTGGAGTGTAGAAGGCATCAGATCTCTCCAGACACAGGGGAGGAAGTTCACTGACAGAACACTTGCCTAGCAGGTGCCTGACCCCAGCAGAAGGTTGGAAAAGGGAGGGTGAGAATTTGCATGCAGATTAGGGGGAAAGGCAGCTATAACTTTAAGAATAAAGGGAAAAAGAAAGTATCCAGTAGGTGTCTGGTTCCCTAAGAACAGCTAAACTTACAGTTCCTAACAGCCCCTGCCACTCAGCCCACACCCCAACCCAGGACACAGATCTTCCGTGAACATCTTTAACTGAATGCCTTCTTGATTGGCTCCAGAATCTCCTGCTATATATACTTACATGAAGCCTAGTGACTGATGCCCTTCCTCCCTCAGGCAGGCAACAGCTGGCTCCCTCCAGAGACAAGGGGGTTTTCACAGATACCAGCAACAACTCGCTAACAAGTGTGGGCAACACCTGTGCCAGGCATAGCCTGACTAGAAGGCCCCATTTCTTCTATGTGGAAGGCTGCCTGTAAGATGTGGCCTGTTGGACTCTCCATACCCACGGACTCTCTTGTCTTCATCACTGCTGAGTCAACCACTACAAAGTTTGAAGAGAAATGCCAAAGAAAAAACAAAAATCTCAAATGGTGCAGAGTGGTGATATTACACATTCATGCTGACTCATTGCAGCTACACCCGAGAATCACAAAACCATGTTTGTAGCAGCTTTATTGGTAATAGCCAGAACCTGGAAACAACCCAGATGTCCCTCAATGGAGGAATGGATACAGAAATTGTGGTACATTTACACAATGGAATACTACTCAGCAATTAAAAACAAGGAAATCATGAATTTTTTTAAGGCAAATGGTGGGATCTAGAAAAGATCATCCTGAGTGAGGTATCCCAGAAGCAGAAAGACACGCATGGTATATACTCACTTATAAGTGGATACTAGACATATAATATAGGATAAACAACTAAAATCTGTACACCTAAGGAAGCTAATCAGGAAGGAGGACTCTAGCTAAGATGCTCAATCCCCATTCAGAAAGGCAAAGAGGATGGACATTGGAAGAGGGAGAAAACAGGCAACAGGACAGGAGCCTACCACAGAGGGCCTCTGAAAGACTCTACCCAGCAAGGTATCAAAGCAGATGCTGAGACTCATAGCCAAACTTTGGGCAGAGTACTGGGAATCTTATGAAAAAAGGGGGAGACTGAAAGACCTGGAGAGGACAGGAGCTCCACAAGGAGAGCAACAGCACCAATAAATCTAGGCCCAGGAGTCTTTTCTGAGACTGATACTCCAACCAAGGACCACACATGGAGATAACCTAGAACCCCTGCAGGGATGTAGCCCATGGCAGCTCAGTATCCAAGTGGGTTCTCTAGTAAGGGGAACAGGGACTGTCTCTGACATGAACTCAGTGCCTGGCTCTTTAATCAACTTCCCCTGAGAGGAGAGCAGCCACTCCTGATGAGACCTGATAGGCTAGGATCAGATGGAAGGGGAGGAAGACCTCCCTATCAGTGGACTTGGACAGAGGCATGGGAGGAGATAAGGGAGGGAGGGTAGAATTGGGAGGGAATGAGGGAGGGGGCTACAGCTGGGATACAAAGTGAATAAACTGTAATTTAACATAAAAAATTAAAAAGAGAAAAAAATATACATTTAAATTAGAAAAAACAAGAATCATGAAAAGGACTCAGTTACAAAGTTTATTTTTATCATTTTTTTTAGGTAAAAGGAAATGTGAATGGGGACTGGACAGGATTTACTATGGTTTGGGAAAGATTTTAAAGTTATCCTTTATCCTAGAAATAATACTGTCAAGCCTAGACATGGTCTACTTTGCTATCAGACTCAAAAAACAGGTCTCAGATGTAACCTTTTACTATTCCTTTAGTTATGAGGATGTTAAAAGGTGTCTGAGGACTAGCTGTACCGTCCCAGACACTTTTTAAAATCCTCATAACTTAAACTTCTATATCCTTAGGACATTTCCTATGTACTATGAGACAGAGGTTTGACTGCTGTGAGCATTCATTGTCCTTTAGCTAAAGGAACGGTAAAAGGTTAGGAAGAGGATGCAGCCAGTCCCAAAGAGAACTGATAAGCTAGGGTCAGATAGTAGGGGAGGAGGCCCTCCCCTATCAGTGGACTAGGGGAGGGGCATACGAAGAAGGAGGGAGGATGGGACTGGGAGAAGATGAGGAAAGGGGCTACAGCCAGGATACAAAGTGAATAAATTGTAACAAATAAATAAATTAATTAAAAAACTCTATCAATAAAATAACTTACTGAAATAAAAGAGGTGATTGAAGGTTGAAAGGTCTCAGGTGATTTAAGGTATATCTTAAATAGATAAAAATGCTTCATATTTCTTTCTGTTGCATTAACTGTCCAGAGCTGACATTTATCTCTAGAGCTCTGATTCATTAAGCTAACTCTGATAAAAAAAAAAAAAAAAAAAAAAAAAAAAAAAAAACACCAATATTCCACTATACACTCCACTATCATAGTTACAAGCACAAGATTCTAAATCTCCTTTGGTTTGTCTTTTTTAAGTGTAAACTTAAAAGTTGTTTCTCACTATGTTAAACTTACATACATCCAGTGTTTTGGATAGAGAGAAGAAGTCCCTCTTTCATGATGTGTGCTCATGCTAAAAATTAAAGATCGTGTGAACTTTTGACCCCTCTACTTCATGGAAGGCTTCTGCCTCTCCAGAGTTCACCTTAGAGAGTGCTTATGCTGTTAACACAAAGGTGTGTGCTACTGCCTTTTCTACAATGTCTATTTCACTGCAGATTACAATGGTGATGCTAACATGTCTAAAGTCTCCCTCCTTTGTAAATTTAAAAAAGGGATTCTCGTAAGCTACAGGAAATACCCCTGAATCAACATCTCAGGGCAAATGTAACCCAGGTGAGTACTGCCAATCAGCAGGCTAAGTCCCACCTACTTGCCTATTCTAGAGGGTGGGATTCTTCTCCCTTCCCTGGTTTTGGGACACCCCTTTTCTGGCTACCTGATCGCTTTATTCCTGCATCCAACACTGGCTGATTGGTGAGTCTCCCCTTCTGGTTGGCATCAGTGCTTCCTACCATCCTTCCAACCTACATCCAAACCCTTCATCTAGGACCTTGTGTCCCTTGGGTGAGATTTCCCTCTACCAGCACAGTTTTGCCCCCTGCCCCTATATGTCTATGAAATCCTGATACAAGGTAAACTGTGTCTGTTATGGGCAACTAAGCCCTTGGCATTTAACCAGTGCTGATGAGCTGTTGGGACAAATTATATCAATCTGAGCCAAACCTTGCTCTTGGGACAACTTGACAGGTCACTGACTGCTACCTGTCCAATGGGAGCAGGTCATTTGTCTGTTCCTCCAGGTTCCTCACTGGGATGTCTTCTGGAGAGTTTTAGAGTGCCTGCATTAAGGGCTTCTAAGCTTACACGGTCCTGCAACCAAACTTGGCAAACTTGGCTTCAATTTCCCTTAAGATGACAAATCAAAAAAGAAACCTTTTTAATTACTGCCAATGATCAGGGAAATGGAGGTTCCCATTAAGTTTCTTCGCTCCAAACCTTCTGTCTCTGCTCATTCTCCCAAAAGTTTGAAATGTACACGTAAAGGAATTTTTCCCCTAACCTACAACTTTGTCTTCTGCCCATATATATGTTCCAGTATCCTTCCAGACCTAGGTGTTTCCTAAATCCACAACAGGACCAAAGCAGCTACTCATAGATTGTGTCAGCTGGAGCTGCAGTTTCCCTTTCAGCCAGATGTTCCCAGATCCTAGACAGCAAATACAACAGCCAGCTCTTCTTGTACTTGGCCAACATTTCAGCCTTTTGGTTTTCCTGTCACCACCCCAGCGTCAGCAGAAAGTAGTCAAAGATGTTGATTCCTTCACTATTTATTACCAACAAAAGGCTGAAACAGTTGCTTCAGGTCCAGGACAAACAGCTCCAGGTTCTCCCAGCATTCCTCAGTCCCTATCTGCTCCTGGGCATGGCTGGCAAACCCCATTCTCTACCCTGAACTTTCCAGGGCAAGGACTTCCCCTTCACCATATAATCTGGACATTTTGGTGCTTCTCTCTCTCTCTCTCACCGCCTTGCATGGCGGCCCAGAGCTGCTTCCAATGAACCTACATCTATATACTTTGCCATGCACGAGCAGCAGCGCAGCGTCCTCGTTCCTGCCTCGCCATCCTCCCCAGCCCCTTTTTCAACATAAGGGAGGGTTGTTAGGCTGTGCGGGCAATTCAACTGGCCTGCCCTCAGGGGCTTTCAGGGTCCTGACAACATCCTGTGTCACCGCCTGGACCAGATGTTTCAGATAGAACCCATCTGCCACTCCCATCCACTCTTTCTGCATCAGTTTCTTTCCCTTCTCTCAGACATTTCTCTCCAGGAGACCCCCACCATGCTCCTCTTTCTCTTCTCCTCTAACTTCTCTCCCCTTTCCTTCCACCAAATAAATCTCTTCATATCCAAAAGGAAGGAAAGAAGGAAGAAGGAAAACGAAAAAAAGTGTAAACTGAAACATTTTTGAAGAATCCTCTGAACTACTAACAGTGGATACGAGTGAGGAACTGGTTAAGGCTTAGGCTCAGACATTATTATATTTTATATTTGAATTTCCTTGCATGCATGGTCTGCAATCAGCCCCAATGTCAAAGCCAGCCTCACGTCCCAGTCAGCTCTTGCAAAAACAAGCTCATAAAAGAAAGGATATTTACTGTTAGTAGTATATACTATACCCTATTGGGTCAGAGGTTTGCCAGACACCTTGTTTTAAAAGAACTCTAATGCACATTTCAGGTGCATTTTTTTTTTAAAAGTTGAATTTCACTTACCTCTGTTACTATTCATATCTGAGACTTGACTTCTTACAGGTCCAGTGTCCATGCTTATTACTGTACACTGAAATATTTCAGCAACCCAGCTAGAAATACTAATACTACACAGGTATATTTTCCCTTTCTTAGGGAGGGAGGCATGAGGTGGGGTGGGGGTGGGGCACAGGGTCTCAAGTACCCTAGGCTAGCCTCAGACCAAACAGGCCTTGAATTCTTGACCTTCCTGACTCTGCCTTCCAAGTGCTAGGGCTCTCTTCACAAGCTTATTCACGTAAACAACATCTGCTCTGGTAACTCTGTGGTCCATCGGTGGCATCCCCGCCCAACATGCAGGTCCTTGTTTGTACCTCCCCTCCTGCAAGTCTCCTCACATCACCAATCTGTGACAGAAGCTCTGGCCGTGCACAGGTGCTATGCTTTCCTGAATTATGAAAGACACTGGAGCTGGTGTCCCCAGATCTCAGGTCTGCAGACGTCAGGTTCCCCCTGGCAGTGCCAGCCAGCCCAAGCTTGTCCTGGCCAGCAGGGTGGCATCTTGTAGAGCACCCCATTCTGACCCTATATCAGTACTTTATTTTAAATTAAGCAACTGTCATTGTTTTCCAGCTCTGAGTCCATCCCACCGCTCTCAGTTCTTAAAAGGAGAATTTTTCTTCCCACCTGATCATACAAACCCAACAACCAAGAAACATTAGTAATTGTCATCTGTACTTTACTAAACACTTTGTGTTTAATATATTTTAAATTATAAAGAAATTACAAGGAACTCCTAAAAAATTTAATACAAAAATATTACAAGTTAGGACAATTAAGCATTTGTAGATGACATTTAAGAAGCATGCAGGGAAAGGCAGCATAGGGTTAACATTATCACTGTTGACAGAGCCTTGGTACAGCAGAGAAAAGCACCACAAAACCAAGTGTCCATAACGGCTTTTCCTCTACTGTAGTTTTCAGATGAATATATAGGAAAAAAAAAAAAAAAAAGGAACCTAGTAAACGTTAATCTAATCAGCTACATATTATACTAGGTAAGAAATCTAATTCATGATAAAGTATGAGAACTATAAAATTAAAAGTAATTCCCCGCCCCCTGCAATGGTGGCTCAATCAATTTCTGCTTAACTTCAGGCTCATATGGACTTTAATCCTTGGCAGCCCAATGCTTTCTGGAAAAGTATAAAGACAGAATGTCATTAACAACATACACCATGCAATAGAAATGAACCCCTTGAAAACTAAAAATTGTTAGCTTTAGCAACTGCAGTGACAGCACAACAAGGTTATAGCTGCCTGTTTCTACCAAAGAAACTGAGGAAAGGTAGAGGACATGGAGAAGGCATCTTCACCAAGAAAATAAAGAACATGTCCAATGCTTCTATTCTGAAAAAGTCTCAAGGAAGTACAAAAGTGTTGAGAGCAACTGGGGCTGGACAGGTGCCTGGCGACTTTCCTCAGAGATTATTGGGTTTGTAGTACTATCGGCGTTTAGCTAAGGGTGGAAACCATTGCAGTATGCTTGGTTTCTGTTGAAGGAGAATGCCATGAAGGGAAAAAGCTCCTGCCCTGAAAGCCTTCAGCCACACTTGGTGTGTCTTGTATTACTGCGTGCTAAGCTAACGGGGAATATGAAGTCTTAGTTCATGTGCGAAATCCTCTAAATAAACTATTAATTTTTTTCAAAATCACTCAGGAGTCATCATTATCCTTTAGCTGATTACATGCTATTAGTTAACAAATATAGAAAATAATCCCTCCATTTTAAAAAATCTTATCCCCTGCAAGAAGTAATAAAATAGCAAAAACTTTAATTTCATCTATGGGCTTTTTAAAGTATACATCTTGGAAACAATGTTTTTGAAAACAGTGATTCCCATGGCAGTTATATTCACTGGAGATAGTGAGAGCTAGGACAGATGGGGTGTAGTAGGGAAGGCTCTCGGAGCAAAATCATTATACTACACTCAACAGTGGGGGTAAAAGCAAGTGAAATGTAAACAGGAAACTGTAAACAAACACCATCCCTCTCTTCTTGACTAAAAAGTCTATACAAACCACATAGATATCAAAGGTATTATATATGTACACAGCCAACATAATATCAAAATATATTTTATTCTGGACCTCTTTCAGATCTGATTCAAATTACAGTTGTCAAAGCAATACAATGCAAAGGGAAAACCGCAACAACAACACACACACACATACACACACACACACACACACACACACACACACACACACACACACAATGTGCCTGGAAAGGGTCAAAGGGTCATTGGGGACAAATCACTGTGATGTGGAACCAAAATACATAAGTGTCATTGACATGGTCCAGGAGAGATAGACATTTGTATCAGTCTTCCTTACACAATCATCATGGAAACTGAACAATAAAGTTCTTTAACATGTACAAAAAACTGTCATGGGCTAGTTTACAGTTTTACAACAGATTGAAAATTAACTGGGGAACTAAAAAAATGGATGTAGACGTCATCACCCAGTGCTAAGGTAGGCTCACAGAATTAGACCCAAAGGATTTGCCAAACCCAAATGAAAACATATAGCAACAATGTCAAAATCAGGAGACAAAAATCACTTCTGTATTTAAGAATGGCAGAGATACACAATGAAGCCTGCCTATTTGTAATGAGATGAAAAAGTACAGCAGATGCAACATGCAGAATGTTTCCTCAAACTTATCCAGAAAGTCCAAAGAAAATATGAAACAGCTTGCTAGGTTAAAAAAAAAAAAAAAAAAAAAAGCCTAGTTATTCACGCTGCTTCAACACTGTCACAGAAGGGCAGAAATAAAGAATAAAATGGACATCTCAGAACTGCTATTAAGACACCAAATTCTAAATGAGTGGATTAAAAAAACGTGAGCACTCCCTTTTTTTCTCTCTCTTCTACATTTGACTACAATCACTATTAAAAAACTGATATTAAACGTGACACTTCAGAGCTATAACTGGAAGAATACTTCCCTCCCTGCTGATTTCAGGGGAAAGGAGGGAACCAAAACACACAGAAAACCACCCCCAGGGTCTCTGTAGGCTGGCTGCTAGCCCCAAATGCTGGCTTTTGCTGGTGTGCCACGATGTTGGTCCATGGAGGCAGGATTTCTGCAGAAACTGTGCAAGTATCGCTCTCAGCTCCTGAGAATCCAGCTTCTGTGGAAATGTGCAATGCGCTTACAAAAACAAAAATGGTCTTTGAAAGAGCAAGACAGCACTGAGATGGTTTTCCTATGTATCTAGTAAAACTTGTCATCTATGCTTGCAAAAGCCTGGTCATCCGTGAATCCTTTCAATAGCAAAATGCCCAGTCCTCTGTGGGCCTCTGCTCCTCATTCATATTTTACATTATTCTTTTAACAAAATCATTGTACGTAAACAGATAGCTCCTTAAAAATAGTACTCTCTCATTATATCTGATTCGACAGAAAGAATCTTAAGGAAAAAAGGAGTGCTTTATAAGTGAAAAATACAAATCTTTGGCCTGTCTCTTGACATTTTTATGTCAAAAAGAAAAAAACAAAACAAAAAAAACCTTCATGTGATTCGATCTATTGATAACTTTTTGCACCATAATTTGTTTTATACCATAAAAGGAGGCACTTTCAGTAGCTGTAAAAGGTGTTTAATCCTAAAACATACTCATCTAGAGGATAACTCATAAAAACAGAATTTGCTACACTCTAAGACCTATTCCAGTTACCACTCATAAAGTCCTCTGAAAGTCAATGTGATTACCTGATCATGGAAAAAGGGAACGGGGCACATCTAAATGCCCAAGGGTCTCCCGCATGGAGAACAGAGATTCCTTCTTGCCTTTCAAGGGTGGCAGCTGCTCTCTCTATTCCTCTTTAATCAATGAGTATTCATTTAAGTCTTATTCTCTTTCCTTATAATTGAGCTCCTTACAGCAGCATATAAAACGATGATCTAAATGAATACTACAGAAAGACTGCTGGACTCTGTAGATCTTCAGAGTAAATTCTCAGAAAGAGACAAAAGGGAAAGAGTCCAAGACAGAACTTCACATACTAAAGAGGACCACACTCTTATGATCCTCTGACTGCTCAGGTAGAGACATGGTGTGGTGTCTGTGGAGCAGCATTGTGGCACGTCAGCAGGCTACAGTGACAGTGAGAACAGCAGCAAGGCACACAGTCCTACACTCATGAAGAACCAGCCTAAAGATGGACACCTTCAGCCATGTCTGTGCAGGAGAGACCTGAGGCTTCAGGATAGCAAAGCTCTGCAATTATGTTCTATTAGACATCCTATCACAGTTAGTGTGCTGAAGTAAAAGAGTCAAAGAATTAGGGTGGAAACAACCACAACAAAAACAAACCAACAGACAACACACCCAACAGAAGGCAAGACAATATCATAAAATGCAGCTGTCATTTTGGCAGCTGTATTGCAGAAATTTGTGACTGTCTTTGAATCAGCTGGGAAGAACGTCAATGACTGTATGCAAATGAATAAAATGTCCATATCAAAATACAAAAGCACTATCAACAATCACCTCTGACTTTCAGGTTTAGATTCAGTGCAATTGACAAATGCATCGCTGAAGGAAATGCAGCTTAGGCATACTCAAAACATTTGTGTCTATTCCTGGGAGCACATTTAAAAATTATTGCACAGATTTTTTTTATTTTTATTTTTATTTTTAAACAACAACAGGGGCCAACAGATGTGACCCACTTTCAGTAAAAGCAGAATCTCAAGTGCCAGACACTCGGCATTTTAGATTTCCTACAGAGCCACAGGGCAGTGAGTACTAAATATCTCACTGTGATCGAACCCTAAAAACACCTGGCACAAACCATGACTGCCTCTGTGAATGTAAATTTTAAAAATATTATTACAGTATCATAGTCCCCACTAACAACAATGGGGAGATATAACGATGTATGGTAAAATTTAAGTGTATCATCCTCTTTACCAAAAGCAAATGCCACTCAACCTTAGTGAAGCCAAGACTTGCGGCAATCAACGCTGTTCTGAGAAGAGCAAAGCAGCAAATACTGTGCATCAACGCTGCAGGGCTAGGTTAGAGCTGCTGCTTCAGACAGAACACAGGGTGGGATTCAGGAGTTAAAGGCCTCAAAATAACCAGTGACACAGATAGTGTTATAAATTTGTTAAGCAATTTCTTACTTAAAAATTTAAAGACATAAATTTGACAACTGTTTTCTTCAGAACCGACACTTCTGGGTTCTTCTGTTAATATTGACTGGCCTGTTAAAACCTTCACAAACATAGCCTCTGGTGAACATTTGTAGGTATATTTTACTTTTAGCTAAGACAAGAAGAGATCTGATTGGATACCTATATCTTAAAAAAAAAATGCTTGATATAAACAGAGTAAAAGACACGATATAGTGGTGAGCACTGGAAAAACAGCAGCGTAGATCTCTGCTGCCTGACAAAGCAGCCCCGGAGTCGTCAACACCCGAAGAATGCTGACCTCAGCCACACTGCTTTTCTCAATCACTGCTACTTAAAAACACCTTGAAGCAAGCCTTTAAAAGCTGGTTTTCAAACTAAGGTAGCAAACACTTAGCCACATAATGGCAGTGCTATATGCCATAATCTTGCTTCATAAAAAGAAAAATAACATGAGAAATTTTTAATACTGGAATCTGGTTACATTACATATTTCTTAAGCTTCTATACAGAATGATGGACACTTTGAGAAGCTAATCCTTATCCAGAAACATTTTAATCTCTTAAGAAACAAAGTAAAACAGACAAACAGTAAAATAAAAAATAAATTTTAAAATCTCCAAACTATGTTGCTCCTTCTCACAATAGTGCACATTTTAACCATAATTTAGTTATGGCTACAAAATATCAGAAGATTTTTTTTTTTAAATGTCTCTTCTTTATGGTATTAAAAAAAAAAAAAAGTTGTGCCCTTCTAGTCTTCAATTGGCAGAAATACGTCCCCAAGAAAAAACTATTTTATTTAAACCATAACAGATACACACACGCACATGCGCACACACACGCACACAGAACAAAAACAAAAACCCAAAACAAAGATACATAATACCCTTTGCTGATGTGTCTTAGAGAACAACATGACCAGAAGTCATGCCGGTTTTCCTTTAATCCAATTCCCTCCACAATGTGCACCAATTGAATATATGCTCTGGGAGCCATAAAATGTACCAAACAGCTACCTCTTCCAACAAATACAGTAAAATATTTAAGATTTTTGTTGTTGTTGTTTAAAAGGTGAGGAAAAATAAAAGCAAGAAAATGATTCACTCCCTTACTTCATGCATCCGTAATCTAAACCAAAACAAACTTGGAAGCAAGAACGCACTACTGCCACAAGCTTCTGTTAAGTCCATGTTCTCTGTACATACAAACTGCGCACTACTGAAGGGGAAACAAAATATAATCCATGGTGTCTGCTGATTCAAAGGGGAGAAAAAAAGGCTGTCATTAATGTCCAAAACTGGTACACGTGTGGTTTGCTCTTATAGCGCGTATTCCTTCTCTTCTGTTTTTTATATCCAAACTTCTAAACACTACTTGGGGGCACAGCAGGTTAGAGCCCAGCACTTGGTGAGCAGAGCTCACAAGCTGGGGCGCGACTGCCGCCCTCAGGGTACAGCTGTGTCCGTACATACTGCATGTGTCATCTCTCTTAGGTTCGGCTGGAGCGGACTGGCCATGGCTCAAGTGGGGCTCTAGCAGTATGTGGGTCAGGGTAGTCTTGTGGCTATGTACACATTCATAGTCGGTCCATGGCTTCCAACTAGTAATGCTACTTCCGAAGGTCTAAGACACAAACCTGTAAGAGATGACAATGGTCAGGCAGTGTCCAGAAATCTACATTTCAAGCTCAACTCGTATAAAGATTACAGTGTAATTTACAATGTTTTTAAGATACAAATCCATAAAATCAAAGCAACAAATTACTATGATGTGCAGTTAGCTCCTATGAGCTACAGTAAATGAAAAGAAGTTGTAATTTTTATGAATTAGTCGTTATAAACAGGGACTGGGAAACATACAAAGCAGACTGTTCCTAACTGTCAGATATTTTTTTTTTTAATGTTTATTTATTTAGTTTGTGTACAGTGTTCTGCCTACATACCAGAAAGGGCACCAGATCTCATTATAGATGGTTGTGAGCCACCATATGGTTGCTGGGAATTAAACTCAGGACCTCTGGAAGAGCAGCCAGTGTTCTTAACTCTGAGCCCTCTCTCCAGGTCCTAACTATCAAATCTTAATAGAAGACACCAGAAGTTACGGAGGCCATTGCATGAACACTCTCTCCAGCTTTCCCTGCTTTAGAATGGTGGAGGTCACACTTTTTTCCCCCAACAACTGACTAACCAACACCCTGAAGGTCTCAGTGTCGCATACCTCCACACAAAAATCAGTCTCCATTCTACAACCTCCAACACTCCTCCACAGAGAGAAGAGTTGGGGAAAGGGCCTCAAAAAACCATTAGTGAGAGATACTTCACTACATTTAACTGCAGAAATGGAGATATACATTTAAAACTATTCATTACTTGTTTATGAAGATTCTTTGGCAGAGTAACCCTAAGTTTCATTTACATTACTCAAATGTAATGAACATATCTAGCACACAGCATAGGGAGTGGTGGTGGGGATGGTGTCAATACCTTAACTAAAAATTTTTATTTTGCAAAGACCATGACTGTGTCCCTAACTTAAAATTCATGAGCATACTCACTGAACCATCCGATGCACTGGCTCCAACTTTGTCTCCTGCTGCATTCCAGCAAACTTCAAAAATCCCACCTGTTCCCCTGTAACTGTGGACTAGAGCACCTGTCTAAAAACATGAGAAACAGAACCCTAAGAATAGTTATCGCCTAAATAGTGAGGAAAGAATATAATGTGGGATAGGGACTCATAAATTACCCCCCCCACACCCCCGAGGATCTGTAGTAGTTCATGGAGGCTGAGGGAGGGAGAGACATTTTCTTCAGTGGTGTAGCCACTGATTAGTTGCCCATGCTCCTACAAGTAACTATTTGGACTCGCTGAGTCTCCTCCAGTCCCCCAGACGACATTAGAGGAGGAGGACTACACAGAAAATGAAGAGTCAGAAGGAGTGGAACAAGGGGGTAGGGGGGGTGGTCAAAAAGCATCATATTATGCATAAGCATATCATAATGAAGCCTATTGTTATGTATAGTTACCATATAGTAATTTTAAAAAGGGAAAGCAAGGGGAGCGAGAAGAAAGGGAAGAGAAACCCATATACGAGGCTACTATAGCAGAATTATTATACTAATTCATATAAATTCAGAATCAAGAAGTAATTTAAAAGGCAGTATACGGGTTCAAGATACACTGTCATAAATAACAGAATTTATGAATAGATTGGGTCTGAGAATGAGTCAAAAATATAAAAATATTTTTATGATGCATTAATTCTCTAGCAATCAGAGGTGAGACTTGTTTTCAAATAAAATTATAGGCAGGTTCTAAAACTCCAGAAATGTGCTATGATAACCCTTTCACACATTCTATGAGACTATTCTCAAAGGATGTTTTCAGCACAAACTGCTTTTCTAGTGTTGGTGACCATTCCCCACTAGGCTTTTAGCTTCCTTGAAACAACACCTACAAGTGAACATTCAATGCACGGTATAAAGTACACGTGTTACTGAGGGACATATGCACTTTGCCAACAGAAAGAAAGCATCACAAAGACGAAGTATTAAAAGGTAAGACAGACACTGTGTTCATGCTGTTTACAGTAGGTTTCCTAGTGTAGTATGAGTGGGCCAGCAACAGTCCAAGGAAGCTAAAGGAAGAAAAGATGTACATTTTCCTCCTAAAGGCTGTTATAGAAGTTCTTTAAAAATATGTCCAGGACGTTAACAACCCCATTCTCTTAGCTGAATTCTAAATATAGCTGTTTTATTCCTTCAAACAAAATAAAAAATTCTGTAGAACTATGTTCAGACCGGAAGTGTACTCTCCTGAGATGTAGCAGCATGAAGGGAAGAAGAGGCTGTGCAGTGGCAGTTACAAACTACAAGGTGCTTTGCTCTGACAAAGCAAGTGGCCCCTGTGCTCCATGGCAACCGGAGGATCTCTGTAAGAACAGAAAGCAACAAACCAAGCTCCTTACAAACTTACCCTACCACTACCCTGGCACATAAGCCTAAATGGTCTACCTTTGCCTTGACTTCCTCTTCAAATCCAGCAAAACACCATATGCAAACCACAGATGTGGTGGGATCATAGATTTGTCTAAAATTTTAAAATGTTTTGTACTTCCTATACATTTTCATAGTTTCAGACTGACAAAAAAAAAAAAAAAGCTGAGTACAGTAGCTTTAAGTATCTGCAGTTACTGAGTCAAAAAAGGAGCAGCCAGCAAGTTAAAAAGTGACTGGGGCCTAAAAAGCAAATCCTGTAGGCCTGCAGACCTGTCACTGATGATGAATGCAGGATTAAAACAAATGGCCACCTGTCTGCCCAAACCACCTATCTACCTACATTAAGAATATGTACCAATCTATCTCTACGTTCAAACAGGACGACAATGACCCAAACAAGGCCAACTAGGCAGAACTGTGTTAGTGAGGGTTAGTGGGTCAGGCTATCTGATCTGTATGCTGGAACAAGAACCATCCCCTTCTCCTGTCAGACACTTAGGAGATATACTATGATCAACAGAAAGGAACAATCCCACAGGACAACAGCAGAAAACCTGCATTCAGTACCAGATGCCATCTGCCTTTCACACTGAAGTTTCAAAAGGTAAACAGTGGACAGCATAGCAGCAAACGGCTGACCACATCCCTCAAGTAAGCTACCTTTCACTGAAATTATTCTGTCACAAGATTCCAACTGGAAAACCTTCCAAATATTTAGCAACAAGTAAAAAGAATACATATTTTAAAAGATAGCATTTACATGTAAAAACCACAGGCACCCCAGAGCAATCAATTTAACACTTTACTGAAGAAATAAGACAAGTAAACAGATAAAGCGCATTCTTGGGTAATGAACTCAAGGTAACCTGTAGACTTAAAGGGTCAATCAAATCCAGAAATGTACACTTATTTTGAGAAATGCTAAAGACTAAAGTACCAAGAACTGAAGACTGGACCACCACACATACCATGGAGAGTGGTTAAGCCTGTACTGCAGATTCAGTTATGCACAAATGTATGAATGGCCCAAAAGAGAACTGGGGGCTAGAGACGCAGCTTGGTGCAGGGTGCTTGCCCGGCAGCACTGGGTGCTAGTTTAATTCTCTGAACTAAGAGGCAAGGAGCAAGTCCACCACGTGAATGCTTTACAAACTTGGTACATGCGATAACAGTAAGAAGACAATGAATGACTCCAAGATGACTTCCTATTCACGTGTAAAGATGACTTCCTTTCTAGACCTCACACCATACCAACCAACACCACAGGAACCACAAATAAAATTAAGCTTAAATACTGTAAACAAACAAACAAAACAAAAGAACTCAACAAAAAACTTTAGAGACCCCAAAGATATCTTGCATAAACAATATATAAAGCTATAAAAAGCAGCAATCTGAACAATCATTAAAAGAATGACATGGTAAATTCTCCATTAAGAAAATGGAAAGGAAGACCACAGCAGACCACAACCAGGACAAAAGAATGCCCAGAACACATAACGACCACCAACCAATCAACAGTGAAAAAAGAAAAGGAGAGCTGTGCTGTGTATCTACTCCAAACAATGTGCAACTGAACATTACGATTAAGTAAGAGCAAATAAGTACTCTATCTACCAAATCATAAAATGTTTAGCAGACTAAGAATTCAGGAAAGAGGTAAAATAAAAATCCAAAATGGTGTGGGTTCTCTTGGCAGCAGTTGGGCATAGACACTTCAACCCAAAATTTGTCCTGCCTACAAGACGTGTAAGGGATAAAGATGGGGCAGAATCAAAGGAATGGCAAACCAATGACTGGCCCAACTTGAAACCCACCCCGTGGGAGAGAACTATTAATGACACTCTGCTATGCTTGCAGACAGGAGCTATCTTCTGAGAGGTGTCATCCAGCAGCTGATGGAAACAGATGTAGAGACCCACAGTTGAGCTTGGCGAGTTTTGTGGAAGAGTGGGAGGAAGTTCTAAAGGAGGTGGGAAGGGCCAAGAACATCAAAAGAAGACCTACAGAGTAAACTGACCTGGGCCCATGGAAGCTCAGAGACTGAATCAATAACCAAAGAGCACGCATGGGCTGGCCCTAGACTCCTACACATATGTAGCAGATGTGCAGCTTTGGCATCATGTGCGTCCCCTAACAAGTGGAGTAGGGGCTATCTCTGACGCTTGCTTGCCTCTGGATTCCTTTCCCATAGCTGGGCTGCCTTTTCTGACCTCAGAGGTAGAGGATGGGCTTAGTCCTGCTGCGCCTTGTTGTGCCAGAGTGGGTTGGGTACCCATAGAGGGCCTCCCCTTTTCTGAGACGGGAATTGGGGGAGGAGCTGTGAGAGTGGGACAGGGAAGAGAGGAAGGAGGGGGGCTGTGGTCAGGCTGTGAAGTGATAAAGAAAAAAGTGAAAGAATAATGATAAGACAATTTCTAGTAAGATATTAAGCCAGAATATTTTTATTTTAAACCAGGAACAGGCTTCTAATCTCAGCAATTGGAAGTGGGGGCAGCCTGTCTACAAAGTGAGACCTCTCAAAACCCCAAACTACCAACAATCCAGTTGAAAAGAAAAAGGCTTGTTCTTAATGGGGCCTCAGCTACACAGAAGTAATTCCAAGCCTGATAAAAAATATACCATGAAATGAAAGGCTATGTACAGCAAAGCAAATGCTCAGAGTAGACAGAAAATGGGAATGAGGAAAATCTATGCCAAACATACTTCAGACATAAAATAGAGAGAAAATACATTTTTAAAAAAACCCATCAAAATTAAGCACCAAATAAATAACAAACCTAGTCAATGCATGGGTAAACTGAATAAGCAACTGGCAGAAGAGACATAAAAGACCAATAAATGTTTTTCTAGGGTTTCAACATCCTTAGCCATCAGAGAAAGGTGAACTAAAACTACTTTGAGCTTGCAATTTCTCCAGTCAGAATGGCTTTCATGAGGAAAACAGGTGTCAACATGCCAGCAGGAGTATAAATTGGTGCCACCCATACTGAAAGTCCTATGGAGGTTGCTAAAGAGTGAGTCCTATGGTGTGTCCAGACATGCAGGACTCAGCTAACATGGTGCAGAGGCAAATGCACAGCCATGTCTACTGCTGTGCTAGCCAAGATAACCAAGAAATGACACCAACTTAGACTGTTTCAACAGATGGAGATAGAAAAGAAAGCATGTATTTTATGTACACAATGGAATTTGTGTACATATAAATAAATAAATAAAACCATGACATTTTCCCAGAAAATTGGTAGAAATGAAAATTATCGTTAAGCAAAACATCCCAGACTCATAAAGACAAATTTTTCCTCTCATAAGGATCCTAGACTTTAATTTTTATTTATGTAGGTAGAGTATACGTCATGAAACGAGTAACCTTCTCATTGACAGGGGTTTACGAGAAGCAATTAGAGAGGTCTTAATGGAGGGAAGAGGGTCCATGTGACAGGAAGATGGAATTGAGGCTGGGGAGGTGAAGGTAGGAGTGAATCAGAGGGGAGCAGGAAACAGGCTCAACAAAAGCAAAATATGTACAAAGTGCCATAATAAAGTCCTTTAGTTTGACTACTACTTCTTAAAAGCAAAATTAAAATTAATTTAAAAACTGTACAGGGAAGTCAGCCTATACCACCCTTATGTGTGTAGGGAAACACTCGGAATCTCACTAAAATGTCATCCTCCGCCAAGAAGCTGGACCTCTGCTAAGTAAAAGCTGGAAGAATGGTGCTTTGTGTAGTAAGCTAAGTAAGAATGAAAGACAAGCTGGTAAGAACAGTCACTGTGCCACAGAGGGCCTCTGAAAGACTACCCAGCAGGGTATCAAAACATATGCTGAGACTCATAGCTAAACTTTGGGCAGAGTGCTGGGAATCTTATGAAAGAAGGGGGAGATAAAAGACCTGGAGGGGGACAGGAGCTCCACAAAGAGAGCAACAGAACCAAAAAATCTGGGCATTGGGATCTTTTCTGAGACTGATACAAGGACCATTCGTGGAGATAACCTGGAATACCTGCACAGATGTAGCCCATGGCAGCTCAGTCTCCAAGAAGGTTCCCCAGTAACAGGAACAGGGACTGTCTCTGACATGAAGCCAGTGGCTGGCTCTTTGATCACTGTCCCCTGGGGGGAGTGCAGCTGTACCAGACCATAGAGGAACACAAAGCAGGAAGTCCTGATGAGACCTGATAGGCTAGGGTCAGATGGAAGGGAGGAGGCCTTCCTCTATCACTGGACTGGGGGAGGGGCATTGGAGATGAACGTGGGATGGGAGGGGATGAGAGAGGGGGCTACAGCTGAGATACAAAGTGAATAAACTGTAATTAATACAAATAAAATAAAAATTAAAAAAAAAAAAAAGAGAACAGTCACTGTGGGACACGAAGGCAGAGATGGCCAAAAGCTCGTCAGTAGACCTTCCTAAGCCATAGGATGTATAACTTAATGAAGAAAATAGGCAAATGTGATGGTTTACAAGTAACCCATCAAATTAACTATAGTGGAAATCTATTACAGAAAGGGAAATGACTGCCTATAATGTATAAGAGTACCTCATTCCAACAAAGGCCTGGTGAACACAGAGAGTGGTTCGTGGGGCACAAAAGCTCATGCACTGATAAGCTGGAAAGGTGAAAGCAAAAGCACTATTTTGCTCTGTTTTAGGGGTGGCTCTTTATCATCCCTGAAAAGGCAGCACATGTTAAGAATGGTTCACTCACACAATCTCCCCCACCCCCCCAATATTGGTCTTTAACCTCAACAAATGTCAAGTGCATCATAAACTTCTCTTCAGTTCTTCATCTACTATGCTGTTGAAGAATTTAAAAAGGCAAGAGATCTATTTCTAAACTGATTTGCACGTAAAAATGCAACTTTCAATCAGTGTTAATTTAGCTATAAAGTGCCTCAAAAGTAGTGTTAGGATTTTTTAAAACTAAGCAGTAAGCTGATGCCACATCAAAAATAACCAAAATATAGGTAAACAGGTGTAGTGTAGTGTACGTGTAGTTGACTGTTTAAATTACTGGGACATACCTGTGTGTTCCAGATGTGCACACACTTGTCGAAAGAACCACTTGCCAGATACCTGCCATCAGGACTGAAAGCCACACTGTACACAGGCTCTTGGTGTTTTGTCAAAGTATGGATGCAAATCCCTCGATCTACATCCCATAATCTAACTGTAGAATCAAAGGATGCACTGAAAATAGAAGGGAAAATAATTTTGTAAGTTAATCACATAATCTCTTGGCTTCACCCCAGCCAACCCTAAAGGGTTAGCAGATCACACTGCTAAAATCCAAGGGAAACAAGAAAAAGACTGAAGGCCCTAGGCCCTGTCCAGTCACTTTATGCTCAGCAGTCCTGGTTCTTGGTCCATGGTTCGAACCTCAAACTGAATGTAATTTGCAATTAATCTTTAAAAAAAAAAAAAAAAGACGCTGATGGAACTTTATTATCCTATGCCACAATGATCTGATCATGTTGTTGACTGAAACAGGGTCTTCCCATAGAGCCCAGATTGATTTTAGGCTTACTATATTCAGCACAAAGGCCTAAGTGCTGGGTTACAAGCATGTATCGATAAGCAAAGCCTTAACCACTGGATTTTATTCAATAGACACAAAAAGCCACTAAGCCCTGAAATACTAATACTAAAAATCACATGTTTTAAAGGTTTCCATTGCAATATATTCCCCAAGATATGCTCCCTGTTTTTGGCCCTATTTTCCCAAAGTTTTTTTTCTTGAGAGACTCAATAGGAAAAGTGAAATAGACCATCACCTTGCTAGCATAAGGTTGGCATTTGGATTGTTTGTCCCTGGTCCTGTTGGACTCCATTTAATAGTATAAATTTCTTTATTATGTGCTTGCAAATCATGAACACAGTTATCTTGCTTCATACTCCAGATCTAAACCAAAAGAAAAAAAAAAAAACATGGTAATTTTTCATACAATTAAAAAGGCACTATCTTTCCAGTACAAAATGAGTCATATAACCAGACATCAAGAGAATTGACTACTACAAAGAAATTTAAAGCAATTGAATATATTTAGCCTTACTCCATAAAAATGTGTTAAATTCTTCACAAAAATTCCCTACTGCAAAACTTGAAGGCTGAATCAACTGCAGTTCTGAACAGTCTTAAGCTGCTCAAGGTTCAACATTCATGAAATCCTTGAACTAAAGTTGTGGTTAACTCAGTGGTAGAGCACTTGTGCTAGTGGTCTAGCACTGTGTGAGGTTCCCCAAACCCAGACACACACACCAAAAACAACTGGAATTCACACTCCTGAAATGCAGTAGAGAGACACAGGACTGTGAAATGAAGCTCACCACACTTTTCTTTTTAAATAATTTGTTTCTTTGTATTTTAGGTATACTGGTGTTTTGCCTGCATGTGTCTGTGTGAGGGTGTCAAATCCTCTGGAACTGGAGTCACAGACAGTTGTGAGCTGCCATGTGGGTGCTGGGAATTGATCCTGGGTCCTTGGAAGAGCAGCCAGTGTTCTTAACCCCTGAGCCATCTCTCTAGCCAGCTCCCATTCTTTTCTACATTTTTTGAGGGTAGGGGGTCTTTTCAAGCTTTTGGTACTGGCAAGTGCGACACATCACCCCTTGCAATCCTCTTGACATTTTCTATCTACTTTGGTCATTTTCTTGATCGAGGGAAATCTGTTTCGCGAGGTTTATCATCCTAACGTTCACAATATACCACTCAACTTTATTTGTGTTTTGAAACCCTTTAATCCTAAATTTTCTCTTGGGTAACAAAAAACCAACCAACAAACAAAAACTCCAATCTAGAGCATAAGTTATTTGGTTCCAGGCTATTCAGCTTGCAGCTTAATTCACAGTATAAGCTCCTCTGGCTATCGACATCATTCTTTCATAGTATAAGCTTTAATGCAGGTGCATGAGAAAAAAACCAAAACCCAAAGACAAGTAAAGCTAGTACGGTGGTATAGTCCTATACCCAGTGCTTGAGAGGATGTGAAGAATTTCCAATTCAAGGCCAGCCTGGGCTACACAGTGGCTCCATTAAAAAAAAAAAAAAAAAAAAAAGACTTAGATGCAGCTCAGAGTTGTAATGCTTCTTTAGCACACCCAAGTCCTCTATTTGAACCTGGAGGTGAAGGGAGGAAAGGAACACTCAGCCTTTTCATAGGAAAAGAAGTGCTTTACCCTGCAGGACAATCCTATTTGTAAGGGTTGTCAGGACAGTCACTGGTACTGCAAGGCTAAGGATAAAATCTTTTCAGTGGAGCATGTATAGCATGAAGAAGCATAAGATTTAGTCATTGAGAAGATTAGCACTAGGCTGGTCTTTACCACAAAAGTATGCTTTCACTACCTGTGGTATGAAAGGTATTAAGTTTTACTTCTGGTCACATACACTGTCTTCTTGACCAGTTAATTCCCTGTCTCAACTTGATTTGAGTCATGAAGAATATAGATATTGGGTTAAGCATTATTTCCCCATGTCTCTCAAAAGAACAAAGCAGACTGCACTCTCAATATAAATGCACAGTAGTCATGTAGGTAGCAACCTCTGGCTTCTCTGGCTTCACTACTGAGCTGAAATATGGGGCTTCAGCCTTTGGTATGGGCCTTACCTGAAGTATGGCCCTCCTGTTCCAGATTCCCAGGCCTTAGATTTCAACTTTGCAATCACATGGCTGACTGTGGGGTTTGCATGAGAATGGTCCCAGTTGATGGAACTATTTTGGAAGGATTAGGAAGTGTGGCCTTGTTGAATGATGTATATCATTAGGGGGTGGGCTTTTTTTACTTCAAAAACCCATACCATTCCCATTTAGCACTCACTCTCACACATCTCCCCCCCCCACACACACACTTATGGTTGTTGATGTAAGCAAACGCCATGCCTGCTGCCAATGTTCTCTGCCATAATGATCATGGACTTACTGTCTGAACTGTTAAGCCCAATAAAGTCTTCTCTAAGTTGCCTTTATAATGGTATTTTAGCATAACAAAGGAGAAGACACTGGTTTTCCTGGGTATCCAGTTTGAAGATAAGTGAGAATAGGAATTCACAGCCTCCATGATTGTGTGTACAGATTTTCCTAAGTCTCTTATAATCTATGTCCCTATTACTTCCTCACAAGTGAGAACTGTGATAAGCACAGCAGCACAATTTACCTGTACAACACAGAATTTACTATATTCAAGTATGCAGTATTTCAAAGGAAAAATAGATGAACCATTAAAAAGCTAGACAAGTCCTCATTTCGGTTAACATATCAAAAGAACATTTTTAAATAGCCAGGCATGGCAATACAACGTTTAACACCAGCATTTAAGAGGCAGGTGGGTCTCTGTGAGTTCAAGGCCAGCCTGGTCTACATGGTTGAGTTCTAAGACAGCAGAGCTACACAGTGAGACAATGACTCAAATGAATAAACAAACAAACAAACAAACAAATAAATAAATGAAATGAAATGTCCATGGGACACCTTCACCCTAAAGCATCCATAACTGAATTACCTTCAAGGTCATGTCATCTGAACAGGAGGCTAGGAGATTGCCAGTTGGGTCCCATTTGATAGCATTTACTTCATTCTAAAAACAACAGTAAATATTTATATTTTCATTTCATAGAACAGGCTATTTGATATTTAATATACATACTTAAAAATTATTTTGAAATATTACTTGCTCAAAACAGCCATTTTTAGGAGGAAAAAGCCTTCTTACCGTGTGTCCCTGGAATGTTTTGATAGGTCTGTCTTGTCCTAACTTGCAGACATGAATGCACATATCTGTACTACACGATGCAAAGGTGTTGTTGCTCTGCCAGTCAACGTCCAGTGCTGGGGCTGGAAAGGAACATAGGCTGGGTTTGCATTGTGTATGTGTCACCCAGGAGCTTTGGCTCTGAACTGTGGCTCAACATTAAGTATCCTAGGTAGTACTTACAATTTTTACTTTTCTCCTTTTCACTAAAACTGTGTCCTCTGAAAGAGCAGCTGGTGCTCTTATCTACTGAGCCATCTCTCCAGCCCACAGTTCACACTTCTTAAGATATAAATAAATATCTAGGTGTCAAAAATGCCAATAACTTTCAGCTGTGTGATCACTGTGCAGGACAACTCAGGCTGAAGTGGAACAGTAGGTCTTGGCTTCTCTTTTGTATAACAATAAAAAACCTGGTCAACTTTTTATTTCTATTTTATTTACCTGTGCATGTGTAATCAACAGGATTTGGTTCTACCACTGCTATTGTTTTATGTGAAACAAATTACTGAACCTACTAGCATGGTGACACTTCATTCTGAGCCTGGGGTCAACACCCCACCTCTACACTTCACTTAGTACTTGGAGATGCCACCAAGACCAAGCAAAAAGCTGCATGTTGAAAGAATGCTACAAACTACAAGTCAGATAAATGTTGAGTGGGAGCCATTCCTATTGGCAACTACACTGCATGTAATCAACAAATACATTTTCTTCTAAATAATTCTTATAAAATTTCTTTTTAAGACAAATCAAATGACTGGGAACGGTGGGACATGCCTGTAATTCCAGCGGAGGCAGGTGGATCTCTGTGAGTTTAAGGCTAGCCTGGTCTACAGAGCTAGTTCCAGGACAGACAAGGATACACAGAGAAACCTGTCTCGAAAAACAAAACCATAAAAAAAGAAAAATCAAATGATTCTTACATTGTTAAACTTAAAATCTCAAAAAAGTCCAAAAGCGGGCTAAAATTTAGTATGTAGCCTGATTTTAGCTCAAAGAGAGCATTTTTCTTTCCTCGTAAAAAGCTGCAATGGCTCTGTAATTAGTCTCACAGAACAAGGCAAGGGCAGCAAGTGACTGGGTTAACTGTGAACACACTCACTCAACTGTCTTCACTTTCCATCAGCTGTGTGAAGGAATTTCCACAGGGGAAATAATAGGACATTTAGACTTAGCCTCATAGGACCATGAATCCTATGGTCCACAAAACGAGAAAAAGCTACTTTCTGAACTTTGATAAGTTTGTCAACCCCACTTAGAGACAAAAAGAAACAGAAAAGTGAAGGATGTTTCCCAATTTGCTTTCCTTGGACGTTTCCTAAACCTATCTCACATTGGGCTCGGTATGACTTCCAGGTGGATGGAGCCTACATCAGCTGGCAGCTGTGGCTACCTTGGTCAGCAGCATGTGACTGCTGGCAAATATTTGGTGTATCCTCTATGTAGCCAGCAGTCCCAGCTCTCTTCAAGGTGACCATGAGGCTATCTCTCACAACTTGCCCCTTCTAGGATTTTGTGCTTTCCAGTCCTGAGTATCCGTCACTGAGGTAAAGAGGGGATCAGAAGCCCAAGGCCAGCAGAGGAGACAGTGTCCCTGCCACTGGCTCAGTCTAGGTTTCTCAATGGTCCCTGTTGTTACTAGGCAGCCTCTTCCCAGTGGTTCAGGCTCCAACTGCAGTCGCAGCACCTTCCATCTCTCTAGTCTGTTCTTTTCTTGCAGTTGTTCTCTGGGTGACCTCACCGCCCCGGATGTTCCCTTTTCCCAGCACTGCTTACAATGACGTCCTTCCGTTGAAGTACCTTTCTTGGATTTCCAAGTATATATACATCAACTGTCTGCCTGACAAAATCTTGATTCAGTGAACATTGCAATTATTAACATGAAATATCATTCTTTAAAATGCTAAATTAAAAAATTAAGAAGTCAAAAATAAGGGAGGAGGAGTCTGGAATTTTAATATTTTTAAAAAATAGATAATTATGTATATAAATAAAAGTATGAAGAAAGCCAAATATCTGACAGGTCCTCTGAGAGCCTGAGTGATCTGCAAATGTGAGAGGAGGCTGCCAAAGAGCAAGCCGCACTAACACAGCCATAGCTTCGGTTCATGGAAAAAAGAAAGCTAGAACTACGACTTCAGCTAGGAATGCTGAACGAGGTGTTGTGATAAAAGCACCTGCAGTGTGCCTGTCTCTAAAACCTCATAGACGCCAGCAATCCAGGAAAATGCCAGGAAATAGCCATTGCTAAGGCAGGTCCAGGCAGTGTAAGTTCTTTAGGACTGCAGATTACAGACCTAACGCAAAATGTACCCAATATGTGAAAGGTCTGATAAGGCCACATATTACATGTTTAGAGGAAGCTAAGAAAAGTTATTTTTCCAAGTATGATAAAAAATTTTTAAACTTTTAGAACTAAAATAAAGAATTCTGTTCTGATTTATTTTCATCAATATATACAGATTCATTCAATAATTTTTGCAAAGAATAAACCTATGAAGAAAGGGGCATTTCTCATAGTATTTTTCTTAATTTTTTTTCTTTGATAATTCACTGGCATCGTTAATGGCCTTACTGAGATGTAATTCACCCAATTTGAAAGTGTCTCGGTCAATGGCATGCAGAGTTTTTCATTATTTTAAAGCTTCATGGCCAAATACACTGTGGTGGTTGAATAGGAAGGTCCCCATAGGTTCAAATATTCCTAGCTTAGTGGCTAGGAAATGGAACTCTTTGAAAGGATTAGAAGGATTAGAAGGTATGCCTTGATGGAGAAAGTGTCTCACATGGGAAGGGCGCTGTGGAGTGTCAAAAGGAAATAGCAGTCCATTTTCTCTTTGGCCTGTGGATCAGGGTGTAGCTCTAGGCTTCTCCAGCACTAAGCTTGCCTGCTGGAATACTTTCTATCATGACACCTGACCAAACCTCCGAAACTGCAAGCAAGGCCCAATTAATGCTTTATTTTTTTTTTAAATTTCCTTGTCATTGACTCTTTGCAGCAATAGACCAGTGACTATGACATACATACAACAAATTTTAACTAATTCTAAATATACAAATTTGTTTACTTATATTCATTTTTTTATGCAACTATCTCCTTATTTCTACAACTTCCTGACTACTACGGTCACTAAGCACTAACTCATCCGGACACCTGACCACAGCTCCAAATAACCTCTAATTTGCCTTTCAGAAACAGCTGGGGTGGAGAGATGGCTCAGTGGGAATGAGTGCAAGCTACAAAATCATGAGGACCTGAGTTTTGCTCACACAACCCATATCATAAGCCAGTTGTGGCCATGCCTATATTGAATCTGTGCCTCCATCACTTCCTGGAGGGCAGATCCGGAAAAACTGCTGGAACTTGCAAGCCACCACTGAACTCCAAGTTCAGGATGAGACCCTATCTCAAAGGAAGACAGTTGGACAGTAAGTGGTAAGAGGTAACAACACCTGACAGCTCCCCCTGACCTTTGCAATGTGCAAGCTCGCGCGCACACGCGCACACACACACACACACACACACACACACACACACACACACACACACACGGAGGGAGAGGAAGAGGAGAAAGGCTGAAGAGGAGGAAGAGAAAGAAACTGGGTACTTTCCATTAGTTGAAAGATTTCAGTATCTCTCTCTCAAGAATGGATGGTCTAACAGGCTGAAGAGCAGTAACGGGTAAAAACAAACAAAAACCCACTAAAGTGAACATTAATGTTAGGTTAACCCAATTAATGTTTCTAAGAGCAGTGAAGCCAAATTAGCAACTAGTATTTGACAGACCTCTAGAAAAGCCCCAAATACTTAGAAATCAAGCCACATAATGTAAATAATTCACAGATTCAAAGAAATAAAAATGTAGTCAGAAAGTTACTTTGAGGGAAATGGAATACACACATATGAAAAACAGAGGTCGCATGGAGCAGGCCTAGAATTCCAGCGTTCAAGTAGCCTGTGCTACACAGTAACGATCTGTCTCAAAAATAAATATCAAAACAATTATGGAACATAATTATAACGATGAAATTGATCCACATAAGAACATCCAACTGGGAGTGGAGCACATGTCTGTAACCTAAGAGCACCCTGAATTTGAGACCAGTGAAGACAGCACGATGAGTGCCTGTTTTGAAAACAGAACATAATAAAAAGCAAAGAAACCTAAAGATGAAGGGAAAATGTTTGTTATACACCTAGTAAATGACCTGTTACAGGTCATTCCTATTACAGGAAATGTAAATAACAAAAGCGGATGAGGGGAGATGGCTCAGTAGATGACTTCTCTGTTATGCCAGAAGCATGCCAATAAGTTTGGATGCCCAGAACCTACATAAGAAGTCAGACTTGATAGTGTGTACCTGCAATCCCAGCACTGGGGAGGTGGAGACAGGAATGCCCCTGAAGCTTGTTGGTTAGCCAGTGTAGTCGATATATGAGATCTTGCCTCAAAACATAACGCGATAAAGTGACAGGGGAAGCCCCTTGACCACCTTTGGCCTCCATATACACTTACCTCCCCCCACATTTTAGTTTTTTAGAAAAATGATCAAATTAGAACCATACTAAGATGCCATCATAAAACAATCAAATTGGCTACAATTAATTGTACGGTCATACACTAAGGTCTCTGGCGAGAATACACTGCTTTAGAAAGCAATTTCAGTTTCTTAGTAAAACAGTCATTTTACTGCAAACTAAGAAATGAAAATGCATGCTCATTTAAAGACTTTTGAATGTTTATAGTTGTTTTATCTGTTAACAAGCCCAAACAGAAAACACTAATTTACTTCAACAGTAGGCAAACCCACTGTACAGGCCACCAAAAGAGACCTTGCCAGCAACACAAAGTACTGAGTAAATGTTTGTTATAACACAGAGGGATAATTATGCAGAGTGAAAGAGGCCCTAGTCATCCAAATAAAATACACCTGTGAATCTGCATGTACAACATAAACTCATCTTTGGTGACAAAGACTTGTGAGTGCCTGGAGAATGACATCACAGAGGGGCAGGAGCAAAGCCTGTGGTAACAGGTGTATCTGTATCTTCAGTGTGTTGATAGTCAATGATGCATATATGTGTTATAATTTCAAGATAAATACATCTACTCCATCATATGCCAACTATTTCTCAGCAGAACTTTGTTAAATTACAAATTTCTTTTCAAAAGTTTCTATTTCCTCCCACCCTTGCTCTTCACTCCCTAATTCATTTTCTCTCAGGTTCTTTGCTCCCTTGTCTTTTGGTTCCTATCTAAAAGGTACCACATCCCTTAGCCCAGCATCTCCTAACACACACATGTACATGCACACATGGGACAGGATAAATGGACAAAGGCTTGTTCTATCCCTCTGCAAGCTCTGGTCAGAAGTCTAAGAAACACCTCAACTGGTGTCATTCTTTACACTATGACAAAGCATGCACACACACCACCCCCACAAACTCCTTTAACTTTAAATCACTCCCAGAAAGTATGAGGAAACGTGTGACAGCCAGAGAGCAAGAAAAATTCTACCTGGGAAAGAACTAGAAGCCAAGGTAAAAGAGAAGCAGAACAGGTAAACAGGGAGTGGTAAGCTCTAGTAAACCGTCTGGTGCTTAACACAATGCCTGCAAACCACTACTCAGAAGCTACCGAAAAACATTTTGCTCCTAGCTGGTTTGTTTGGTTGCTGTACTTCTGCACCTTTGTCTGTGGTGGTTCATTATTAAAGACATGAGGAAGATGACCACAGTCTCCTGCTCAGCTCCAGCGCAGAACCTTAGAACACAATTCTTAAAAGTAGCAGCTATTATCAAGCAATGCTAAAACTAGTACCCTGATAGTTTTACTGCAACCAAGAACCTCACTGAGGAGCCAGCTGCAGTCCTAGCCGTCTAGAGCTGAGGAAGAAGAGAGAGGAAATGTTGTGAGTCTGAGGCCAGCCTGGGACACAGAGCAGGACACTGTTCCTCCCTGACTACTCAAACAGCAGAGCTAGTCATTGAGAACAGATGCAGTATTTCCAGGCTGAAGGCAACGAGGGCAATGAACTACATGCTCAGAGCATGGCTATACACAGGAGAAAACCCACAACACACCGAGGATGCCTATCTTTTACGTCACAGACACAGGAGGGATGACCTAGACACACCAATCTAAAATGCACAAGATGGTGATATGGAAACCTGTAATGGTTTAATTTATCCCCACAAATGCCATTTTTCTTATCCTTGCAATAAATACATAACTATCAAGAACCCTCATTTACATATAGTGAAAAAAGTTAAGTGATTTGAGAGCTTAGCAAGTGAAGAAAGGCCATTTACCACCAGACCATCTGCAGGTCTGCAGCACCGCCCCTAACTATAGAACCTACATGCCTCTTTTACGGTATATTTCACAGAAAACCTGCTGGACCTCAGAAAAGGAGCCATCGGAAGGCTATGTAACATTTCCTGAGAGAATTGGTAACAAGAATGTTGTGACACTCAAGGTCCTGAATGAATTCCATGATACAATTCTCCAATGAGAGAAACACAGGCGTGAGTCAGCTGCCTTGTGTGTCGCCAAGATTTACCTGAATGGAAAGGAAACTGCTGCTTGGCTTCACCAGTGTGTGCATCCCAGATGATGGTGGTCTGAGAGTAAAAGGAGAACAAAAATTAATTCTGAAGTTAAGGAGTGTGTGAATGCAATAATGGATACTTAACTGTATGAAGGCAGAATGAAACTTTAGAATAAACTTCATCTTCAATGTTTTTATCCCTCATAGCACAAGGCCACCTACACTCAGCTTAGAGGAAACGATCATGATCTAGTTTAATTTTTCTGTGGGAACTTCTCACCAACTTACTAACAATAACAATATTTGTCACCAAAGTGTCTGGCATTGTATTACACTGCTTAGTGGATATCATTGTAATGGTGCATTTAATGAGTTTCTACAGATCAGAAGCTATGAGGCAGTAAATTCTTGTTACTGTGAAATCATCTAATTTGAAATACTGAAAGATTTCAAATTTTTTTAAGCCCAAATCGACAATCAATCAAAAGCTGTTTACACTTTTGATGCCACTTAAAGCAGGTCATGAAACTGCCCATGAAAGTGACAGATGCTGGTTCTTATTCTCCCTTTCTTTTCCCAGATTCCTTCATCTCTCTTTTAAAGTTGCTCCCTAAAAATGTGAGGGTAAGCCAAAGTTATGTTCCCCCTCCTTACACACCACTGAGCTGACTAATAGCCTGCTCTTTGCTGGATGGAAATAGTCCTAAACCCTTGATTTTTAAGGGAGGTGTAGTGGGAATTGAAAAAGGAGCCAGTTTCAACCAGTCTCTATTCACAGCCTGGAGCTAAGAAGGTATTGTGTTTCTAATAAGCACAGGAGGGCATGGAGGGCCCACTGAGTCACTCCACATCACAGTCAGCACTGAGATAAACTGGAAAAGCACAAGAGTGCCTAATGAGGACATTTCCTTAGGTTCAAATCCCAGCAAAACCAGGAGTGGTCATATCAGCAAATGATATGACCGAATGATATGATATGAGCAGATTCAGGAAAACAGGCAGACAATATAAGAAGAAATTATTTCTTTTATTGCCACAAATTCATATTTGTATGAACTGAAGTCTGTGTAAGTGATTAGCAGGAAAGAACAAAATTACTTTCAAATATATTCCTAATAGAGCTTAGCTGAGTGCTCGCTTACCTTATCCACACCAGCACTCAGGATGAAATTTCCTTTCTTATTCCATTTCAATGCAAATATAGGGCCTTTATGTTGCCCCAAGGTGCTGGCGAGATTACCTAAAGTTAAAAAAAAACAAAAACAAAAACAAACTTTAAGATTTCTTCAAACTCTGTAATTTAGAACATCAATAAAGTTAGGAAAAAAATATGTACCATCTTTAGTCCATATTCTGGCAAATCCATCATATGACCCAGTTGCTAGAAGTGTACCTTCACTCTGTCAAAGAAATACATTTTGTTCATTACACAACCTCAAAAGGCCACGTAAGTACTGCAAACATGCTTCTCGTTCAAGTGCCTGGCCCAAAAGACCCTCATCTATGTGTGAGCGCTAACAAAGGCCAGCACAGCGCCCTTCCCCGACAGTGCTCACCCTAAAGGCTCACCCTAAATTTGAGCACCGGCAGTAAGCACTGTGTAGCAGGACTGACAGTATCCATCTGTGAAAAGGACATTTTCACAGATGCCCATGAATAAGTATGAAGGTAGGTAGAAGACCAGGAAAAAAAAAATCAAAATAATGCCATGCTTTTATAAGAAGTAAAAAGTAACATCTTCCGAAATATTTTTTAATTCTGATTAGGACTTTGGGCACATGGAGCCAGGCTGAAGCTAAAATCGGAATCTAATTTCCAGATTGTCTGTGAAGTCCTCAAATGTCTTCACTCACAGAGCACTTAAGCAAGAGAAGAACACTCACATTCCAATCTAGAGAGGTGACATCCTTGTTACTGGGCACGTCCTGCCCTCCTTCCCGTATGCAGTGTCTCAGCACCAGCTGTGTGGGGCCACTCGTGCTATTCTCACTAAGGTTCCATATTCTTGCTGTGGAGTCTCCAGACCTTCAAAGTCCAAAAATTAGCTTAAGTTGTCATGACATTTGCAAGCATTCCAGAATCCAAGCCATACATTTAGCATTTGAATAAAAAGTAGGCTACCAGGCATAAACATTTCTAATATTTTTCTTATTCTACATTTTAGAGTTTCTACAAACAATTCTAAAATTACTTCACAAAGAAATTCTTATTTACTAAGGCAAAATCACTATAAACAATCAACAAGAGTACCTGGAAAGTAAAATATATATAAAATATGTAGCAGTTCATTCTTAAATACCACTGTGGAGCTGAGCATGGTGAAGCAGGCCTAAAATCCCAGGACTCAGGAGGATCAACAATTCAAGGTTAAAAAGTAAATCCTGTCTAAAACCAAACAAAATAACCAACATCTAGAAGCCCCTTTGAAAAACCTACCCTGATGCCAGGAGATCACTGACAGGGTTCCAAGCACAGATGAAAACCTCAGATTCATGGCCCCGTAGCACAACTGCTTTATTAGGAGGGATTTCAACATCCCCATCTACTTCCATCATGTCAGTGTGATTATCTGCATCATGGGAAGGAACAGTGTTTGTCATAAGGTAAGCACATTTCTAACAAGGATGACTGTACTAGATTTAAGTGTGTGAGTGTTTATGTACACAGAATGTGTATATGAAAGTGGTAAGACAGAAAAACAAAGGTTATACCTCAGCAGGGCTGAATTAAACAGTCTGCAACAATACTATTCTGAGTTTCTGCCAGTAGGGGTTGCTGATATCATTCATATAACATGAGCTGTCTTTATTCCTCAATGTCAGAGCCTTACTGTACATTTGCAACAGAGAATATTACAAATGTCACTTGGAAATCAAATGCAGATGTAAAACTCATTCCAGAGTAGAAAGGGGGTTCACACGCAGTGAATTTAGCTTTTTGGAACCTTGGGTATACTATTTGACTATGTGATGCCAAGTCGGAGGTAGAGGCAAACATTGTACCCAGCTCTAAGAATGGGGCAGTCTAGTAAAGCAAAAGTATTTTCTAAGAGTCTCTAAACATTCTTAGCTCACTTGCGATGGTATGTGCTCCATTCTCCTCCCCATTTGCTGTGTTCTCTCCATTTTTCGCAGATCCCTGCTGATTAGTGGCCGCGGCTGCGGCTGCGGCAGCGGCTGCATGCTGCTGTGCGAGCTTGTCTCTGTAGGCTTGTTGTCTTGTTTGGACTACATCAGGCATAACAGCATCTATCAGGGACAGAGACTCTATGGGTCGGCCATCAAATAAGGTGCCATCCTGGGGTTGGAAAACCAGGAAAGAAAAATGAGATGTAGCCTTGAGGGCAACATGCATTCCACTGACAAAATGAACTGCTTCCTTTTGAGGAAAACCTAGTAAATTTCTGAATTTGAGCAAGTCGGGGGGTGGGGGGGGGGAGAGAAGAATGACACTGCAAAAGGCAGATGCAAATAGCATCTACTCTTCACTTAGGTCCTTCACTTAGGTCCTGCTACACTCTGCACAAAGATGAACGTAATAGAAGAGGCAGATGTAAATAGCATCTACTCTTCACTTAGGTCCTGCTAAACTCTGCACAAAGACAAATGTAATATTAAGAGGCCACTCAGAAAGCTTAAACAGATGATAAAATACAAATATAAAATTCAGGTAATAAAACCTTTTTAAAAACATCGACTAATATGAATAGATGATACAACAAGGAGGCAGTGCCTTCATCAGTACTCTGCATGTACTCAACTGGAGCCGATCTTTTTCTTGTCGGCTCTCTCTAACATTACAGGGTAACTCTACCATAAAAGATCTAGGTGTGCACGCTATATAAACTTGCCGTTTGGTGTAAGTGAAGAGCAGCTGCAGACAGTGCCATCTGGTGATGTGGGATCTGTTCTTAAGGGTACCAACAGGGCCTGGACTGCTTTAAACAGCTGAAATCCTTTCACTTACTTTTGCAGAGAAAGTCAGAGACAGAGACTGGGGGTTGAGGGGGGAAGTGTTGTCTGCTGTCAAGAGAAAAATAAAGGGAAGCCCTCACCATGTTGGGAGTCCTGTTCATACACTAAACTTTCCAGTTACAGCAAAGCTCTGCAGACTTCTCGAAAAGAACATGTACTGTGTGCTGATTAGTGCTTTGAAGGCTGTAGAATACTTGTTACCTCACCTCAGGTTCTTAGTATCCACCCATAGACAGTCTAGAAGTGAATGAGTTTGGCTGTGCTACAAAGCTGTCTTACAGAATCAGGAAGCAGGTAAGATTGCCTCAGGCACCAGCTGCATGCCAATACCCAAAACAAACATACCACTCACACACGAGCCTCAGACATGAAGCTCTGAGCATCAAAGTTGGAATCACTTATAAATAAACTGGCTTCCAAAATCAGGGTACATACAAGGTACTAACAACGGCTTTCTAACTCCTTGCTGTTTGTGAGTACTTTTCAGTATTATACAGCAAAATTACTTACATATTAAAGATTATTTCCTCATTTTTACTTAACACACACACAGAAAAGGAATAATCTACAGTGTCCACCGCGTGTAGAAACCCACATGAACAGCGGGCACAGCCTGACTGGTACATTACGAATAATAATCTTAGTCTGAACCCAGTGAAGTCAAGGTTAGATAGTGAATAAGCAAACATATGTAAATTAGAATCAGTATTTGCAACGAAGCTCATGTGCCTTACCTCATTTATACTAACTTCTGCCTCTACATACTGTAGGCCTTTCTGGATGATAGAGATCAGGGCAGCTGGAGGGACCAGGGCGCCATTTATATTGGACTGACTTATATGGCTCTCTATACCAAAGGTAAATGCGGAATGAGAAAATCCTAAAAGGAAAAGAAAAGGCATGAGAACTTCTTTTCCTAGTAACAGCACATTAAATTAAAAAACAGGAAAAACTTTGTAATCTTTTATAATTATATACCATCACTTGAAACTGTAAATGGTCAGCTAAAGCAAACTGATATTAAATAAAATAAGTATTAACTGAGAAACAGTCAGCATTACAGTACAGAAACATGTACTTCTAGTAATGATCTGGTTTCTGCTGGTTGTATGGTATCAGTTTTTCTAAACAGCAGTAACACAACTGTCCTCAAGAATATGCAAATGCAAAACACTGAGAAGCATTGAGAAACAACACATCTTAACTGCCTCATGGGACAAACTGGTCAAGATTTATGCGACAGGTCACATTTAGACACAAACTATCAAACCCCTTTATGGCTTAAAAAAAGAAGAAATAAAATGCAAACTACAGAAAATACATGATGATAGCAGCCTGGGGACTGGAGATGCACCCCAGGGCGCAGCAGTGGTGCCTGTACTGCCAGCACTCAGAAGGTAGAGGCTGGAAGGTTGGAGTTCAAGGTTACCTTTGGCTACACAGAGACCAACCTGGGGTGTATGTGACTGTTTCCAGAGAAAATAAAAAGCCAAATGGTAACACTTAATTTCATCCATTATTTTTATACATTGACTATTTCAAAACATACTAATTTTATCATTTAGTAATAACTCAACTAAACAAACTCTTGTTTTGAGACAGGGTTTCTCTGTGAAGCCCTGGCTGTCACGGAACTAGCTCTGCAGCCCAGACAGGCCTCAAACATCTGCCTCTGTCTCCTGAGTGACGGGAGTTAAGACATGTGCCTCCACCACCTAGCTCTAAACAAACTCCTAAGGAAAAACAAAACAAAACAAAACAAAAAAAAAAACAAAAGGAAAACCTAGTTTCTAGATCTCCGATAAGGAGGTGGATAAGGAGGTGGAGAGGCAGAGGGGCAGAGGCAGGGTACACAACATATTCAGGTATAGGCAGGGGCTGGCTACACAGATCATCTCAGAAAATTAAATAAGTAACATAAATATTTAAAAGCATGAGGCTCACATAACTAATCTCTTTACCTTAGCTTCATATTTTTATGAAAGTCTAGTCCAAATAGCAAAGGGAAGTTCCAGGAACAAACATGGTGGTTTCTCTCTTTAGCGAAATCTCATTATAGTTTACTAAGATTTAAACCTTTGTACAATTCTAAACAGCACATGGCTGGGAAAGGCTCACGGTGGCCAATGTACCTGGCTGTGTTCTTAAAGCTCCTACTTCTACTTTAATGGCCCACAGTGGGAGGGGAGAGACAGGCATTTCTCTAAGACCTCATGGTTTTAACCTCATGAATTCACCCACAGACTAGCTGGTGATTAAGCTTACTTAAGTTTTGTGTTTAATCTGAGGTCACGAAGATGACAGAGGCGAGTGTTGCGGTGAGACTGGGGAGAAAGACAGCATTCTGAAGCATTATCTTTTAGAAATTCCAAGCTCCTGAATCTGGTAGGTTCCAGACACCAGCACAGACTAAATGCGGGAAGCATTAGGAAAAATGACTGGGGGTGAAAAATGACATTGGAGATTCTTGAGTGAATAATAAACTGAAAATCAGGTGGTGGCAACCACTTGGGAAGACTGTGAAACAGAAGATAATATTATGGAAAGCACTGTGTGCTGTTACATTGTGTCGAGAATTAAGGCTGGAAAGCAGTCATAGGATACAGTAAGAACTCAAATCCATTCTGCATCCTCCCTCTCTTGAAAAGTCAAAATATGGCAGCAAAATTACACTTCCAGCCAGAGACCAGCAGTCCATGACTGCTCAGCTATTCCCCAGCGGCAGAGAAAGAGAAACAGGTACCACATGAAACACTGGGACATTTCACTAGCCTTACCACCAGGATTGGGAAGGTGAGCATATTCATTAACAATTATAAACTAAATAAATGTGGTTTTTCTACATTCTCCTCAAATACAGTATTACGCACAGCTATTAGACCACAGGCCCTATCCAATTTTCTTCCAGTTTAAGCTTAATGTTTTGCCCAAGAACACAACTGTTTGCAGTAGCAGGCAGAACCATACTTTGAACAGGAAAGCTGAGCACAGTTAGGGTTTGTTTTGCCAGACCTGCAGAAAGGCATCTCAAACCACTGCAAATGTGCTGAGTGATCTCAAACAGCACGGGGACAACCAGCATCAGCAGCAGGCTGGCTCTCCTCCCCATCCTGCTGCCCTTACCAACGACCTACGTGCACACATCTGACTAGGCGTTGAAGTGCAGTTGCTTGTATTCACATACACAAGGCTGCTCACTGTTGGTCTGTTCAAAGCTACTTTTCCTTCCCTGCTGGAAACTTCTTTCCTTCGCAATGTCCAGTCCCATTTCATGACACTACAAGGTCAGTTATACTAACTCCCATTTCCCCTTTGGCCTATTCAAGCACCATCAGGTCAAAGCACCCTACCTCCAAAACTCTTAAGCCTCTCTCTTTGCACCTGTCCTTGTCATCTAGAATCAAGTCTCCCTCAATTTCTGCTTGGGCTGTTCCTGCCTTAAATCTGTCCCTCCCTCCCTTCAGTTAGCTGACTACTCATCAACTTAAAACTAACAGTACCACAAAACAAACCCTCTTGGTAATCCCCTCAGTACTATGACATAGACAGCCATTTCTGGAACTTAGTCATACCTTTCTCCCTTCATCTTCGCCTAACTCCTTAGGGCAGCCCTGTCCCCAGTGCACACACTAATGGCAGCTGGCGGCTTCACCATTCTCCACCAGTCCACGCCTGTGAGCCTCACAGGCATCTTTGTCCTCACTTGAACGGAACTGTCATCTCACTCTCCCAGCAGAATCAGTTTCTCCTGTGGTCTTAGAAGTTACATATGAATGGTGAACACCAAACCAAACAGTCACACTGACTGCTTGATGTGGCAACCCAAGAAGCAGCTTCAACGCAGCAATCCTTTAACTCTGGGAAACTAGTAAGCTGCCTGTGAAATCATCTGTTAAATCAGAATCTATTCCACCACAACACATTTTGGAAAATGTAAAAATCTGTCACTTTAGAAAAGCCATAGTCTTGTTAAAAAACAACTGAAGTTTGAACCAGGTTTACACCCCCCCTTAAATTCCCATTTATTTGAAGAAAATGCTGACTCAACTTTAGATTTACACAGGAGCAAAGGGGATTGCTTAAATCTGCAAACTGTTGAAATCTGGCTGATTAAAAACAGCACTCTTTTCACAAGTAAACGTGAGTGTGACGTAAGCAGCACCTCGATAATGCATGTAGGGTAAGTACGAGTGAGTGCAGTGTGAGGCAGAGGAGCCCTGAAGAGGTCTGAGGTGGAAACCAGGAAGTCACATGCCAGCTGGCCATAGGACAGTGGCAGGAGGCAGATGCACTCTACTCGTGCCTCAGTTACACAGTGAGTCACAAAGTTCCTGTTTTCCCCACTGCTTGGATAAGCAAGTGTTTTCCATGGAAGAGCTGGACTTTAAAAGGATAATGAGTCCTCCAGAGTCTGGTAACTTTACTTTGCAAACACAAAAAGACAGGAATTTTAAAAGCAAAACAAAACAAAGGTTCTTGAATATCATGGCTAGGCAATAGGGCACTTGGATAAGCAACCTACTTCTCCCCCCCTTAAGGTAACATGTAAATGAACACAGCAGTGTCCTAATAGGGAAATGAAGCTGATTTATTTAAGTTCCTGTTTAAGCTTCAGACAAGAAATGCTCAGAAACTGCCATTTATTTACACTACCCAGATTCCTTTTGCTGTGCCTTCTAGACCCAGCTTTTAGAAAAGAAAAAATGTAAAGGTGTAACAAAGTGTGTTCAATCCTACAGAGCTACAAACCGACAATACTCACACACTAAACCCAACATTCTATGCCCTAAATTTTGCTTTTAAAACTTAAGTCCAGGACTGGGGAGTAAGCTTTTTTTTTCTAGGGAACCTGCACACCAGGGTCTGGCTTGTTTGATCCCCAGCATTCTCCACACCCTCAAACAGGTGATAGATTAGATAGATAGATAGATAGATAGATAGATAGATAGATAGATAGATAGATAGATAGATAGACAGACAAGACAGATGATAGCTAACTAGCTAGCTAGATGATAGCTGGGTGGGGGAGATAGATGATAGATAGACAGACAGATAGATAGATAGATAGATAGATAGATAGATAGATAGATAGATAGATAGATACAGATAAAGCTGAAAAAAAATCTACTAACTACTTTAGAGTTCATATGGACATTAGACCCTTTGAACTTGAACTATTTAACCAGGATCACAACATTGAGACCAGGAATTATTCATGACTCAGCCTGACACCTAGGCTTTGACAATGTTCACTGCTATGAAGATTCTTACCTTGAGTGTCTGTGTGTGTGTGTGTGTGTGTGTGTGTGTGTGTGGCTTTTGTAATACATTAAGTTCGTTCTCCTCCTTAGTAAAGTTTTCCTAAAAGATGTGTGTGTGTCTGTGTGCACGCTCATGCTTTTGGGGGGGGGGGGGTTTAAAAGATATCATTATGACCATCATACTGTTTTCCAAAAAACTATGTAAATACATAGTTGTAAATACATATGTAAATGCATATATATACATAAATATATATACATTGCCACTAGCAACATATATATACCTCTTTATACTTTTGTTAAAAAATAACAAAAAGACAGTAAGATTAAGACTGAGCAAGTACTCTGGCAACTATTCCAATGGACTTCATTATCACTAGAAATGAGAAATACAAACTTATTTCATACAAAGCGGTCATTCCACTTACAAAATAAGAAAAACTGATTTGAAAGTATTAATAGCCTTTAATTAGGTCACCCCTAATTTTTAATTTATTATACACTTTATTATAAAGAAACACAAACTGACTTGCACTTCTCATTTAAATAAAAAAAAAAAAAAAAAAAAGGGAAACTGAAGCTAGCCCCAACCTGAGCTCCCTTCTGTCCTGTTTTTTATGGCTAGTACGGGAAGGGAAGATTACCTATCTAATTATCCTTATATGAGTCAACAGAAACTGTGCTGTCATTTGGTTACTGACATTTTATTAACACTACTGAGGTTAACAGAAAACTGTCAAAGAGAAATAAATGAACTGCACCTGGTGGCACAGAAGCTTAAGAACGTTTTCCAGTTGTGCTTATTATGATCACATTTTCTAAGTTAGAAACAGTAACACAGGGTTTGATGTGTGATCTTATAACTAAAACACAGGCCAAGTATTCCAAGTCTGAAATGGCCATATGTTCTTCTGCCTCGTTAAAATGAGACTGTTTCCTGGGGATGACGCCATGTGACAGCAAACGGTGTACATCACCTGTTACAGCGCATCTGGAGGCATCTGTAACATTAGAGCGTGCCTGCATTTTGACATAACACAGATGAGGACTCTTGTATTGCATTAAATTAGTTATTACATGATATTACATTCGGAAGCATTTTGGATTTCAAATTTTTGGATTAGGAGTGGCCACTTTCTACATCATTTTGATAAGACTATATACCACAAAAATGGTAAGGTGCTAGGCCTCTATCCAGGAGACCCGACACCTTTCAAAGAGGTTAGAGAAGTTAAGACTGAGTGCACCATGTTCTCAATTCTGAAAAACATGGGCTTTCTTCCTTTCCAGCATCATAATCTGGTGGTCTGATGGCTTTAGAAGTAGTAAGCACACTTTGATCTTTGTGATTTCTACTTAGTCAATCATAAAAATGCACGTTTTGACTTTTAAGAGCTAAGTTCACCATCAATATGGATGTTACCATGTTCTTGTACATGTGCAATGACACGCAAATCTGTGAAGACTTCTCCAACCAAAGGAATCAAAATGAAAATTTATCTCCCTCCCTCGTTATTAAGACAAGGTTTTTCTGTATAGCCCTGGCAGGTCTTCAACTCAAAGGTCCATCTGCATCTGCCTCCCAAGTGCTAGAATTAAAGGCATGTAACACCACTGCTCAACTGAAATTTTAAATTCTGGAACAAAGCAGCTAGAAGTACAAATACCAGAAAGTTCACAAGAAATTACCAGAAAATGTATTTAACACCCTTACCTAATAAACAAAATCGAATGTGGATGGCGGGGGTAAGAAAGATTCAAAGCAGTTTAGCCATAGTGAATACTATGTCGGGTTCAATTACACAACTCACCACGGACCACTGAGTACCTACTACACAGGCTGCCAGGTAAGTCAGGGCAAACAAATCCACACCCTGGGGCAAACACTAACTCGAGGAGGAACACTGGTTCAAGTTACTCCTTACTTACATGTAACAAATACTTAGAATTTTTAAGTTACCTCAAAAGGACAAAAAAACTTTTCCTAAGAGGTATTTGTACATTGGGTTGGCTTCCTAAAAATGCTGAATGCTGAGTTCTTCAGCAAGTTTCTTATTAAGAACTTAACTGAGAAAAAAATTGAGAAGCACAAGTTACAATACTTAATAAAAGCCCAATGATAAATAATATTTTTGTCTTCATTTTGGCCTGTGAGAGACAGTCAATTTGGAAAGTCAAGGCCAACTGAATATTTAAAGCTTTCACAACACCATCTCTTTTCAACAAGCAAACCCACCTCCGAAGTTAGTCATCTGGAGGCTCATGACTAAAATAGCTTCATTCTATCTAGATAAGGGTACCACAATCTAGTCAACATTAATCACAGTATTCAAGGAACAGATATTACAAGTTCTCACTGAAAAATGTTACTTCTAAACCAACTATTTATCAAAACACAAAAAAAGCTTTCTAAGGCATTTTTCATCTGAGAGCCACAATGAGACCCTTTACTCTAGCCCAGTCATGTCACGGACTAGTTCTTTAAGCCTCTCTGTCATCCCAGGACTCCTTTCTATCTGTCTCCTTATTTTACAGGGAGATATGGTCAGGAGTTAGGAAGACTTTTGTGTTGTTAGGCATTTCAAGAGAAACTGTTACGACACAAGAAACTTATATCATATTGCTTTATTTAACTGATTGCCACAAGCACCCCTGAAATCAAGTGAACCACACGGTTCCAGAGAGGACTACAACCATGTATAACCAAGACTGAGCTTTCTGAACACAAGCTAAGTGCTCAGATCTAGGGCAAGTGGAGTCTGCTGTGGCTGGGGTAACTAGGTTCCAGATCCTTGTGTTGAGTTCACAGAACTGTAACATCCTTCAACTCTACTGTCTTCTCCATCTGGAAGAATTTTAAAAGCAGTGTCTGGTGACAACTTATATACCAAAGCACCCCTCACTGCTCGTTTGACCTTTGTCTGCACGCTCAGTACTGTCTGTGATGGTTCTCAGGAAACACAGCTCGCTCCACATAGCTCAGCATGTGCATCTTTCGGGCTGTTCACTCTAAACTCACGTCATTAATTAAAAGTTTTCTTTCAGGATGTGCACTTTATTCTTTCTCTTTTCTAAAAAGCACAACGATTCTAAGTTTTATTTGTTGTTGTTATCATTATTATTGTTAGTGGGATGTGTGTAGAGGTAGAGAAGGTCATGGACTTTGGTCTCTCTTTCCACCTTTACATGGGTTCCAGGGGTCAAAATCAGGTCTTCAGGCTTCAAAGCAAGGGTCTTTATAGGCACTGAGCCATCTTGTCAGCCATTCCTGTTCATTTTTAACTATTCTATGACTGACACAAAGCATTGACCTTTAAACTTTGTCCTAAGTAACTTGGGCTGCCTGCTGCTTACCAGGTGATTCTAATGTAAGCAGCCAAAGACAATACCAGACACAAGCTCTGAGTCAGGAGGTATGATTGCATTTATGGCAAGGTGCACTGCCAGAACACAAATATCCTCAGTTAAAACATCATCAAGTAAACCAATTTTCTCCTGTCATGATGTTACAATATTTACAAAGATACTCTTTTCACTTTTACACATGTTATTTACTGATTTTTCAATACCAGTACAATGATAGTGTAATGCTAAAACATAACCTCACTTAGTATTACAATGGACGCTAATTAAATAAACACTAGTTATATAAACTAAGATGATCTCAGCTGATTATTCTTATTATTAAAAATATAATTGCTGCCTTAGTTTTTTTGTTTTGGTGGGTTGGGGTCTTATATATCTGTAGCTGGATTGACACTAACTCTGAACCTACGCCTCCTAAGCACTGGGCCATAGAGAGGTACCATCATGCCTGCTCTCTGGCTTTACCTTCACTGTAAGCTACACCATCCAAAATGTGTTCACATTTTCACTGAGAACACAGGTAACTTTATGAGGCTTTAAACAAATTGGTATTTCACTACCTCCTCCCTTTTCCAATTATTTTCTTGTTAGGAGTATAAGCAGCAGTTTGTAGAACTGTTTGGACAGGAGAATCTGAGCAAGCAGGAGCACTGTAAGGCAACCCGCCTGCCTCACCTGGGCAATGGATGAATCACAGGTGCTCTGAGGTGGCTGGCTGTTTCTGATGTCCTCAAACAGTAATGTCAGTATAAATAGTTGCCTTTCTAGCACATCTAAGGAGACCTCGTAACAAATCCTCATCCTTCGCACTGCTTTCTCTCTGCTTGTCCAAAAGCTTCAAAGCTGGGGTTTGACATTCAAGAAGAGAAAGCAACTGTGTCCACACAACAAACCTTTTCCATGTGGGGCAAAGTGTCACATAATAACTTATAAATACTTTCACAGGCTATACTGAGTCATGAAGCTACTATTTTCTTACTTTTATTAATCATCTTAAACAGTCCCTGGACACCTCCTATTGGATCTGCCTTTCCCAGTAGAAACAGATTCTAAAGCTTCTCAACAGATTATTCTCTGTTGGGTGGTTACTCTGGGCTCAGAGCTCTCTCTCCCTCCCTGTGGTTGCTTCCTCTCCCTCTTTCACTGCTCCCTCCCTGTGTATTAGTCTCAGTTTCTCCCACCCCCCACAGTTGGTTACTCCTGGCCTTTTTTTCCTGTCTGTTCGCCAAAGTGGTAGATCACTATAGTCTCTCTCTTCCTCTCCCCATGGTTGGTTACTCTAGTCACTGAGCTCTCTTTCCCTCCTCTTTCTGATCAGACATCATCTTCCTAGCTACTCAGAGAGGAATAGTGGTATTTACATCTTTTGCCTGTTCCAGCAACATTTTTACTTGCAGTATTACTTCTATTTTATGACTAGAGCTCTTTATCTAGAAAACTTTGATGAGCAATAATCTCAATATTAATTGCAAACCATATTCAATGATCTATATTAATAACTGTCCCAATATATCAATCACAATTCAGAACAGAATATATTTAATAAATTGGGAATAAAGCTTATGAAAATATTCTGAAAAATAGTTAATATAGCTTTTAAGATTCTTACTTTAAGAAGGAATAACAACTAACTATGCACATGCAATAATTACCAAGCTGATGAATCTGAGTTCTTACTAAACATATGCATCGTCACTTCGTAACACCTTACTTATTAAAAATGACCCCTAAACATCAAAAGACAAACGGCTGGTTATATCTCTTTGCCCGAGATGATCCCAGCATATTTGAAAGAATCAGAGAGTTAAACCATGCAGTAAAAACAGCTTTAAAGTGGTAGTCCAGACATTCAAAAACAGACAAAACTCAACAGTTTGGACTGGTACAAATTTCCAATGCATAAAGGTTATTTCGGGAACAGCACAAGAACTTGAGGCCTGCTACTTTACAGAAGTACTCACCTGACTCTTGCAAGTACCTGTACACCAAGAAGTTGACCTCATCGCTGCTTATGCTCATCTTTATTCCCACTTAAACCATGAGGCCACAACACAGGACAGAACCCTAAAACAAAGCAGAGTTAATTATTTCTCAGTAAGAATGTACTAAAACAAAATGTAAACAATGTTGTAAAACACATTTGAATTTATTAAAGATGTGAAACAAAGGTTCTTATTGCTTTGCAGTATTAACACAATTGCTTCCAAAGGTAGCAAAATGATGTATACAATCAAAACATAGCTAGTGCTATTTTTCTATAGGATAACATCTTGTCAAAAAGGAAAAGACTCACAAAGGCCTTCAACACTGCAAGTAATAAAACTTACTTCCTTTAATCTCCTTAACCAGAAAAAAAAAAAATAGAAAAATTTGAGACTCTAGGTGTAAGATTATTGGAAAAAGGCACAATTTAAAAGCAGAAAGCAAGGAGGAGCTTCAGTCCTCTCCTCTAGCTCTATCTGATCTCTCCATGCCTTGCTCCCTACAACTCAGAATCTCATAATACAGTGCTCAAGTCTGCATATGTTATATAATACAAGATCTGGATATGTACAAAACTAGGAGGCTAGAACATAGTTCTTACAATGCCACAGTCTCTTACTGAATAGGGTAGTGTAGGAAAAGAGACATGCTAAAATATGACTTAAGTATATATAAGCATAAATCAACTCTCACAATTTAAAAAGAGGTCACAAAACTTCTCTTAAATGCCAGACAGTAAATATTTGAGGTTCTGCCAGCCATACAGTCTGTCACAGCTACTCAGTGTTACCATGTGGTGTAAAACAGTAAATGAAAAGAAATGAATGTGGCTGGGCTCCAATAAAACTTTATTTGTGGACACTGCAACTTACATTTCACAGTAATTGTTGTGTGCTAAATATTAGTCTTCTTTTCCCCTGAAGCACATTTTTAAAAATGAAAAGCAAAACAAAATTGGAAGAAAAAAAAGGATTCTCTGCTTTTGGTCCTTTTGAGAGAGGTGATGGGCTGGCAGGGTTTGACATATTGTACACTGATCAGGTTTAAAAATATAAGTTGACATCTACTTAGAATAAAGGTACATTTAACATATGGCTTGTGTTAACTGTCCTGCAACATCTTTTGTATATGCACAGCCGTTGCCTACCACACTTGGTCGACGTGGATGTGAAGGTAAAGGACAATGCTGGCAGACATGATCCAGAGGAACTGCACCACGGCCGCCGTGATTCACAGAGAGCAGTGCCGATGGCCTGCTCCTCTGGTGAGGAAAATTAGACTTACACCTACTTGTATCACTGTGTGTTGATTAGAAGTGAGAGGGCTCAGAGGTTAAGAGCACTGACTGTTCTTCCAAAGGTCCTGAGTTCAATTCCCAGCAACCACATGGTGGCTCACAACCACCTGAAATAAGATCTGGTGCCCTCTTCTGGTTTGCACGTGTACACGTGCAGGCAAAATAATGTATACATAATGAATAAATAAATCTTAAAAAAAAAAAGTGCAGGCTTAAAAAAACAAAAACAAACCAGCACCGAAAAGGCTGCCGCAGTACGGTCTGACCAACTTCCTCTGCTTGCTCAGGAGTGAACTTGCTGAGGGGTGCTAGGAATGACAACAGGCCTGAGACTTGACAAACATAGGAAGCTACAGCCACACCTCACAACTTTCCTGGTTTGTGGAGGAAAGTCAGTTATTTCTTTACAATTTGGACAATATGGAGTGCATACAAGTTAGGGATAAGCAGACAAGAGATGTAAAATGTGGGTGGCTCACAGGTGCCATCCATAGGATAGTAAGGAGGATCTAAGCTTTTAATTCAAATCTTTTGAGTATAGCTAATTAGCTTGATTTCTATGACATAACACACTTCTTCCCATTAGTTTAAAAACATAAGAACAAAGGCAGGGCATGGGGGAGGGGTTCCATTTACAGAGACTTGCTAGACAATAGGTAAAGGGCCTGGTTAAATATATGTTCATCTTCCTTCTTCAGTATTATATTCCTCACTTCAATATGAAGCTGGCTTATGAGAAAACCATTCCTATGGACAGGGCTATGTACTCACAAATATTAAAATACTAACCTCTGATGACTACCAGAAGTGCAGGACAGAGTCGATAAATGAGACCAGTAGGAAAAACTCAGCACTAGGAGGTCACATTCTACTACAAGCCTTGACCCATGTTACTAACCTGCATGAGCAGCAGAGGCCATCACAACAGCTTATCCACAATGCTATCTTACCAAATGGCATCAATCATACTCTCAAAGGCAACCAGAATATGGCATACATATAGAGACAATGCAGTCCCCACTGAGCTAGGGCTCAGAAATACACAGCATGTTCAACTAGCTCAATTCTGAGTGGGAGGTAAGCTCTGAAACCCATGAGCCATGATCATTCATCTATGGTCAAGCTGCTCACTAGGACCACATGAATGCCAATCTGACTTTGTGAAGCCAAGATACACTGTGGAAACAGCATCTCTTTAACAAGGTGGGCTTATTATACCTTTTAACTCTAAACATACCTTTAAATGGCACAGAATATTTATTATTTTAAGACTAAATAATACCCTGTTTATAAAAACCCATTTGTAAACTTTAAGCAAAGAAAACATGAAGATCTTAATGTGATTAGACTAGCTCAGGAGGAAACTCCCTGAATGAAATATATGTTCCAGGTTGTTTAACAACTAATCAAAAGTAAATTTAAGCCCCAGTTTAACAAAATCAAATCATTTTTTCCCTCAAGGTTTGGAATTTTGAACTCACAGAGATCCACCTGCCTCAGCCTGATGAGCCCTGGGATTAAAGGTGTGACCCATCATACACCGTGCCTGGTAAATCAATTAAATTCTTAAAGCATCAATAGGTGCAATACACTTACTTATTTGCGTTTATCAACACTATGGTTTCTATGCATACAATATATGGACAGCTGCTGGGAATCTATTTAATTAAAAAGAACTCCCAGGTTGGGGAAGTGTTCAATCAACGGTCAAGATCACTGGCTACAAAAGCAGGAGGAGGAATGGAATAAAGATCTCAGTACATAAAATCTGGAAATTATAGCATGAGTTTCCAACTCCAGCATTCTTTGCATAAGATGGAAAGTAGAGATAGGGGCATCTTGTGAGCTGACAGCAGGCACAACAAGGTGAGAGGTGGTGACTGATCTTCTCCATCCACACCATGATACACTTTGCACAGGTACAGGAAGTGCCACCTGGGCAGATTGCTTTTTTTAATAAAGTTAGTTGTTGTTGTTGTTTTAAGATTTATTTATTTGTTATGTATACAGTGTTCTGCCTGCATGCGGTAAGAGGGCACCAGATTTCATTATAGATGGTTGTAAGACACAATGTGGTTGCTGGGAATTGAACTCAGGATCTTTGGAAGAGCAGCCAGTGCTCCTAACCTCTGAGCCATCTTTCCAACTCCTGGGTAGATTTTTTAAAAAGAAGAAACCTGCTTCCTGAACTAAGGATAAATGCTGTTTACATTGCATTTTTTAATCCTAAAACGTAATCTATGAAATTCACACTACAGTGGGAAAAATATCCTTTTAAAATGAAACTCACTGAATCTGCAGCTACATTTGTCCCCCTAGACAGCGTTTCTCTGCATAGCCGTGACTGTCCTGGACTCACTTTGTAGACCAGGCTGGCCTCGAACTCACAGAGATCCACCTGCTTCTGCCTCCCCGAAGGCTGGGATTAAAGGTGTGCACCAACACAGCCGGCTCATGTTTATTTTTTTTTTTTCACAAGACACAGTTAATACTTCATAACGCTCTAGTCCAGACAGCCTATCATATCTTCACATGTAACAGAAACAAATGCAGGGGTCAAAAGGAGTAAAAGCAGAAAAAGCAGAAGGCCACCCTCTTTTGACACATGGTCATCTTCAGTTAAGTCCCAAGACTGCACTTGGCCACATGTTCATTTTACACAAAAGGGCACTTTCTTCTTATAGTCAACTTTTGTGTTGTTTTTTAAACAAGACAGTCACCGTTATCTTATACTAGAGAACACTAGATTGGAATCACAAGTGAGCCATTTAAACGGCCTTAGCAAAGGTGTCTAGTAGTCAATGAGCGTCTACACGTGAGGAGTCACCTGTCAATTAGCATTAACTATGCTCTCATTGAAAAGACCTGTGATAAACTACTTCCTATGCTGTCTGCAGTTTCCAAAACATACAAAAACAAGTGACTATTTACAGAAATATCTAGAATGGAGAGTGCACAGAACTCTCTAACTATGTATTGAAAACTGAGTCACCTAAAGTTCAAACACACAGACAGGGGCACTGAAGAGTGAGACATGAAGTCTAGTAGACAGAGAGCAGGTCATATGATACCTTTTCTCAATGATCTAGTGGAAATCAACTATAGGATTCAAAGCAATCAACTACTTCTCATTGAGAAAGAATATAAGTCCAGTATGGGAAACAAAACCAGAAAGCCACACTCTTCCAGAGCATGGAAAGCTCATGGGCATAAAAACCTAGAACAATCATCTAAATTAGAGCAATCTAATCTATTATTGCAGCTTCAGTCTTATGAAAAAATAAGAATAGAGAGAAAACCATGCTGGGCCCAACTGTGGGAATGAGATGTTTATGAAGGCATTTCTAGAATAAGCAGTTAAGTAAGCAAAACTGAGACTACCAAGCCTAAGTAAGCTGAGCTAGGTGTTCATATATGGTTCTGGTAGCAAACAGGTGGTCAACAGAGACTAAGTATCCAGTGCTTCAACAAAAGAAAAAAACCCTAATGAAGAAATCAGCATTGACCCTTTAGGACAATGAGTGCCTGTTTAAGCTTGGGCTGTTAGTTACTGTGCTCAGTAACTGACAACACACAGACCTTGAAAAGCGGGGAGATAGCACTTCGTCCAGGGTTTCAAATGATAGACTCTCCATGAAGAATTAATTGCATTAATATCTTAACACCAATATGATCTTTAATATCCCAGGTAACAAAGCACCAAGCTCACACAGGCCTTAGTTTCCAGAGCTGACCTGGCTACACCCTCACTAGTTTACAGTTCAAAAAACAGTTCGAATACCATAGATAGTTCTTACAAATAAACTAGGCAAAACCGTCACTTCAAAGAAAATACTAATAATTATTGGCAAAGATTAAACTTAAGCTTTTAAATGAAAACCTTATGATTTTTGGAAACAGTCATAAGTTGCTTTTTTGGGTTTTTTGTTTGTTTGTTTGTTTTGTTTTGTTTCTGTTTTTATGACAGGGTTTCACTGTGTAATAGCTCTGGCTAACGTGGACTTGATTTGTAGACCAGGCCTCAACCACAAAGATCCACCTGCCTCTGTCTCCCAAGTGCTGGGACTAAAGGTGTGTACCACACCATGCCCAGCCCAGTGCCTAATCTTTTTTTTTTTTTTTTTTTTTGCTTTTGAATTTATTTATTTCTTTTCTTTTTTGCATTTTTTTATTTTATTAATTACACTTTATTCATTTTGTATCCCCCCATAAGCCCCTCCCTCCTCCCCTCCCGATCCCACCCTCCCTCCCTTTTCTGCATGCATGCCAGCCACTCCCCAAGTCCACTGATAGGGGAAGTTCTCCTCTCCTTTCTGATCTTAGTCTATCAGTTCTTGTCAAAAGTGGCTGCATTGTCCTCTACTGTGGCCTGGTAAGGCTGCTTCCCCCTCAGAGGGAGGTGATCAAAGAGCAGGCCAATCAGATTATGTCAGAGGCAGTCCCTCTTCCCATTACTATGTAACCCACTTGGACACTGAACTGCCATGGGCTACATCTGTGCAGGGGTTCTGGGTTATCTCCACGAATAGTCCTTGGTTGGAGTATGATTTTCTGGGAAGTTCCCTGTGTTCAAATTATCTTGTTCTGTTGCTCTCCTTGTGGAGTTCCCATCCCCTCCAGCTCTTACTATTTCCCACTTAGAAAATGGTGAATTTGTTAATGGCTTGGCTATGCTAACATTGTATAACAGGATTGTGGAAAACTTTCCTAACTTAATAAATCTTTTTCAAATGGCCAGCACCACATTTACAAAATTATATAGGAATAGAGAATATCTTTAAAAAGTTGTAGAAATGGCCAGGTGTGGTAGTGTGCATCAGTAATCTAGCACTTGAAAAGGCAGGGCAGGGGAAGCTCTGTGGATATGAAGCCAGCCTTGTCTACACAACTTGTCTTCTTCTAGAGAAGCCAGGGCTACAGTGAACCCTGTGAAGGGGGAGGGAGGGAGGGAGAGAGAAAGGGAGGGTGGGACAGACGAAAAGGAGGGAGGGAGGGAGGGAAGAAGGGAAAGAGAGGAGAGAGAGAAAGAAAGAAGGAAGGAAGGAAGGAAGGAAGGAAGGAAGGAAGGAAGGAAGGAAGGAAGGAGAAAAAAGAGAGAAAAAAAGGAGAGGGAGAGAGAAAGAAATTTTGAGAAAGGCTGGCATATTTTAACATGAAAGAATTACAAAATGGGGCAGAAATCTAAGCAGTCAAGAGCACTGCTCCAGGAAATCCAACACCAAATGGGGGAAGGAACTTGAGAACATGTTCTGCCCTCTGCAGGCACATACCCACACAATTAAAAAATAAAATAAAACAAAAATACACAAAAGTTTCGCTGATATAATTTCGGATCCAGCATCACAGTGAACCCTTAAAAGAAATGTCCATTTGCTGAGATTTAGTCTGGTAATAAAGAAGACTATGAAGTTTATTCCAAAAATAAATTCTGGCTTTAATTTGGAAACTTTCCCGCTCTCTTTGCACAGCCAGGGCTCCCCATATGTTCCAACTGTAGCAACACATCTTCACACTCGAATTCACAGCAGATGTGAATACCCAGCTGTGCATCAAGCCAGAGATTAAAGGATTTGCAAAAACATAAAACAATGTCAATCTAAATACTTTTCTTGGAAAACACTTTTATTTAATAAAATACATTATTTGTGTTACTATTTTATATATGGAGTTATGTTAAAATGTGAATTATAAATTTTTACACTTTTAGTATCTAATGCAGTAACCAATACTACATGATCCACATTTAAAAAAGAAAACAAAACGTCTTTACGGTTATTAAACTCTAGTTGTAAGGGGACTGCGGATGCCTTGAAGACTGCTGGGTATAAAACCCCATTCCTTCTTAGCAATACCAGTTACCATTTCTCTGTCAAAGTCAGCTGACTGGAGAGAAGGAAAACTGTCTCATTATGCCACAAGGATTTTTCAGAGTTTAACTTGACCTAAATCTTCTAATTATGCTCATGTGGAAATATGCAGTAAGTATACCCCCTCAAAAAATGTACTTAATAACAGAATAGATACTAGCTTCAAAACTATACATAAGCACTCAAAAGATCCTGTTTTTATTAAACATATGGTATGTAACTCTAGCCATAAAAAATTAAAATAAAATTTTTTTCTGAGGCCATAACTGCAGATACTCCCATGATTTAACACTCATACTGAAAATGAATGTTTTAAATCACCATGCTTTTCACAGATATTATATACCTGTCACTGTCCCATGCCAATACATTAAAAAGAGACAGGTGAGAGAGACAGCCCAGCAGTTAAGAGCCCTTCTTGCTCTTACAGAGGGCCAGGGTTCAGTTCCAAGCATCTACATAACAACTTACAACCATCCATAACTGCAGTCCAAGGAGAATCTGACATCCTCTTCTGGACTCCCTCAGACCCCATCCATGCACACAGTGCACATTGTTACACGATACAACGATGCTGCGCCAAGTTGCGCCCCCTGAGAAATGACCCCACGAAACAGATCTGATATAAAGAGGCTTATTGAGAAGGGACAGGAGAGCCTGGAAAAGTATAGAGGCAGCAGTGAGCCACGTAGGCAGCCACATAATATGAACAGAACCATGAGGAACAGAGAAGTGGGTGGGGCACAAGAAGGACAGAAAGGGAGAAACAGAAAGCTAGGGTGGGGCGCCTTTCACAGGCGGACACACCTGTGTGTTTGATAGCGGCCGCAGATGTGGCGTGGACAACTGCTAGACCCCCGAGGGTAGACCAGGAGACTCTCCTCATCTGCTAGACCCTGAGGGTAGGCCAGGAGACTCTCCTCATGCTACCACACCTATATACCGTAAAACAAAATAAAATAAAACTGAAACTAGTTGTGGTGGCACGTGCTTTAAATCCCAGAAATCAGGTGGCAGAATTTTATGAGTTCAAAACCAGCTTGGTCTACATGGTGAGTTCCAGACCAGCCAGGGCTGTCTCAAACTAATTTGAGACACTGTCATTCATAGACAGACAGACAGACAGACAGACAGTCAGACAGGGAGGTAGGTAAATGAATAATGAATGAATAATGAATGAATCAATGAATTAATAGATGATAGATGGCTGATAAATGATAGCTAGACTAGATACAGAGAGACAGATTTTAAAATTTGAAAATAAGAACAGGGAAAAAAGAGGGAGAAATAGAACAAATCACAATGACATGTTCATGAAAATACCACTGAAAACTATTACTCTATGTGTTAAGAAAATTAATCAAAGAAGAGCATATACATTTACAAGGAGAAGAAAGAGAGGAAAGGAAGGAGAAAAGAAGGAAGGAGGGAAGCAGCCAATGTCAGTAAAGAGAATAAATAGACCTTGTAGCCGCATTCTAGACTGCCTCCCATTCAACAACAGCTCCTTCTCTAACAGGTGGGCTGGACGGAGAAGCACAGCTTCTCTGCTGCTGGGGTCCAGTTACCAAGACTCATCAGCAATCCTTTTTCTCTGCAGCTGCAACTCGCTCTCTCCCACAGGCTTCACTTTCCAAAGAGATCATGTTCAAGGCTACAAAGAACTGTAGCTTTCTTTGCAATAAATGGCAACAAAGGAAACAGCTTGGACACTGCAGAATCACATTTACCATATACTATACCTGGTAGTGGTACAGAAATAAAAATAAAGTTACTGGCTGAAAAACAAACCTAAAATTCTTTTCAGCCAGTTTACCAGTTTCAGGTGCAATTTAGCAGGTACAATCTCTATACTGGCCATTGTATACCCTAAAAAAGTCAGCAAAAAGTCAAGAAAACAGAGGCACAAGTGTCTAACAAGGTCAAAAGCAGCGTCTATACATACACACTGCTAATGGTTAAGTGACTACATCAAAAACCGTGGATAAATTAGAAAATAGTCAAACAGAAGATGACAGGGCTCTCCTTTTTCAAAACCATTATCACATTATCACCATAGGCCACTGGGAAGCCTCAGCAGAAACAGGACTGTAAGCTGAGCTCTCCCACCTCTATCCAACCTATGAACCCAGCAACCTTCCAGGCTTGAGATTGGTCCAGTAAATAAACTCTCTACTTAACACCTGCCTCCTCCTCAACTTCTCAGAAGCCTAGCAGGATTCTAAGAACAGAGCACACAAACAATTTACCCCAATAAAAACATTCTTACTTATATCTCTGCAAAACATGACGACTTAAGAGAAACAGCCTTTTAAGCAGAAATTACTCAAGTCCACATCCTCTGGCAGCAGTTTCTAAGTGGCTGACAGAACTCACCTCACAGTTCTAGTGACACAATTCAAGCACAATGGTAGGCCTCTTGCAACTCATCCAGCCCCTTTTCTCATCAGTGTTTGCTTCTCTGTGTAATCTGCACACGGCCAGCATTTACTCTCCTCTACGTGTCTGTCTGTCTGTCTAAAATCTGATGGTTGTATCAGAACACTACACTGAAGTGAGCTCACTTTGATGACTCAGTTTGAGTTGAAAACAACTCAAAAGATTCTGTTTCCAACAAGATGTCATTCATAGTGCTGAAGGAATGGGGTGGGGGGCGACATTTTTTAATTTTCAATTTCTCTACTAAACAACGAGCTTAGTATAATGGGTTTTGGTTCAGATTTCCAACTTGGAAAGAACTACCCCCAGTGCCCTACAGGTTGGAAAGCATATGGTTGTGAGGCTATGATCCCCATCTGAGCAGACTGATGTTTCCTTCAGCCCAGTGGCTGAAGGACATTCCACTGTTGCCCACTCACACCTACCACTAATTTGAATTTTTAAGGCTAAAACAAACAAGAAATCAGGTTAAATTTATTATAAAGAAATACTTTCAATAAAATAAAAAAATGAAGATATCTTTTCATCTTTCATGGTATATGAAAAGATATCTTTTCATCTTTCATCTTTTCATCACTTCATGGTATAGCACTGTACTCTGTAAGTTACTTCTGTCTGCAGAACATACAGCAGTAAACTAGACACCTCAAGATGCAGGAAGAACCTGTCAGATTACTCTGAACATCACATTTACTAGCTTCCTCCTTTCACATTTTTCTTCTCTCTTCCCACCAAGAGTGTCCAAGGTTCTACAAATACTAGTGATCTAAAGGGGGACAGAAGAATAATGGGGAAGGAGGCTTAATTGACAAGAGAAATGGGAGGATAGGGCAGAGAAGGGGATAGCACAGACGGTACAAAGGGTACTAAGGATATTAAAAAAGACCATATAGAAACCCACTCATCACCTACTCAAGAACTCATACTCAGTACAAAACACCGAGACTGGATTCCAACATGAATTATGGAAAGACAGAGTGTTCCGACCATAGTAGAAGGATTGGGGTAACAACACCTCACCAGTCAGTGTCAGAACCAACAAAAGGAATATAACCAGAAGGGTTATACCATGTTGGCATCCTGTAAAGACAACACTTCAAGGAAGTGAAGGAAATCAAGTCTCTAATGACTACTTTTTAGAAATGTCAGAAGTGGTATAACATGTTAAACAATACTGAAGGCACACTGTTATTCAACTGCATCTTTCTCTTCTGGATAAGATCAAGTAAAGATTATTTAGCTCTGGGAATATCCCAATACAAATGAATCAGTTTCTTTTATTGGTAAGTGGAAGGATTTGGAAAGTCTTAGCAGCCTTGCAGATGGCCACTAGAGCATGTACAAGGTCTGGCTTTGATCTTTAATACCGAACAAAAAGCAAAAATTGATAAAAATTTAGCCACAAAAGCAAGTAGCAGCCTTCATCTGAATTCTGGTTAAAAATAGCCATTTAGTTGGCCAGAAACCCTCCTGATTCAACCGTAAGTATTAGAAAATGTTATTCTCCAAATGCTATTTCCCTTTAATACCTGCCCAAATATCATACCTAATGATATGGGCTACTTTCCTCCCTATTCCAAAGTATTACTATACTACTCTTCAAAGAAATAGCTCTAAAAACTAGAAAATTGATGTTTTCTTCCTTTACCATTAAGCACAGTCATTTTGACTTCACTGTGCCATTTCACTTGCAAAGCAGAGTGCAGCCTACACACCTTACAGGTAGGAATGCTTAAGAATGCACTCATTTTAAGTATTAACATTGTTTTTTGGTTCATCTTCCAATACATATCTTTTTCAGACACAATTAATTAGGAGCATTTTAAAAGGCAGTCTGTGCTTATCCAACATGGCCCCCAGAAAGCTCATCTGGCTCCGGGTTCAGCTGGAAAGTGGGACACACCTGGTCCTCATTAAAAAACAAAACAACAACAACAAAAAACCCTGCAATGAATGGCTCAATATCCCACAGGCACCCATTTTTAAAGTTCTCATGATCTAGCACAGTGGTTCTCAACTGTCCTAATACTAAGACCCTTTTAATAGAGTTTTTGATGTTGTGGTGACCCCAAGTTTAAAATTGCTTCATTGCTACTTCATAATTGTAATTTTCCTACTGTTAGGAATCCTAATGTAAATATTTTTGGAGAGAGGTTTGCCAAAGGGGTTGCGACCTACAGGCTGAGAACTGCTGCTCCAGAGTAAGCTAATGCAAAGCAGCATTTGTAGCATATAATTTGCTGTCATCAAAATAAAGCACTGTCTGTGCCTGTTCTTTCCTTAGACCTTTCTCCAGGAAAACTTCAGTGACATGTTCCTCAATGTCTGCTTCTCTCACTTTATCTCAATCTCAACTGCTAATCTGGATACTGACAGGTTAAGTTTAACAAAGGCTAGGGAATGTAGATAGGCAATGAATGACAAAACTTTAACGTAGTTATAAATATGTATTATAAAGCCCTCTGGGGGCCCATGTGATATGGGACCCCATTAAAAAAAAAAAAAAAAAAAAAAAAACCAAAATAAAACTACTGCAGTATTCACTGTTAAGCATGAATGCCACAGTATACACTAAAATGTGGAGAAGGGAGGTATAACGGCCATTGCACTGACACAAAAACAGAATGGGTTAGGACGTGCCACTTGGATCCCAGCACCTGGGAAGTGGATTTCAGTATCATTAACCACACAGCGACCCTGAGTTTAGAGTGAGGTGCATGAGATCTTGCCTTAATACAATAGCAAACAAACAACAACGGGTACTCTAATCCCAGACCGGGGCAGGAAGATTATGAGTTAGCAGCCAACCACTTAAGAAAATTATAAACATTTAAAATCTCAATCCATAGTATGTAAGAAAGTCCATAACATATTATTCTTATGGTGATACTTAAGAAGCTGCAAAGGAAACATGTCTGGGAATGTGAGTACGGCAGTTCACAGATCATCAATGAGGCAGTTAGACTAAGTATCTGCTACTCAATACAGAGCAAACATGTAGAGGGCTCTGGCTTTCTCCTTCTTGACACCCCTCCTCCAGTGTACCTTGTCCTCTCAGACCTAGGCATTTGGAGTTCACACACTGTTCTTCTGCTCTCTCAACTTCAGGCTTGCACTAGTTCCAGGCTCTCATGCCTTACACTTACAGGGCTCCACCTACACACACATCAGCTGCCTGATTCTGAGGCTCTGGAATGTTCTCTCCTTTTCTGCCACTTGCAGATGGCGTGTCAGACCTCTCAACCTCCATAACTGAATGAGCCAGTTCCTGCATGTAGGCCCACCACAAACACAGATGCTAGTAAGTGCATTCAGTGATAAAGGCCCTAGAAGCCCTCCCCATTGCTCACAAGCAGTACTGCTTTCGGTGCAAAGAACCCAGGCAAGCATATGTGAGCTCACTCAACAACTTGAGTCCTTCAGAGTCCTCAAAGACCACATTACACTGTAACGTCTATCAGTCAGAAGCAAGAGTTACCCAAACTGGTAAGGTTTTACCACGGAGGAACATAAGCCAACTTGAGGACAAGTGAGCATCAATACAGAAAAACAAAAAATGGAGCTTGCAACATAAACAGTCTCCTCCCTGTGCCCACAAGCTGTTTTCCTGCCAAGCATGCTGTCTTTTGGCTGATAATTCTTGGCTTTTCAGTATTTCACTCACACAAACTGCTCTCTTATCTCTTCTCAAATCTTGGCCAAACTCTTGAACTTACTTGCTTTTAATTCAATTTATGAAGTTAAGTTCATGACTCTGTCAGTATTTCCTGTCATAGCTTTGGTGCCTAGTCAGACAAGCAACTGCCTTACTGAAAGTTTTCTTTTAAAAAATAATAATCAAATTTAAGATGCCATAGTGTCCAAAATAAAACTTGTTTTTTGAGACAGGGTTTCTCTGTGTAGCTGGACTCGCTTTGTAAACCAGGCTGGCCTCAAACTCACAAGAGATCCACCTGCCTTTGCCTCCTTGAGTGCTGGGATTACAGGCGTGGACCAGCCTGCCTGGCAATAAAACTTTTGAGGTAACTAAAACTAAAGATTCATGGGTAGTGTGAGGTGGGGCAGAGCAGGGGCTCTGAGCCCACCTATGCTAGGTAGACAGATATTGCAATGCTGACCATTACACCTTCAGCTAGTGCCCAAAACTTTTGTAAAGAGGTTACTTTGCCTAAATAGTTTATTTAAATTGCAAAACAAGTGGAGAATCGTGAGAGGCAGCTAATGAGTGAAAAAAAAGACATTTTGTGTGTTCATTTAATTTTTAAAATTTAATTTGTTTAGAAGTTCACATGTGTAATGTTATTTCAATCAAGTAAAACATCAAGCTGTGGTAGGAATAGTGCCTCACACTTTTTTTTATAATAAAGTTGTTTTTTATTTTTTAATTTATTTTTATCAATTACACTTTATTCTCTTTGTATCCCCCCATAAGCCCCTCCCTCCTCCCCTCCCTCCCCTTCTTCACCCATGCCCCTCCCCAAGTCCACTGATGGGGGAAGTCCTCCTCTCCTTCCTTCTGATCTTAGTCTATCAGATCACATCAGGAGTGGCTGCATTGTCATCTTCTGTGGCCTGGTAAGGCTGCTCCCCTCTCAGGAGGAGGTGATCAAAGAACAGGCCGATCAGATTATGTCAGAGGCAGTCCCTTTTCCCATAACTACGTAACCCACTTGGACACTAAACTGCCATGGGCTACATCTGTGCAGGGGTTCTAGGTTATCTCCATGCCTGGTACTTGGTTGGAGTATGAGTCTCTGGGAAGACCCCTGTGTTCAAATTTTCTGGTTCTGTTGCTCTCATTGTGGGGTTCCTGTCGTCTCCAGATATTACTATTTCCCACTTCTTACATAAGATTCCATGTATTCTGCCCAACAGTTGACCATAAGTCTCAGCATCTGCTTTGATAGTCTGCAGGGCCTAGCCTTTCAGAGGCCCTCTATGGCAGGTTCCTAGGTTGTTTCCTGTTTTCTTCTTCTTCTGATGTCCATCTTCTTTGACTTTCGAGATGGGGAATGAGTGTTTTAGTCAGGGTCCTCTCTCTTGATTAGTTTCTTTAGATGTACAGATTTTAGTAGGTTTATCCTATGTTATATGTCTATATGAGTGAGTATATACCATGTGTGTCTTTCTGCTTCTGGGACAGCTCACTCAGGATGATCCTTTCCAGGTCCCACCATTTACCTGCAAATTTCATGATTTCCTTATTTTTCATTGCTGAGTAATACTCCATTGTGTAGATGTACCACAATTTCTGCATCCATTCTTCAGTTGAGGGGCAACATCCATTCATGTTTAAAGTATTGGAGAGATCAGGGATACAAGGCACATTATCTAAACATAGTAAAGGCAATAAAAAGCAAGCCTATAGCCAATATCAAACTGAACGGAGAGAAACTTAAAGCAATTCCACTGAAATCACGGACAAGACAAGGCTGCCCACTCTCTCCATATCTCTTCAACATAGTTCTAGAAGTCCTTGCTAGAGCAATAAGACAGTTGAAGGAGATCAAGGAGATACAAATTGGAAAGGAAGAAGTCAAATTATCACTATTTGCAGATGATATGATAGTATACATGAGTGACCCCAAAAACTCTACCAGGGAACTCCTACAGCTGATAAACACCTTCAGCAAAGTGGCCGGATATAAAATTAACTCAAAAAAAATCAGTAGCACTCCTGTATACAAAAGACAAAAGGGCGAGAAAGAAATTAGGGAAACAACACCATTCACAATAGCCACAAATGACATAAAGTACCTTGGTGTAACCCTAACCAAGCAAGTCAAAAAGACCTGTATGAAAAAAATTTCAAATCTCTGAAGAAGAAAGAATTAGAAGAAAATATCAGAAGATGGAAAGATCTCCCATGCTCATGGCTTGGCAGGATTAACATAGTAAAAATGGCCATCTTACCAAAAGCAATATACAGATCCAATACAATTCCCATCAAATTACCAACACAATTCTTTACAGACCTGGCAAGAAAAATTCTCAAGTTCATATGAAATAACAAGAAACCCAGAATTGCTAAAACAATCCTCTATAATAAAAGATCTTCTGGAGGTATCTCCATCCCTGATCTCGAGCTGTACTATAGAGCAACAGTAATAAAAACTGCATGGTACTGGCATAGAAACAGAATGGTGGATCAGTGGCTCACACTTTTAATCCCAGCATTTGGGAGAAATTAATTGGAATTAGTATATAACGCCTCTCCTTTCCCATTTCCCTACTTGAGTTACCCACATTCAACCTGAGTCCAAAAGAACTAAGAGGAAAATTACAGAAATAAACAATTGATGAGTTTTAAATAACCTTCACCACTGTAGACAATAACCTCCATTTACCACACTCTGTCTCTGTGTGGGATCTTTTCTGTTTATATACCTCATCCTAGGTATATGTACAAAGCAAAAAAAAAAAAAAAAAAAAAATTGCATGTCAATGTGGAAAGGGAACCTTGTGAGTCTTGGGATGAGGGACCAGGAAAATTGTCATCCCAAAGAGATCCTCTGAGTGGACGGCTACGGAGAATGATTCAAAGAGGGAGGTCTGCCAGTGGCAAAAAATCCAACTAGAGGTACTAGGCACCTTGATACGTGCTGGTATAAGTACTTATTACAAAGCCATGTCCTGAAAGCCACACCTAACATTCAATACCAGTCAGACCTGTACCTCCAGCATGACATACCTTAGGGCTAGTACTAAGTACTAGGACTAGCAAACAACTCAGTTATTTCAGAAAAACAAGAAAGATGTTAAATTAAGTAACTGGTTTTATTTTAATATGTGATAGACAAATATACGTCTGACATTTTGTTGTTAATGATGCCATTTCCCTATGCACAGTATTTTTTCTGGCTAAATTTCAAAAAATGGAATCTGGCTTTACTTTTTGACAAGGCAAAATGAAAAAAAAAAAAAAAAAAACTTCCCTCCCTTATTACTAACTTCCTCTTTTGGGTGATGTGCACACCTTTGTCTTTCTTCTTCTCTACTCAAGGAAATAACACTTTGGTTTGCAAGAGAGCAGCAAGGCCCTGAGCTTGCTCCAGCAGGAGTGGTTTTCCACCTTCTGTTTGTTTCCTCAATGTAACTGACCGATCACATCCAGCTCACGGTCTAGGACCTGACACATTTAACTATGCTTTAAACTGAAGATGGGCCATCTGTCCTTACCGCTCACACTGACGTCAGGTTCTTACCTGATAAACTCAAAACGCCACAGATATGAGAACTAACAAGTTTATACAGCAGGGGTCTATCACAATTCACCCAGGACATCTCCTAACAAGCATGGACACAATCAAGCATTCAAAAAAAGAAAACTTGTTAGCAAGGGACTGTTTCCAGCCCAGGTGGGAGCAGAAGACAGAGAGAGGGCTGTAGAGTTGAGCATGGTCATGGTGTACCGACCAGGTCCTCAGGAGAATGAAAGCATTGTGACTAAACCAGTTATTTCAAACAATTAATAGATGCTGATCAAATCTGTTAAAAGAATATTTTTAAAGCTCATTTTAATGCAAATTACCTAAAGCGATTTTAAAATAAACTGGCATACAAACAATTCATTTCTTAGTCATCAGAATACTTTACCCTGGCAATACATGACACCTAAAGGAATATTCAGAATCATTCCCTGTTTAAAAAAAAAAAAAAAAAAAAGCAAGATAAAACTACCATGGTGGAAACTAAAGACTGACCCTGGGATAGGAATCTCTAGAACAAAACTTTCACTTATACTAACTACATTTTTAATCATAATCATAGCAAGCTGATTAAATGCCATCATGTTTAGTGTTAATTATTAGGGCTTCAGTCCGTTAGGAGCGGCCTCAGCACTTTCTCTGCCTTCTCTCTCCCATTACCACCCCATAGCCTTAAACATTAAGATACTATCTATTTTTAGGTTTGTGCCTGTGCATGTGTGTAAGAGTGCAGGCAACCTCAGGTGTCAGTGCACTCTTTACACCCTCTTTGAGACAAGGGTTCTTTGCCGTTGGCTGTTGCACATGTCAGGCTAAGAAGTCTATGAGCCAGGGAATTGCCTGCATGGGTTTCAGAGATCCAAACTCAGGCTCTCAACTGAGTCATCTGCCCAGCCCGAGACATTTAATGATAATGAACAAACAATGTTATGAATAATGTTGACTATAAAAAATGTAAGACAGCCCTTCTACAACTAAAAATGACCTTTATTTAGGTTAAACCTGCCTTGGAAGAAGTCACCTATACAGAGACCAGCAGATAAATAAGATTTTTTGGCATTTAAATAACTAGCTAATATGTGAACCCATTTGATTGCTCCTGGGTAAATTTCCTACTTTAGGGAGATAGCAGGGAATAAACCCAGGGCCTCATCCATGCTAGGCAAGTGCTCTGTTACTAAACTACAATCCCTACCCCATGCCTCCCATTAAGAGTAAGCACACATATTTCACTCTACTTCCAAAGTCTAAAGACCAAAACACTTGGCTTAGATATAGACAGTTTATCAGAACAAAACAAACAGCTGAAGGCCAGCACAATGTAGTGCTGCTCTAACAGTTACAACAGTTGGGAAAACGGACTTTATATTATTCATTGCACTGTATTTGGAGAGAAGGCCAAAAGGTCAAGAGTAGCACAAACCTGAGCACTCCCGGCTAGAGTTCTTAATTAGGCATGGTACTCATCAAACTCTGTAGAAGTTCAGGGCCAGCCTTAGTTACATGGCAAATGTGAGGCTAGTCTGGGCCACATAACAACTCCCTTACTTTGTTTCTCTTTTAAGGCTCTTAAAACATATAATTTCATAATCCTTTTACCTTAAAAGAACTGCTTAACCTCTGTATAACTGGAAATACATGTTTTAGAACTAAGAAAGGAAAAAGTTAATAAAAACAGAACTGATGGAATTACTAGTTAAGCAAATCTCACCAATTGCAAACTGTATTTATAGTAATATTTGATTTTCATTCCCATTTACACACACTTCAATAAGATATATGTATATATATATATTTATACATATATACATATATATATAATTTTAACATGATAACTTTCCTAAGAAAGAATAAAATTGGACATCCCGGTACTGCACTGTTTCAGTAGCACTGTGTCTGTCAGTTACAGCTCTGTAAAGGAACCTCTTCACATGTGATCCCAACTACTGGATCTTCCACCAATCTCAGTGAAACCTAAGCATGTAGGGGTCCATCCATTCCAAGAATGTGTTTCCTGGAGCAAACAGCATCCTCTATCTGCCAAGGAGTCTACAATTCCCTAATAAGCCTGAAAGAGCAGATGGTAATACATTACATATACTTTATTTCTTTCTTATACAGCAATTTAGTTTATAAATAAAATACAATAAAAAATTAAAAAATGTCAGTGTCAAGACAGCAACAGCCACGCTGCTGGCCAGCATGTGCAGACAGTCTGGATACAAGGACTTTTCACTCTCCAGGCAGATAAGACAGGCCAAGATTTCACACAACACAGAAGTTACATAAGGTGCATTTCTGTAATTTTCCACTTAATATTCTCAGATTGTAATTGACCAGTTTCATTAAATTCTTGAAAATAAAAAACAGGTAAAGGGGAATAACTAAACAAACTACTTAGCCTAGTGTTTTATCTTCTTGCTTTTATTGCTTATTAACAGTTCTATATTTTTCTTTGTATCCCAAGTCGTTCAGAGCTAAGAGCAGACAGAACTCTTGCCAATGAATCATTTGAGCTATTACTAAATTTATCCCAGTTGTGATAACTGCATAAAACTTTCACTAACAAAGAAATCTGAATTAGACACCTCCCACTACTAGCCTTTAGTTTTTATAGCATTTTATGAAAATTTTCAGACATATACAAAAATAAATGCTCACAAAGCTATCAATTGGACTTCAACATTTCCTTATATTTATTACCAAAAACATGATAGCCATGTGCAAGCCCACACGCATGCTTCAAGCTGAATCCTAGCTCCTAAACTGACAGTCTGGTCTTTCTGTTCTCAGGTCTCCACTGCAGGAAGGAACACAGCTGTGTGTTCTCCAATCTCTTCACCACCACAGGCTGAAGGCAGCCACACCTATCACCAGAGCTCAGAGCACAGTCAGTTTCTTCAATCCCATGTGGGTTCTACCTGCACTCCTCCTTCCTTCTCTATTACTCCATCGCAGTTTGTAAACTCAGCATCTCTTGACTCCTGTGTTAGTAGGAACCCACTCCTGGGAAAATGTCCGCCTGTCCTGGCTCCTGCGTGCTTGGGTTTGTCCTAAGGTGCTCACAGTGGCTGCTTCCTCATGGGTTGTCCAGACCCCGCAGATGCTCTTGTGCGAGGTATACTGTGTAGGAGGCACTACTCACTTTTCCTAATTAACACCTTCTACTATATGTAAAACACACATAGTGACACCACAGTGACACACCTTTGTATTTTCTAAACTCAGTATTTTGATTAGGGTACTTTCAATTTTAAAAGCCAAGATACATGGCCTGCTGGCACACACGTGCCACCCCAATACCTAGAAGGCAGAGAGAAAGGGGGATTACTATAAACCTGAGCCCAGCCTGGCTGAGTTCAAACCTATTCCTTACTCAGGAGAGAAAACAAAAGAAAAGAACAAAAGAAAACAAAACCAGGCCAAACTGAATCTTGAAATGCAGCCACCAGAAGCTAGAAAGTGTGAGGAAATGCTGATTCAAGGAAATGCTGACGCAGCTCCTTTTCACAAACTCACCCAGTAATGTGTACACGAACACTAAAGTGTCACTTAGGACAGGGCCTTTCTGATCCTGAAGAGCACCTCAGAGTACCATAGCCTGCATAGCCAGCAGGCTCCAAAGACTGGTGGACACTACTCACTGCCAACAGCAAGGACTGAGTTTAGATCTCAAGCCTACGCAGCTTTACTACCTATTACAATTTCTGAAATTAAAACCAAAATTTAAATTAACCCTCTACAGGGATGATGGGACTCCAAACTACTCAACATACAAACAAAGGAGCAAGGGACCACAGTGTTAGATGCAATGTCGGAGAAAACACCGTGAAGGTTTACCAGAGAGGCTCTAGGCAGGAAGATGTCAGCCTCAAGGGCATCAACCACAAAGAGCCAAGCGGAAATTCCAAGACTGAATGAGAAGCATCATTAGGCAAAATAATGTGCAGAAAAAGAGCAGAGAATAATAGATTTTCCTAAGAAATTACAACAAAGTAAAATAAAAAAAAGTTTTAAAGAACATTTTAAAAATAAGAAAATTAGGTTACATTTTAAAAGGAAGGAAACAGTTGCAAAAGAAACCTTTTCTGAAATAACTCTCAATAACAGGAGGCTGTACCTGAAGTCTCCTAACCTGCACCTGTCACCCTACACCCCTCCCCACACCCTGAAGCCCCAGACAATGGCCCTGCACACACTATGTGGCTCACCCCCAACAGTGTTCTGGGAGGAAGCACTTCAAGGCGCATCTCCTCCCTGAAGACCTAGAAGCAGCTAATAGTTGCTAGGACAGACAGCTGGAGAGGAAGAGACATTTTACTTGTAGCCACCAATAAAGTCATCCATGCTTCTGCAAATAACCCCGACCCACGCTTCCATAAAAACCCTAATTCAGTATATTTGGTCACTCCCTCACTCAAAAAAGTAAAAAACAAACAAACAAAAAAACAGAGAGAAGACATGAAGGTACAAAGGACGCTAGTTATGTAGAAAAAAGAAATCAGAGGGGTCTGAGAGAAAGTAATGTGGAAGATCAAAACACATTATAAAAATGAAAGTGTCATACTAACATCCAGTATGCATTTTAATATAATTAAAATTGAAAATTTAAGAACAATTGAATCAATGATAAAAACCACCTATGCTCTGCAACACACTCTGAACCGTAAGGGCATGCCAGCATTATAGCATGCTCTTTGGTGCTGTTTACTTTTACCAATTAGAAAGAAGTTGCTAGACTCTGTTAATGTAGCTCGGCCTGACAAGAACAGTGAACACCACCACTCCTCCCACCCACCCCAAAAGTAAGCCAAATGAAACCACTTGAATAACTCAGTGTTTTCCTGAAGCTACATGAAAATTTTAGTAGAGTAGAAGTTGGCTATATCCCAGCCCACACCTCCAGTGAAAATCCCCTGTTCTAGCAGAGGAAGCCTGGTCTACCAGGAGAGTTCCTTGCCTATAGACAAGGAACACTCCTCCAGCAGACCCAACAGCCCCTCCACTGCTCATCACCATATCCTTGCCCACACCTCCAACTGAAGGCCTCTGCTAAATCAGTAGTCACAAAGGCATCCAGAATCCCAGGTAAGCTGCCTGCCAGTGGACCACCCCAACTTCCATGCCTGTCCAAACCACTCTCAACCAACCCTCCCTTCCTTTTCACCATATCCCTGTCCCCAACTCCTAAAGAGGACCCCGGTGACACCAGGGGCCACACTGGCAGCCAAAACTCTAGCCTCCAAAAAGGAGCAAATCCCCTGCTTGACCAGAGACCATCTCTGTTTTCTCAAGTCCAGCCCCCAACTCGAGTGACTCGAGGCCCTCTACTCAAACAGACACTCCAGCCAGAAGACCAGAGAGGAAACAGAAACCAAGGAACAAAGCACCCATCCAACAAAGACAAACTCAGAAATAAGCACCTAGACCTATAATCACCCCAAACCCAGATGTCCAGTCAGCAGTATAAGAACATCGTCAACAACATCCAGGGCAGCATATCTTCACAAAGCTCAGCCATCCCACTACAATGAGCCCTGAAAATCCCAACACGAATGACCCGAACACTGACTTTATAAAGATGATAGAGAGCCTTAAAGAGGAAATAAATAAATCCCTTAAAGAAGTCAAGAAAAAGACTAAAAAATTAGATGAAATCAATAAATTCCTTAAAGAAAGTCAAGAAAAACAAACAAAACAAACAAACAACAGAATGAAACAAATGAAACTGTTCAAGATTTGAAAATGAAAATAGAAGCAATAAAGAAAACACAAACGGAGGGAATTCTGGAGAGGGAAAACATAGGTATGTGAACAGCAACTACAGACACAAATATCATCAACAGAATAGAAGAGATAGAAGAGAGAATCTCAGGGGTTAAAGATATGATAAAAGAAACAGATACATCGGTCAAAGAAAAAGTTAAAGCTAAAACATCCCTGACACAAATTATCCAGGAAATCTAGGACACTATACAAAGACCAAACCTAAGGATAAAAGGAATAGAGGGAGAAAAAAAAAAAAAATTCCAGGTCTAAGGTCCAGGAAATTATTTAACAAAATCATAGAAGAAAATTTTCTTAACCTATAGAAGGACATACCTATGAAGGTACACAAAGCTTACAGATCACCAAATAGATTGGACCAGAAAAGAAAGCCCCTTCATCACATAATAAAACACTAAACATAGAGAACAAAGAAAATTAAAAGATGCAAGGGTAAAGGGCTAACATATAGAGACAAACCTATTAGAATTATACCTAACTTCTCAGCTGAGACCCTAAAAGTCAGAAGGACCTGGACAGATGCCCTACAGACTCTAGGAGATGACAGATGCCAGCCCAGACTACTATACCCTGCAAAGCTTTCAATCAGAGTGGAGAAGACAATATATTCCTTGATAGTCAAATTTAAGTATATAACCACATATCCAGCCCTACAGAAAGTACTTGAGGAAAAACTTCAATCCAAGGAGATTAACTACACCCACAAAAAATGCAGGCAATTTCACACCAGCAAAACACAAAGAGAGAGAGACAGACACATATACACACACATTCTACCACCACCATCAAAATAACAGGAATTAACAATCAGTGTTCATTGATATCTCTCTGTATCAACAGACTCAATGTCCAACAAAAAGACACATATTAACAGATCAATGAGAACACAGGATCCATCCTTCTGTTACATTAAAGAAATATACGTCAACATCAAGATAAACATTACCGCAGAGTAAAGGGTTAGAAAAATATTTTCTAAGCAAATGGACCTAAGAAACAAGCTGGTATAGTTATCTTAATATCTAATAAAACAGACTTCAAACCAAAGTTAGTCAAAAGAAACTGAGGACACTTCTTAAAAAAAAAAAAAAAATCAAGATGATTTTTTAAATTTTTTTTCTAATTTTTCAATTCTTAACACCATGCCCCACAAACGAGGATACCAACGTTTGTAAAGAAAATACTATTAAAGCTTAAATCATTTATGTATCCTCATACATTGATAGTTGGAGACTTCAGTACCCTACTCTCAACAATGGACAGGTCTTCCACACAAAAACAAAAATACTAGAGTTTCCAAATGTTATGAACCAAATGGACCTAACAGAGAGCAACAAAACATTTTCCCCAGATACAAAAAATACGCATTCTTAGCACCACACGGAGCTTTCTCCAAAATCTACCGCATACTTGGTCACAAAGCAAGTCTCAACAGATACAAGGAATTAAAATAATTCCCTGCATCCTATCAGACCACCACAGATTAAAGCTGGATTTCAACAACAACAGAAACTGCAGAAGGCCTACAAACTCATGGAAACTGAACAAGTCTCTACTGAATGATTACTGGATCAAGGCAGAAATAAAGAAATTAAAGACTTCCTAGAATTCACAAATGAATGCACAACATAGTCAAACTTATGAGACACAATGAAAGTGGTGCTAAGAGGAAAACTCAGCACTAAATACCTGCATAAAGAAATTGGAGGGAGGGAGGGTGGGATCGGGAGGAGAGGAGGGAGGGGCTTATGGGGGAATACAAAGTGAATAAAGTGTAATTAATAAAAAATAAAAAAAATGAAAAAAATAAAACAAAACTGAGTTCAAAAAAAAAAAAAAAAACCAAAACTGAGTTAAAAAAAAAAAAGAAAGAAATTGGAGAGTAGTGTGGACTTCTGCCTCTTTTGCGGCATCTGAAGAGATTCCAGCACTCGCCAAAGCTGATGGGAAACCCAAGGAAGGAGTCAAGACTGAGAACAAGGATCATATTAATTTGAAGGTGGTAGGGCAGGATGGTTCTGTGGTACAGTTTAAGGTTAAGAGGTCTATACCAAAACTAATGAAAGCCTATTGTGAGTTTGTCAATGAGACAGGTCAGATCAAGTTTGATGGGCAACCAATCAATAAAACAGACACACCTGCACAGTTGGAACTGGAGGACTAAGATACAATTGATGTAGTACAGCATCAGACAGGTTTCTACGGAAAAGGGAACCTGCTACTTACTCCATAATTTGGTATAGACCTAGAATACATTATCAATTAGAAAGCTGCAATTTGGTTCCACCACATCCTGACTACTACTGTATGGATTTCTCTTTCATTCTTCCATTTCCCTATCCCCATTTCCTTATTGTATATAAAGTAACTGGTGTATGTGCACAAACATATTGCTCTTCTTTTCTTTTTCTTTTTAAAACTAAATGGCCAATGTTCTGTTTTGGTTAACATCAGATGGAGATGGTCTAGGGGAAAGTACTGGTTCTGTGAAATCTCCCCTCTTCTCCATTAGCGGCATGCTCATTCAGTTACTATCTTTATATTCCAGTAAGCTATCTTTCTCTCCTTGTTTTAACAAAAGAGCCCAACCTCATAAAGTCCTTGCCTACCTTGTTCATTGGAGAGTTTTAATGTTTTCATTTATCATTGTGAGATCACAGACAATTTTATAACTTTCTTGTACATAGCTGTTACATATAGGGCAACCTGTCTTGAAGTAGGGGTAAATTACTCTTGAACAAAATGATCCTAGATAGCTTTCCCTTTAAGTCAAGCATATTGTTGTTTAAATAAACTTCTTGTTTTAAAAATAAAAATTAAAAAATGGGAGAGATGTCATACTAGCAACCTAACCACACACCTGAAAGCTTTAGAACAACAACAAAAAGCACACCCAAGAGTAGATGTCAAGAAATAACCAAACTAAGGGTTGCAACCCATAAAACAGAAACAAAAAGAATACTAATAATCAATGAAACAAAGAGTTGCTTCTTTGATAAATATCAACAAACCCTTATCCAAACTAATTAAAAACAGAAAGAGACTATTCAAATTAACAAAATCAGAAGAGAAAAGCAACACCTAGGAAATTAAAAAAAAAATTTTTTTCATTAGGTTATACTTTGAAAACATGTACTCTACAAAGCAGGAAAATCTAAAAGTAGATAATTTTCTCAATAGATACCACGTGCCAAAGTTAAATCAAGCTCAGACAAGCACTTTAAATAGTCTTATAACTAACCCCTAAGGATATAAGCAGTCATTAAGAATCTTCCAAACAAAATAAAACTCAGGGCTAGACGCTTTTAGCACAGAATTGTACCAGACTTTTAAAGTAGAGTTAAGGCAAATATGCTTCAAATTATTCCTCAAAATTTAAACAGAAAGAATATCGCCAAATTCATTCTATGAGGCTACAGTTACCCTCGTACCCAAACCAAACAAAAAAAGCAACAAAGAGAGAGAATTAAAAGCCAATTTCCCTCAGGAACATAGATGCAAAAATAAAATAAATAAAATATTCATAAACCAAATCCAAGAACACATCAAAAAGATCATCCACCATGACCAAGTAGGCTTCATCTCAGAGATAATTCAACATAATAAAAATCTGTCAATGTAATCCACCATATAAACAAACTGAAAGAAAAATAAAAACACACGATCATCTCATTAGATACCTTTGACAAAGGTATCTCATTAGAGGCCTTTGACAAAATCCAACAACCCTTCTTAGTAAAAGATTTTAAGAGATGTGGGATAAAAAGGACATACCTAAACATAAGAAACAATATACAGCAAGCCAATAACAAGCTTCAAATTAAATGGAGAGAAACTCAAAGAAATTTCACTAAATCAGGAACAAGACAAGGCTGTCCACTTCCTCTACATCTACTCAATATAGTAATTGAAGTTCTAGCTGTAATAGTAAGACAACTGAAGGAGATCATTTAATTACAAATTGGAAAAGAAGTTAAAGTATCGTTATTTGCAGATGATATTATAACATATATAATCAACCCAAAATAATTTAGCAAGGAACTCCTATAACTGATACACACCTTCAGTGAAGTGGCTGGATATAAGATTAAGTAAAAAAACTCAGTAGCCTTCCTGTACACAAATGACAAATGGGCTAATAACTAAACCAGGAAAACAACACCTTTCACTTTTATATCATTTGTGGCTATTATGAAAGGTGTTGTTTCTGTGATTTACTGGCCCATTTGTCATTTGTGTATAGGAGAGGTACTGATTTTGTCTAAGATGAACTTCAAGTCTTTGAAGAAAGAAATTGAAGAAGGTATCAGAAGATGGAGAGCTCTTCCATGTTCATGAAGGATTAACATAGTAAAAATGGCCACCCTACCAAAAGCAGTCTACAGGTAAAATGCAATTCCCATCAAAATACCAACACAATTCTTTACAGACCTTCAAAGAACAGTTCTCAACTTCGTATGAAAAAAACTCCCAGGATAGCTGAAGCTATTCTGAACAATAAAAACTCCTGGAGATCTCAGAATTCTCAATTTCAAAACACACTAAAAAGCTACAGTAATAAAAACACATACTATTAGCTGAACCAAAATGAAGACACAAACATGAATCCACACACCTATGGAAGAACACAAATAGACTTATATTTATCACCCTGCACAAAACTCAAGTCCAGGTGGATCAAAGACAACAACATAAGAGCAAATACAAAACATTGAACATGATATGAACTGGGGAACAACCTTAACTAAATTGGCACAGGCAACAACTTCCTGAACATAACAAGGGCAGCACAGGCACTAAAATCAATAATTAATAAATTAAAACAGGAAAGCTTCTGTAAGCCAAGGACACTGTCAATGGGACAAAATGGCAGCCTACAGAATGAAAAAAGATTTTCACCAACTACACATCTGACAGAGGTCTCATATTCAAAATACATAAAGAATTTAAGAAACTAGACATCAACAAACCAAATAATTCAATTTAAAAGTGACATACAGCACTAAACAGAGCAGTTTCAATAGAGAAATCTCTAAGGGCTGAGAAATACTTAAAGAAATGTTCAGCATCAAAATAACAGAGATTCCGTCTTACATCGTAAGAGTGGATAAGATCAAAAGCCCAAGTGGCAGTTCATTCTGGCAAGGATGTGGAGCAAGGAGAACTGCTCCATTTCCTGTTGGAAGTACAAATACCCACAACCACTATGGAAATCCGTATGACAGATCCTCACAAAACTGGTAATGAACCTACCTCAGTACTCAGCTATATTATTCCTTGGGCACATACCCAAAAGATGCTCCACCATACCACAATGGCACTTATTCAACTACGTTCATAGATACTTTATTCATAATAGTCAGAAACCTGAAACAACCTAGATGTCCCTCGATGAAAGGATGGATAAAGAAAATGCGGTACATTTATACAATGGAGCATTACTAAGATATAAGAAACAACATCATGAAATGGATGTAACTAGAAAAAATTGTCCCAAAAGGGATAACCCAGACCCAGAAAGACAAACATAGTACATACTCACTTAAGTGGATATTAGCACATAAGTAAAAGACAAAGAGGCTAAATAACAGAGAGGGATCAAGGGGGGTTGGGGGGAAAACCACACATGGATCTTCTTGGGAAGGGGAAATAGATTTTGTGGGTAGACTGAGGGTGGATGGGGATGGAAAGAAGAGTGTTCAGGTGGACAGAGGCAGAGAGTACTGGGAGAGACAAATGGAGTTGGGGGCATTTGGAGAGGAATGTAGAAACCTAGGACAGTGGAAATTCTCTGGAATATGTAAGAGTGATCCTGGCAAAGTGTCCTAGGATGCAGCGCCCAAACTGGGCTTATCTGGGCTACCAGCAATGGGACTGGGACATCAACTCACAAAACCTCCTGCTTAGTTACCTCATCCAGACTTGATATTAGGGTTTCTGCCTGGCCTTATTGTAATTTCTTATGTTAAATTTGGTTAATACCCCTGGAAGGCCTGTTTTGGTTGGTTTGTTTGTTTGTTTGTTTGTTTCTTTGTTTTTGTTTTTAAGAAAATGGAGGGAAGAGAGCATTTAGGAGAAAAATGAGGTTGAGGGCACTGGGAGAAATAGAGAAAGAGGAATATAAGGAATGATTGATTAGAATGTAATATATGCAAAGAATGAAAACTTTAAAACATTTTAAAAATGAGAACTAGTTATAACAACATTTTATTTAACTCAGTATGTCTTATACAGTAGAAACCTACCTTACCTACATTTTCCCTATACTTCTTTTTTTTAAATTTTTTATTAATTACACTTTATTCATTTTGTATCCCTCCATAAGCCCCTCCCTCCTCCCCTCCCCATCCCATCCTCCCTCCCCTTTCTGCATGCATGTCACTCCCCAAGTCCACTAATAGGGGAGGTTCTCCTCTCCTTTCTGATCTTAGTCTATCAGTTCTCATCAAAAGTGGCTGCATTATCCTCTACTGTGGCCTGGTAAGGCTGCTTCCCCTCAGGGGGAAGTGATCAACGAGCAGGCCAATCAGATTATGTCAGAGGCAGTCCCTCTTCCCATTACTATGTAAACCACTTGGACACTGAACTGCCATGGGCTACACCTGTGCAGGGGTTGCAGGTCATCTCCACCAATAGTCCTTGGTTGGAGTACTGGGAAGTTCCTTGTGTTCAAATTTTCTTGTTCTGTTGCTCTCCTTGTGGAGTTCCTGTCCCCTCCAGCTCTTACTATTTCCCACTTCTTACATAAAATTCCATTCACTCTGCCCATCAGTTGGCCATCAGGCTCAGCATCTGCTTTGACAGTCTATACTGCAGAAGCTTTCAGAGGCCCTCTGTGGCAGGTTTCAAGGTTGTTTCCTGTTTTCTTCTGGCTTTCAGAGGCCCTCTGTAGCAGGTTCCGAGGTTGTTTCCTATTTTCTTTTTCTTCTGATGTCCATCCTCTTTGCCTTTCAGGATGGGGATTGAACATTTTAGTTAGGGTCCTCTCTTTTGCTTAGTTTGTTTAGATGTACAGCTTTTAGTGGGTTTATTCTATATTGTATGTTTATATGAGTGAGTATATACCGTGAGTGTCTTTTTGCTTCTGGGTCAACTCACTCAGGATGATCCTTTCCAGGTCCCACCATTTACCTGCAAATTTCATGATTTCCTTATTTTTCATTGCTGAGTAATACTCCATTGTATAGATGTACCACAGTTTCTGCATCCATTCTTCAGTTGAGGGGCATCTGGGTTGTTTCCAGCTTCTGGCTATTACAAATAAAGCTGCTACAAACATGGTTGAACAAATGTCCTTGTTGTGTACTTGCGCCTCTTTTGGGTATATGCCTAGGAGTGGTATGGCTGGATCTTGAGGAAGCGCTATTCCTAGTTGTCTGAGAAAGCGCCAGATTGATTTCCAGAGTGGTTGTACCAGTTTACATTCCCACCAGCAGTGGAGAAGGGTTCCCCTTTCTCCACAACCTCTCCAGCATGTGTTGTCCCTTGAGATTTTCATCTTGGCCATTCTGATGGGTGTAAGGTGAAATCTCAGGGTTGTTTTGATTTGCATTTCCCTAATGGCTAATGAGGTTGAGCATTTCTTTAAGTGCTTCTCTGCCATTCGATATTCCTCTGCAGAGAATTCTCTCTTTAGCTCTGTTCCCCATTTTTTAAGTGGATTACTTGGTTTGTTGCTTTTCAGCTTGTTTAGTTCTTTATATATATTGGATATGAGTCCTCTGTCAGATAGAGGGTTGGTGATGATTCTTTCCCAATCTGTAGGCAGTCGCTTTGTTTTGATGACGGTGTCCTTTGCTTTACAGAAGCTTTTCAATTTCATGAGGTCCCATTTATTGATTGTTGCTCTTAGAGCCTGTGCTGTTGGTGTTCTGTTCAGGAAGTTTTCTCCTGTACCAATGAGTTCTAGGGTATTCCCCACTTTTTTTTCTAGCCGATTTAATGTGTCTGGTTTTATGTTGAGGTCTTTGATCCACTTGGACTTCAGTTTTGTGCAGGGTGATAAGTATGGATCTATTTTCATTTTTCTACATGTAGACATCCAGTTGGACCAGCACCATTTGTTGAAGATGCTATCTTTTTTCCATTGTATGGTTTTGGCATCTTTGTCAAAAATCAGGTGTCCGTAAGTGTGTGGGTTTATTTCTGGGTCTTCTGTTCGATTCCATTGATCCACCATTCTGTCTCTATGCCAGTACCATGCAATTTTTATAACTGTTGCTCTATAGTACAGCTCGAGATAAGGGATGGAGATACCTCCAGAAGATCTTTTATTGTCGAGGATTGTTTTAGCAATTCTCGGTTTCTTGTTATTTCATATGAACTTGAGAATTTTTCTTTCCAGGTCTGTAAAGAATTGTGTTGGCAATTTGATGGGAATTGCATTAAATCTGTAGATTGCTTTTGGTAAGATGGCCATTTTTACTATGTTAATCCTGCCAAGCCATGAGCATAGATCTTCCCATCTTCTCATATCTTCCTCTAATTCTTTCTTCAGACTTGAAATTTTTTTCATACAAGTCTTTGACTTGCTTGGTTAGGGTTACACCAAGGTACTTTATGTCATTTGTGGCTATTGTGAAGGGTGTTGTTTCTCTAATTTCTTTCTCAGCCCTTTTGTCTTTTGTATACAGTAGTGCTACTGATTTTTTTGAGTTAATTTTTTATCCGGCCACTTTGCTGAAGGTGTTTATCAGCTGTAGGAGTTCCCTGGTAGAGTTTTTGAGGTCACTCATATATACTATCATATCATCTGCAAATACTGATAATTTCACTTCTTCCTTTCCCATCTGTATCCCCTTGATCTCCTTCGACTGCCTTATTGCTCTAGCAAGGACTTCCAGCACTATGTTGAAGAGATATGGAGACAGTGGGCAGCCTTGTCTTGTCCCTGATTTCAGTGGGATTGCTTTAAGTTTCTCTCCGTTCAGTTTGATGTTGGCTATAGGCTTGCTGTATATTGCCTTTACAATGTTTAGATATGTGCCTTGTATCCCTGATCTCTCCAGTACTTTAAACATGAATGGATGTTTGATTTTGTCAAATGTTTTTTCAGCATCTAGGGGGATTATCATGTGGTTTTCTTCTTTCAGTTTTTTAATATGGTGGATCACATTGATGGATTTCCGTATATTGAACCACCCCTGCATACCTGGGATGAAGCCTACTTGGTCATAGTGGATAATATCTTTGATGTGTTCTTGGATTCGGTTTGCAAGTATTTTGTTAAGTATTTTTGCATCAATGTTCATAAGGGAGATTGGCCTGAAATTCTCTTTCTTTGTTGAGTCTTTGTGAGGTTTAGGTACCAAGGTGATTGTGGCTTCATAGAATGAGTTTGGTAATGTTCCTTCTGTTTCTATTTTGTGGAATAGTTTGAAGAGAATTGGAGTTAGCTCTTCTTTGAAGGTCTGGTAGAATTCTGCGCTGAAGCCATCTGGTCCTGGGCTTTTTTTGGATGGGAGACTTTTGATGACTGCTTCTATTTCTTTGGGGGATATAGGACTATTTAATTGATTTACCTGGTCCTGATTCAGCTTTGGTGAGTCAAATCGATCAAGAAAATTGTCCATTACATTTAGATTTTCAAATTTTGTGGCATATAGACCTTTGAAGTCCTAATGATTGTTTGGATTTCCTCAGTGTCTGTAGTTATGTCCCCCTTTTCATTTCTGATTTTGTTGATTTGGGTGGTGTCTCTCTTCCTTTTAGTTAGCTTGGCTAAGGGTTTGTAGATCTTGTTGATTTTCTCAAAGAACCAGCTCTTGGTTTCATTGATTCTTTGAATTGTTTTATTTGTTTCTAATTGATTGATTTCAGCCCTGAGTTTGATTATTTCGAGCTGTCTACTCCTTTTTGGTGTGTCTGCTTCTTCTTTTTCTAGGGTTTTTAAGTGGGCCATTAAGTTGCTTGAATGAGCTGTCTCGAATTTCTTCTTGAAGGCACTTAGTGCTATGAACTTTCCTCTTAGCACTGCTTTCATTGTGTCCCACAAGTTTGGATATGTTGTGTCTTCATTTTCATTGAGTTCTAGAAAGGCTTTAATTTCTTTCTTTATTTCTTCCCTGACCCAGCTGTCATTTAGTAACAAGTTGTTCAGTTTCCATGTGTGTGTAGGCTTTTTGCTATTTCTGTTGTTGTTGAAGTCCAGCTTTATTCCATGGTGATCAGACAGGATACAAGGGATTATTTCAGTCTTCTTGTATTTGTTGAGGCTTGCTTTGTGACCAACTATATGGTCTATTTTGGAGAAGGTTCCATGAGGTGCTGAGAAGAAGGTAAATTCTTTTGTGTTTGGGTGTAAAGTTCTGTAAATGTCTGTAAGGTCCATTTGATTCATGACCTCTGTCAGAGATATTGTTTCTTTGTTTAATTTCTGTTTTGTTGACCTGTCCTTTGTTGAGAGTGGGGTGTTGAAGTCTCCCACTATTAATGGGTGGGAATCTATATGTGGTTTAAATTTTATCAATGTTTCTTTTACAAATGTGGGTGCTCTTGTATTTGGGGCATAGATGTTCAGGATTGTGATGTCTTCCTGGTGGAATTTTCCCTTGATGAGTATGAAGTGTCCTTCCTCATCTCTTTTTATTAATTTTGGTTGAAAGTCTATTTTATCAGATATTAGAATGGCTACTCCTGCTTGTTTCTTGGGTCCATTTGCTTGGAAAGTCGTCTTCCAAACTTTTATCCTCAGGTAATGTCTATCTTTGTGCCTTAGGTGTGTTTCTTGTATGCAACAGATTGCTGGGTTTTGTCTACGTATCCATTCTGTTAATCTGTGTCTTTTTATTGGAGAGTTGAGTCCATTGATGTTGAGAGAGATTAATGATCAGTGGCTGCTAGATCCCTTGATTTTGATGTTGGCTGTGGTCATCAGGTTGTGTGCTTGGTTGCTTATTGTTTTACTGTAGTAAGGTTAATTATTTCCTGTGTTTTCTTGACAGAAGCTAATTTTCTTGGGTTGTATTTTCCCTTCCAGTGTCTTCTGTAATGCTGGATTTGTGTGTAGGTATTGTTGAAATTTGTTTTTGTCATTGAATATCTTGTTTTCTCCGTCTATGAGGACTGAGAGTTTGGCAGGGTATAGTAGCCTGGGTTGACATCTGTGTTCTCTTAGGGTCTGCATGATATCTTTCCAGGCCCTTCTGGCTTTCATAGTTTCTGTTGAAAAGTCAGGTGTGATTCTAATGGGTTTGCCGTTATATGTTACTTGGCCTTTTTCCCTTGCAGCTTTTAGTATTTTTTCTTTGTTCTGTATACTTACTGTTTTGATTCTCATGTGGCGGGAGGATTTTCTTTTCTGGTCAAATTTGTTGGGTGTTCTGTAGGCCTCATGTATCCTTATTGCCTTCTCCTTTAACTTGGGGAAATTTTCTTCAATGATTTTGTTGAAAATATTTTCTGGGCCTTGGAGAAGGGAGTCTTCTTTTTCCTCTATTCCTATTATTCTTAGGTTTTGTCTTTTCATATTGTCTTGGATTTCTTGGACGGTCTGTGTCAGGAATTTTTTGGATTTAACATTTTCTTTGACAGATACATCGATTTCTTCCATTGTATCTTCTATACCTGAGATTCTTTCTTCCATTTCTTGTATTCTGTTGGTTATGCTTACCTCTGTAGTTCCTGTTTTCTTCCCTAAATTCTTCCTCTCCATTATTTCCTCCATTTGTGTTTTCTTTAATTTTTCTAGTTCTATCTTCAGGTCTTGAGTTGTTTTATTTACTTCCTTCACCTGTCTGCTTGTATTTTCCTCTTTTTCTTTTAGTTCCTTCAACTCTGTCTCTTTGATTTCTTTCAGTGATTTAATTATTTCTTCTCTGAAGGCCACAAGCTTTTTGGCTGCATCTTCCCGTATTTCTTCACGGATGGCCCTAATCTGCTTGTCTTTATCTTCCTCCATTTCTTTACGGATAGCCATGATCTGTTTGGTTTTATCTTCCTCTAATTCTTTACGTATTTTATCTGTTTCCTCTATTATTCTCTTCATCAACATAGATGTAAGGTCATCTTCTTGATTTTCTATTATACTGCATTGTTCAGGGCTGTTCGCCCCTGGATGCCTGGGTTCTGGAGATGCCATATTGCTCTGTCTTTTGTTGGTTGAGCCTTTACGCTGACCTCTACCCATTGGGCTGATTTAGGTGTTGGCTGTTAGTTTCTGTGCTTCCTGGAGTCCTGAGGTAAGGCGTATCCCCTTGGCCGGAAGATGGTTTTTCCTGAAGGAGTCCTTCTCTGCTTTTTGGTTATGGTCACTGTATGGCCAGTGTTTCTCAGGAGTTGCCACTGCTCACCTCAGGTTTATAGCCCTGAGTAGTAGCTGTGGTCTATGTTAGGCAGGGGGGGATCTCCTCTTACCCATAGAATTTCTCAAGACAGCTGCCCCACTGCTGGGTTTCTTGTTATAAATTTAGTGTGCTGCTGCTCACTAAATTTCCATGTACAGTCCTCTTGAAGAAACTGCTGATTCCCTAGCTGTGGGGTTTTCTCCCAACAGGGAAACTCAGTCTGTTATTCTGGGGCAAACAGTTCTGTCCGGGAAAGTGGGAGGTGCACTCAGCAAGTCTCTGGGTCAAAGGCTGATTGCTCCGCTCTGGACCTGGAGAATGTGCATCTAGGTTGAGTTGGCACCTGGGGGCGCTGCTCTGGTCTGGAGGCTGGTTGCCTCACTCTGGACCAGAAGCTGTGTGTCTCTGTCTGGGATGGCGGCTGCAGGCACTGATCTGGTCCAGATGCTGTGGGTGCAGCCCCCACTGAAGGATCAGGGATTCCCACAGTTTTGGCAGTCTAGCCAGGGACAACTGGCCAATCCCTGGCACAGTATCTGAGGGCTGCTGTAATGGCTCTTCGGCTCCTACAGGTCCGAGGATGCAGCTGTGTGTCCCAGTGCCCCAGGGGAACTCAACAATGGCGGCAGAGCACAGCGCTCCTGCCTGCACTAGAGTCTGCGTGAGTCCAGGAAGTGTTTTGGTGCTGGGTGTCCTAAGCGTTAGAGCTGCTGACCCCCTCCGCTGGCGGTTTCCTCCTGCCAGAGACACGCAGTCTGGTGCCCTGGTGCCCACAGTTCTATCTGAGGCGGCGAAACATGCGCGCAGACTGGGCTCCGTGCAGGAGCCTGGGTTCCCGGCTCTGAGTCAGCGCTGGCTCTTGGGGTACCCGCGGAACCCGAGTCTTTTCCAGGGGATGTCTGGGTAACCTGGGGTCGGTCCCAATTGTTTCCTGCTCCGTGGGGTTATCTCTCGACTGGGAAATCCAGTCTATGGTGTTGTGGGCCCACAGTTCAGTCTGGGACTGTGACCAGATCGCACTGGCGTGTAGCGCCGGGCTGACGACCAATAGCCTGGCGGAACCGGGATCTCTTCCTCGGTTTAGCCGGGTGAGTTAAAGCTGATTGAATCCCCCACCGTGGGGTATCCTCTCACTTGAGAAACACAACCACTTGTGTTTTATGGCTGCGAGTTCTGATTGCTGGTCACTGTGCCTTCCCTGTATTTCTTTTACTCACAGCTAACAACGACCAGAAAATACATAGTGAAAATCCAAAAACATCTTAGAAGTTTTAAATAGCTTTTATTATACTATAGCTACAGTTGTTCTGGTTTTATTATTACTATCATTAATCAAGATCCTTTTGAGCATAATTCAGAAATTAAACTTATTATGGGTATGCAAGTGTAGGAAAACTTAATATACATACCACATGGTCAACCATGCTTGGGAGTCTATGAAGACAGACCACTTTCAGGTTTTGAAGTTACTTAGTGTCTTCAAATTAAATAGTTTCCCTTATTTAAAAAAAAAAAAAGGTTCTCTGCCACTTTACTAAGCTAGCACAATCCCTAACAGTCTTGTCTGAGATTTGTTTTATCCCCACTCTAAGTATAGTACTCACCCCTCATGAAAGAAACTTTTCTTTGCAACAAATGGAGGCCATCACAGAAAATCACAACAGTCAAAATGCAAGGGTTGTAGGGCCTAGTCCCAACTGATTCATCTGCAAAACAACTGGATTTCGGGCTAGAGGGATCACTGAGGTAGAGGGAGCAGGAGGAGCCAGAACAACAGAAAAGAAAGTTTGCTGAGAGTGTGTTTCTTAGGAATGTCAGCATCTATACCCAGGAAGTCTCAGCAACATCATTGCTTAAACATAAGCTTAAATAAAGACAACAGCATTGGATATGCCAAAGTGGACAGGGGTTAGTTCAGGAGGCCACAATTACATACACACACACACACACACACACACACACACACACACACACACACACACACACTCTCTCTCTCTCTCTCTCTCTCTCTCTCTCTCTCTCTCTCTCTCCAGGCAACTAAGAAATGCTGAGTGAAAGAAATAGTCTTTCCCATGGAAAAGCACACCACCTGGGAAGCCCTGAAAACATATATACAAGTATCATTACATAGACCAGGCAGGTTGCATTTAATTATTTAGGAATACACACACACCAATTAATGGAAAAAAAAAAAAAAAAAAAAGGCCACGTTTTTGAAAGAGAGCAATGAAGGGTATATCATAGGCTTTGTAGGGAGGAAAGAAAAAGAAGAAATAATGTAATTACGTTATAATGTCAAAAAGTAAAATAATTAAAAATAGATTATATAAGGTTGTCAACACGGTGTTTATTTTTTCTCTCTCGCATATGCAGTGGTTACTCATTTCCAATTGTGCAACTGCTGATGATCCTACTGCCAGCAATAGAACAGCTCTACAGCAAGACAGGGCTTCAACATGCCTTCATCTACGGTAGTGGCAGTAACACCGACGTACACACTGTCATATGACATTAACACAGATAAAAGAAAAATCTATTTTTGAAATGAATTTTCATCCCTATTATATGGCTAGGAGTCACAGTTTTTAAATGGTCGGTGAATGTCAGGTTTATTGCTTTACACAGATACACTAACAAGAGTTGGCTGGTGTGTTGTGGCATGACTTTAATCCCAGCATCCAAGACGGGGTAAAGTATAAAGTTTGAGGCCAGCCTGCTATGCATAACAGTTCTTCTAGGCTAGCCAGGATGACATGGTGAGACTGTCTTAACCAACAACAAAACAAAAACAAAACCCAAGCAATTCTTTTTACATGCCAGAAATGGTAGCATAGTAGCACAGAGGCAGGATGATCAGTAATTCAAGGCCAGTCTCTGCACAAAAACCCTGTCTCTAAAAACCTAAAAGCAAACAAAAAGCATGACCTCAACTACCCAAAAATGAGACAGACTGGTTGAATAAACTAGAATCAACCTTCCTTTCTCCAAAAAACATACCTTATGGCTAAAGATACTCACAGTCTGAGAGTCAAAGAATGGAAAGCAATCTATCAAAAGAACAAAACTAGCAAACAGGAAGTACAGCTCCTACCCTGACAACTGATAAAGTAGATAAAGAAGGTCAGTACATGCCTAGCAAAGGGAACAACTCATCAAGAAGTAACAACTATAACTATAAATACAAATCTACCAAACACTAAGGCTACCAATCTCATACTAGAGCACCAGGGAACAGAAAAGTCCTGATAAGCCCTGATTTCAGATTTCAATGCCCCAAATTCATCTCAGATAGGAGAACCCAAACTAAAAACCAGCAAAGAAAACCAGGAGCTAAACTCTAGCATAGACAAAGTGGGCACAATCACTACTTACACCATAGTACATCCAACAGAAACAAGCACACATTCTTCATAACAGCCAAGGAAAACTCCTCAAACAGACCACATTCCAGGCTACAAACCAAGTATTAGCAAATGCAAAAGAATCAAAATAACCAATTGCTCTTATCCACCAGATCAACATACAATAAAACTAGAAATTGCTAGAAAGCTGAAGAAACTACAGGAATTCATGGAGGCTGAGCAATATACCCTTAAATGACCAATAAAAACCTCAGCAAAGAAAAAAGTTCCTAGAACCACATGAATATACAAGATAATAGGCCAGGGTACAGCTAAGGCAATTCTAAGAGGAAAATTTATAGCTCTGAGTGCTTACAGTGAGAGAGAAAGAGAGAATATACAAATAACCTAACAATGCACCCAAATGTCCTCGAAATGAGAGTAAAAGCAGCAGATGGTAAAAGATCTAGGCAGAAATTAGTGAAACTGAGGCTAAAAACAACCATGCATACAGAAAATCAAACAAACAGCACTACTTCTTAGAAAAAAAAAATTCAGAATAGCAAATCCTAGCCTAGCTGTACTGAAGAAAAAAATTCAAATTAATAAAATCAGTGATAAAACCGGAAAGGTTACTACAGATTTCAATTTAGTAAGTCAGTCATTAAGGAATTCTGAAACAGTCTATACTCTAAAAAAATCTACATGGAATGAATAAATTCCTAGGCCGTGTATGACTTATTAGAATTAAGGAGAGATACAACTTGGTATAAGTGCCATTGAAGTAGTAATTCAAAAGCTTCTCAGCAAGGTTCACATTTAGATGGATTCACTGGCAAAATCTCCCCAACTGTTTTTCAGTCCTTACTTTCTTGGGAGAAAGGGAGTTGTCATATCTCACATATGAAGTTCAGACGTCAAACTTTCATACCATGTATAGTCTCCTCAAACTCATTACATTGATACCCAAACTTGATAAGGACACAAAGAGAGCAAGCTACAGACAATTTCTCCAATGAACACATATGTAAAAACTCTCCAAAATCCTTACAAATTCGAGAATACGTTAAGGTCCCACACCATGACCAAGTTGACTTCATCCTAGAGATGCGGACAACTCTAAGTGTGACTCAGCACACAGAGAGAGTTCAGGGGCTGGAGAGACGGCTCAGCCACTAAAGGCTAGGCTCACAACCAAAAATATACAGAGAATTCAGGACAATACCACTTCATAATAAAAAGCCAAGAATTAGAAGGAACATAGTTCCATATGTAACAAAGGTTGTGTATAACAAACGCACGGCCAATGGGAGAAAAAAAAATTGTTTCCTCTAAAATTTGGAAGACAAGGAACCTTGTTCTCTGTATTCTTACTCACCATGGTGCTCTGAGTCTTACCTAGGTTGCTCTTTTATGATGTTGTACGCCTGGTGGGCAGTTCCTGGGCATATCAATCAAACTTTGCTGAGATTTGGGCAATTCTGCACAAAGCATGTACATGCAGAGGAAGTGGGGTGGTAGGTCTCTGCCACAAGTCAGTCAGGAGAAGCTGAGCAGAATGGATCCACCTTCCTCAGAGCCTGTCTGCACATCAACTACTCTTCAAAAGGCACCCAGTATTTGTAGCCTTTCCTTCCCTTTCTATATCTGCCCTCCAAAACTTTCTGGATGTATCTGAAAACAAACAGTTATGATTCTGGGTTCAATTCTATAGAAATTAGTAAACCTAACAGAGCCACCCTCATGGTTCTAAGCATAGGAGTCTTGTTAAATAAAATTATAGGTTTTATATGTTGTGTAATGACTGCAGAATCAGAACAAAAAGAAGAAAAGAGGTCTAACAAGACTGATAAACCAGGGGCACAAACTTATCTGTGAAGCAAGAATTGTTCTTCGAACACTTAAAGAAAAGGAGGTGCAGACAGTCTTAATAACACCTTCTGGCAGTTGTGTCTATCAGAAGAACCTCAGTAACAATCTCACCTGATTGCAAGGTGTGCTCCGAAATGCCCATAACTCTCTCTCAATCTCTCTTTCTCTCTCTTTCCCTCTCTCTCTCTCTCTCTCTCTCTCTCTCTCTCTCTCTCACACACACACACACACACACACACACACACAACCTTAAAAGTTTATGTATGTGTACAAGTAGTCTGCCGGCATGTACATCTGTGCACCAAGTGCGTGCTGGTATTCAAGGAGGCCAAAGAGATTGTAAAATCCCCTGGGACTGACTGTTGTGAGTCACCAAGTGGATACTGGGAATTTAAATCAAATCTGGAAGAGCAGCAAGGGCGCTTAATCTCTTAACTATTCTCTCTTTAGCCCCTATACTTATATTTTTAAAACTAGACAAACTGTAGTTTGTTTTCTTTTTTAAGCACTTAGAGGGAAAAGGCAAAAATATACCACACCATGAAATTTTACCAATCAAAAATGTAAATTTTAAATACTAGACATAAATGAAACACAGCTAATGGAATGCCCAGTCAGGGTGTTGGCTTTAACAATGGCCCTCACCTCTGTCATCCCAGCACTCACAAGTCCAGGGAGCTCACCTGTGTTAGGTCAAGTTGATGACAGGGAGGGCAAAAGCCAACCTGAGCTTTCAGATTGAAACACCCACACTCACACACACAACAATTTCAAAACACATTAACACAATGGTAAATCAGTGGGGCATGGGGTAAGAGAAAACTAAACAAAGCACTCATCTGTTTCCCAATCACAGAGTAGCAGTGGCCCAGCTGTGCAGAAGAGAACATCAGCAGCCAGGAGGTGCAGGGCATTTAAAAGGCTGAGAAAGAAAAACTGAACGTAAGACCAGCCTGAGCCACACACATACATACATGCATGCATGCATACATACATACAAACACACACACACACACACACACACACACACACAGACTGTCTCAAAAAAACAAATTCTATGTCTAATATATTTAATTACATGTCATTTTATTAAAGAATTATTTTATTATTCCCTATTAAATATACTTAAATGCTGGATAAAATATTATGATTGTTAACAGTAATTATGTGCTGTATTGTTAATATATATAGCCAATACAGCAATTATTACACTTAACATTGGCTATGATTAATAGTTAACAAATTGGTGTTTTCTTCTTTATATTCTTTATTTTTAAATATTTCCTAATTTATTATGTATATTATATGCATAAGTATACAAAATAATTAAGCTTAGGTAAACACCACTAACAGTTTTTTTTTTTTTTCATCATAAAAATACTGGTAAAGGAGTTGTGTTTTTAAAATAAAATGCTAAATTTGTAACAGAAATACCATATCACACACATACACCCAAAATCAATCCACATCCTGAGCCCAATACTGTGGCCTCAATACTGCTTCATACTAAAAACATCAGCATGCAGAGACACAGCAGATTTGAAGAGTAAGGACGTGCAGAAGACAATGTGAAAAATATCTTGTTATGATGGCTTGGGAACCTATCAATGTCTACTATGGTCACTTTAAAGATTGGAAAGTCAACTTGAAAAAGCTCCTTTAACCAAGAAAATATGGCATCAATAATAAAACCACAAAGTAATAAATATGTAAATGTTCAAATCTACAAGCACACAATAACACTTAAACAAACCCTACCTTCTAGAACGCGGGAAACAAGTCAGTACTTGAAAACCAATAAGGAAAGGAAAGAGCCCAATGTGCATGCCTCCCCTTACAAGCCAGGACACCAAGGACCTGCAGAGACAGCAATGTTGTGAATACTCACTGAATAATGAATTTAGAGTCTAGGCCATGATTACCAATGAGCATCCTCAGCTATCAGATGATCCTTTGGGGACGTACTAGTAATGTCGACAGATAGCCCTGTCTCCCTAGCACTCAGAAACAAGGGTGAGACCAAAACTAGATTAAACCTTTAGACCTAGCTGTTGGTTTGCAGAAAATACAAAGAAAAGATGTACATTTCCCTAAATAGATAAAGTTAATAACAGAGTCCAGGAAAGGGATAATTACTTAAACTGTGCCCAGCATCTAGGCATCTTGTTACTGTTCTATGAAAACATAATTAAGAAGTTAAAGAAATTTAAATGATTATTAAAACTGCTATCCCCTCACACCTATTAGATATCAACAAAATCTGGACCACAATATGGAAATTCTCAAAACAGTACAACTAAAATACCTACATGTTCCTGCTCCAAAAACAGCCTGCTCTGAAGTTTCAAAAAGAACTTTTTAAAATCTGAAGTCAGGATCTCAGCTAACTCTACCATGGAACGAACCAAAAGAGAAGTAATCCAAATGCCCACAATGCAAAACAATAATCAGAGAAAGAAAACATGTATAACATGGTATGTTATTAAGCCTTTGAAAAGGAAAAGATAGCCTTTAATCCCAGCACTCAGGAGACAGAGCAGGTGGATCTCCATCCTCCTTTGCCTTGCAAGCACCAGGTCAACTAGGCAAATGAGACCCTGTCTCAAAAAAAGAAAAAGGAAAGAGGAAAGAGCACCATTGGCTACAACATGAATGGACCTCAAGGCACCATATACAGAAACAGAAAGAAGACGATCTGAAAGAGACAAGCATTGTTAGAACATCACTTACAGAAGAACCCTAAATTACTGAAACTCAGAGAAAAGGAAATGACGGCACTGCAGATCTAGACAGTCTGTTATGAACACTCAACCACTGCTGACACCTGCATTAACAATGGTGTTAGCACCTGTTATGTGGTTTCAAATATGAATAAAGAATACTTACTTTCCTTCTCACAGTTTAAAGCAAAAGGATGCTACTGTAATTATATAGCAGTCTGCCATGTCTAATACTAAAATACTTAGGAATAAAAATGGTGAGGCAATGACCACAATAATCAGGCAACATTTACATAGAAAAGACTGCTGCTCAGCTGCCCACTGAGACTGCCCACTGTAAACTGAACAGCGGCATGCACAAAGTCCTGGGTTTGGTGTCAAAGACCAGGAAAAACATTCACTCTACTATTTCCTTATCCCCAAAACACACAAAATGAAAGTTGAAGAAAACCATTCTGAATTCTAGTTTGTGAGATCACTTAGCCTATAGCCTAAAACTGTAAGTCTTAGGAATTTAACACAACTCTACAATTGAATTTTTACAAGTCATTAAACACTGTCAAAAATCAGAGAGCCCTAGTATATTCAGGAAGTATAATTACTATTGTATGCATGACAGCTGAGATGTATCATCCAAACCTAAAATCTTTCTAAAGAGTTAAATATGCCTCTCCCCTAAAGTTAGCAACTAAATAAAACTGTAAAATCTTATACACTTAATTGCATACTAACAAGGAACATCAGCATAAGCACAGTACCCTAAAATCCATTAGAATGATGAGCAAAAATAAACGAACTATTACTACTAATACTAAATTTTTAATGGCAAGAAAAGAAATTCCTACTCAAAAAATGTAGTACATGTCACAAAAGATCATACTTATATCACATTTCTTTTTTTTTTTTAAATCTTGATGTGGTTGTCTGAATGAGAATGGCCCCAGTTAGCTTTCTCTCTCTCTGCCTTACGGTTGTGGTCTCAACATGTAAGCTCTCAGCTATCACACCATGCCAGCCTGCCTACTGCCATGCTTTTATGCCATGGACTCTAACCCTGTAAAACTGTCAGCTTTCTTCTATCAGTTGCCTTGGTCATGGTCACTCATGACAACAATAAAAAAGATACTTGGTGACCATTAAAAATTACAAAAATGAGAATCTTCAAAGTAAGGGTTCCTTTTGCTAATAATTTTAAACTCTTACACGGAGTTTTCTCAGATTGTTAAGGAAATTTTAATTCTCAAGTCTCTAAAAAACAAGAATAAACACAGCTGTAAGAGCACTGCCTGGAACAGGATAAAAAGGAGAGGCACCTTACCATTGGCAGTGCATTGATGTGAGGGTGTGCACCTGGATATCCGACCACCAATCACAAGCTGCTAAGGAAGAGAAAAAGGAAAAGTTTCAGTGTTCCCAAATTCAATTTAAGATTTCCCACACCAAACTTTGCATGTTCAAAATACTCACACAAGGCCTCAGCATCCCACCAATGACACTCTCCCCAGGCAGCTGTGTCACTAACAGCAGCAAACACTGCATGCCTACACTCATGGGGGTGGGGGGCTAATGTAATTACCACCACCCAAGGAAGGTCATGCATGAGGCCCACCAATTCAGCCCAATCCCAGCGAGTAAAACTGCATTAAAGTTCAACAGGCTATTCGTCAGATATGACCAACAAACCATTAAAATGACGTGAACTTGCATTCTATATATTTTGATCCATGAGCATAAAAGAACTTTCCATCTTCTGGACACCAACCCAGCCACAAAACCTCTGCCTACAAGATGTGCTGGGGTAAAGGTGGTGCAAAAATTGTGGAAATCGCCAGCCAATGGCTGGTCCATCATGAGACCCATGCCACAGGAGGGAGCCCACACTTTACAATGCCTGGAGGGCTAGGACCCAGAGGTTAGTATCCCAAGGACCTAGGATAGAACCAAACACCACTACCCCTTGCACATCAAAAAGTCAATGAAATGATTCCTAATGATATTTTGCTATATACATAGATTGGTACCTAGTCCAACTGTCATCAGAGAGGTTACACTCAGTAACTGGTGGAAACAGATGCAGAGACCCACAGGCAAACATTAGATAGAGTTGGAAAAATCGTACTGAAGAGGGGGAGGACGAATTATAGGAGTCAGAGGGGTCAAGGACACCAAAAGAAAACCCAAGAATCAACTAACTTGGGCTTGTAGGAGCTCAGAGAGACTGAATGAATAACCAGGAAGCTTGCATGGGTCTAACCTAGGCATATATGTTACACTTGTTCTTGTTCTTCTTGTAGGACTCCTAACAGTGGAAGCAGGAACTGTCTCTGACTTTTTTGCCCACTCTTAGAACCCTTTTTTCCCCTACTGAGTTGCCTGGTCCAGTATGAGTGGAAGTGCCTAGTCTTAATGCAATTTGATATGCCATGTTTGGTTGATATCTCTGGGAAGCCTAACCTTTTCTGAAGAGAAATGGGGGAGGAATGATTGGGGGCAAGGGGAGGGAGGTTAGGAAGGGGGACTGGGAAGGGAGGAGGGAGGAAAGCCTGCAGTTGGTATATAATAGATGAAAGAATAAAGGAAGAAAATGTTATGTTTCACATGCAACACCTAAGAGGCAATGTCAGAACAAACACCAACCATCAGTGCAAAGCACATTAAAAGGTAGCACCAAGCTGAGGGCACCAAAAGAGGGTAGCCACAGTGTTATGCTAGGAATATATCCTACAGCATGAGAAAAGTGAGTATAAGCAAGTCAAGAATAAAGATCACTATGCAGTATCTGAATATCTACAAAACTCACAAGTCCCTCAGGTTTGTTCTTCTGGTTTTATTCCTCACTGAGCACCCAGATATCCTGGCACCATGGCTACACTCACTGGAGACCCAGGAACTCAAGTTAACTTTAGAGACCACATACTGAGTTACAGAAGGTCACGTCAACATACATCCCTGCACTGGCCTCCGGTTCTTTAAGATATGTTATGTGTAAAGCACTGGCTTTTAGGTATGAGGAGCTAAGACATGCAGAGAAACATTCTATAGACAGCACGACTGAGTTCCAAAAAACAGATGCCACCAGACTCTGGCTAGTGTAAGGTTACGCACAGTGAACATCACTTATTTTACATAAAATATGAACGTCTAAAGGGGATTTTTAAATTTTTTATTTGTGTATGTATGACTCTGTATATGTACCTGTCATGTATGTGTAGGTGCCTGCAGAGACCAGAAGAGGGCACTGCATCCCTTGGAACTGAGGTTACAGGAAGCTGCCTCTGAGTCACCATTGTGAGCGGTGGGAATGGAGGGATTCTTAACTGCTGCCCAGTTTTTATGAATTCTGAGCTAAAGTTATCTATTAGTAGTGTTCTTATTAGAAAAAAAAAAGTTCTTCTTTGCCATACATGTTTTCTATTTATCTATATACAATTAACATACATTGCTAAATACACAGAAAAGACATTAAATAAATTGCATGCATATTTTCTAACTATTGTGTTAACATTGTGACATTTTTATGTGTCTTCTTAATCAACATCTTTTCTTGTCATCATTAAGAACTATTTTCAGCCAGGCACTGGTGATGCATGCTTTTACTGAAGCAGATGGATCTCTTCAGTTTGAGGCCAGCCTCGTCAGCACAGCCCATTCCAGGAGAGCCAGGGTTAGAGATAGAACCTTGTGTCAAAAAAACACAAAAACAAAAAGGGAAAAAAAAAAAGGAGGAAAGGAGAGAAAAAAGAGGGAGGGTTTACCCGTGAGTGCTGGTACATGCCTTTATCATTAGAGAAGCAGAGACAGAGGGATCTCTGTGAGTTCAAGACCAGCTGGTTAATATAGTGAGTACCAGGACATCCAGAAAAAAAAAAAAAAAAAAAAAAAAAAAAAAAAAAAAAAAAAAAAAAAACCTAAACCAACAGGCATGTACCTGTAACAGTCCTTCTTTGATGATCTTTAGCTTCAAACATCTAAACGGATTAGATTGAGCAGATGGATATTAGTTTCTAAGAATCAACCCTACCAGCCTGCCCTGTTCTTGTTTCAATATGCAGTTTCTTTGTCAGAATCTTCTTATAAAACAGTTAAACAGAAGAGACTATAATCCAAAATCCACTTAACAAGTGAAGGCACAACTCAAAGTCCAGTACTGAGATGCACTAGACAATGGAATGACAGAAAGGAGAATCATGCACACTCCCCACCTCTCTCTGCAGACATATGGTCCATATTATAAATGACTCTTCCATCAGAGCCAGCTGCACTGCAGACCAGAGTCCTTTATCAAGTATCAGAAACAATGCTGTCACCTTAAATGAGCATCAATGAACTAACAATGATGTTCTAGCCACATACACATCACATCTTGTGTACCTATCCATACACATGAATTGCCACACATTACTTGGGGAAAATACTGAACCAACTCAGTTAGTTTCCTTCTTTCCAAGGCTCTTTTCCTTTCTTAGAGTCAGTGAGAATTTTCCTCACCAACGCTATAGATGTATTTAATCAAAAGAAAAATCACACAAAAGGAAAATTTAATTTTGTAAAACACAGATAATACTTGCATAGCATTTACAAACATTACAGGTGTACTTTAATCACAGGACCATGAGCTTAAACCAAGGCAGGCAAATCGAGCTGTAATACGTGTCCTGTACACCTGCCCATTAATTTCCTTTTGTTTTCTGGAGGCATGTTCTTCCTCTACCTGCAGCCCAGGTGGCTTCTAACGTGCAATCCTCCAGCCTCTGAACACCATGATCTGCTTCACTCCTGTGGCTATCAGTTTTTTCACTCCCTTGCCCTTCAGTCCTCTGCAGTCTGTAGCTGCCACGGCACTGACATTCTAGTACTGGAAATGCCCTATTAAAAAGGCTCTGTCCTCAAACCTAGCTCCCTTCCTTCCTCTGGGGTTCAACCCACATCAGATTACTCCACAGTCACCCATGGCACGATGGGGGTGGTATGGGGAGCTGTCCTTAGCAAAACTCTTCCAGTAGCTGTCTAGCAGCCCCCCTAGTTCTGCAGACCAGGGCCCATTTGCTCATCTTGCTATTCCTCTATACAACTAGAAAATATGTAGTTCTTGAAATTGAGTGTCATCACAGCACAGGTGCGGGATCAACCACAGGAGTGAGGAAGAGGTGGCTGGCTGCTGCTATACTGGTGAAGAAGGCCTTTCACACCACTTCCAGAAGGCGGCAAGGACAGACTGATATTCCACTAACAGAAAACTAAAGCACACCTCACAAATTACAAAGCTAACTTTGTGAACTGTTAAACCTAATTTAAGTTCATTCAGTTTCCAAACAAAATATTTCTTTTTAAAGCTAACACCAACGGTTGCCTAATGTGAATAAAGCATTAATCTTAGAAAAGGCCTTTAGCATAGACATTGGGACTAAGCAAACATCTTCCAAGTAATGCCACTAACACATAATTAGGCTTTTTTTAATATGTAAAAGAAAATCTGAAAAATGACAAAATGTATTTTGACTGGTTTCTAACAATAAATTCATTTGATTCACTGATGCCTTTGAAAATACAGTGGAAAATGTGGCTTCTCCCATAGGAAAAGTGCAAACAAAACAAACATTTACTTTAAAGGGAGCAACATAATCTAAAGAATAGCCGTCTGTGCCAAGTGCAAGAAAATGCATCTGTGTACTTAAAGAAAAAAGAAAACAATGAATTTCCATTGTGTGTGGAGAACCCGGATGTCACATTTAGAACTGAGGAAAAATGGAAATCTTACCAGAGCTGATTTATTAATTGAGATTTCAATTGGATGTAGCTCAACCCCAAACTCACAAATAAAATGGAAAAGATGCTATTAAATGAATTCCTGAGGAAAAATGCCAACTGGATCCCCTAGAGGGACAATTTTTAAGGTAGCTATATATAAAAATCAGTTTCAAATGATCTTTCCCCATTGTTGATTTTACAAAAACAAAACAAAATTTATAGATTATTTTCCTCAGTATGGCAATCCCTGACAACCCTATAATGTGTAGAAGAAAGCCTTTGAAACAGTGGACAGTGTGCCTGAGTTGACACAAACATGCACATGCCCCAGCTCACCCTTGCCCTCGCTCAGTGCAGCAGCGCTCATGCTCGCGCGCGCACACACACAGGAGTGCTTGTTGGACACCAGAGGATGAGGTGGGAGTGGCTCCCCCTGCAGGAAGATCTTAAAGAAGCAGCCTGGCTGGGCAACAGGAGAGGCCTCCTGGGCTTAACCTGTGCTTGCTTTCACTTCCCACTGTTATTCAAGTTACTTGGGGAAACCTGATCCAAAAAGTTGCATAGTATGACCTTAAACTGTGTAAAACTAGGCAAGTTTTCAAGACCACATACCCATATAAAGTTGCCTAAGCAGCCAGTTCCTGCCTTCAGCTGGGTAAATCTCATGGTGCATGATGCAGGTGGACCTTTCCTTAAAAATAAAAGTAAACCACCGTGCAGGGATACAGCAAGGTTAGCAAATGTTTCAAAATTTGCCTGCTCAAATTTAACTACAGCAAAGTTTCTAAATTAAAGTGTGCCTGCTGTGAGTCAAATTCATTATTAGCCACCTCTCAGCATTTGGGAGGTAGAAGCAGGAGGATCAGGAGTTCAGCCTGGGCACACAGACCCTGTCAAAACCAACAAAATCAACACGGTCAGGTTTAGGTTCCAGCCACAAATGTCGTTGGACACCTATCACTCCACCATTTAGTTCACGGTCATTTTGGCTACATAATGAGTTTGAGGCCAGCCTGAACTACTCAGACCATCTCTCTCTCTCTCTCTCTCTCTCTCTCTCACACACACACACACACACACACACACACACACACACACACACAAAAAAAAGCAAAAAACTTCTTCACCTCAATGTCAATAGAGAATTTCCACAAACGTGAGCTTACAGTAAAACAGAAAAATATCTGGATTCATGTATAAATGTCTATTACTTATTAAATGAGTGAATACATCCCTATTGTTCAAATTGCTCCTCACCTCTTAAATTATTAAATTAGTAATGCAGCTCACAATGCCTAAGAAATACTATAGCTTTGATAGTTTTCTTGGTGAAACAAAGATATAATATACTATCCCTTCAAGATCAAAAGATAACAAAACAGTAGTTTAGAGGAATGAAACATACAGAAAAGGTGAAGCTATAGGAACTGCACAGGTATCTAAAAGTTGACAGGAGCAATGACGTCTTTGCTGCCTAAAACCACACAGGTTCACTGGTTTAGGAAGCAAAGGAGTTGACAACTTTCCTAAATCCCACTAGACCACACTAATCCCAAATGCTGAGTAGCTGAGTCACAGTATCAAGACTCTAAACAGCGAACTAGACAAAAACAGCACATCCCAGGTGAACAGTTTACTTTGAGCAGAAACGAAAAGAGCACCACCAAGCATACTGCATGACTGACTGATAAACCTATATCACCCTGGGTCCTTACTAGCTAATGCCCACGGGTGTCAGGAAGTGTCACATACAGATATTTACATTACAACTTGTAACAATAGCAAAACTGCAGTTGTGAAGTACCAATGAAATAATCTTATGGTTAGGGGTCACCACAAATGAGGAGCTGTACCGAAGGGTAGCAGCCTAAGGAAGGTTGAGAACCGCAGCTCTAGAGACCTGAACATCACTGAGCTTCTATGTCTCTCTAACTCTGGAGGGTGGTGAACTACTAGCTGTAAGAGGGAAAGAAGGGGGGGAGGATGTCCTTGTTATTCTAATTATTATCCTGTTGGAAGAGGAGCAAAGGGATGGCTTCTTTCATTATTAGACTGCAAAGTAAGCAGTGCTGAGAACTAGAGAGAAATACACCAAGAATGAACAGAAAGCTATATTCATCTCATTTCAAGACTAATGATAAGGAACCAGAAAAACTCAGTGTCTCTCCAAAATTCAATTACAAAGGAAGTATGATAAGGACCCGATAAAAAGGCCACAGAAGAGTACAAAACAGACATGCTCCTATGGAGATTGTTTTAAAAAGAGGCATAAAAGGAAACACAACATGAACTATTTTAGTGTGCATTTAGATACAAAGAAAGAAGTGAATACATTCTTTAGCACAAGTTAAGGAAAGGTTCCTCTCCCACTAGTCAATAAAGTAAAAAGTGTGCCACAGTGAAGGGAGTGGAAGGCACAGCACTCCCCTGTCTGTCTGGCCAGCTCTGAAGAGGCACTTAAGCAACCCAAGGGTGCTCACCTCAGCAGGACATGCAGCAAGGACAAGGTCAGATGCGCACTAGGAAACAGAGCCAACTGGGCTTAAGAACTCAAAAGCTGAGAGAGAAGCACCACCTCTGCCTTAACACTGTGGCATGGACAGAACCACAGGGACTGTGACTCTGAAGTGCTCTAGAGCCTGGGAAGCTGCTGCACTCTGCCCTGCATGCAAGGCCTGGAGACAGCCTTGGGCTGATGCTCCAATTACACACTGGAAATCATACCAGGAACGTTCATGTTCACAAAACTGGTTTTTATGTTTCAAGTACTCTAATTTCTTTCTCTGAAATATCTGTTGTAACCTTCCATCTCCTACACATGAAGTTGCAAGTCCTATGAGAGATAATGCTAGGCATTATAACATAAAGATCTACCTAGCACTGTATTATGGAGAGTATATCATAGATGTTATCAAATGCAAGTGAAGAGATACACAAATCAGAAATGCTAATTGTTCATAATATGTTCAATTCTATATTTTATTATTAGTGTTTACATAATATGTGTGTCTATGCAAGGGTACATTTGTGGAGGGCAAAAAACAAGCTTTAGGAGTTGGTTCTCAGCCGGGCATGGTGGCACAGGCCTATAATCCCAACACTCTGGCAGGCAGGAGCAGGTGGATCTCTATGAGTTGAGGCTAAAAAATGAATCCAGGACATCCAAGGCTACAGAGATACCCTGTCTCAAAAACAAAAAGAAACAATAACAACAATAACACCAACAAAGGAGTTGGTTCTCTCCTTTCCAGTGAGCTCTCAAGGCTCAAGTCAAGGTTCCAGGAATCCCGCCTGAGCCATTTTATCAATCTGACTTTAAATATTTCCATAAAATTATTCTTACATGGTTCATAATGATTTCTAAATTTTCCCAAGACGTGTGATACTGGGAAACAGGAAAATGTCACTGGAAGAGAGTAGACAGGCAGCCACATAAGCCCTAATACAACTAAGTAAGATTTTTTTAATAGCTACAGATGTTCACAGCATTCCTAGACAACATTTATACCTTCCACCATTACTTTCAAAATATTTCACTGGTAAAATTAAGACTGCCAAAGCTCTTTCCAATGCGGAAAGGCCTCTCCCTGACCTTGGCCTTGTTCTGTGGGATTCCCCATAGCTGAGTCCCAATGTGCATTAGAAGAACAGGAAGGGAGACCTGTTGGAGAAATGTGCAACTCTAGGATTCCAGAGAGACCAGCTGGACTTCTTGTACTGGTAAATTCCTTGGAATCAGTAAGTACCTCAGTCACTCCCGCAACACAACTGGGAGATGGAGGGAGGAGTGGAGGCGGGAGACGGGCAGACAGAGGAACAGATGGACTTTAATAGAGAGAGAAGAAAAATTCTGGAAATGGGTCAGTCAACAACAATCATCCTTGGGAGTAAAGGGTCTCATCCAGGAACTGTTCTGGATAAGAACCATTCCCCCCAGATAGTATTAAACACGCACACATGCACTCGAGCACACATAACCCAAGCTTATGTTATAAACAACTACTTTACAAGCACATCTTCCAAGAAGTTCAGCCCTTGAGACAGATTCACTACCAATGCCCATAACTCATTTCAGCCCTCAGCCATGACAATTCATGCTGGCGTTTGAGAATGCTGAAATGTAAGCCACAGCCATCTCTTCATAGGAGGAGGACAAGGCACTTTGGTGCTTTTTCCATGTTGGCCCTAGGATGCCAGCATCCAGCACCGCAGCTAGATTCTATGTACTGACTCATCTCCTGGGTTTGAATGATCAGCCTGAGAGCCTGAAAGGCTTCTTTTAAAGGGAGCTGAGGGGGACTGGCAGAAGCCACACCTTCAAACAAAACTATCTCCTGCCTTCTGTTGCATAGCCCAGAATGTTCCTATTTAACAAGAAAATGTTGTGTGTGTGGGGTGATGACTCACCTGGTGGCAAGCCTGAGAACCTCAATTTGATCCCTGGACTGACAGATGAAGAACTGACCCCTACAAGTTGCCCTCTGACCTACACATGCACACACACACATGAACATATGTGCACAAATAATAAAAAAAAAATCTAAGCCAACAAAAACTGAAATTTCATAAACAGCTGTTGGTACAATGTCCTTGTGTAACGCATACAATCTACCCTTGTTCATTCAGATGCTGATTTCCATCCCCCACTCTCTGGTTTCAATCCAGGCATTGCATTGTGATGGTTACCCTGAGCATCACCTGTCTCAAATTTGTGTAAACATGCCACCATTTGTTCTCTGATGCTGAGAACAAATGGAGAGAATAGGGTAGAACATCCTGGTCAGCAGGGGAAGAGAAAGTGAATGGGAGGAGAGGCCAGAGAGGAGATGACCAGGAAACATCACGAGAAATGAACAGGACCTAAGATATGACTAAAATGTAAGTATAATGTGGGAAATCTGAATGGGAGGAAGCTATGCGAGCTTGAAGGTTTAGGATGGAGTAATTATTGCCCAGCCTTGTGCTCTAAGTTAATTAAATAAATCATTGTCTCTGTGTGGTGATCTGGGTATACACTGGTTTGGGAATAACTAAACCAGCTGTTTAACTAAAAGGTAAATATTAAATATTAATAATCATCAACAAATAGCATATAAAAATGTCTCAATAAGAAGCTGAACTTTGTTTTATGCATTAAAAGACTAAGGCAAAGAGACTGGGTACTGCTCTTCCAAGGGTGATAAAATGAACAACATTCTCTAGTCTGCTCCAGTTTCAAGGCTAAATTCACTGAGGCTCAGAGAAGTCCCAGACCATGATCAGAGAGCTGGGAGACAGCAGACGGTCAGAAAAGGCCAGATCTTCTGTTCTGACCTACCCTCTGTCTTATGAATCTTTCCAAAGGCTTAGTTCCCTAAAAATGATTCCAGAAGATTTTAAAGTATCACTTTACCGAGGACACTTTACTGTGTCCTTATTCTCCCCATGTAGGACTGAGTCAAAAGGATCTTGCACACTGTTTAGCAAAACCATGAGACTGACTCCCCTCCTACAGCAACACACACGTCTTCTGCCATTCACCCTGCCCGGCCTTCTAGACACATCTGAGCTACAGTTTTACACTGTTGATTCTTTTCTGAATACTGTTGTTTCTATGTGTCTTTTGTTTTATTGTTTGCTTTGTTCTTAAACAATTAAAAATGAGGGACTTCATATCAAAATTTTGTTTAATTTACATAATCAGGACTCCTAAAGAAATTGAAATTTTAAAATAAATAATCCTTTATCAACTTTATCAGTAAGTCTTGAAAACCACTATTTATATTCAAATATTTGACTAATTATTACCTAACATTCCATTTTGCTACAACCTACCCAATTTGATGTTTCTACCAATATATCTGAAAGCTGCCTAGATTTATAACTGTCTTTGTTCTGTTATTATAAAAACTTCATACGACTATTACCACATTGGAACATGGCATTTAATTTGTTCCAGGGGTCATGGTAACTCCTATTTGGCTCTAGAACAAAGTATCTCTTGCCTTCTTTGGGTGTGAGCTGTGTTTCTGTACAAACAGTTACCCAGAATAAAGGTGACAAAGCCATCCAACTTTCTCCTGTCTGCCCAGACACCTCCAAGCTTTGTCAATTCCTTTCCAAACATCTCAGTGTGCTTCACTTCTACAACTCTGATAAAGTCTAAAGTCCAAAAACTATTTTTAAGAGGCATACCTCCCAAAATGTATAATGGGATATCACTGGTACCTGAAATTCAAGTTTTAATTTTGAAGCAAAATAGTCAACATAGGGTTTCTTGGCTATAATGCTTAACCATTCCTTTTCTTACAACAGTTCAGGTGCTATTGTTAATTAATCTCAATATTGTTCAAACCAATAGCATAGTATGCACAGATAGTTTTCCTCCCTGCTATTCTTCAATGATGTGATAAAGGCCCAAACAGGAGCCTGGGGAGCACTTCCTACTTATCATTCTCAACCATGCTAAGAACGAAAGCCACTTTCAACCAACACAACGACACCACACCAAGAATGGAATACATTGTGCGTGCCTCTCAACTGACTTCAAAGTGTCATTACTTAAAGTAAATAGGGTATCCCCCATTCTTAGATATTTCCCAAAACATCTCAAACTTACTTGTATATGATTTAATTCACCTCTTACCCCAGCCTTGCACCTGGCTGTAAATAAAGCTTTTCTCTCCCCTGCCTCCTACCACTAAGCAAGCACCATTTCCTTGCTATTTCTAGGTGTTTCTTCACATCTGTCTCCAGCTGAACATGACACATGCCTTAGCTGTTAGGTGACCCATGCTCTGCCTAAGCTGTTCTACCATGTCTCTAGCCATTTCATGCCTGTCTCCTCCACAAAAAGATGTACCTGAGAGACACTAATTAACAACCCATGGAGAATATACTGTATTCTCAACCCCTGAGCCATCTCTCCAGCCTTCTTTGTTCCCAACAGTTAAAGGGAATGGCAGATAGCGGGAAAGGCCACTTCAGGAAAACAGGCAGCTGAAAACGGATGAGTCTTCCTTCTGGTCTCAAAGTCCTAGAAAGGCAGACTGGAGAGACAGACATTCTTGATTGGAAAGCATGATATACCTCAGGGGCTTACTGCAAAACTGGTATCCATTTCCCCTGTCTGCCAGATTCCCTGGTGGCCATCACAACAGAAAGACCACAAGAAGACAATCACATCCCTGGCTCACTCTTCCACACACACACTTCCTGGTCCTCTTCTCTTCATTCTCTGGGTATCTCAACATTTTGTATCTTTGAGCCAATACCAAGCTGTTTCACCTGTAAAGCTTATAGAAACATCAAACAAAAATGCTTTTCAACTGTATTAGGGCACATTATTGTATTCAATAGCACATTAATGCCTCCTTTTCACAGCTTCATCTAGTTTTTTTTATTTTAGTTTCAATTTGTTTGTGTGCACATGTGTGCGTGCGTGCGTGTGTGTATGTGTGTGTGTGTGCGCACGCGCGTGTGCAGGAATGGGAAGAGGATTTTAAGAACTACTTTCAGGGAATAGGTTCTTTACTTGTACCCTGGGCTCTGGTATGGAACTCATGTCATCAGGTTTACATAGGTACCTGCTGAACCATATCACTGGACCGAGGCAGCCATTCTTCACAAACTACTAAGAAATCAACAGAAAAATCTGTTTTTCCTTCACAAGTCAGTATGGAACTTCAGAGCTTTAGCACTGGTGGAGGATGAAACAGGCCGACAGCTCTCCTCCTGGTCTGTGCAAACGCAGAGTGCAGTGAGTACAGAGATTTACAGTCAGTACCAAGCACTGGAGCAAGTGTACAGCAGGACCTAGGAGCTGAGATGTGCTTAATACATGCCAGCTGTGTCTTTACCAGATTTTTGTGTGGTGAGAAACCACTGGTCCACCCTTTCTAGAACCACTAATGGAAGGTGGGAAAGTACCAACCAACACAACTAATGTGAATGTACAAGGTGCTAAAAACAAAAGTGGGCCTTTGCACTTGAACATTCTTACAAACATTCTGAAAATCTCAATATAAAAAGCAGGACAGTGCAATTACCATGGCCCCAAACTAAGGAAGCTCACCTGACCCTGGAGTTCAAAGCTGGACTGGAAAACAGTGACACTTCTTTAGATTAAAAAAAAAAAAAAAAAAAAAGACTTGTAAAAATTGGCCATGGGCATTGACTTAATCAACCAGCCTTTAAAAAGCAAAATAAAAACACCTTCACTGTAACATTATTAGATACTAGTCTCACTTCTTGCCTTCTAAACAGTAATAAGCAAATAAAACTTCTGTGTAGGGGCTAGAGAATGGTTTAGAACATTTGTTGCTCTTGCAGAAGACCCAGGTGTAATGCCCAGCAACCACATGGTAGTTCATGTAATTCAAAACTGCAGTTCTAGGGGATCCAATGTCTTCTCTGGCCTCTGAGGCACTAGGTATGCATGAGGTACACACACACACACACACACACACACACACACACACAGGCAAAACATTCATACACATAAAATAAGTAAATATCTTTAAAATGTTTTTAAACTACTGCCAAAAATCAGCAAGACTGAATGCCTGAAAGATTATTTTCATGACAGCAAATAATGGGTAAACTGAACAGGCTTCTATAACGCCTTCTTGATTGTCACTCAAAGTACTCTGAATACTGCCAATTTTTTTCATTTACACATGACATCAAAATAATCTTAAAACATTAACAGGAATCAACTTGCAAATTTTCATTTAAGGTAGTGCCTCACAGAAGGTAAACATTCACATTTCTAGATGTTAGTTGCCTGGACAAACTGAATGCACATCTAAACTCTGTGAGTATGCATCTCCACCAGTAATAAAAGTGTTAAATTGATTCAGTGCAATTCCTAATTCCTCCAGTACTGTGACTACTCAAATTTGAAAGAAATCCCCAAGTCCTACCTGGACAGCTAATAAATTGACACATGGGAGGCGGGGGGGGGGGGGGGAATAAAGCAAAACTGGCTATTCTTTAACAAGATGGAGAAGCAGAATGGGTTCAAATCCAAGGAGCATGACAGTCCAGAGCCAGAGGTATTATGACCCATCAACTTGCTCTAAGTCATTATTGTGCAAGATACTGAGCAATTTGAAACCAGGAGTCTAGTGCCACACGCGACTAGATTTCTTTTTTTCCCCCCTCCCCATGGAGGCTTTTTATTTATGTTTTAAGGAGAAGGAGGAGAAGGAAAAGGAGGAGGAGGAGGAAGAGGAGGAGGAGGAGGAGGAGGAGGAGGAGGAGGAGGAGGAGGAGGA
>NW_026596073.1:16817537-16839449 GCF_907164565.1 Psammomys obesus | reverse complement strand
AGGAGGAGGAGGAGGAGGAGGAGGAGGAGGAGGAGGAGGAGGAGGAGAAGAAGAAGAAGAAGAAGAACGACGAACGACGAACGACAAAAGACGAAGAAAGAAGAAAAAAAATCCCAGGATTTCCTCTCCTGTATGTTTTTGCCTTGCTTCTCTTCATGGTCTATGACACCAGCTGAGGTTGTCAGTACAATGAAGCCAAACTGACAGCAAGGGAGCAGATTGCTCTGTCATTTCTCTAGGTTTTGAGTTGCACCTCAAATTTAGGGCTGATCACTCCACATTTGATCAACCTGCCTATCAGGTTCACAACAATTTTCCCAGCTCTGTGATCCTCAATCATGTCAAATTCACCGATATAACTGTGCTTCCGTGCTTCAACATCACAGTTAGGAACCAAATGATGACTCTAGAGCATGACCTGATGAGGCCAGCATTTGCCTCTCTTCTCAGCATCTATCAGGACATTCATGCATACCATGGTGGCTGCACAGAAGGTGGCGGAAAGAGTACATATAGATTTCTTAATAGTGTATAAATTGTGGCTTGCCCCACTCCCTACTAGTTGAGATACTATTACAAGACATATAAACCCAGGAATAGTAATGACTGGCCTAACTCAGGCAGTAAGAAAATAGGTGCATGCCAGCCAAAAGACAAGAGCCCAGCTTCTGTGCCTTCAAAATGTCTGTAGAACATCCAACAGTCACTTATTCATCCAGCAAAGTTTACTGAAGTGCAGGGGTAGTAGTACATACCTATCATCCGCATTTAGGAGGCAGAGGCAGGAGCATCAAGAATTCAAGAAAAAAAAATTTCAAGAACAGCCTGGAATGTAGCAAGACCCTGCTTCAAAAAGGGGAAAAGAGGAAGGGAAAAAAGAAAAGAAGACTGCATCCTCACTGCTTCATTCCATGAATTCATTACTTCTGTAGTTCTCAAATTTCAGATTACCCTGTACCAAAGTATGCTTTTCAATGAGTACAGAGTCTTTCTACTATTATACAATGATAAACTATATTCTTAGACAAAATTAAAACATTCAAAATAACTTCACTGTTCAAAGTAAGGCCCATAAAAAAAGGGGAAGTTAGAAGACAGACTTTTGGGGCTTCAAGGAGTCACCTATGATTTATAGGCTATCATGTCAGCTGTGGAATACCATGCTTCTTGTTCACTCACAAGTAGCTAGCTATAGACTGAGTGAGGAAAAGAGGCCATGTAAGACTTTAGCGGCTACCAGAAGTGAGAAAAATCAAGAGATATATATTTTAGTGAAGAAAAACAAAATGTAAACAGTAATAACATGTCTTTGAGTACACTGCCAACAGAAGAGAGCAACTCCATATGATCTTGACAAAACAGGAATAACTCAGAGTAGAATTCTAATAACCAAGTTATCTATTTGGTTGGTTGGTAGGTTGGTTGGCTGGCTGGCTGTTTTCTTCAACTCTGTAAACCAGATTATCCTTGAACTGACCATGTAGCTCAGTGTGACTATGAACTCATGACAGTGCTCCTGCCTCTGTCACCCAAGTATTGGGATTACAGGTTACGAGCCGAGCTGATAACCAAGCTTGAAAGAGAAAGAAAAGAGAAAGGAGAAGAAACTGCAGCGGTCCCGCATGTCCATACTCAACACCAAATCCAAACACGGTGGTTTGAGTGGAAATGTTCCTTATAAGCTCAAACATTATTTCAACACCTGCTCTGCAGATGTTGGTGCTATCTGAGATGCTATGAAGAGGTGCAGCCTTACTTGGGGAAAAATAAAAAAAAGCTCAAAGACATAGGGCAGGCTTCAGAAGTGGAATGCCTCACCTACTTCCAGGTCACTCTCTTTCCAGTATGTGGTTGATATGTGACCTCTCAGTTTTATGCTCCTGCAACCGTGAGTGTCACTTCCAGCCATGAATCCCTACCATGATGGACACTTTATTCTTCTATAACGGTAAACCTAAATAAACTCTTAGGTTGCCTTTGAGTTGTGCTGTTTTATCATAGCAACAGATAAGTAATATACCAAATAATCCCACTCCCTAGAACTCAACCACCCATGCTTAGCTCTGGCTGCTTTGTACTTTCCTCAATCAGTGGCTTGATTCCTGATTGTGTAGCAAAATTAGAGTTACAAAGTAGAAACCAAACAACATAAGGAACTGTATTAAAACATCACAGCATGAGGAAGGCTGAGATGAGTAGGATGAATGGATAGCACAAGGAAAGACACCAGTCCTGGGGCAGGTAGTCTTACAAAGGAAGAGATACAGGTACCCTATCTTTGTTTTTATTACCATAGGATGGACTGTTCAAACTGCTCTGAACTGGCAAGAGTACTTGCTGTGCTTCGCTGTGCTGTGGCTGCACTGCACTGCGGCTGCGGCTGAGCTACGCTGAGCTACGCTGTGCTGCCACCCACTGTACAGCTCATTTAATATCTCCAAGACTGCTTCCCACTGTTCCAAAACCATTATCATACTTAGGTTAAGTCTCTGGATACTCCAGACCAATCACAGGGCACAGGAAGATGTCTGAAGAACTCTTCCACCTCTGGACTGCATCTGTATTTCAGCCTGAGCCATTTTCTTCAAGGTCATTTACTGTTGCTATCATTATCACTATCTTTTCCTTCCACAAGCATTGCGATTTGTTACATCAAATATCACAAATAGAAGAACAGGGATACAGCTTCTCAAACAGCCCCTTGGGCCTCCCTAAGCCAACAAGTCTAGGAGCCATCTCCCAACAACACTATAGATGGTCAATTCAGAGAGCTCTTCATTCAGATGGGTAGGCAGCAAGAAGAGAAAATGAGACACTGGGCCTGGCTTCTGAAACCTCAAAGCCCACACACAGTGACATACTTCCTCCAACAAGGCCATACCAACTCCTACAAGGCCATACCTCCTAATAAGTGCCAGTGCCTTTGAGTTTATGGGGGCCATGTAAAGACTGTGCTCTTTAGATTTTTTTTTCTCGCAATCCCACCAGAATTAGACCACCTGTATCTCCATTTACAGGACAAGCCACAGGATGCAGGGGTTTTGTACACTGTTGTTCGGTACCTTCATTCTTGTTTATAACGTTTAGCAATCTTGTTAAATGAATTTGTGCCCACATTCAAAGGCAGTAAGCTCTATTTTCATTTTTAAATGTCATTAGCTTTGGAAGGCATAGTTGTTGGTATTAACTGCTTGACTTCAGTGGATGAGTTTGGGAAGCCTTTGTGAACACATGTGGTGGGTGATCTCTTCTTGAGTTTGTAGCTATGCCCACTGTTTAAAAGACTGCCATGCTTCTTGCAGTATCCTCCCTTGAAAAGCTACTGCAGTGAAGTTGAATCTACACCCATGGCTTCAGTGTGGGCATAATGGTAGTACTTTAGTATTTAGTATTTTAGATCAGAGATCTTGTTCAAGTCCACTAGAGTTAAAATGACACTAGTGTTAGAGACCACTCTGACGGCATGATGGGGGTGTGAATGCTGCCTTGTTGACCCAGAATATTCATAGCTCACTAGTACCACCTTTTCTGTTATTCCAGTCTGAGTGAAGGTTTTATCTGAACTCCTAGAAGTCTGGACATGGGCTTGGTGGTAGTCCCTGTCTTACAGCACCAAGAGGGAATATTTTAACTTCTGCACTCCTGTTGGCTGCTGGTAGAATGCATTCCCTCAGTGAGCATGGTCATACCATGAACAACTCTGGCAGTGATGTTGAGGCTGACCTCAGTACAAACATGTAAGTACATTTTCCATTAGCACGATGTGTGTTGTCATGTTAGCATGCTAGGCTTCTAAACACTTCATGATTGTAACTTCCCTTCAGTTGAAACACTGGGATTAGCCTCCATTTCTACATCTTGTAAGATGGAGTGAGGGTTTTCCTTCATCCTCTTTCCTTCAAACCCATCTCTCTGGGGCTTGTATTTCCAGGTTTCTAGTAATTGATACCTCTGTGTTAGTTGTTTCCATGAAATATGGTATCAAAGGTGTGTCAGATATGAAGGTGGTTTGATGTGTCATGGTTGAATGAAAATGGCCCCTATAGGCTCACTGAGACTGGCACTATTAGGAGGTGTGACCTTGTTGGAGGAAGTGTGTCACTATGGGTGGGCTTTGAGGTTTCAGATGCTCAAGCCAGGCCCAATGTCTCATTTTCTCTTCCTGCTGCCTATGTGAGGACAACATAAACCCCATTTTGTCTCCATTTTAGGAATAGGCCTGACTTTAAAAGAAAAGTCATCAACCCCAGGAACTAGGCCATAGGTCCTTAATTCCAGGAAGATGATCATACAATCCCCTACCCAAGGAACAGCCTGGAGATAACCACAAGAATGGGAAAACATTTTGTCTTAGGATGGGGCATCTGTGCTGGCAGCCTCATCTCATCCTGTAGTTGAACATTCCTGGCGCAGGAAGTAGCCCACGGACCACATGGTCACAAGCCCATTAGGATTTGACGCTTGTAACTTCCTGGCACCCACCAATCAGATTTTAGATTACCTAACCCTTGCTAGAATTTCCCTACTTTCCTATAATCAGGCCTGTGACCTTTGTCTAGGGTCACTGTTTTGTAAAATAGTTTGAGCCTTGCTTGCAGATTTTCACAAAATAAAACATGCTTGCCAATGCCCTATGTGAGTGGTGGTCTCTCTGCAGTGATTTCAGAACTAACACCTGCTGATCCAGATGCAGAACTCTCAGCTCCTGCTCCAGCACCATGTCTGCCTAACATACCTCCAAGATTCCTTCTGTGATAATAATAGACTCAACATATGAACTATAATAAGCCAGCCCCAATTAAATGTTTTCCTGGTAATCATGCTTCTTCACAGCCAAAGAAGCCCTAACTAAGACAGTCTTTCAAAAACAAAGGAAAATCTTAATTAGTGTATTTTAACAACCTAAATGTAACCTCAGAGAACTCTTATGTCTCAGAATAGTACTTTATTTTTATTTTTTATAACCCCTGGACTGAAGCTAGAACCTCCAATATACTGGCCCAAGTCTCACCATAGCAATACAACTCTTGTCAACCTTTCCTTTTTACTTTGAGATCAGGTCTCACAATGTTACCCAGGACAGTCTTGGGTACCTCTGGGGCCCAGACTGTGCTTGTGATTCTTGTGATTCTTCCAGGTCAGACTTTCAAGTAGCAAGGATCATATACTGTACCATCAGGTCTAACTATTTTTTAACTTCTTACTCATAGTATACATTACACAACTTTTTTTTTTTTAATTTAAGTCTTTAAAAGTCCAGTTTCTCCATTGTGCATAACTGCAGCATTGCAAAAAAGGTTTTTCAAGTAAATTGTTTCTAGCCAAGAAATTCCAGGCTTTGCTCAAAAATGAGAATCTAGAAAAAAATCTACAAAAAGAGAAATACCTGAAACTCAACAAAAGAAGGTAAGTTTTAACCAATACATGAAAGACTACTCTAAAAAGCTTTCCTTCCTAAAATATGGCTCAGCAGTACAGTGTTTACAAAACTTGTGGAAGGCACTGGGTTTCATCTCCAGTAAAGCCAAAATAATAACAACAACTAAGGAGGAGGAAACAGATTATTCAAAAAAATATCACTCCAAAGTAATATATATGTACTCATGATTCCAAACTTAGCTTGAGAAATACAGTATTCTGTAGTTCAAGCCTCACAGCAAAAATTCAGGTTCTCAAACTACTATGCCTAAAGCTGGACACTTACCATCTGCCCATTCAACCAGTTTCACCAAAAAAAGAGAAAAGGGACTGCTTCAACTGGGAACATGGCTGCCATCATCAGGACCTGTGTTCATTTGGATCACATAAAAAGCCTGTAAAAAGTGGGGTATGGTAGTACATGCCTATAGTCCCAGCAATGTACAAAAGAGAAGGACAGATCCCCAAGGTTGTTGGCCATCAAGGTCTCCACAGTCCCTTCAGTGTCTGGGAAACAAGATTCCTTTGATGAGGGTAAAGGAAAGGGCTCTGGCACCAACCTCCACGGCAACACAGAAGTTAATCAAACACCATGCCTTTCCATAGTTCAGTCACTTGAGACAAAACCTCTCACTTTCCTTGCTCTCATTTCACTACTTGGAACAGTTTAAGAAAGGATGAGCCTTGAGGGAAAAAGCTCAACAAATGTGGGTGTTACCTAACATAGAAGGGAAATGGAAAGCTAACAAACAGCCTAGTGAATAAGCCAGGAATCCAGGGCTGGGCCTTTGGGCTAGACAATCCTTTTTGTATTGAAGGCAAATCACTTCAGTCTGCCTTACTAGACAGCTATAATCAGCTCTCTCTTCTCTGGGATTCGCTGCTAACTTCTAACTGGAGGCTTGGGAGCTAATCAAATCAAGCTTACCTCTACTCAAAACTCCTGAAAAGCCTCTTTCTCAGGCTCTCATACCTGGATGTAAATACTTGAACTGCAGTTTTGAAGTCTGAATGAAACAACTACAAAACCTACTACATGACAGAAAAAAAAAATTCAGAAACCCAATGTGTTGCAGTCTAATTCCTTCTCAAGTGACTCCAACCACCACAGCAGGTCCTTTTTGCAGCAAGTTTTCTTTAATATTTACTGTTTACGCTTTCAATTCAGACAAGAAGACGATAGGAATACTCAAGAGCTATAAGTGTTAAGTTATTTATTTAAATTACTAGAGAATTTTGAAAATAAGCTAGACTCAGTGAGGAAGTGCTGGCTGGTACCTGTATTCCCATTCCCAAGGAATCGAAGGTAAGAAAGATGCACTTCAGGCCAGCCTGGTCTCAAAGGTCAACAACATTCATGAGAGCCTGTCCTAAAACAGGATGAAAGACGAAGGTGTGACACAAACCAACTTCATATGTATTAAAGAATCAGCGTAGCCTAAACTAAAGGCAAAAAATAAAATAACATTCAGATGGACAAGTTTTTAGGATCCGGAATAAAGCAGTGTTTTCTTAAACAGGGCTAACCCCCACCAACAAAAGAAAGTCAACTGGCATCCCGTATTTTCAACTTTCTAGTTCAAAGGGTATGAGAAGACACCCCATAGAAAACACTCCAGCAAACTGCTCCATAAAGGACTTTGTATCTAGAATATATAAACAAGAACTACAATAAGTACTTCAGTAAGTACCACAGGAAGAAGGAAACAACTGTAGAATGCAACTATGAAACCGACAGGTGTCAAGCTTTCAAAATAATGAAAATGTTCTGTATGTACACATTATCAATTACTACAGTAATAACTCACTTTAAGCTCTAGGAGGGGCCACACATGAAAGCACCTATCTTGATGCTTACCATTCAGGAGGAAGAGGCAAGAGGGTATCTATGAGTTTTGGGCCAGTCTAGACCACACAGCAAATTCCAGACTAGCCAGGGCGACATAATAAGACTACCTCAAAACTAAGATGAGATAAATAAACTCTAGGTGGCTAACCAAGTGTACATAATACAGAGTAAGAAGTGCTGGCAGTGTGTCTTCACGGTGATTAAAATAGGTCCTTAAAGTATTTGATTTTTACATTATCAAATTTAAAAAGTTTTTTTAATTATTTATTTTAATTTTCTGTGTACTGGCGTTTTGCCTACAGGTGTATCTGTGTGAAGGTGTCAGAAATCCTGGAGCTGGAGTTACAGACAGTGGTGAGCCTCCATGTGGATGCTGGGAATAGAACCCAAGTCCTCTGTAAGGGCAGCCAGTACTCTTAGCTGCTGAGCCATTTCTCCAAGCCCTTAGACTATCAAGTTTAGAAGTAAAGAAATTATCCTTCCAAATGGTGAGAAGGCTCGGCAGGAAAAGGTACTTACATCAAGCCTGATGATCTGACTTTGATCCCCAGAGTTCATACTGTGGAGGGAGAGAACCAGTTTCCTTAAGGTGACCTCTGACTTAAGGTTTGATACTGTACACACAAACACTCTCAAACTCACACACACACCATACATACATACATACATACATACATACATACATACATACATACATACACACATATGTTCATGCACACATAAATGTAGTTTTAAATTTTTTAATGGTTTTAAAATTAAAATTACTCTTCAAAGTGATATGATTTTAAATTTACATATGATTAACAAAAGTGTGGTGTCATTAACAGCTGTACTGGCCTGATAAAGCTGGTATGAAACAAAGCATATTTTAAAAGAGTATCTAGGCTGGAAATGGCTGCTCCTCTTTAGAGGCAGGAAGACCTGCTAAAACACAGCTGGGTCTCACCAACAGCATTTCTAACAAGTTACCACAAGCTCTGAAATTCTGCCCGAACCACACTCAAGAGTTATTACACTTCAGGATCATCTCAGATTATCCTTTGGAGAATAAAACATGTAATATTAAGGATACAGTAATCACTTGTCAGACTTCATTTATCAAACAGATGTTCAGTAATAAAAATTAAAATACAAGGGAAGCAGCCGAGAGGCTATGTACGTTACAAGCCAAAGACACCATGCTGAGCTGAGGGGGTTGCAGCCACTACAACTTCAGAACCACGACGTGTGGAGAGAAGCTCTAGTGTGCTGTATGGAAGCATCACCTGTCAATAATAATCTGATGGCCTATTACCTAAGGCAAGAAATAGGAGGTAGGAGTTCCAAGAGAAAGAGATGAATTCTGAGATAAAGTGAGATGTGGGAGATTCGTCTCAGACTCTGAGGAAGACAGACACATGAAACTGAGTAGAGGTAACCAGCCATGTGGCAGTACTTCATTATTTCAGGAATTGGAGCACAAAGGAAAAGCTGAGGCTATAAAGATGCCCTTTGCACCCAAGCACAAAGAAATGAGCCCTCTGTGCATGACCCAGGGCCAAAAAAATAACAATCCTGAGGACTGATGTTGACCATTCTGAGGATGTTTATAGTGTGTCATCAGTAAACACTGGGCAGGCACATGAATGCATGCTGTGATAAAACATGAGCAGCCTTAATACAGCAAAGTTGTATGTACATCTTGAAAGAAATTAAATTATCATTCATATTTGAACCTATGATTTTGGATTATTACTCTTGATGCACCTCCAGAAACAAACTATCTTAGAGTTTCATTGCTTTGAAAAGACACCATGACCAAGGAAACACTTATAAAGGAAAACATTTAATTGGGGCTGGCTTACAGTTTCAGAGGTTTAGTCCATTGTCATCATGGAAGCATGGCAGCTTACAGGCACAGTGATAGAAGAGGCAAGAGTTCTACATCTTGATCAGAAGACAGCAGAAGGAGCCTGGATTCCACACTGGGTGGAGCCAGATCATAGGAGACCTCAAAGCCTGCCCCACAGTGACATATTTCCCCCAACAAGACCACACCTACTCCAACAAGGCCACACCTCTTAACAGTACCATTTACAATGGGCCAAGCATTAGAATACATGATTCTGTGGAAGCCATTACTGTTCAAACCACCACACACACACTCTTCTGGACACAGAGCTCTGGGAGAGGTGAGGTGTGCACACAGTGTAACGTGTTTCGGGGCTTAGGAGCAATGACTAGGTACTGCTGTTTACTCAGCTGTTGCCACAAACACTGGAAATGATAGAGCCAATCTGATGGACCCTCCAGCTCAATGTGAACTTTTGAATGTTGCCTAAACTGCAAGAGGTGTCCACACTCATCTTGTGTGCAGGCACACTGGTGAGCAAGACATCCAGTGTCTGAGAGCACAGAAGCCAATGGCCTTGGCTTTTAGTCTCTAAGCAGAAAAGGAAGCAAGGTGGGAGCAGTGATAGAAGTGCTCAAGTTCTAATTCAAAACAAGGCTTAAACATGCTTGGAGATGATTAACAATATGGCAAAGAACACCTAACTGAATGTGCTACAGATTTGTGAATGTTTTGGCCTGGTTTTAGTTTTTACTAAACTCTGACAGGTTACCAGACAAAAATACAAAAATTAAGACCCTATCTCCAAACAATAAAAAAATTAGGAATTCCTTGGCTGGCTGTTTCTGTGTTTTGTAGAAGTCCCTGAAAAACAAAGGTACATAACCTTCATTAGATGCTACTAATGAGGACTCCACTTAACTTGAGAAGGAACTTTTGCTGTGGTGGGAATCCTCCATGACCAGCAGAAGGATATACAGCTTTCATGTCCATTTGTTCTGGCACAGTGACACCCCAGCTGGCCACCCACAAGAAACCCCTTCAGTGACTACTGCTAACACTGCGCTTAAGCACACTACCATTGGAGATACAACTCTCACTCAGTTCCAGGTATTGGCTGCAGCTTAACCAGCCAAAAGGGAGAAAAGATCAAACCCTGAAACTGAGGAACTTCTGAAAGCTGGGGTAGACAGTGCATGTTCAGCAGTGCACTGTGCAGGGGTAAGCACCTATGCAGCCAGAATCTAAGCCTTCAGTGTAACGATTCCAGATTGAGCCTAAAGCCCTGTGTAGTATGAGGAGATAAAGACTGAAATTATCCATAATGTGATCAAAGGGACTATGTCAAAGTGCCAACATAGGGTCTTTCCAGGCAACACGACCAAGAGACCACTTTAAGTGGTAAGTTACTACTCTATGTGAAACTTTGGGAGAGCACAGCTAAATACTGTAGAACTGGAACCACAGCCAATGACATACCACCCACTATGCCAGCAAGCAAGGATCTTATTAGTTAATGAAGACCTGCTGAAGTTCTCCCAAGGGGCTACAGAAGACAAAATCCAGCATGTGCTTCCAGGGACCACTGTGTGGATCCCCAACAAACAATATGGTGACTTATATTTACACATAACCCATCCTGTTGACCCAAATCTGTGTGTCCACCTGTCTTGGATATGCATGAAGGTGCAAAAGGGCTGCTCAACTAGTCACATATCAGAACCTCTAGAGACTACTTTACCCCTGTCCTGACACAGGCTCACTAAGACATCAAAGCTGTTACTGGGTTTGTTTCTTAAGCAGAAGTCATGGGTCTTTCACTTGTACAACCAAACATTAATTTAAGCTTCAGCTACATTTTAGAGTTATCTACTTACCTGATTCCTGACTACTCTAGACAAAACACTGATTAACCAAACAAGGAATAGAAGAAATTGTGAGTGCTTACTACCTGCTTCAACTATAGTAACAAGCTTCATTTTATTCATTCAGCAAATATGCACTGCTTCAAGAGGAAACCACTAACACGTGAGCAACTGATGGTTTATTCACAGCCTTGGTGCTGAACACTAGGAGGTGTTAGCAGCAAGACTCAGCCCTTCCCAGTAAGTTAGTGTGACCAGAAGGCTTCCTTGTTTTTTAAGCTTTTCTTCTAAGAAAGACGTCAATCTTTTGTAATACATCTAGAAATTTAGGTTTAAAAAAAAAAAAAAAGATAATTTGTTTTTAAAAAACAGAAGCTTACACTGTCAGGGCTTTTTCACTGCCACCCGCTTCAACTGGCATATTACTACTGACACACCAAAATGACTTGACCCTGTCCTTCATGATTCCCACAGTGAGAAACACCCTTCTACTCCTGTGAGCTTCACGCAACTTCTCATGTCTACACACTTTCCGATGCTGATGACAATCACTTCATTCTTGGGTATTAACCTCACCTACTGAACTGCAGTCTATGGTAGCCCAGTGCCTTCCAACTCCCAGCACAGCCTCAGAACATTGAAAAAGGTGCTCAGCAGACATATATACAAGGATTCAATAAAGTAGCATTGATTCATCCCAAAACAACAATAAAATCATGGCAGGCCTTAGCAGAGAAATTAAATAAAATCCTTTCCATATGACTATACTTAACCTAGCAGAATAAGAATAGCAAAATGAGTAGTTCAAAACCTCGTTTTATTTTTCAGCTGATCAAGTAACTCAAGAGTTCTCTTAAAAAATGAATTTGTATAAAACAACAAGTCATTTGTTATATTGATGACAAATGATGCATTAAATATCCTGGTAGATTTAATCTGATCACTGGCTGAAAATAGGTAGATCCCTATAAAATTAAGGCCAGTCTGACTACACAGTGAGTTCCCCACCAGCCAGGGGCACAGAATTAAGAGCCTCCCCCACTCCCACCCCAAAAAAATACACTAAAAGGACCCCAGGTTGTCTTCTAACTTCCACATATGTGCTATGTATATATGCACACATGCACACACATAAGCCTTGTTAAAACAAATAAGTACCTTGGGATACAGACATAACAGCATGTCTTTAATCCCGGCACTTGGGAGTTCAAGGCCAGACTGAGTTACACAGGGATTTTTCTAGGCCAGCCAGTTTATAGCCCTGTCTCAAAACATAAACACCTCTTTGCTGTGGCCTGTGTCTCAACATGCTGCTGCCTGAGAACTACAGAGGTTCAGTTATCACAAATTCTCTTCCGAACAAGAATCATTCCTCCATAGTATAACCAACATCACAGAAAGCATGAAAGATTCAGGAGCCCTGAATGTTTAAAATGATCTCATTTGTAGTATCATGCACTACAATCATTCTGTGATATCTGCTTAATATATTATCTTCCTGTCTGCCCTTTGTGGACTGAAAGTAATGGCTTACCTATTATTTACTGTTTTAAAACTTTTTTACACTTTTATTGTTATATGTTTGTCTATTGTTCATAGTTTTAAGATTTTATATATATATAAAATGAATTTTATATTCATTTTATATTTTATATATATATTCATTTTATATATATTTTATATATATATATATATATATATAGAGTGGGTATATAAGTGATGACACTGTGTGAGTATGGAGATCAAAGGACAACTTTGAAGTTTCTCTCCTTCCACCATGTAGGTCCCAGGGATCAAACTCAGGTCGTGAGGCTGGCAACAAGCACCTTTACCTGCTCAGCCATCTCACCAGCCTTATCTGTTCATGTTCCCATTCTTATCATGGTGCTTGAGATTGTGTTACTGTGTAAACACAAAGCCTTTATTGTCACTGCTGCTCTTTTCATGCTTCATAGTAGCATGGGAAGTACTATCCACATTTTGACATTTCAGAAGCAAATGAAATCCAGAATACTCAAGTCACTGCAGGAGAAAATAGAGGAAATTTCTTATTCTGCTTTTATTTTTGATGGTTTCCAAAGTAGGAACAGACAAGGAAGAAACAGCTGTGTGAAACTCTATAAATACAGCCAATTTAAGGAGCTTGGGAAGTGTGGTTTAGAGATACTTCACATGGCAGTGCAGGGCAAAGAAGTGACCAACAGTAACACCAAGCTAATCACTCTGAATTATCGGTAATTGTTCATGACATTTATAAACCTATCAAAACACTGACAGTGTCGTTACAAACACAAAAAATAAAAATTGTGGAATTAACATTCATTTAGTATTACTTAATGTAGAAAATTATAAATTGTAAGTCTGTAAAAATTGTTTTTTGTGAATTCAATCAAGTACTATGAAAGGCATGTGTCCTCAACACAAACTCACCATCTTTTCTCAGTCTTAGGCAACAGCTACCACTTTCTGAAACCAGGTCTCTGTGTGCATGTGTGTGTTTGCGTGTGTGTGCAAGCACAAACAAGTGTGAGTGCAGGTGCCCACAGAGCCCTGAAGGTGTCAGATACCCTGGAGCTGCGGTTACTGTCCTTATGTCCACACTCACTTTCACTCCTTTTACATTCAACTCAAATTTTACTTTAAACATCATATATGTGTGTGTGCGCTTTCTATGTTTATCCATGTTTGCCTGCTTGTCTGTCTGTATATTGTGTGACACCAGGAACTAGAGAGGCAGACAGTGGTGAGCCACCATGTATGGGAGCTAGCCCTGGCCCTCTGCAGAGGCAGCAAGTACTCATGCCCACTTGTTACTTACTGGAAGTTTGCCTCTGTGACAATCAGATATGGGATAATTGGAGTTATGAGGATGCACAGGCCCACAGCTCAGAAAGGAAAACAGATCCACATAGAAATGTGGTAACTGCTGAAAAAAATGAATCAAGTTACATATGACATGACAAATCAAAAAATGAAAAGAATGGCAGGTGTGGTGGTATATACCTTCAATCCCATCACTCCACACACCAGTGACTATCTGGGAGTTCAAGGCCAGACAAGTGGTCTAACACAAGTTCCAAGCCAGCCAAATGTACATGGTGAGGCCCTATCTCTTTTGTCTTTTGTAGGGAGGGGAAAGTGATTATATGAAGATAACCATAAAGAGAGAGAGAACCAGAAGAGGAAACAATCCTATTGCCCATTGGTGCAAGAAATAAAATATTGCCAGAACATAAAAGTGGTAGAAGTTAAGACATAAAAAGATATTCAGTATTTCTTGTAAGAAAAAGCAAATTACGATTTCACTGAAGGGAGGAAACTATGACGCAGTTGGTAGAACCCTTGCCTGGCGTGCACTGGCTGTGCACTTCAGGTCCACATAAATACACAGGGTATGCCTACACCAACACTCAAGATGCAGAGGAGGAGAACCACAACTTCAGTATCTTCCTTAGCTGTGCAATGAAGTCTAGACAGCCTGAGCCAGAGACCGCATCTTTAAAGGGGGGAGGGAGAGATTTCATGATTCTCCAGAGTATAGCCGAGCAAAATGAGTTACAGACATTCATTCAAGCTTCAGGGCCATTGGAAGTGAGAAGCGACAGACAGGCAAGATATAAGCCAGAGGCTGGGGACGTGGCTGGATCAGCAGTTACACAGGTCTTTTCAACTGTGTGAAACTCGCCTTCTTTTGTGAATGATCCTAGCTTCATCTTGCAGTTCAGTAAACATCACAGTCACATGTATATGCTACTTGTATATGGTGTGGCAATCACAGAATTTCCAGGGAGAAAGCTCCTGACAGTCAAATTCAAAAGCACATGTATTTTTATTTTGATTAAAATTTCACTGAATTTATCCTCCAAAATATGCTCACACTCACAAAAATAACTTGTTCCCAATGTTATTCATGGCAGTATTATCAAAAGGAATGAAACTACCTGTTGTGCAATAATATGGCCCTAGCAATATTACAGAATCTAGTTGAAAAAATTAAACACCTTTTCACTTATGGGCCTGATCCTAACATACTGTTAAACTAAAAGTGGGAAAGAATCATGAGCAAAACTGTATAACAAAGGATTTTTTAAACAGGATACAAGTCATGAAAGAGGATACAAAGTTAATTTTCTCTCACTGATGATGCATCGTTTTCCAGTTCTTTACAATAAAAGTTGAAAGAGCAGGTTACACTTTTGTATATGACACTATCACCTCTGGAAGGAATCTCAAGAATTAGCAATGCCTGAGGAAGGTGGAGGCCCCAAGTCCCTGCAAACTAGTGGAGAAGTCCCTTTACTGCATACCTTTCGATGTTTTAATTCCAACCATAGAAAAATACCCAAAGCTCTAAACAATTAAGCCTAATTAATACCCGTGACTTAAAAGAGAAGCAAAAACAGAGAGTCATTAAGAGATGGTCAGAGCCCCAACTCATGAAGCCACCTGAACCGAAGGCTTCAGAGAACATGCTCAGAACAGTTCGGTCCATCAGACACCCCAAAGCAAGGAACCTTAAGACCACTTGATGTGAGCATCCCATAAAAAGATTACAGAGCTTAAAGCATGAGAATATAAGGAAGCAGAGGGCAGACATGCATAGTGTTTTCATCACTCAGGAATCAGCAGTGTAAAGGGAAGACTATTTCCACACATGCTGTAAGGTTCTCGACATCTCCCTTCTAAATGGTACAGGGGCATAATAAGAACTTACATCTGAAGGGAAATCAGCATTTGCCAGTAATTACTAACCATGGCCTTGAATGCAGTATTTCCCACACCCAATACTTCCCATGCAAGATACTTCCCATTCTCACCCTGCATTTGCATAAACAGCGAGGTACCACCCCCCCCCCCCCCCCCCCCCCCCCCCCCCCCCCCCCCCCCCCCCGCCCCCACCCAGGCGCCCCCCCCCCCCCCCCCCCCCCCCCCCCCCCCCCCCCCCCACCCCCCGTGCACTCAAGGAGGCGCACTAACACACGCAGGCACAGTTTACCTGTCTGGTGTGGGAAAGGAGCACTCGCTGCTACTTTTTAATTGGTACCCACCTGATGATAAATACTGAAACAGATTTATTTGTTTGTATTTTGCTTGAATGGGGGAATTGGCGGACTCTGCCTAAACGGTTTTTAACCTTGCATTCAGCCTCCTTGGAACTAGGATTGCAGGAAGGCACAGAACACATTCTTTTCCTGACTGTCATTTTTGTTTGGGGGTGACAAGAAGCTTATATTCCGATGCTAATTACTGGCCCTCATGATCGGGTTACTGCCTGGATACACCTATCCTTGTTGTGTGAACCTGCTTAAGACACTATATCTAATTGGTTGAGTAAAAGGCCTAAAACCTAGGCAGGGTAGAATGGGGTAGGCTTGGCTAAAGGTTCCTGAGGACAGGAGAATCATGGGATAGAGACAGCAAGATAGGAAGAGATGAGGAAGGAGGATGCCGTGATGGGTTGGCTTGGAGAAAGAACCATGTGGGCTGGGAGGAAGGACTCCAATAATGGCATGGAAAGACCCAGATGAAAAATACAAGCCAAGTATTTATATGATAATGAATGGATTGTAGCCCAAATAAAGATGGTTATGGCGGATGGCACTAGATGGAGGCTGGGAGGTGTATGGTGAAGTGTTGAGACAGCACGGGTGAAATATCTGCCTAGCCCATGGTAAATAAGGCAGTTAGAAAATCTAACAGGTGTCTGTGTTTTATGATTTGTGATAGTGGGTTGAATAATTCTGCTGCAATAATTATAGGGATAATAATAAATATTTAGCCCAACACACATCACCAACAACACACTTTGGAGAACATTTTGCATTTCTAATTCTTCCTCCAAGACAATCAGCAACACACATAACTGAAGCTGTATTTGTCTAAACACAGAGACGCTGAAGGGAGAATCAAATAGACAAAGCCACAATGAGAGAGAGATGCCCCTGCCTCTCCACACCACTGCACCTGATGGCATGGAATGTAAGACACTGAGGTACCATAACTAAAAGACTACCACCCCACAATGATAAGGATACTTAAGAGCTCTGATTAACTTTCATCAAATTTTAAGATATTTGGGTAATTCCTGGCATCTTCCAATACAAGCAAGATTCCTTGTCTACTGTCATGCAGAGTCTAGCAGCACAGGAAATAACTTAAACAACAAGTACTTAAAAGTACTCAAGGGGTTGACTCCACAAGGACAGAACTGATGATCCAAAAGCACTGTGTCAGTGTTCTTTTGTCTGTTTCCACTCTGGTTTCATTCAGCTCCCAGAGTTCTATACACCTTCCACACTCTAAGTGACCTCAGCAGACACAAGCACACTGGATGTGAGCAGATACACCCACACCCCATGTGACCTTGGCAGACACACCCACACCCCCATGAGTTCAGCAAACATGTCTCAATAGATAATGAGTGGGAGAGACAGCTCAGCAGAAATGCAGGACTGAAGATCTGTGGTTTCCAGACCTCTAATCTTACAATGAAGGAACTACATAGAACCTCCAGTCAGCCTTGGGATTAAATCATACTGCCCCTCATTCTGCTGGCAAAAACATAAATTGTCAAGGTAAGTAATTGAAGATATCCACCAGTCAAGACTCAGACAGCCACTGACCTACAACCTGGCCTCGCTTCCTCAGGGTTTCTTTAATTCAGTGAATTACTGTGTCCTTCCTCTTTTCCTTCAGGTAACTAGGACTCTGTTGCCTGCCAACAAAAAACTGAGAATCTAAAAAAACTAAATGTGATAGAGGCCCGTAGAAGCAACAGCACAGCAACAAGCACAGACCATGCCGAGAGCAGGATGGCCCACAGAGAGACAAAGAACTAAGCTGTAATGCCAAAATGGTAGGCTTGGAGACCTAACACTGCTGCTGCTGAGAACACAGAAAATTCAAGTCCCTGATAAGACTGTTCTAAACACGAGACAGCTAACCATGAAGCTACAAAGAGAATCCACGAGCTATGGCTGCACAGAGCTCCCAGCTGTGACAGCACTCCATAGCTATCCCATGGCCTTGTGAGCTGGGGTAACTGAAGAAATACTATACACCTCCAGTTACCAACCTGACTTCCTTATTATATTTCTAATACAAGAACATCCTTCTCATCCTGGACGATAGGTTTATCTGTATATTTCTGTAGGAAAAAAATGTATCACAAAAGAAAACACTCAAATTTAAATGTCAGTGTCTACTAGCTTACATATAACAAAACATACAATAACGGTCAGGTTCTAATTATTAAATATATCATTCCTAACATATCCCAGCACTTTCTATGTATTTCTGTATTCCTCGAAATTTAGCTGTGTGTGTGCGTGCACATGTGTGTGAGTGTGTGTGTACCCAAGTAAGACAAGACAAAAACCAGGACACTTCCTGGTAAGATGGCAGACGAAAAGATCCCTTTACATGACCCCAGGAAAGTCAGTAAGACAGAGAGAAAAATAGAGCATTAAAATTTCACCAGAACAGATGAAAGAGAATACTCCAGCCAAATACAGCTCCAACAAGGGCTCCTGGTACAGGAAGGGAAGAAGCCCCATTAAGAAAGGCTGATGCCTCAAGCATAGGCTGAGTGATAAGATCTCCAAATAAAACTGAAAATGACATATTGAAAATAGATACACAAACCTAAATGCAAAAACATGAAGAGCAAGGCAACCTGAATCCTCCACCTCACAACTCGACTCAGATATACAAACAGGAAAATTCATACCAAGCCTTCAAAAGCTTACTACTAAAAATGATAAGTTATCCTCAAGAGGATAAAAAAACATAAATTCACTCCATGACCTGGTAAGGACAGTCACACACAAACATGTAGAAGCAAGCAGAAGCAGAGAGAAAGGAAGTAATATAAATTAATAAGAATAGTCAAAAGCATGGAAAATTCTCCAAGAAAATTGAGATTTTGAGGGAAAAAATTAGAAACGGTAAAAATATTATTAACAGACTCACCAAGAGGAGTATCAAAGATAGAACACAAGAAGGAGAAAATAATATACCCAAAAGTGAAAAAGGAAACAAGTAAGTGAATGTGACAAGAAGGTCATGATATGATCAACAGACCAAACATACACAGTACAGGAGCTGAAATTCAAATTAAAGACATGAGAAACCTATTCAATGAAATTATACCAGAAATATTCTCAGACTTGGAGAAACAAAGGATAGGAGGCATTTAAACTACAAACAAGATCAGAAGACAACTTCTTTATAACACACCACAGTCAGAAACACAAAGAAAAAAATATTAAAAGTTGTAAGGGAAAAAGTACATTACCTACACATGGCAGCATATCAGAGTAACACCCAATTTTTAACCAACAATTCTAAAAGCCAACAAAACATGGAACAATATGTATTAAACGATGAGCAAATACAAAACAAAATTTTGCTATATCCAGCAAACCTACCCTTTTAAGGTTGACAGGGAAATAGGACCCTGGAGGGAAGCACAAGGAAGAGCACCAGCACTGTAGAAAATGCTATGCACAAAAATATGATGCATAGAGGAGGGAAGGGGAGACAACACCCCTCATAGGAATATCATGAGACAAACAAGGGAACCCATCAGCCCAACATGAAACTCAAATACCTTGGGGGAAGGGGATGTATCAGTACATATATAAGAGAAGGAAAGAAGCAAACAATAAAACACAACCAACTAGAAAAACAACCAATGAAATTACAGAAATTAGTAAATCCCTCTGAATGACAATCTTAAGTATAAATGGCCACAACTCACCAAAAGAGACACACAGACTATCTGAATGAGTTGAGAAAGAAAAAGAAAAACAGATCCAACTTTAAGATGTCTTGAAGAACACTTCTCCAGCAAAGCCACTCACAGACTAACAAGAGCTGGAAGTCAACATATTTAGAAAAAATAAAAGCCAAAGCCAAGTCATGTTCATATCTCATAGAGGAGACGTCAAAAGCCAAAATAAAAGAAACGAAAAGACCACTACACATAATTGAAGACAATTCATCAATAAGACACAACAATTTTAAATACATAGGCACAAAATTACATAACTCCTGATACTAAAACAGTAGATGACTTCAATAGTCACTTTCCTGTTTAGATAGATCATCTAAACTAAAAATACAAAAATTGCAGAGAGATGGCTCTGACCACTACACGTAGACCATGGTGCACAACACACACACATACACACAAATGTTTTTTTTTTAAACTGGAGAGATTAAAAATTAATAACTTAATGATTACTCCAGATTTCAGTACAGGAACAACACAGACTTAAACGTAGAAAGTGATAGAAAATTAAATAAAGATCAAGGTACAAATTTAAAGTATGAAGACCAAAATAACAAAACATAAATCATTCAATCAAAAAGTTGGTTCATTGAAAATACACAAGATTGAAAAAAAACTCTAGGCCAAACTACCAAAAGAGGGAGGAGAGGACACCAATTAACAAAAACAGAGGTGGGTCAGGAAGTGCTAGGGAAGCCTCAGTGAAATCCGGGAGCTTCAAGCTGCTTTAAAATCTTGTATTTAAAAATGTAGAAAATACATAAGAACTAGATAAAATGCTAGCCAATTATGAATTAAAATTAAATAAAGATATAAACGATTTAATCTGATCCATAACCAACAAAACTAAAGCAGCAAAAGTCTCTGTGATGGCTACTCTTAGCTGTCAACTTGCCTGCATCTGGAAGGAAAACCCCAAAATGGAGGCCTACGTGTGAGTGATATTTTTTTAAATTTGGCTTTATGTGAAGTGGGTGGATCCACTTCCAGTCTGAACCCTTGGGGTACGAAAGACACACCCAGCCTTTAATCCCTAGGGCACACCTTCTGCTGGAGGCCTATATAAGGGACACGGAAGAAGGAATCTTTTGCTCTTTGCCTGCTTCCTCTGGCCTTCCTAGCAACACCATTCCTTCTCTGGCATTAGAGTCTACTTCTTCAGGATTCCAGTATATAGTGAAGACAGCTAGATATCCAGCCTCATAGACTGAGCAACTACTGGATTCATGGACTTTGGGTACACAGCCAGCCACTGTTGGATTAGCTGGAACACAGCCTGTAAATCATTCTAATAATAATCCCCTTCCTATAAAAAGATTCATTTTATAAGTTCTTTTACTCTAGAGAACCCTCCTGACTAATACAGTCTCTCACAAGGAAAAGCCCAAGATCATGATTCACTGCCGAATTCTACCTAACCATGAAGTTTGAGATCAGTATTTCTCAAACTGTTCCACAAAGCAGAAGAAAATACATACTAGTGAATTCATTCTTAAAACAAAACAAACAAACAAACAAAAAGGGTGTTGCTCCTAGTATCAAAACCAGATGACACCATAAAGTATCGCTCTAGTGTCCTGATAAACACAGATGCAAAAACTTTCAATTATCTGCCTGGAAATCATATTTAAGAACACATTACAAAAACATACAGCACCGTTAATTAGGTTCCTACCATGGAGGTAAGGTTGGCTTAACATATATAAGTCAAAAGATGTACAACAATACAGAGTTAAGGACAAAAACCATATGCTCATCTCAATGCACAAACATCTATGACATAAATTCAACATCCCTTGCTGATAAAAGCCCTCAAAAACAAACAAGGAAAGAACAGCTCACAAACACATCCACGGCTACACATAACATATCAGCCAACACTAGACAGAAAAATGATTTTTTTTCTTCAAAATCTGCACCAGGACAAGGGTATTCACTTTTATTCAAAATAGTACTCTCTTACCTAGAACAGTAAGAGAAATATAAGAGATATAAAAAGAAAAATTACTGTATTTGCATACTAAACACATCTATACTTGAAAGACTCTAAAGGCTTGACCACAAACCTCTCAGGCGTGATACTTTCAGCAATACTGTGGGATACAAATATACATACATACATACATACATACATACATACATACATACATACATA
>NW_026596073.1:16505955-16817527 GCF_907164565.1 Psammomys obesus | reverse complement strand
ATACATACATACATACATACATACATACATACATACATACATACATACATACATGTGTATGAGTAGCTTTCCTATAAGTCAATTAACAAACTTTCTTTAAAAAAAAAAAAAAAGAAGAAATCAAGAAAAATATCCTATCTGTGATACTTTAAAAATAAATAAAACACCCAGGCATGAACCTAAGCAAAAACTGGAAGGTCTCTTCAATGAAAACTTTTAAGACCAGATGAAGGAAACTGAAGACTAAAGTACTGAAAGACCTTCTACACTCAAACTGTTGGAATTAATATTATAAAAAGATGCTACAAGAGATTTAATACCAACTGCCATCAAAATGTTAATGACATTTTTCACAGAACTACAGAAAAAATCATATGGAGACATAAAACACTCCAAAGAGCCAAAGCAACCTAAAACAAAGACCGCTGCTGGAAAGCCAGGAATGATGGTACATTTGTAATCACAACGCCTGAGATAGTAAATGAGGCAGGAGCATCACCATCAGTTTAAGACCAGCCAGAGCTACATGGTAAGCTCCAGACCGATCTGCTGTAGAGGAATGTTAATTCAGAACATGGCTGCTCTGGCAAGATGATCACATCTAAAGACGTTCTGGATCTGTGAGATCCAGCCAGAATACAGGCACACCTTTAAACCAGGAGACACAGGCAAGCAGATCTGAGTTCAAGGCCAGCCTGGTATTGAACAAGTTTCTGGTCAAGAAAAGCTTAGGTCCAGGTGTCAGTGTTACACGCCTTTAATCCCAAACAGTGAAGTTAAAGTTAGTTTGTAGAAGGAAGCACCCAAGTTTAAAAGTGATGTCTAATTGAGTGGCAGAAACAAGTGGCAGAAATCAGAGAAAGATCTGACAGAATAGTATATATCCAACTTAAGGGGCAATGAGGGAGAGAGGACGAAGTTTTTGCCGGGACTGGTTGCAAAGAGAGAACAAGCTAGACACAGGTAAAGGCCGAACGAACCAGAGAATGAGAAGAAGCCAGAAGAATAAAAAAAAGGCAATGCTAGAGTTAGTTCGAAGCCCAGCAGAGCAACCCAGGGGCCAAGAAAGCAGCCAGATTTGAAGCTGGGAGAGGGGTTAAGCCAGAACAGCTGAGTTGAACCAGCCAGCTATGAGCTCAGAAAGAACAAGAAAGGGTAAGCCTATTAAGCAGTAATTCTCAGAGGCTGAAAACAGTCTAGGGCTAGGCTAGCTTGCACAACAGCTCAAAGCTTCCAGAATTAGGCCTAGGCTAGCAAAAGGAGGCAGTAAGCCTCCAAGACAACAATTGAAACAGGTGAATAAAAAGTGGTGGTCCTTTTACTTTACAAATCTGGTTCAAAATAAGACCATCCCTGTCAAAACAATCAACCCAGGGCTAGAGAGGTGATTTCGCCAGTTAAGAGCACTGGATGCTCTTCCAGATAACTTGGGTTCATTTCCCAGCACCCACATGGCAGCTCACAACCATCTGTAATTCCGGTTCCAGTGTATCCAACACCCTCTTCTGGGCCTCATGGGCGCTGCATACACCTAGTCCACAGATATAAATGCAGACAAAACACCCATACACAATGAAATTTTAAAAAAGAAAGAAAAAGAAGAGAAGAGAAGAGAAGAGAAGAGAAGAGAAGAGAAGAGAAGAGAAGAGAAGAGAAGAGAAGAGAAGAGAAGAGAAGAGAAGAGAAGAGAACCCAACTGACCAACCAACTCTGGCCAAAGACAATGCTAGATATATTTTAATTCCTGACCTCAAATTATTCTATAGTGCCATAGACAACATGGTAGCAGGACAAAATTAGTTACCCACACACCTACCCACTACCAAATTTATGACAAAAGTGTAAAAAAACATACATGGAAAAAAGCCTCTCCAAATAATGGCGCAGGAAAACTGGATATTTACATGCAGAATAAAATTAGATTCCTATCTCTCACTTTACACAAGAATCAATTTATACTGGATCACAGTCCTTAATATAAAACCTGAAACACTGAAATGTTGAAACATAGAGAAAACACTTCAAAACACAGGAAATAACTTTCTGAAAAGGAGTCCAATAACACAAGAAATAACCTCAAAAACTGATGGGTGGAAAGAATGAAACTAAAGGGTTTTTGTTACAACAAAGGAAAAAAAATCATCAGTATTAAAAGACAGAAATAAGGGAATGGGGTGGAAAACCAGTACAACAACACATTAGACAGAGGGTAACGTCTAGAATATATAAACAAAACAAGATCTCCCAATTAATACTGAAGACATTCTCAAAACAGCAAGGCTGGAGTGATGGCTTAGCTGTTAAGAGCCCTGGCTGTTCTTTCTTAGGACTGCGGTTCTGTGCCCAGCAGCCACAAAGCAGCTCACAACTGTCTGTGACTACTCCCAGGGGCTCCTTCGTCCTCTTCTGGTCTCTATGGACACTGCATGCACAAAGTGTAGACATACATGCAGGCAAAACCCATACCCACAAAATTGCAATACTTATACAGACATACACACATTTTTTTTTTAAGTGACTAAATTTTTGGAAAAAAAAAATGTTCAACAACCTTAGTCTTTTGGGAAATAACACAATAGTGCTGAAAATGCACCACAGGCAGAATGGCTAACACTGAGAGAACAGTACAAAACACATGCTGACATGTGGAGGACAGTAAGCCCTCCAGTGCTGGCAGAACAGTCGGCAAGCAGAGCCACTGTGGAAATCAGTGTGCAGGCTTCTAAAAATTCTAAAACTAGAACTGTCTGTCACCTGACCCACAGCTAACCTTTCTGGACATTTAGGAGAAAAGTCTACATACCACAGAGCTGTCCCAAAGGACAGAACCAGCCTAGATGGTCTATAAAATGTGGTTCATGTACACAGTATAATTTTTTTCAGCCTTACAGAAAACTGAAATCATGACATTTACAGGAAAACAGATGGATTCTGCAATTGTGTTAAACAAGATAACTCAGACTCGGAAAAGTCAACTACCACATTTTCTCCCATATGCAAATCTTAGATTTTAGTCATTTTACAAGTATACTGGGGGTAGGGGGCCTAGAAAGGGGTCCATGAAAGGTAAGAAGAGCTAAAGTAAGGTTCAGGAATTCAAGTCACAAAAGCACAAAGGGGCCAACTAGAAGGGAGGGAAGAGACCAGGAAGAGGACAGAAAACAGAAACAACTGGAGGAACCCAGTAAGAACAAAGTCTGTATGAGAGCATCACAATGAAGCCTACTACTTTGTGTGCTAATTGTAAAACCCAAGTAAGAAGCCAGCAAGATGGCTCAGCAGGCAAAGGCGCTTGCTGCAAAGGCTGACAAGGCTGAATCCCTAAGAAGGAGAACCAACTCCACAAAGTTGTCACCTTATCTCTACCATGGGTCATGATACACAGAAAATTTTTAAAATAAGTGTAATAAACAATGTACTAAAAAACTTAATAAAAAATGAACACCATGACTAAAGCAACTTGGGTAGGAAAGAGATTATTTAGCTTACACTTCCATATCATTGTCCATCATTGAAGAAAGTCAGGTTAGGAACACAAACAGGGCACGAACCTGGAGACAGGAACTGATGCGGGGGTCATGGAGGTTTGCTCCTTAGAGCTTGTGCAGCCTGCTATTTTATAAAACCCAGGAACACCAGCCTAGGCGTGGCCCTACCCACTACGGACTAGGCCCTCCCCGATCAATCACTAATTTTAAAAATGCCATACAGGTCTCTCTGCAGCCTGATCTTAAGGAGACATTTTCTCAGTTGAGGTTCCTGCCTCTCTGCTGACCCTAGCTTGTATCAAGTTGGTATAAAACTAGCCAGCACTCACAGAGACTGAGGCAGGCAGATCTCTGTGAGTTCAAAGCCAGCCTGGTCTACAAAGTGAGTCCAGGACAGCCAAGGCTACAAAACTCTGTCTCAAAGGAAAAAACAAAACAAAACAAAACAAAAAAACTAGCCAGCAGCAAAGAAGGAGAAATGACTTTCTTTCAGATCTACAAAGATAAAATAATGAGTACGCCTGCAGTGTAAGAACTGTTCTATTAAGAGAGAAAAGGATACCAGATGAACCCATTCGCCATGCAGTGGAAAGAGCAGTGAAGAAAATGGTAGCTGTAAATAATAAATCTACTGTGGCTGGGTAACCTTTCTTACGTATCACTTTAAAGTGGGTGTTGCATTCAGGCCCGTACCATAGAGTCTGGCTTCATAATCCAAAGCACTAAGAAGGCAGAAGAAAATTTTTCTAGTAATCAAAGTAGAGGTTGAAACTAGCTGAACAAGCAAAACTACTCCACATCAAACATAAAACAAATCTCACATATAATCAGACTAAAACAAAATCAAGAGGAAATCTCACAGACCATGCCACCTCTACTCCAGAGAAAGATGAAATGACAACAAAAAAATATCAGATAGAGCAGATTTTAAAGTACGGACTATAAGCAAGGTAAAAATAATAAAGGTAACAATAATAAAGAGTCAATACAACACGGAGACAAAAAACACTAAGCATTCATAAACCTAGTCACTTTCTTCAAAATAAATGAAACAAAAACAAAGTTTCACAAAGAAATAGAACTTGTGTTCCCAATGGCTAAGCAACTTGAGTATCAGATTCTCAGAAACTGACTAAAGGGGAACAGAAAAATCAGGAAAGGCTAAATAAAAGATTTGAATATTATCAAACAATTTGGCCTGACAGATGTGGTGACAGTAAAATTAAATCAGCATGAGAGATCTCGGGAAACTAAAATAATCAGAAACTGAATAATGTGCTCTTAAATTCAATTATTCCAAAAAAATAAAGGGTTGGATTGCACAGGCTTAAAATCCCTGGGACACCAGGACAGACGTTAGTTCCAGGCCAAACTGGAGCATATGGTTTGGACCTTGTCTCAAGGGGGTGGGGGAGGGGGAAGAGGAATAGAGTACTTGCTTGGCACACAAAAAATCCTGAGCTCTAGCCCCAGCATTGCACAAACCAGGGCTGGTATATACCTGTAATCACAGCACTGGGGAAATAAAGGCAAAAGGTCAGAACTTCTGTTACACAGTAAGTTCAAGCTCAGCCTAGACTATACAAAGCCATGTCTCAAAAACAAAACAAGAAAAGAAAAGGTGATGCCATTAGTTAATGTATAGCAAGAAATACTCATTTTTAGTAAAGCCTCAAACAACAAACTCAAAAAACAAGTTAAATATGTTGCTAAACTTTAGAGTAAGGCAGCAGTGTTAGAAAAGTTGGGTTACTGAGGTATGTAAAAATCAAAGTTGGAACTCTCAAAGCCAAATATATCTTCCAAACTGATTCACATCTAGTTATGAAAGCTTTTTGTTTTGTTAGCTTTTAAGGAAAGGGTCTCAGTATCACAGGCTAGCCTCAAACTAGTGATGTAGCCAAGGCTGGCCTTGAACTTCTGATCTTCCTGCTTCCACCTCCAGGGTTGGAGATAAAAGGCATGCACCACAACTTGGAACTATGAGGTACTTTTCATAGCTTGGTTCACCAGCGTGCAGGAGCAGCAGCACTGGGGAGCAGTGGCACTTGTCCTGCCGCAACACAAAGAGACTTACTGAGGATCCTGCTGCACCCAAGGCCAGCTGTTCCTGCAGCTGCTGTGAACCTCAGAACAACTTTTCCCTGCTCAAAGAGAAGGAATTCCACTGTAGACTGCATTCATTTGACCTAAAATCCGTTACATACAACTAATTCCAAACCAGTTCAAACATATAACAATGTGCGGAAAATTTAGGAATAAATCCAATATAATTATAATGAATTAATATTTGTGTGGGCTGGCTGCCTGTGTTGAAAACCTCATACAGCTGCTGCCTACTGTCACTCTTCTGTCCTGGCATTCAGGACCCTCCTTTGAACGCTCCCTTCATCCTTGCAGTAGTGTACTCCGTCCGTCTCCTCCAGCCTGCACAATGTGAGCCATTCTGCCTTCTAGCTTTTACAAAGAGCTGCTATGCATGTAGGCATTTCCCTCACCCACTGAATTGTGTGTATACACACACACATACATATGTAAACTATGTTCTATTTCCTTTCTCAGTGATCCTGGGATTGAAGCCAGGGCATCACTACTACTAGGCAAACAAAGTCTTCAAGCTACACATCCAACTTCTTTATTTTCTAGGTAACGGCGGAGCAACAACAGATTCTGTGGGCATCATTCTCTTTTCCTCCCAAGTTTTATATCCCATTCACTGTCCTTTCATCTTGCCCTGAGGGAGTATTGTTCCTTCCCTCCCTTCTTTTCTCTCTCCCTTCTTTTCTCCTCACCTGCCCCCCCCCTCTGCTTTTTGTTTTCCATGCAGCTTTCGGAAGTGTCTGGAGCTCATGCTCACCTCTGCTCCATGCCTAAACAGGCTGCTCTGTAATGATGGCATTCACCAGAGCCACCGTTTACAACCTTGGAAACAGTGCACTGACCGGCCCTGGGTCTCTTGTGGTAAATGGCAAGACCAAGACTTAACAGCTCATGATGGTAATTCTTCACCAACAAAGAATTCCTCTAATCTAGAATTACATCAACTTTCTTTCAAAGTAGTTCAGAGAATCCTAAAATGAATAACAAAGCTAGTTAAAGCTAGTGTGCAAGGACTGGGGATGGAGCTCAGTGGGAAGACTGCTTCCTGGAATGCCCAAAGACCTGGGTCCATCCCCAGCGCCACAAGTATGAGGCAAGTATGATGGCGCACACCTGTAACCTCAGTGCTCAGAGGTGGAGACAGGAAGATCGGACTTTCAGGGTCACTTTGACTGTGTAGCAAGTTTAAGACAAGCTGGACTACTGATGCCCTGTCTCATCCACATGATGCAAACAGGAAGAGAGCAGCTCTTACGATGCACAGCACACACTAAAATGACAGTGGATGCCTAAGAGCTGAGGCTAGGACCCCACTCTGGCCTAGGAACTATCATCCTCATGGTACAATTCTAAATCCTCATTATGCCTTGTTTTGCAGGTGCTACCTGTGGGAGGCAGCTCAGAAGCAAGAGCAGTTAAGCTGATGACAGGCCTGAAGAAGGAAAACGTGATCAGAGAAAAGATACAGAGCTACAGAACACTGGACAGCCACTGACAATCCTGAAAACATACAAACCCAGGAACCAGCCTAAACCTACTCTAGTTTCTTGCTGTTATAAAAAAAAAAAAAAAAAAAAAAAAAAAAAAACAAGGAGAGGGTATGGTGGGACTACACTTGCAAGTCGCATTACATCAGCGAGGGAGGCAAAGGCAAAGGAATCAAAGTAGAAATCGTGAAAGAATGCTGCTCACTCACACACTCACACTTACACAGCTTTCTTACACAGCCCAAGATGACATGCCTAAGGCTAGGTCCTCCTCAGTCTACTACAGGCAAAAACTCCTCAGCGGGGCACTGCCACATACTTCTCTCATAAGCCCATGTCAAGGCCACTCTGTACCCTGGGAATAATGAGTTCCTGATCATCCTGAGCCACAGGATGAGGCAAACACCATCAAAGGAGAGATTCTGCTTTCAAATGAGAATCCAAATTTCATTCATTTTTGGTTTTACAGACAATTTTCTCATTTACAGGCCAGGCTAGCCTTGAAGCAATCTTCCTGTCTCAGCAAAGAAAGAGCTTACTTCACAACCTGAGTGAACAAGCAAGCTCCTTTAAATTACAAAAATGTTCTAATGCTAAAAAGACGGCAAATAAGGTAAATAAATACTCACTTTAGTGAAATTGCAGCCCTCAATTTAAAGTAAGAGCACATCCAATGGCATTACAATGGCTACATGATTTAAAAGGAAATGCTAAGAAAACATAACTAATATTAATTATTAAGATTTGATGCCAAGTCTGTTCACAGTAGCTACTTGATAACACCAGGACAAAATTGGCATCATATTTACAGCAGCACCATCTCCACTCTCTACTTTCTCATAAAGCATCCCTTGTCAACATTGGAGACACAAATCCTAAAAATCAAAATGACCCAACAAATACTTATGACCACTGCAAAATGAGAACCACCAGCTCAACAAAAGTCAAGCACATCCCTGCTCTACCAGCCCCATAAGTGCTGCCAACAGGCACATAAGCACAGCAAGGCAGTATCCACTTAGGTTTGGGAAACAAACTAGTTGGACCCCGTATTTCAAGAAATGAATCATGCATCTGCTGGCTCCAGGAAAGTCGGCATTTTACCTATCTAAAAGTTGTGACATTTTAACCCATAAATCAAGTTCATAAATATCATACATGGTAGTTTGAATAACAATAGTCCTCATAGGCACACAGAGAGTGGCACTATTAGGGGCGTGGCCTTGCCGAAGGGAGTGTGTTTCATTGTCTTCTTGCTGCCTGCCCAGCTCCTTCTCCAGGACCATGCCTGTCTGCAGACTGCTGTGCTTCCTGCCAAGATAATGGACTAAACCTTTGAAACTGTAAGCCAGGCCCAATTAAATGTCTTCCTTTATAAGAGTTGCCTTGGTCATGGTGTCTCTCCACAACAATAGAAACCCTAACTAAAACATCATGTTCATGTACTCAGCCTCACAGATTAAATGGCTTAAAGCATGGCTAAAGGGGCAGATACGCACATGACACTGTGTGCAATACTTAATCTAAGGAAAAAGAAAAAAAAGGGGAAGAGAATGGAAAGGAAAGTGCCTCTACACCAGAAAGCAAGTGGAAACTGGCTTCCAGGTAAGCATTCTGCCCAGGCTTCAGAAAGGACTCAAGTCCAGAAACCCCTCCACTGGGCCACCCTTCCTTCCCCTACTACTTCCAACTCCATGACATGTCCCAGCACTCAAGATTTCAGGAATGTATTCCCATAAATTCTTCTTTTTTCATCAAGCTCTCATAAAACATGTCTAAAAACCTAACACATTTTCTAGAATCCAAAAAAAAAAAAAAAAAATTGTGTATACTGAATATTAAACAAGCAAACACATGATTATGGATGCATAAACACCAGCCACACTGAGTCTGCTTTTTTGAATTCAGTAAATTCCTAACACCAAAATGTTCTGTTTCTACTTCTGTTAGATGTAGAAAGCCCCAGGGTGCTGCCTAGCTTCTGATTTACGTTGGTTAAGATGGTTCCTGCTCTCCTCACTTTTATGTGCTTGTTTTAGCTAGTCTGCCATCTCATATTCCTTCTAAGTATCTGAGTAAAGAAGGAGTAAGCACACAGATTGTTTTCCACAGCTTCCTCACATTTCTGTGTACACAATGGGTTAACTTAACTGTTTAAGCCAGGTGCAATGGCACACACCTATAATCTTGGCAGAGGCAGTCAGATTTCTGTAAATTAGAAGCCAGCCTCGTCTACCAAGTCCAGGACAGCAAAGTCTACACAAAGAAACCCTGTTTCAAACAAACAAACAAACAAACAAAAAGATGACTTCATTTTCCTTTTCTTTGTATTTCTGAAACAAGTCCTCCTATTTCAAGTGGCTGCCATCACTCTAGCTGAACTTGACTTTCTGCCTTCACCTACTGCATTATGGGATTACAGTCAATGCCACCATGCCAACTGGGTAGTTCTACTTCTCAACTAATAAAATACACAGAAAAGATTCTTAACTCAACAGTAGTCAAGCAAAAGCCTACAAAGGAAAATCTGGTAAGGGAATAAGGTCAAAAAGAACCCCTACCCCCACCCCAGTGCAGCACTGAGCAGGGCTGTGAACATTTAGAAGAAATTCAACAGTTTAGCTACATATATGAATGGAGTCTATTTGCATTTTTGCCTTCTCTAAATGTAATACACATGCAAAGTACAGTTATTGACAAGACATTCTGATTTCATTAAGCTTAAAACACTAAAACACTGTAAGGGAATCAATCTGGAGGAAAAGGTCTTATTTTTATTTTATAGCACATCCATTAACTGTAGAATACCTCCTGAAGATATTTATCTTAAAATTACTGTTCGGAGACCAACGTCTGCATGTTCAAAACACAGTCAGAACTTGACCTGTATCAGTAGAGGGCCTTTCAAAGTCACAGACACCCACCTGGAGATTTAAGGGAGGGACTCAGGGAACTACAGAATCAAAAACATTTGCCAAGATTCCTAAACCTAGACTTTCCAAAAAAAAAAAAAAAAAAAAAAGAGGCTCGTTCTTTAACTGTTAACTGAAAAGCCAGCTCAAGGACCTATCATCTGTGGGATTTACCTCTCCAGATTAGCCGCTCTACTGCACAAAGCAAAGCAGACAAACAAGCCAGTGGTTTGATGAATACTTTAATCATTCATATTTTCTTTCTTATATATGTACAAGAGCAACATGCAGTAGAAACTGCTAAATTGGGCCTGGCATGGTGGCACATACTTGTGACCCTCGTAGTTGGCAGCTGACACTAGTCTGTGCTACTTGGTGACACCTTGTCTTATAATCAGCAGAAAAGAAACCAAAGAAAATCAGAAAATGCTAAATTTAAAGTATAAAGACCCTAATGACATGACAGCAATGGTAGTCCATAAACAACTTTCTTATTGCTTTATGAAGTTCCATAAAATAACCAAATTATCTGGCGCGGCACTAGATTCACCATCATCCCAATCTACTAGGTTTTCAAATGGATGCTACACAACTCAGAAGCAAGACACAATCCTAACTGCAAAGTGTTTGTTTACAGCTGCTGTGATTATTTTAAAAACAGGTTTTTAAAAGACTATCTCGTATCACAATAATTTCTGTAATCCATTAAAAAAAAACCTGTGAATTGCTGCAAATCCCACCTCAATTAAGAATCCCACGCCATGGCCACCGAGACAGCCCAGCAGATAAGGGCAACTGCTGCCAAGCCTGAGGACCCAAGTTCAATCTATGATGAAAATAACTCAGACCTCAACAAATACAGCGGCATGCACATCCCTGAACAAGTGCATAGATAAACGCACTAAATATATAATCCCATTAAAGTATTTTAAGGAATCAAAATCCTTTAAAACACTTCAAGAATCACGTACCAACAATAAATAAGCAAAAAGCAACTCAAAGTCAATACATACTCACACATACATACACAGCTTACTATGCTAATTGTAACCAAAGCATGGAACAGCCACAGAGCACTAATACAGACTGCTGCTCTGCAAGCTGGTCCCCTTGAGGGGACCTTGGCAGCTCTCCACTGTAGTTTAACAGACTGTGTCTACATTCCATCAGCTCTATGTCTAATGTACTAAAGAGTATGAAGACTCTGTAACATCCTGTAGTTTCACTCAGAACAGCACAAAGCTGAAACCCAAAATATCATTTCTACCAAGGACAACACCAAAGAGAGGCAGGTATCAAGAGTACCAGGACAACCTTTGTAGTACTAGGGTCACAACAGTGCTGAGATCACCTAGCTCCTGAAGGCAATATGAAAGAAAAGGAGTGGTCCCTGCACCAAACCAGGTCATCTGGTCACACAAGGAATTCAAGTACCTGGAGCAGGGTTTTTCTCTCAACCCTATGAAGTCACATGACTAATGTTTTTTGGACCATCGTTAAGATGAGTCAGGTTGGCGGGGCTGTTGCCTTTAATCCCAGCACTCAGTAGGTAGAGGCAGGTAGATCTCTGAGCCCCCACTCCAGAAGCACTGGTTACCTCAGGTCCTGTGCCCAACAAGCTCCTGATGATGACCAGCACTGACAGATAACATAGCACCACAAGCTATACTATCAGTTGGACAATGTCATCAAGGCCAGTCTAATGCCATCACTAAGACCTACCTGGAAAAGAGATGGTGATGTTCACCAAGTCTCTCTCTGAAAAATCCACCAGTTGTCTTATGACGCCCACAGGAGCCAGACATAGAAGAGCATTCTTGAAATCCCAGCATGCAAGAGGTATAAACAGAACAACCCTAAGTTCAAGTCAGCCTGGGTAACATGAAATGCTGTCTTAAAAATAATAATAATAATAATAATAATAATAATAATAATAATGATGATGATGATGATGATGAGCCAGGTGCAGTGGTTCACATCTGTAATCCCAGCATTCAAGGAGGCAGAGGTAGGCGGATCTCTGTGAGTTTGAGGCCAGCCTGGTCTACAAAGCAAGTCCAGGAAGAGCCAAGGTTACACAGAGAAACCCTGTCTCAAAAAACCAAAATGATAATGTTAGTATTAACATTAATATTCAAGAGCAAACAGTCTCTGGGCAGAGGCCCCAAGCTCCCATTAGGGTTTTTATACAAGACAAAGCAAAACATAGCCTGAGCAGGATGACATTCCTTACACGAGCTAGCAGCTAGCATCTCCCTCCAGCTCTTAAGACCCAGACTAATTTGACTACTGTGGTCCACAGTGATGGAGTGAAAGCCTGTAGGAAGAAAAGGGGGAGGGGAATCAAGCTATCTGAAAAGAGAGAGGTGGAAAGAGGACACTGCTTGACACAGCATGGTGATACAGCTAAGCCCCTGCTATGTAGCAAACCAAAGTAAGAAGGCTGCTTTTGAGCTTGGAGTTGTAGCACATCCAACTCGTAAGGGACACATGGTCAGTGTGGTGGGAAGAGCGAGCCCAGCTGGAGTAGCAATGCAGTCTTCACCTATCATCACATAGTCATCACAATACAGGTTAAAAATACACTTTAAAAAGCCATGGACATGAATTTTTAGGGGGGCGCGCGCGCGCATGTGTGTGTGTGCGTGTGCGTGTGTGTGTGTCTGGCTTGTTGCTTGATTTTGAGATGAGACTCACTATACAGTACATGGTACTCTAGAGCTATATGTGATCTACAGAGACATACTGACACACCTGACATGATCTGATAAAAGACTGTTAACCAACTATACAAGGAGCACACTTTTCCCAGTAGCTGTGGCTCAAATATAGGGCCTGGCACATAGCAAGAACTACTCAACAGTAAGAGAACAACTGGGGCTGGGAAGATGGCTCAAGCATAAGCCATATAAGCATAAGGATTTATTTTCAGATTCCCAGTACTCACGTATGTACAACCCCAGTGGCTGTAAGAGCTGGCCATTCAGGTTCCTCAACCAGTGATCTCCAGGCTCAGGGAGGCAGACACCCAGCCCCAAAAAGTAAGCAATGCACTTATTTAAATTCTGGCCACTACATTAGCACACACGCACATGTGCACACATAAAATAAGAGTTTAAAAAGGAAAATGATACATAAAAGGGGATTAAGCAAAAAAAAAAAAAAAAATACTCCTTATCATACACTGACCAGGAAAATTAAAAACTACAATGTGACACTACCACATACCTACTGGAACAATCAAAATCAAGATACAGATACCACCAACCACTGGGGAATTCTCTGGGACAGGATGTTCTTGTTGCTGCTAGAAATATAACAAAAAGAAACACTTACTGGTTGTTGCTTATAAAACGATACAGCCTCAACAAATATTCCAACAATTGTGCTACTTGAATACATAAGCGCTCTCTCTCTCTCTCATACACACACACACTCACACACACACACAATTTATATCTACCCAAAGACCTACACGTGGATATTTCTAGCAGCTTTGTTCATAACTACCCAAACTTACAGCTACCAAGATATCCAGCGGGCAACAGATGCAGACAGGTTCAGACAGACAGTAGTGTGTTCTGCACTAAAATAAGAGCTATAAAGGGATGAGAGAAAACATAAAGGACATCTGATTGCATATTATCCTAAAAAAATGATTTTAAAAAGGTCACATATTGTATGACTCATAGTTATACACATAGCCTAAGAGCCAAACAATGGAGACTGAACAAAGATCACAAATGGCCAGGGTCTAAGAGATGGGGACTCCATATAAGACCATATGGCAGATACACATCATGACGTATTTGTCAAAATGTAGAATGAGCAGCAGCTTGACGTAGAAGTGCGGGTAATACTGGTCTGGCGAAAGTACAAAGACCAGCCTCTGTTAAAGAAGTCCAACACTGGGAATGAAGCCCAGACAGGACCACCTCTGCTCCTTTCTTTCAATCTCATTGTGAACCAAAACAGACTTAAAACAAACCAATTAGAAAAAATAAAAAAGTGTTACAAAGCAAAACCTCATACCATTACTCTTGAGTTTCATGAAGTAAGAAATTAACAGCTTCCAGTGCTTTCTCAATATGAGATAAAATAAAAATATATAAATATGATGACAGCCAGGCATGTTATATCATTGAAACCATGTGTCTCTCATAGGTAAATGAGTCAACAGTAACTTACCAGTCTGTCTGCTAGTCTTTGTCTATTTTCAGGTCTCACACATAAGGGGCAGTTGTTCTGCCCTGAACTATGGCATTCCCTCCCCACCCATCAATTTTTTTTTTAATTAGATACATTCAAAATATCAACCAAACAGCTGCACCATTCTCTGTTCTGTTTCTGCAGTTGGAGTGGTGTTCAGTTAATAGAGCAGTTCTTCCACAGCAGGTGCAGCAGAGACAACTAGACCTAAAACCTTCCCCATATGTAACTAGTTTGCTCTACAGACCAACAAAAAATAGCTCTAATTTCCATGACAATCAGCCCAATTCTGTGTCATGCCAGGTTAGCAGTTATGGAAAATTCTGCCAGGACAAGGTTATCTAATGACACATTTAGTAGTACGTTAACTATACATACACACACGCACAGCACTACCACCATCAAAAGCAAATATTACTACCTTACATTTCAATTGTTATCTTTTAAAGATGTGAGTTTTAAATATTCCATAGCCAAGAAAAAAAATTGTGCTGGAACCTATTTCATCTTCATCTTCCTCCTCTTCCCTATGCTTTCTAGCCATGAGGTTCCTTAGTTCTGCAGAGCATTCTCCTCTAGCTCAGTTGCCTTTTGAACAAGACTCAAAAAATAACTAGGAAACATCTGGGCCCTGGGTCCCTCTCCCATTTTTCCTCTTGAAGGAGCATGATGGAGACTTTCGGCTCTCTTTCCTAACAAGCTTTGTCCACCTGTGCCACAGCTTCCAATTTTCCTCTGAGGCAGGTGCGGCCCTCCACCCCTCTGGCCTCCTCTCAGAAGCTGCTGGGACATCACGTGGTACCCAGTGCTGCCACTTGAGCTCTGTGGATTTGCACAAAGGACACAAATGGTGGTGGAAGGAGTAGAATGGAGAAGAGAGAAGAATAATGTAATTATATTTAAATTAAATTAAAAAGAACACATAGGATACTCTTTTTTTCTTTTGATGAGGATCTCATTTGTTTTTCTTCAATGAGACACAGAACCCATGAATCCTTTTCTATAAAATTGTATTTAACTGTCCACAAGGCTGGACAAAATTTTTAAAAATACACTTCAAATTAAAATGAAAGAAATTGAGAAATAATAATTTTCTAAATGTTCCAGAATATAGCTCACTGAACTGAACGATTGGCCTGCCTGCCTCCTGGTAGCCCTGCACACAGGTGTCGTGTCCAGCAGGCCCTTCTGTCTACAAAACTGTGCATATTTAACACAGTTTCAACACACTTTTCAAAATGACCTAAATGTATAAAATAAAATTTCAACTACTTCTGAATTTACCGATTAAATCTAAAACTCCTATTATTTTATTTAGAGCTATTTTAGGTACTCGTGAATAATAATCTTTATCTGCTGTGGTATCTCTAGTAGGCAAAGAAAGGTGAGCACAATCCAGCAATGAGGTATTCCAGCAATGTAGCATGGCTTGGCCACACCAACCAACCATCTTCCCAGCCACCCACAACCATCAATAAACTTTCCTACTCCCTTTCCAATGTACAGAACTTACCGTTTCTTAGTATTTGAGGATGTCTGAATTCCTAAAATTTGACTATACATTTATATACACAGTGTATATATCCCATCAAAATGAAAACTCCATTCCAGCTGGTTAGCCATTTTATTTTGTTAGTTTCTTGGATAAGACTGCTTATTAACACGAAATAGAGATTTTACCACTTCACATGCTCATGTCAGTGGAGACCAAGCCTGTGAAGACTAACCTCTTTAACGACTTTTAAATCTAAATCTAAAATTATAATGACTGTGTATCCACAAAAATTCAAATATTTTACAATTACTTGTGCTTTTAAAAAATACGACTTCATTACGTTCATAATCAGAATGAGAAACAACCAAATCATGTTTCAGTTAGATATTGCAAAGAAAATATTAAGAATATTAAGGAATAAAACTAAAGCCTAGAAAGACAGCACAGACGGTAAAGCGACACATAAATGAGGAAGGGAGTGCAGACCCCTAGAACGCACATGAAAAGCCAGTGTTCAGGAAGCAGTGAGAGAGAAGCCCCAATATCGACCTCGGACCAAACACACACAAACACACACATGTAAATATATATGCACCACACATACAAATATATATATATATATATACATATATATATATATACACACACACACACATACACACACAAGATTAAAAATTAAAAATTCTTTAAAAAAAGTTAAAGCCAACAAAAATACAACAATGAGTTTTGCAAGCTGTCAGTATTAGCTTAATATGATTCTGTATTAGCTTCGTTTAATTTTGCTTCCTGGGACAGAATAAATGTCTTATAATTCAAATAAAAGGGACTCGGGAAATTTGGGAGAAAGAGCTGAAATGGTGGGTGTGGAACAGGAAACACAAGGTGAGCCTGGGATATACTGTATCTCAAAGTGCTAAAAGGAAACCACAGGTAATGTGTTCTTAAACACAAAGAAGGCTAAGTGGCAGTGTGGTGGTGGCACACCCCTTTAATCCCAGCACTGATGGAGAGGGAAGAGGATCTCTGTGAGTTGAAGGCCAACCTGACTCGTCAATGCAATACATTCTAGGACAGCCAGGGCTGCACAGTGAGAACTTGTCTCAAAAAACAAAACAAAAACAAAAGCAGGAACCATGAGAAATGAACAGGTTTCTCTGCTGGATGTGGTGGTGCACACCACCTGAGTCGATTAAAGTCCCAGCACTCAAGGAAGCAGAAGCAAGTGGATCAGATCATGGTGAGTTCGAGGCCAGCTTGGTCTGCAAAGCAAATCCAGGACACCCAAGACTACAAAGAGAAACTGTCTTGAAAAAACAAAACTAAAAAAATAAAAATAATTTTAAAAGAACAGGCCTCTAGAAAAAGTATTAAATTATAACCCAAAGGACAAAAGAAATCTACACAGGACCACACAGGCATGAGCGAGTGGGTGACATAATAAAACCTACATAAACAAGTATAAACAATCTCTTATAATGGGGGGAACACAACTATTGTGTGAAGGAGTGGGGCCAAACCACAGCCACTGCCCAGAAAAAACCTCTTGTGGATGCTGAAGCTACTAAGAAAAATGTTACAGAAAGAAAAGGTCATCTGTATCTCTGCCCACAGTTATATTCTCTCTTTGAGCTGGAAGCTGACTGGAGGGCTTTACACAAACTGAACGCTGGATCTTGCATGAGCTGAGCTCCCACAGTGAACACAGAGAACAATCACTTCCCAGTGACAACACCTGGACATAGGACCAGAATCAAACAATCAACTTTAGCACCATCTTAAGACACCCAGATGGTCTCATTTGAGACGGCCCCAAATACATACAGCCTCAGTACAATCAAAGACAATCATACAGACAAATGTTTTTCAGAACTGTCAAGATAGTGAAAACAAAGAATGAAAGCTACCAAGACATGAGGAGTCTAAGGAGACTGAAAACACAGTGTGATATCCTGGAACACCAGACAGATACCAATGGGCAAAACGGGAAATGCAAGTAACAGCTGGGAAAGGGGGATTAAAGGTACAAAGAAAAGTTACCCTACTTCTACAACTGTTCTTACTCCAGATCTAAAACTGTCACAAAATAAAATAAACTCACAAGAGTAAACTTAGAGAACAAGCGTGTATAATTACAATCAAGAATAGAAGTCAGGGGGAAAAATTAAAATCTTTAGCAAAGGGCTACAGGTATTGCTCTGAGAAAGGGCACTGGCCTCAAGGATAAGAACCCTGTGTTCATACCCAGCACTCCAAAAGAAAAAACAAACAAAAACAGACTTTTAAAGTACTGGTATGATAGCAAGCCTGTTATCCCAGCACTTGGGAGATGAAGGCAGGAAGTTCCTCAACTACACACCAAATAAATTCAAGGCCATTCTGAGCTACTTGAAACCCCATCTCAAAAAAGGGAGGAAGGGAGGAAAGAAAAAAGTTTCTGAAGTGACTACGCTATAAGTCAATAACACTTACATCCATTAGAATCAGTTCCTAGCTCAGTCTAGCTCTTGGAGGCTGACCTCAAATGAGTGAGGCATTGAATCAAGGCATCCTCACTGTCCTACACTCTCTTCCACTTGGGCTCTGTCCATAAGTCAATGAGTCTTTCTTTCCCTGCTCTTTAGAAACCAAGGTGAAGTGTAAGCCAGGGAGCACAGCCAGCAATGAGCTTTCTCTACCATTTCCTGCATTCCCCACTGCTTGTATTTGTTTATAATTTCATACCTGTATATAATGAATTGACCACTCTAACTCCATCCCCTCTTGACTCCCACCTGTCAAGTCCCCACCTACACCAGCTCTTCCCTATACGAGCCTTTCCCACATTCCTCTTTTTTGTTTTATTTTGCGATCCACTGAGGTTAATGAGGGGCATGGTGGGTCAGGAAATATCCAACGAATGCTGGTAGGATCCCAATGCTTTCTGCAGACTTCCGAACACAGGTAACAATACAGCCAGAATCTGTGCCCTTGCACATCCAACCACACAGTGGACTTCCTTACTCTGTACAGAATTAAGTGTCTTTTCCCTACCTCACTCTAGGTAGGGCTGAATCCTTGCTGTTCCACTTCACACACACACACACACACACACACACACAATGCCCTCTGGCAGAGTAGAATCTCCCCTGCCTCCAGCCTCCTGCTCCTTCCTGTCACCTTACACCTTGTGCTAGACAGAAACTAAACCACTTGCCAAAAAAGATCAAGCTGGTACATTCAGGCCAACACCTACTTTTCCTCCCCCTTTAGCACTCACACATCACTCAATCTGTCTACTACAAAACACTTTTTACATGTGCAGACTATCAGGTAGTTAGAGGGGCTATCTCCTGAAACTCAAAGGGATTTTGCTTTAAAAATTACAAATTCAAAGAGAATTTTCTCAAATTATCTACTTAATACAATGTTTCTAAAATGTGTACACAGAACAAGGTGAAACCTTAATGCTTAAACACTGCTTTGATTTTCAAAACCATCCTGCCAAGCATGCATGAGAGGAAAAAAAATCATCCTTAATCCTGAGTTAGTTTGGTTGGTATTTCTTTAGTAGTCTCTACAATCTAAGAGGATATGAGTCATGTTTCTACACTCCTCATGAAATAAACTAATACCAGATTCTCTTCAGCTAGTTATGAGTTTTCCTTTAAAGTCAATTTTAACTGAGGTATCTGAGAAATTATCAGTACTGTTCATCTTCCTTGTAATCTGATCAACATGTTTAAGTCATATATATAATTAAAGGGCTGAGAGTAATGAGATGGTAAGAACAATCCACAGAATCCGGGATGGTAAGAATGAAGCAAATAAAATTCAAGAGGCAGCCAGGTGTGATGACTCACCTTGCAAATCTCCAGCAGTAAGGTGAAGGTGGCAAGATGGTCACCCCAAGTTTGAGGTTAATCTGGCGTAAAGAGGGAGTAGGCCACCATGGGGTACAGAGTAAAACCGCTAACTTAAAGAAAAAAAAACTGAATAGCTGGGCAGTGCAGGCAAAGCAGAAGCAGGTGGATCTCTGTGAGTTCAAGGCCAGCCTGGTCTACAGAGTTTCAGTACAACACAGAGAAACTCTGTCTCAAAAAAAAAGGAGGAAGGAAGAAGGAGGATAAAGAGGGGGGAAAAATGGAGGAGGAAGAGGAGAAAAAGAAAGAAAGAAAAAAGGAAGGAAAGGAAATTAAGTAACTTAGGTCAGAGCAGGTACACAAGTTACTCATTTTACTCTGGTGAGGGGAGTGTTTTCTTATAATTTTGTGATACACTGAGATGACTTAAATATAGAATAAAGAGCATGTAATGTTTATATAGAAAACCCAAGGCTGCTTCCCAAAACCCATGTCAGGCAGCTTAACTTGTGCTCCAGAAGAGGCTCTGAAGCCTCTGGCCTCCATGAGTATCTGCACTCTCATGAGCAAAGCCCCACACAGAAATACATACACATACATATGAAATAAATAGAATACATCTTAGATGTTCTTCCTTAGAAATTACAATGTCAGATATTTGCATAAAGAACTGATGCCCTCCCTCAGTACCTTCAGTGCCATCACATCCTACTGAGGTGGAGCTCATTCTGAGGGCAGTCCCCATCAGTACCCCACTGCCTACAGACTGAAAAGAACCCTCGGTTTTCATTTTTAAAACAGGTTATTGAAACAGCTGGGTGGCAGGTGTAATGAGACACATGTCACTTCTGAGTAAACACCAATCTTAAGTGACATACAGAGTAAACTAAAGGGCTGGCCTTCACCTATATAAATGACTACCTACGCCAATCCCCAAGCTCATCTTCCAGCACTTGGAAGCTATAAATTCTAATACAATTATGGTGCCCCTTCCCAAGCTACACTGATTAGAGTCCTCCAGGGAACTCCTAGTAAAAGTAAAGAAGTCACCAAATTCAGAAACTGTCATTCTACTTCCAAGTAGGTAAAGGACTATTATGAGGGAGTGAAAACAGCTAGGCTGTTGTAGTCATGACATTCCTCATACTCAGATCTGGTTCTGGCTGTACAGATGGCCCAGCTGGCCTGGTGCTCTTCCCAAAGGGGGGTAATTCAGTAAGAGTGATGTATACGTATGCCAATGAGGGCCTTTTTTAAAATCACGTTTTAAAAGCTTGCTTTGGCCCTCTATAGCACAGCTCACCTGAGTTCTGCCTCACTGCCAGCTTTAAGAAGTAGATCTGCGTTAGACACCTCCACATAACAGGTAAATGTAGCTGAAAGTAAACTGCAAAGTTTCCTCAACTCCACTGTAACTATGATATTTAGCCCATTCCTATTACGGGATGATGAAATATACAGACTGAAAGAAATGAAATGTAACTTGTTAAAAACTATTATCTTAGCACAAATATGTTAGTATCAGTACATTCAACTATCCCTTTACCTATTCTTTCCCAGAATGATTCAACTACTAAGAACTAGCTACAAACATTATGAAAATATCAATTTAATCTAACCTTCCTCTAGCCCACCATAAATGGCTTCTTAAAGAGTTGTTACAGTATCCTATGGTAAGAGTAAACTCCATTTTAGGCTATCAGCTGGTCAAGAAAAAAAAAATTACAGGCATCAAAATACTAACTAAACACCTCTAGGTCCTGTTCTAGGTACTGGGGAAAATGACGAGGAAAACAAAACCCATTCTTGCTCCCATAACGTTGAACTATGCAGAGGGGCCAGGTGTCAATGGAGGAAGATTTTTTTTTCGTGGTAAAATGATAACAGTAATGAAGGACCTATATAGACAGTCACATAGGATGGGCATTACTTTACATACCAATTCCAGGGCAGAGCCTGAGACAAAGAACAAAGTAGCTGAGGCAGAAGCAAGCACATCCCTGGGTCTGAAGCTGCCAGGGCTGGACAAGCAGTGCCAGAGGGGAAGTCACTGTGAAATAAGAGATGTGCAGTCAGCGGAAGGCAGTACTCAAAAACTAAAAAATAACTGCCCTGCTTTCGGTTTTAGTAATTAAGGCTGCTTTTTCGATGTTGTGTTGTGTTGTTTTGTTTGGTGGGTCCCAGTTTCATGTGGCCCAGACTAACTTGAACTTGTTCTGTAACCAAGGCCAGCCTTGAATTCCTGACCCTCCTGCTTCCACCTCCAGGTATTAGGATTACAAATGTAATCTACTCAGCCTTTTTGGTTTTTGGTTGACATTTTTGGGGACCAAATCTCACCATAGCCCTGGCTATCCAGGACTCAGTACGCAAGCTAGCTACTAGTTGCAATCCTCCTTACCCTGCCTTGCTGAGATTATAGACTGTGTGGCCCTTTTGAGGAAACAGAAAGGGAAGGTGACTGACATCAATGAACAGCTCCACAGTGAGCGATAACAGACGTAAAGGTGTTTTCTGCTACATATTCTAAAAACAACAGATTGGTGGAAAACTTCAATGTACGTGAAGTCAAATGCTGAAGACAACAGGAATTTAAAACAGAAATACAGACATTCAAAAACCCATAAAACTTTATAACAAAACATTATAAAAATTAACAATCCAAATAAAAATGCTAATAAAAATTTTAGTGGCTAACTTCTCATGAGAAAAATATTCAATTTCAAGTAGAAAAACAAAACCTCAAAGAATCAAAAAATATGTGAGGCTGCTGAACAAGACCTGAGCCCGGAGCCCTCTGGGTAATTCCAGCACTATGGAGCCAGAGTCCATGGCAGGCATAACTACAAGTATGAGGCCAGGGTGGTCTACATATCAAATTCGGGGCCAGCAGGATACAGAGTGGGGCTTTCTCCAAAAAAAAAAAAAAAAGAAAAAACAAAAACAAAAAATAACTGAAGATGGACAGCCAACCCCCTCCCCCAAAACAAAGAACTCAGCAACCTCCTGAGCAGCTAAGCTCTTGAGCTCTCCTGTTTACAAGCAGTCAGGGGAGGGGAGAGTGCAGGAGCCAGAGCAACTCTTGATAAAGCTGCAGAACTTCCCGGTTTCCACACCTTGGACTGTTCTTTCGAGCTTGTCCTCAATTTTCCACTCTATTTAAACCCGTAAGATATATGTGGCACTTTGCAAATAATGGAAAGGAAGTTGGTAAATGAAATGTTTCCAAACTTTTCTTTATTCCTGAACTCACTCAGCAGCCTTCTTCCCACTATGCACACTGACAGCTAAACCCTGAGCCAGCTTCACACCATAGCCATTAAGTTATACCATATACCCGTGTGTAATGTCATATATGCACGTAGGCCCAGGAGAGCCACAGGGCACATGTGCAGGTCAAAGGACAACTTCGAGGTGTCGTCTCTCTCCTTCCAGCACATGAGTCCTACTGACCTCAGGCTGAGTCTCAGTGGTGAGCGCCCTCAGGCACTCAGCCACCTCACTGGCCAATATTATGTTTTTCAAAGATAATAAACTATTGTCTCAGAATGGGGGGGGGGGCAGCCCCTTTCAACTTGTAGACATTATTTCTATGCCACTTTGTCAGAGCAAAGGGAACAGCCTACCAGTGTTTCTACAAGACTACTGGAGTCATCTGACAGAAAGACAAAGAAGGCATATCAGGGCAGCCAGTCCTGCACAGGAGCGACCCAAAAAGGAGAGAAATGTAGACAGAATATCTTGTGTGTTGTATAGATGCAACATTTTCAATTAAAAAAAAAAAATGTATGGCCTATAAGAAAGAATAGAAGGTGGGTCACCCAGCAGGCAAAGGGAATTCTGGGAAAAAGTCAGGCGCTGGAGATTCACCAGGGAAGATGTGAGGACAGACGCATGGTACCTGAGGAGAGGAAACCAGCCTTGTGGCAGAATGTAGACTCGAGTAAGTGTGTTATTTTAAGTTATGAGCTAGTCAGAGAAGAGCTTAGCTATATGGCCTACGCATTTGTAAATATATTTTGAGTCTCAAGAGTCATTATCCCAGAAGTTTGGGGTAGGGAGGAAAGTTACCCACCTAAAGGAACAGGAAATTACAAAAAGAAGGGCCTGCATGGCTTGGTACAACAGTCAAAATGGGATTTGTTCCGTCCGGTCCATTCTAAATACTGGTTCTAAACTCATAAATGTAAAAATTTGTATTTCTATATTTAAATTCATAGTTCCCAAGTTCAATGAATACTAAAATAATTATTATTAAGTACTATAATAAATGTATAGCTTTAAAAAGAATGGTCACATGAAGGGAGATCTGAAGCTGGTGTGACTGGGAAGCTTTTCCCTGCTTGCTCACTTTCGTAGTATAAGTTACTTCATAGGCTGCTGAAGAAGAGAAGTCAGCAAGTCTCACCCATTTGTGAACCCCACGAGCTATAATAACAACACTGGCACTTCATGTTACAGGGGTAGCCAATGGCTTCTCTTTTCTTTTGTTTCAAGGCCAGTTCCACAGGAAGAAACTTCTGTGTGGCACTGTAAGTTTGGCCAAGAACCCATGGCTTCAGAGTTCTAAGGCCCAGGAGTGATATTCTTACTATCATATTGCTAAATGGACTATATACATATTGGTGCAACACAGCTTTCAGTCTCACGGGGTAAGCTTCTTTGTGCAGTGGATGATAGCTACTGCACAACTAGTCAAAATACAAAGATCTGTGGAGTACTCAGTCCTACGTGTGTTCTCAAGGTTCAGGGAACATGGAGGAAGAGTGGGTAAGAAAACATTTTAAGAACCAGAGGCTCAGGAGAACTAAACTGTGTCTTCTACATGACAGGACCAGTGTGCTAGTAAGTTCTCAACAGCTGTGCTTACTTGTGTAAGACCTGCACAATTATCAAGACCAGTCAACAATCCCATACAGAAAGAGAGGGGCTCATTAACCCTGGCCCCTAGCTAAGCTGACAATGACAGCTGATAGCTTCTGGGAGAAGGAGTCAGTTTAACTTAAGAGTCAAAAATGCTCCAATGGATGACACCACATCAATGTGCACATCGCAGCAAAAATTGGACTGGGGGGGGGAGTAAATTAAGAGAAAGGGAGAATGTGAGGTTGGAGGTAGGGTAAGAGTTAGATCCCGAATGTGTTAGGTAGAGAAATGGAGTGGGGGGGAATACAATCAAAATACAATATAAAAATACTATGATGTAATAAAGTAAACTTCAAAAGGGTTTTTTAAAACTGTTTTTCCAGGCATTCAAGGTCAAGCTGCACTACATGGAATTTACACGACAATCTGGGCTACATGGGAACCTGCCTCAAAATTAAAAACCAAAAATCAAAATAAATAAATCAACCCAAAAAACAAAAAACTTACACACTTCAAACATAGCAAAACTCTACACTGCCCAACCTCCTCAGCTACACATCTGTAGCTTCTGCTACTTCCCAAAGGCCAGCAGGCTAGAGAGGTTTCACTGATCAGTTTGACGCTCAGCACCCGTATCAGGTGGCTCACTACCACCAGTAACTACAGCTCCAAGGTACCAGACACCCTTCCCTGGCCTCAGAGGACACTGGACTCACATGCACAAACCTATCCTTAGTATACACATAATGTTCTTTAATTATTAAAGGACACTAGGAAGCAGCTAGCATTACCTGAGGAACTCCTTTTGCCAGGCACCATACTAACTACATGCATTCTCATTTCAGTGAACAAAGAACTATGCTTTCTTTCCACTTCCAGGTGTGGAAACCAACTGTAATAGCCACATGATCTCACAAAAGTATCCACAGGTAAATAGGAGTGAAAGGAATCAAACCAGCACCACCTGGAGCCAGCTCTTCCGCACAGTAGCATGCAGAGTCGGAGTCTGCTGCCAGACCCTATGCAGCCCCCAGTTACTACAGAGAGGGCACTGCCTTGGGAAGGCTGACCCCTCATTAGTGCAGCAGACCTTAGCATGAACAGAGTGTTCCACCTGCTTCAGCTGAAGCCGAATATGAGGTACACAAATTACTGAAGGCAAGACAAGGTCTAAACTGCCAATGGATAAGTACAAGTGACACAATTGTAAGTGACAGCAATCACAGCCAAAAGCAGAGTCAATACAATTGCCATGTCATATTAAGAGCTGTGCAGAATCCACACAGTGACACAAATCCTTCCAAACCAAAGATTACCACAACACTAAAGTCAAGGAGCAGCCTAAGAGAACAGGCTTTCACCTGACTCCCAAAACCTCTGACAAAGCACTGCTTTTGAAATAAGATTACTTAGGTCTTGCTGGACAACCACAACTGTATTTTTATTTACCAACTTTAAACAACACCAGCTACAATAAATACCAACATGTGGAGTGGTGGCCCAGGCCTTGAATCCCAGCATCCAGGAGGCAGACCCAGGCAGATTTCTGTGAGTTCAAGGCCAGTCTGGTTGACAAAACAAATTCCAAGCTGGTCAGAGCTGTATATAGTAAAACCCTGACTCAATAAACAACAAAACCCAACAACAAAAACATTCTAACAATCCTCATCATGTAACAGCTCTAATTCTGTCAGTGAATCAGAGTAATAAATATGAAATGTTACCAGAAAAAAATGTATTTAGCTCTTTTAGAAACTGGGTGGAAAGGTGGGAGAAATAACAGCTCTGTCTCCCTAACTGATGGCCACAGCCCAGGACAGGCAACCTGAACTGGCAACCTCCCTCTCAGCATCCTGACCTCAGGCATTATAGGCCATGACCACCTTACCTGGCTCGCTTTCTTCCCTCTTCAATTATCCAAATTAAAAGACTAAAACTTCTTTTTTCCTTTTCAGTTTTACTTTTCTGAAATAAGTCTCACTGGATTTATACCAGGTTGGCATTGAACTTCCCTGGAATTAATAGGTCACCACAACCAACTTAAAAGATTTTTTTAAAATGCTTAACTGAGGTCTGGCAGGATGGCTCAGCAGGAACACTACCAAACCTGAAGATCTGAATTCCATCCCCAGGACCCACGTGGAATCACGTGGAAGGAGAACTGACGGCCCCACATTCTCTCCCAACCCCCACACAGTGTGCACCACCGCAGGTGCCCCACCCCAATAACTAAAATAAATACATATTTGGGCAGCACATAATTGTACAAAAGTCTGAACTGAGCTGGGCATGTGATACATGCCTACAATCCCAGCATTTGGGATGCAGCAGAATCCATCAGTTCAAGACAATCCTGAGCTCTAACAAGACCAACTGGGCTAACATGAGACTTTGTCTCTAAAACAAACAAACATAAAACAACAACAGAATTGGAACTGGCAAAAAGTCTCAGTCTGATCCTTAGAACCCACATGATGGAAGGACAAAACTCTGCTGCAATTTGTCCTCTAACCCCCACACATAGTACAATATACACATATACTCACACACAAAATAAATGTAATAAATGTTTAATATTTTAATTGACAGGCTTCACATTTCAACAGAAGTGACATACTGAGCATACTGACTGAATTATGAGCTAAGTGAGTGAGAAAACTTTTGATAGTATTTCACTAATGGCCTTGATAAAAATTTACAGAAACTAAATTATTTCTCCCCATGGTTGGGGGGGGGGGAGTTTATCATCTGTTGGGCTCAATCCCAAGCACTGCAAAAGAAAATAAAAAGAATGGCAAGATACCTCACAGGCAAACAGGCACCTGCCACCAGGCCTGAAGACCTGAGCACAACACCCAGCCGCATGAGGATGCAAAGAAAAGAAATGACTCTCAGAAGTCGACCTCCACAGGCATGCAACAACTGTTGGAGTACACACACCATACATGGAAAGATTACAACAGTTATCATTAAAAATCAAACTAAAGCTGCTGACTTAGCACTGGATCCACGTTAAAATGCTGCCACCATTCAAGCAAACATACACCAGTAACAAAACCACGAACCTGTACATTTCTTAAAAAGTCACTGATTACCTCTTCCCAACACTCTGCCTTCCAGAGCACAAAGAAAAAGAAAAAAACCCACTAATACCTTTGACCTCAGAGCAAAAAGAGAAAAGAAACCAAGTGCTAGCCCAGTGAGAGTGCAGTCCTGGATCCCACCCACCCCAGCGGAGCGCACATACAGAGTGTCCAGAGCACTCTCGTAACCCCGCAATAGGAGCTGGAGGTCAACCCACAAGTCCAACACCATCCTCAGCGAGACATGCAGGAGGGCATCCTGGGACAGCATGGAACTCTGCCTCAAAAAGAGAGAGAATCTTGTAGATTAACATCTAATTCCTAAAAAGTAAAGTTCACTGTACTAATAAAAATTTTGAACTACGACTTTACTTAAAATACAGAAAAAGCACCAGTCGTGTTGTCTCATCCTACAATCCCAGCATTTGAGAGACAGGGGCAGGAGGAGATGTGGGAAGAAGGGCAAGTGTCAATAGTTAATGGAGCCAGACCTGGTGAACACATCTGTATCTACTGGCTGGGAGGCTACGGCTGGAAGGTCAGGAGTTCAAGGTCAAACAGCACTACAGAGCAACACTGTCTCTAAATCACAGGAAGAAAATACTCTATTAAGTTGATGGAATGATTATCTCGGACTTCATCACCACCTTCTGGTTTTTACATTCTACCTCCTCAGGAAAACCCAGGGAGGACATTCACAAGTGGCAGACTCCACAGCTGCACTGTCTGGTGCCCATTCAACACCCATCCTCCTCCTGTGCTCCTTACCCCCCTCTTTGCAGTTTCTTCCTTCACCTGAGTGCTTCCAGCTCTAGCATGCCTTATGTTCGTTCTGAGTCACAGTTTCAAAGCAGCATTTTGTTCAACTCAAAATCATGCTGGAAAGCACACATTTTTAAACTCTACATTAAACATTTTGAAAGGACATAACGTCAAATTAGTTACCTTCGGTGTCAATTACCCTGGTGGACTAGAAATGAAAACAGTACCACTATGCCATAAAAACCTTCAGAGAGGAGATGGCTAAGACAGAGTCCTTCCGGTAGATTACACCCACATGCACTGAATAGACAGTCCTATGTTAAATGCTGGTATGTTAAAAATTATGGCTCAGATCAAGCTCCAGTCTTCATCAGAATGTTATAACCAAAGAAAGCTAAAAACCCAGTTTTATTTAGGTACATACCTGCCAAGGAAAGCCTGAATGAAAAGGCCGTGGTAAAAACACTACTTTCTAGCAGGATATGATAGTGGCACTCAGGGGCAGAGGCAGGACTGCTCCAAGTTCCTGACCAGCAGAGGCTGCATACACAGTGAGCCTCTCCAAAAAGCAGATGCATAAAAGAAAGAAAAATAAAGAAGTCTTTTACAGTTTTAAAGAAAGCAACAGCCAGAATAGCACACCTCAAACAGTAACAATGCAGAAATGGGAAAGGAATAAGACCAGCCTCAACTACACTCAGTTCAAAATAAGCCTGGGATCTTGTCTCAACACACACAAATTCCGAAATTTTAAGTATCATACTTGGCAAACACACAGGCTGAACAACCCTAATTAGAAAGCCCACAATCTGAAATGCTCCAAAACTCCAAAAATTTCTTACCATCAACCAGACCCAAACATAAACTCAACCCCAACCTCAGATGACATGACACTAGAAAACCAGGCAATACTAAAACATGAAATCACTTTATGCTATGGTACAACGTGCACATGAAACAAAAATGACCTTCAGGCTCAAGATCCCCATAATGTACATGCTAAAATATAAAGGAAAAAAACCAAAACTCCCAGGACTTCAGATAAGACACTGTGTGTGCAGCTGGATGAGGCTGAGTGGGTGACAATCGGAATCACGTTCTCCTTTAATACTGCAGCTACTAGTCTAGCTAAAAGGACAACCCTGGCCAGGTGGTGGGTGACACACGCCTTTGATCCTTGCACTTAGGAGGCACAGGTAGGTGAATCTTCTACCAGGCCAGCCCGGTGGTCTACAGATTAAGTTCCAGGGCAGCCAGGGCTACACAGAAAAACCCTGTGTCAAAAAAAAAAAAAAAAAAGGACAAACCTACCCACTTTCACTAAACACTAAGAATGAACCAAGTTTTTTTTTTTTTCCCTTGTCCACTCCAGCAGCATTAAAATTGAGTTAACAAAGCAGTCCCCCATGTCTGTAATACTACTAAGCTTGAGATGTCAGAAAGAAGATTCTAGCGTATCATGGAACAGGGACGGATACTATTGCTCACTGAAACAACACGCGTCATTTTTATGTAGAAATAATATTTGAGCTCTTGCTACAATGCCAACAACTTTGATAAATTCCCTGAGGAACACAGGTCTCCCCCTCAGGAAGCACAGCACCTCCCAATGGCACACCATGGCCTATATCCACAAACAAAGCAAGAGCAAGAGGAAAGGGACTGACTGCTACGTGCACAAAATGCAACAGAATCAGAGTTGAACATGTCATGGCTGCAAAAGAGAGTTCTCAAGATACAGGGCTGAAACTAGGCAAAAAAAAAAAAAAAGTGGGGGAGGAAGGTCACAAGTAAAACAAAGACAGAGAGAGCAGCTAAGGAATCTGAGAGGCAGGCAAGAGTCCAGCTGCAAGAGGGGCATGGAAAGTGGAATCCGTAGAAAAGAGCCCTAAAAGCCATGTGGGAGCCCATGACCTCACAACACTTGGAAAGAGCCAACCATTTTGGACTTTCCAGGGGAGAACCTAAGTGATAAAAATCAGTACCTTAAACAAATGACACATTAGTAGTTACAGTAGATAAGAGAACAAATCTGCTCAGAAAAACAGGAACATCAACGCAATGACCAAACCTAAAGCTCTCCCACGTTCCTGGATTCCTGTCTTGAGGCCAGAAGACAGTGGCCTCAGAGCCACAGTGCGCTCAAGCTTCCGCTCTCACCGTTCACTACCTGAGCCTCTGTTCCTCAGTTAAATTTAGGGTACCAGCTGCTCAAATTGTCACAAGGACTTGTCAACACACCAGTATAGTCCTGACACACAGCACTAGTACTGCTGAGCTGAGTGTGGTGGAAACAAAACACAACAAAAGAATGGGCCTAAGACCAGAGCAAGAAGTCCTGAGAAAAGCCGTCTTGACAGCTGAAGACATGGAGTATAAACGGTCAAAGGGTAGAAAGCAGAAAAAACATCCACCTGTAAGGCAGGTCAGAAGTCCTACTGGACTCAGCTTCAAAAATTCCTTTTTATTTAAAAACTTAAAAAATGTTTGAAGCCTAAGAGCAAGCATCAGAAGACATAGTAAGCAAGCTACAGGTATAGTCCCACCCCACCCACCCCAACCCTCTGCCCTGTAACCACACAGATCAAGGAAATGGACAGGCCAAGGAAGTGTTGACAATACAATCTAATTCTTCATGCGCCAGCCTCCATCACAACTTTGAGAATAAATAAATTATGCTAACTTTATTTCAAGAATGTTGCCCAGGAACTATGGAAACAGACCTGCCATGGGCTTTGGTGGCATTACACCCACTGAAAGGAGTAACAGGATGTAAAATGTAATACAAGGAAACCACCTCACAACCCATTGACACTCAGGCAATGCTTGGCAAGTCAAACACGGTTCTGAGAACCACACATCCCACCACTCCACTGTCTCAATTCTCTGACACAAGGCAGAAAACTAAAGTGAAGGCTCAAGAACTAAATGCCCTCAAGGACACCAGCCTTTAAGGGACAGACTAAGGAGTTACCCCAAAGAACCCTTGCTCACAAAATGCAGGGCTCTTCGTTCAGAGCTTTCAAATGCGCACTTGTGAGGACCGCTGGCCACACTTGGCTTTCCATTCTTCATTTTCTCTTTCTGCTGCTGGTATTTGGCGGCTACCTTTAACATTAGGAAACACAACAGCTGACAAGGCACTACCTCAGCAGCCAGTTCAAAGGCTTAAGCAGGATGGTAGGACTCCTAGACTATCATCCACCCATGCCATCACCTGAGAAGAACCTCAAAGCGCAACCTTATTAGAAACACAAGGTCTGTCAGGAAATCAGAAAACCAAGCCTGCCAAAGCAGCAGGGAGATGTGTCACAAGCGGTCATCAAGAAAGAGCAAGGAAGTAGGGTCAGAAAGAAGGCCAGCAGCCGCCTTCTGAGGACCTGTCCATGTCATCACAGGGGATCAGTCTAGATGACAAGCAGCACCTCACACCTCCTAGAGGTGGCTCAGGCAGTCTGTCCCTCTGGCTGTCTGGTAAGAGGACAATTGTACTCTTACTGGTTATGACACCAAAGGCGGTAAGTGCTCAAACCTCATGAAAATCAGCTCTTACACAAGCCTGGTGATGGTAGCAGTTCAGCAGGCAAAGTGAATGATTCCTTGCTACACAGCCCCAGGGAAGGTCTGAGGACAAAATGTAAATGTCTCTGCTCACAGCTTTCTCTTCCCACTTTAGGGATGTACACCATAAATATTATTTCTGAAAATGAATCAAATTCACATGTACTAGAAAAACAGTTCTAACCAGCGCCAACGTGTCTACCATCTCTCCCCCCTGAGTTCCAATGCATTTCTCTGTTTGTTTGTAAGTAACAAACCTAACAAACTATTTCTACTAACTCTATCTAAATGTGTTCAATGTCCATAATAACCATCCCAGGAGGAACTGTGTGGGGAAATTCATTTGTCCACACCATCTGACCACACTATAGTTACACTTCATCACAGTACGTGAACTAGCACATTTATTCAACAGGTTAAAGCTTCGAAGATCCAAAACTGTCACACACCTTTTTATCAGAAATCTATGTTTATGAAGCAGTAGCTACCCTTTCTGCTCACTGGCTTGAAAGCTTCCCAGGTCACAGGAAGCAGTTATTTCTTGTTCCCTTGGCAGACAGGCATTATGATAATCAGTCTTGCAAACACCTTAATTAGATGGAAACTACAAGTATCAAAAGAGGTTCTCAGGCTTATGTCAAAAGCTAAGATGTTTAACGGGTCTTCAACAAAAGTTAATACAAAATAGAATCTCAAGGCTGGGCTGAGTGGCAGAACACTTGGCTAACTTAGAGAGACACTCTAGCTCAATTCCCAATATTGCCAAAAAAAGAAAACAAAAATTCAAACTAAGAAACTGCTCCATTTCCCACCAGTTTCCCATGTAACATGGACAGATTAGAAGTGTGCTTCAAAGGGAGGGTCAAGGTGCAAACATTTTGAAGTCATTAACAAGTTAATTAAGTTGTTTAACTTTGTACATTGTTTTCTTCCCCCACAGGTTAGCATTTGTCCTAAATTCTAGCGATCTGACTCTATTCAAACAAGAAAAGAAGGAAGTGTTTAGTGTTTGTGATCACAGACTTCATGCCTTGCAGGACAGCAAAACTAATAGAAAAATTCCAAGGCCGCAGAAAAGCCTCTGCTTAGGAGCTAAGTGCACACAGGGCTAACTCCTTTCAGGCACGGTCGCGTCCTGCCTCCCCTCCCCCATAGGTAAATGCCAACCGTTTCTAGAACTCTCAGTGGTAATTTGGGAAGTTTGCCATTAGCTCACAGGATTCAATCCAACTGATACACAGTGTTTTTGTGGAGATAAAGATGCCCTACTTCCCCAGACTATAAACTTATTAAAGTGGTGAGAACACACAGTCCCAGGAAGTCGGGATTACTGAAGTACTCCAATAAGCATGGCTCTTATTTAACAAAAATGAACATGAATCACACAGGGAAACCCCAAACTCACTACCTTCAATGGTTCATCAGGATACTGCAAATCATTCTAACTAAACTAAATCAGTTTGACAGGGCCTTTGTATTATCCCAAGTGATTTGGAGGGGGATAGGGGTGGAGAGTAGTTACTTTACACTCGTGGGGGATCTCAAGATTCAAACTAAAAACACCATTTCACCCACCATATTTTATTTAACATGTTTAGAGCAGCATAAGGTTCTTATATGGAAAACAAGAAAGGCAACTGTAAACTTCCCTAATTAACTGTACAGGACATAGGTAGGGAAACCCTTCACCCAGGGGCCTGTGAAGTCCAAGGTTTTAGGAAAACTTCAGACTCTGAGGAAATGTAATGCTTAGATACGTTCCAACAATTCTGTGCGATCACCAAATTATTTTCAGTGTTTGGTAACCTAACAAAGAGAGTGTTTCCTAAAACCTACCCAACCCAAATGTTACACAGAACGGACCATTTTCACAACCTAAATTTAATCCAAATTGAGAACTTCCAAAATTACCGAACACTCTAAAACACATGCAAGGCTCCCCTCGAGCTGCCTTTCAACATGGAATTACACTTAGATGAAAGTCTGCCCCTGTTCTAAAAAAAAAAAAAAAAAAAAAAAAGACATCGGTTGCAAGGAGGAAGTCACCAAGCAAACACTCACAACGTGGCCTCTATACTGTCAGAAGATAATGTGACTTGTGTACCAGTGCCACCCCGAAACTTACCAGGAAGCTGGCAATAAGTTTGCCAACTGTATACACTTCTGACCCAACTTTACCGAGGCTGCGGCCAGGGCCTCCTTCTGGAGAGCCCACGGGCACAAGGTGCCCACACGCGCGTCCCGAGCGAGCGAGGCCGAGCCGCGCCCCTCCCCCGCCCGCGCCCCAACAGCCGCCCGCGGTCCCCGCCGCCGCCCGGGGTCTCCGCGCGCCGCGGCCGGGAGGGGAGCGCGACCGGGCGGCTGCAGCCCGCGCGCCCGGGCGCCCATCCCGAGCCCGGCTGACTCCCCCGGTTAAAGGCAAGCACGGGCGGCCACGGCCCCGCATCCAGCCGGCGCCCGCACGCACGCACGCCCGCCCGCCCGGGCCGAGCGCCTCCCGCCGCCGGTCCACCCCGAGCCGGGGGGCAGCACGTGAGCGCAGCCGCCCCTCCCCCGCTCCCAGGCCAAGTTCGCGGCGCCCGCCGCCCCCGGCCCGCGCTCACCTGCTGGGCGACGCTGTCCCCTCCCGGACGCGCGGCGCTCCCCTCCTGGCCGCCGTCGGCACCCCGAGGCGCCCTGGGGTGCGGGCGCTGACAGCCGGGCGGCGGGTCCGGCGGGGGAGGGGCGCGGGGGCAGGGCGCAGCACCGAGGCAGGAGGGGAGCTGTTACTAAGGGAGAGAGCCAAGCGCGCGAGCGGCCAACGGCTCCGGCTCGGCACCGGGGAGCGCGGGGACCAGCCAGGCACAAATGAGCTCCGGGCCCGCGGCGGCGGCGGCGGCGGCGGCGGCCGCGCAGCAAAACAAACCCGAGCGGCCTGCGCCGGGCGCGCGGGGAGGAGGGAGCGGGGAGGGGGAGGGGAGGAGGACCCGGGGGGGGGGGCAGGGAAAGGGAGCGTGGAGGGGGAAGGGAGCCCGGAGGAGGAGAGGCGAGGGGGAAGGGAACCCAAGCCTGGGGGAGGGGGGAAGGGACGCTCGAGGGGGAGGGGCGCTGGGGGGAGGGGAGGGGAGGAGCGCGGTGGGGGAGGGGCGTGCCGGGGGCGGGGCCGCGCGGCGGTGGGGGCGGCGGCGGCAGATTCGCGGCTCCAGTCTCCCGTCTCCGCTTCCCCGCTTGCTCCGCGCTCCCTCCACCCGCCCTCCCTCGCTCGCGGCGGCGCTGGCGGCCCGGCTCGCGGCACATTCGGTCCCAGAGCCCGCAGCCCCGGCTGTCCCGGGGCCGCCTGGGTGGCGCTCGGCTCCCCTCGCCCGGAGCGGTTCAGCGGGGCGGGGAGGCTGGTGGCGGGCGCTCGGTGCGCTCTTCCCGCGTGGACTTCGCGTGCAGGGCGCCGCGCGCTCCGCCGGCGCGTAAACACGCCTGCTCGGAAGCGTACCTGGAAAGGTGCTCGGTCTGCTGGGAGCTGACCGGCGGGCTGGGGGCCCCGGCGCGCAGACGGCGAGAGGGCTTTGGTGCCAACGCTAAGCTGTGATGGGAGTTTGTGCGCCCAAATGTGGGACTCGCCTGCTGGGTCTTACTTGGAAGGTTTACTCGGTCAGTTCCCATTGCGCGGAAATCAAGCCACAGACCGAAGGACTGTCCACTTAAGTGTGCGCCCCGGTGTGCTGTCCACGGGAGTTCGTCCCCTCTACTTTCTGCATGCGTGTGGCACGTGAAGGCGGTTTCTGAAGTACAATCTGTCTGCGTAGTGATGCCGAAATATGATTGCGGGAGCGCAGAGGGGTTGTGTGTGTGTGTGGGGGGTCGTTTCTTAAGAGAGACATACTTTAAAACAGTGCGGTGACTTTGGAGCCTTTCAGAAACCTGGGGCTTAAGAGGCAGCCTTCTTTTAATGCTAACATATAACTTGAAGCTCTGTTTTTCACTTACTATCTTTAAAAATAGTATTTTGCAGCCTTTTTGGGTGAGAGGTTCAGTCTCAAGTTGTCAAAATATTGGAAACATGTATATTCCTGTCAAGCACTGTCTTTAATGCCTCAAACATAAATTTTCAAACAAAGTATCATTTGAAGTAACTTTCACCTCTATAGACTCTGTTTTGCCTAATAAACTCCATAATTAGACTGGATTGTTTTTGGTTTTTTTTCAGTCAAGGTCAACATCTCGCCCCTGGTGGGCCCCTCCTTGGGGACAACAGCAGGTGCCTGTTAGACATAACTGGAATAGAGTGGGAAAGCCATCAAAGGGAAGTCTGGGGTTGGAAACGCCCTTTCTACCAAAAAGTTCAAAGCCTGAGCCTGGTTGTCCCCGGAGCTATTGTCACTTGTGAAAAAGGGAATGTTAGATTAAACAATGTCACCTGATGGGAATTTAGATAACGGCGGGTTTCCAAAACACTGCTGTGTGTTTAGGGAACCAGTAAAGCTGAGGCCTGGCTCAGTCCTTCAGTTGCCCAGTGAACTTAGCACGTTGCCATTTGACGAACTTGTTTAGGAATTTTCCAGTGCTACGTATGCCTGCTCAACATAAACCTGTCACCGTAGTGCAGGTTCTTTGTCTGATACACCCAGGGAGCCACTGCAGAATTTTAGGGTGGCAGCATGAGCAGGCCAGCTGACATTCCAGCCCTTAACCTAGACGGCAGCTGCAAGAAGATGAAGCCACACTTTGATAAGAATGTACACCAGTCTTAACAGTCAGCTCCAAGCAGGTGATTCCTCGCCCTCCTGTGAGGTGTCTCTTCGGCACACCGTCCTCCAGCCAGAAGTCCTTAGACCCTGTGTCAGTTTGCTTCCTCAAGTTGTTCCGTATGCACTGGACGTTGAAAGTGGTAAGAACCTGTGTCTGTCAGGCAGTATCTTCCGACATAAACTGCTCTACTTGAATATCATGACAAAAGTCACCAGAGTTGGGTGTCTGAACTGTAAACATGTTCCAGTAAAGTGCCCTTCAAGCTTTTTGTTTATTTGTTTGATCCTTTTGTTCCTGTGTACCTCAGCCTGGTCTCAAAATCTTGGCAATCCTCCTGCCAAGATCCTGCTGGAAGGATCTCTTACCATTATTAGGCATTAATTGGGCCTTTGAGATGGCTCCACAGGTTGATATGCCACCTGCTAAGGTTGATATGACAACCTGGAATTCAGTCCCTAAGCTACAGCAGGACAGGGAACAGGAAGCTTCTTGGCCAGCTGTCCTGGAGTTCACAATACAGAGATGTGGAGACCCTTGAGGCACACGTGTTGCCCAGCATTCGGGAGGCAGAGGCAGGTAGCTAGGACAGCCTAATCTGCATGGTAAACTCAAAGACAGCCAAGGCTACACACCCAGGCCCAAAATTAAGGAAGAAGCTAAGAACTGAGTCTTGAAGCTTGACCCCATAATACTCTTCGCCCATGTTTGCATCTAAACACACACACAGAGTCAACAAGAGTCCTAACATTCTTGTATATGCTCTTCCACTTTAAAGATAAATAAATAAAATTGAAGCCTACATGTGGAAAATGCTTGTGCCTCCCTGCTAAAGGGAGGCTGCTCTGGTTTCTGGGTGCAGGAACCCATCTGAAAGCTCAGTGTGGCTTCAGCATTTTTTTCCTTTTGTTTGCTTGCTTGTTTTGTCTTTTGAATTTATGTGTGGGATGCAGGGGTATGTGTTGTGTGTGACAAGACTTTTCCTTGGGAGATGAAACACTATTCACCCCAGATAGGGAACAGATGACTGATGAAAAGTAGAGATACCACCTAAGTGCAACAGGGCGAACCAGTCAGGTTTTTTGAAGTTGCTTTCAGGAATGTGGGAGAGGAGTTAGTGAAGGAGCAGATCACTGCTGCATCACCAAAGCCCACCCCAGCATTGGGGACACTGTACAGTCTGCAGGTAGCTCAGCAGGCTGGAGAGTGTCCTTTCCAGCTGCCTCCGTTGGTCTGAGCCTTTTCTAGGCAGCTCATGTTGTCTGCTTCTTAGAGCCTGCTTGGCTGGTCTGAAAATCTTCTAGGCAACTTCTCTTCCTCTGTGAGGGACTCTCAGCTTTTATTTACTCTGGCAGGGAGGAGCCTAGTGAATCTGGTTTGTTTGAGGGATGTCTTAAAGACACTTACTGGGCGCTTACTTCCCTGCTTAAGGAGCTTGCCAGCAGGGTGGAATGTTTTAATCTCGAGACTATCAAAGAACAGTGTGAGTGTGTGTGTGTTTTAGTCTCAAGGAGACTGCTACACAGCAGTGTGTGTTGTCTCTGCGGATCCCCTGAAGCTGGAGCTCCAGTCGTAAGCCACGCAACATGAGTGTCAGGCTCTGCAAGAGCAGCAAGCATCTTACCCTCTGCAGCCGCTGAAAGACTCAGCACAAGGGTAGAAGGAACTGTCTGTTACCTCACCCATCAGCCATTCCAACATTCCCAGCACACAAAATCAAAGGCTGAACTGAAATTCAAGAAATTATTAGACCTGGACAAATTGGTAAAAAACTGTTACTAATTTTCAGCGGTTTGAACATAAATGTTATATATTTCTAAAAAAGACAAATTATCACCCAGGAACCATCTTCAGCACTGCCTAAAGTGGGGCTGGTGCTGCACACTCGTAATCCAAGAACTGAGGAGGTGGAAACTGGAGGATCAGAAGTTCAAATCACCCTCTGCTGTGGAAGGGATTCAAGAACAGTCTGGGCCATGAGAGGAAGAGAGAGAGACAGGACAGACAGATGGACGGACAGACACAGACAGAAGAAAAGCTTTAGGGCCTAGGAGAGTGCCCATTCAGTAAAGTCTATTATTACCAACCCTGACAAAATCACTGTTCACACTCACATATCTTCTGGCTAAACAAATGTTGACTTGTCTCACTTGAATAATACTTCATCCAAGAAGCATTATACAGCAAGACTAACCACTATGGTGCTTTAAAATGTTTGTGTGGCCCACATAATTAAAGCATTCAAAACAAACAACAGTGTGTAGCCCCGTGCTCTAACTCATGCCCTTCCTTCACCCTAGCTCTCAGTGGCTCCTGCTTGCCTAGGTTCTATAGGCATCCTTCCGGTGCACTGATGGTTTTCTGTTTCCTTCTGAGCTGCGCAGTTCTTATGTGGCTCTTGGGCTCCCAGGCTACGCTGTCAGAACTGGTGAACGGCTTAGCCACAGAGTCTAGATCTCAGCACACAGCTTCTCTCCATCTGTGTAGGGTATACTCCTTGTGACCTTTTCTCATCAGCGTGCCCTTGTCGCAGTGCTCCGAGACCTGTGATCAGATTTCGTAAGTGTTGTTCCTGATACGGTCTCTCAAGCCCACCAGGCCTGCTACCTCATCTCATTTGTTCTCCTCCTCCTCCTTGCCAATTAGAGACAGCCACGCCAACCCTCTCCCTAGGAGACACATTCCCACCCCACCCTCATCCCCACACTAGAGCCCTTAAAATGGCAATGTGTGCTGGGCATGGTGATGCATGCCTGTAATCCCAGTACTTGGGAGTCAGAGGCAGGCAGGTCTCTGTACATTTGAGGGCAGCCTGGTCCACCGAGTGAGTTCTGGGACAGCCAGGGCTACACAGGGAAACCTTGTTTCGAAAAAACAAAAAAGAGGCTATGTGCCAATTGGCCAAGAGATCTTTGCCCACTCCAGAAGCAGCTTGTTTATCTTTGTGGGGTGAATAAATCTCCTTTGTGCTGAGAATCTGTGTCTGGGTGTGTTCTGTGCCGACTCTCATCCTAGCACTTGGGAGGCAGAGGCAGGCAAATCTCTTTGAGTTTGAAGCCAGCCTTGTCTACATGTAGATCAAGTTCCATGGCATCCAGGGCTATACAAAGAGACCCTGTCTTGTAAACAAAAAAGAAAAGAAAAGAAAAAGAAAGGGGCCTTAGCAGTTAAGAACACCCATGTCAAATGGCTCACAACCACCTACTATAACTTTAGCTCCAGGGCACTGTTTTCTCTCCTCAACAGGCAACTGAACATATCCACATGCAGACAAACACATACATATATAATTTTAAAAATAATAAAAATTCTGAAAGAAAAACCACACTTAAAGACTACTCATATCTCACAGAATATAGAAAAAGCAGGTTGCATCCTGTTTGTGATTCAGTCAAAACATAAAGCCAAACATACACACAGCAAATTGTCTCACCAACCACCTACCTTTATTGACAGCCTTGTACTGCTCGGCAGCATGAAGAGCCTCATATCGTGTTGACAGTTTTGCTATTCATTCAACAAACTTTTACCGACTGCTTAGCAGGAGAAGGCATTCAGAAGCTGTTTACGGGGAACCAAACAGCCCCTAGGCTTTATGGAGTATACATTTCAATCTTGTACTAAACAGGGTTTACAAATATCAGGAAACTTTCAAAAAAATATAGCTAAGTTGCGTAATTGAGGCTGTGTTGGCTCCATTGGTAGTGTGCTTACCTAGCGTGCGTGGAGCCAGAGTTCCATCCTCAACACTTTACAGAGCAGGTGAAGGAAGAGCAGATGTAGACGGTCATCCTAACGACACATAAAATTTGTAGCTGTCCTGGGCCATGTGAGACTGTCTAAAAAAACAAAACAGGAAAAGAAAAGAAGCTAAGTTGCATTATGGTTTGGCTTTTGTCACAAAGACAAAATGGCTTGGGGAGGTTTGTCCTCTTTTCCTGCTGACATTGAAGCAGAAGCATTTGAATAAGCTGTGAAAGACTTAGAGTTGCAGGGCTAGGGAGCAGGCTTAGTAAAGTGCTTGCCTTGCAAGCTGGAAGCCCTGAGTTTGAGCCTCACCACCCACACAAAGGCTGGCCACGGGCCAGAAAGATGATTCATCAGGTAAAAGTGCTTTCCCTGCAAGTCTTGTGAGTTCAACCTCCAGAACACATTGAAAGGAGAAAACCAACTACGTGACGATGTCCTCTGACTTCCACATTCATATGTTCATGTGCCCCCACACCTATCACACACACCCATGCCCATACACACACACAAACATGCATAAACACAAAAGAGCCAGATGGTTCTACTCTGCAGCATATCACATCCATCCAGCGAAGCTCTGGAGTGGCTTCTCCCGCTCTCGCTCCCTCCCAGTCACGTCGAGCCACTGGTGGTTGCACTCCTCACTGCCTGTCCATAGGTCAGATAACGGCACTCAAAAGTGAAATAATAACAGATTAAGAAAAGCAAGGTAGGGAGTAAGCATGGCCTGTTGTCGTAGATGGAGAAGGAAGGATGCTGAGTTGCAGTGACACAGGAGCAGAAGAGGACACAGAGAAGTGAGTATTCACCATCAGAAAAGGGACGCTACAGGCAGAGGGGGCACAGTACATAGAAACCAGTAACAGCACAACTGCTGTATCCTGGGAGCTTAAGCAAATGGCAGCTGCTTGGTGTGAAGCAAAGGAAGGAGAAAGGGCCTTTCGTTCTCAGACATGGACCGCCACAGCAAAGCTGTAGGCAAAAACCTTGCTTGGCTCACCTCCTTTCAAAGAGAAGGGCTCTGGCTCTTACACAGAAGACCAACTGGAAGAGGGCGCTGAGGACTCAGAAATCTCAGAGACGGTGTCGAGAATTGGCTAGAAGGACTAACTAGACTGTGGACAGGCAGGGTCTTACTCTGTACCGAGGATGGCCCCTAGCCTAATGTTTGGAGGTAGTCCTTGATAAAGATGATATTTAAAATACTGGATGTAGATAGACATAGTAAACTAGGCAGTCTGTGTAAACAGAGACATATTGAGTTACCTGATAGCTCCAGGTGTCTTATGCTCCATGTGCTTTGTTCTGGCTTTTGTGGGTTTGTTTGTTTGTTTGTTTGTTTGTCTTCTTTCCAGACAGGATTTCATGTAGCTCAGGTTGACGGCCAACTCGCTATATAACTGAGGATGACCTTGAACTCTTGAATTCTTGCCCAACTTGACATCCACAGTACTGTGATTTGGGGCATGAACCACCAAGCCGGGTTTAAATTTGGAGGAAAGATGAGGTTGTTTGTTTGTTTGTTTGTTTTGAGACAGGGTCAGGCAAGCCTTGAACTCACAGAGATAGATAAACCTGCCTCTGTCCCACAAGTAATGAGATAAAAAGTATATGCAGCCATGCCCAGCTAATTTTTCTTTTAATTAGGAGTGCCCTGCTAAACCTATCTAATCACAGGTCAGCATGCAGTGACTTTGTATATGTCTATGACTGATGCATAGAAAAGTGTTATTTGCTCTCATTTGTAAATCATAGTGTAAGCGCTTTTCAAGACATTTTGTGAAAGGCAGTGTCTTCCTTAAACAGGATGGCAGAAAGGACAAACACATTCCTGACATTTGGGGGTGAGGAGGCCTGAGATTAAGGTGTCAGCATGGCCAGGTTCTGGTGACTTCTCCCTGTGTACTCACAGCAGAGAAAGGAAACAAAGTCTTTGTGTCTCTCATTAGGGCCCTGAGACTACAGTCTGACGCATGCTGTAATGAAGTCAAATAGTGAATCTCAGGTCATGCTGCAGGCAAGCCAAGAACATGAACTTAAGGCTTCTGCAGGCACAGACTTCATTTCAATGGAGGAAGAATATGCAGGTCTAGGCAAGATACATTGGCTGCTCAGTTTCCAAGTGGGTTCCCTAATAAGGGGCTGTCTCTGACATGACCTCAGTGGTGGGCTCTTTTATCACCTCCCCCTGGGGAGTGCCGGGGGAGGCCAGGCCACAGAGGAAGATGATGCAGCCAACCTTGATGAGACCTGATAGACCAGGGTCAGATGGAAGGGGTAAAGGTCCTCCCCTATCAGGGGACTAGGGAAAGGGCATAGGAGGAGAAAAGGGAGTGTGGGTGAAACTGGGAGCAGATGAGGGAGGGGCTAACAGCAGGGATACAAAGTGAATAAGTAGTAATAAATAAATATATAACTAAAATTAAATTAAAAAAAAAGAAAGGGCAAAGGATTGCAATAAATAGATAGATAGATAGAAACCCTCTTTGGTGTTTAAGCTGTGAATGTGGCTCTGTTGATGTGCACACATGGAAAATCCCAGAATAAAGAGATGCAGGTGGAAGCAGGAGGATCAGAAGGCCAAGGCTGTCCTTGGCTATCAGTGAAATTTGAGGCCCATTTCTGTCACATTTCCTATCTTAGCATCGAAGAAATATTCACTAGATACAGAAAGGGCATAATCAGTCAGGTGGATGTCCTGTTTGGGGTCTTAATAGTATTAGAGTACGTACTGATGAAAGAGAGTGGCCACCTTCTTCCTGTCTTCTACCATCTCTTCTCCACCATATGACCACCTGGTTACAGGCTTTGCCATTCTATAGTAATCTTGGTAGTTAGGCATGTGAAAACCTGACTATTCTTTTAACCTTTGGAAGTCAAGTTACAGAGCCTAGCATGGTGACATTCACCTGTAGTGACATTCACTCTGGAGACTAAGGAAGGATGATTGTCACAAGTTAAAGGCCTGCTTAAGCTTGTAGTGATGTCAAAATGGCAAGAAAAATAAAAGTTCAAGTTTAAAGATCTAACTGTTCCTTTTAAAGGCATGTTTATAGTTTGGTTAATTAAATTCCCATGTATCAAGCGGAATGTGTACATTTAAGAGTCCAATCTCCTTTTTAAAAACGCTTACGTTACAGCCGGTGGTGATGGTACATGCTTTTAATCCCAGCACGTGGGAGGCAGAGGCAGGTGGATTTCCAAGTTCGAGGCCAGCCTGGGCTACTGAGTGAGTTCCAGGACACTTAGGGCTACATAGAGAAACCCTGTCTTAAAACAAACAAAACAACAACAAAAATGGAAAAAAAAATCTTAAGTTACTAGGCAAGTAGAAGAATCAAAAGCAGTTAAATAATTTTCATAAATATAATTGAGTGGTTATAAAATGTGACTCAGGTTCTCTTGGACGTTACAAAAATGTCTATAGATTTAATAAAACTCAGAGCTTCTTTGCCTGAAACCACAAGTCTAAATCATATAGCTTTAACTTACATTTTACATTGGCTTTATAAAATAATTTAATATTCTTTTATTTAAAAAAATTACATTCATTTATTGTGTGAGATGTGTGCACATGCCTCATTTGGTAATAGCCTTCTATCTTGTGGGTCCTAAAGATCCAATTCATGTCATCAGGTTTGGCAGCAAGCACCCTTAATACCAGAGCCATCTCAATGGCCCTATTAGTTATTCCAAATTTTTAAATTATTTTGAACATTAAAAGGGTTATCCAAACAGTCTTATGAACCTAACTTGCAGGAGGATCAGGAATTCAAGCACATCCTTGGCTACATAATGAATTGCAGGCCAGACTATACTACTTGGGCACATTGTTCCAAAAACAAACAAACAAAAAGAAACGAAAGAAAAAAAGAAAAACCCACAAACTCCAAAATACAAATACAAACAAATATTTTCAAATAAATAAAAATAACAGTGCTATAGTTTTAGTTTGTACATTGCTTTACTCAGATTTGTGTTGTCCCAGTCTAAAATGAAGTTATTCCTAAAACAGAGTTAATTCTTGAAGGCCAAGAGTTAGCTCAGTGGGTGAGAGCACTTGCCTCTCTTCCAAAAGATTACAGCTCAGTCCTTGGCAGTTTACAACAGTCTGTAACTTCAGCTCCAGGGGATTGGATGCCCTCAGTGGCCTCCAGAGGTACCTCCACACCTGAGCTGTATACATGCACAGGTAAATAACACACACACACGTTTGTGTAAATAAAAATATTAAAGAGTTCTTCTGTCCTGAGCAAGCGAAGATCCTGTCTTGGTTTAGATCTTTACTATAGATTACATGAACTGGGTAACTTCTAGACAACAGAAATTTCTCCTCTATTCTGGAAGTGTGAAATTCCAAATTGCTGCTTCTGGCAAATTTGGTGTCAGGTGAAAGGCCCACATCCGAGCTCAACTAGCACCTTCTTACTGTCTTCTTCACAGGGCGCAGAAGACAAGCTAGCTCGTGATTCTTCATGAGGGCCGGCCCAGAAGTTCCATATCTTAGGTCACCTTTGATGTCAGATGCCAATATATGAATTTGTGGTGGGAGTCAGAAATAGTAGGCTCACAGGAGATGCTTTCCTGTGCACGGAGTGGCTAACTGAACTGGCAGACACTGGAGGGTACTTCTCAATATGGTCGAAAGATGCTGAACCTTCCTTGACACTAGCCAGTGGGACACGTTACTCACAAGATTAGAGGAAGGAAGGCAGTGGGCATAGGGCCCTGGAGAGGCTACCTGTCTTTGTAGTGGTGGGGCCTTGCCTAAGGATACCTTTTCCTCTAGTTGTTTGTAACTGTTAAGGAATCTCCACAGCAAGAAAAGGTGCAACTGACCAGTTCTGCCTGGGACTTTGAGGGTCAGGTTTGGGGCAAGGGAAACCTCAGACAGCTAATTTGGTTGCATGAATAACATGGCAACAGTGTTAGACGAGACAGCAGAGAAATTTGGCTCCAGAAATGGTCCTACCATTCCTATGTGGGTGTTCTTAGACAAGTTCAGAAACTCGCTTATCTTACTGATAAAATGGGGACAATGTTGACAACACTGTGGCTGTTCAAAATGCTTATCAGACAGTTCTGATGGTCACTGTGTGACCATCAACCCATCAAAACAACCACCATGTCCTTTACTGAATGACATATCTCTCAATGAGTAAATGTTTTCAGGTGCCCACCCTAAGCTGGTTATTTGTAAGGAATGCTGTAAGCATCCAGTAATATGCTTATGAGAGCAGATCATGGCCCCCACACAGAGGAGCAAGCCTGGGGAGATCACTCAGTTGCTAAAATACTTACCATGCAAGCGTGGCCACCTGCATATTATTCCTAGCACCCACGTGAAAACCTAAGTGTGGAGGTGTACAGCTGAGACTGGCGTGCTGTACAGGCCTGGACCAGCAGATCCCTGAGGCTCACAGAAGCCTGGTAAACATGGTGTGTTCCAGGTTCATGGGAGACCCCAAAGCATGCTGGGAATCTCTTGAAGAATGACACCTGAGGTTGACCTCTGGCCTCCACAAGCATGCATGTGAATGTGAGCCCTCACATAAAGAATGAAGGAGAGCCGGGCATGGTGACCGATCCCTGTAATCCCAGCACCTGGGAGCTAGAGGTGGGAGAAGCAGAAATTCAAGGTCATCCTTAACTGGGGCAGCACAATATTCTAGCTCAACACCATGACTGAATTCTGACACCACCACCACCACCACCCCCCCATTCCTACCAGAAGGAAAAAAAGAGAGAGAGAGATGGGAAGCCTTATCAACACACTTTACCTGTTTCTTAGTCTTGCCAGTCCTGTGGAGCTGGCCTGGCCTAAGCTTGAAGTGGACTTTTCTTTAAGCTGTACTGGTGCAAAGTAGTACAGACTGTGGCTAAAGTTAGCCATGACCCTACTGATGCCTCAGAAGACTGAGAAGCAGGGGGAGAAGGCACTTTATTGGCTACATACAAATGTAATAATTCCCTATATACCTCGGTGAAGCAGGGAATACTTTTATACCCCTATCCACAATGAAAAAACAAGACACTGGACCACTAAGTGACCAAGGTCTCCAGAACTAGCTTTTATCCAGGGAACTAATTCTAAGACTTCGTTGTTTTAAGTCAGGGTCTCAAGCAGGTCAGACTAGCCTCCAAATCACTATGCACGTGAGAGCGCTCCTGCCTCCACCACAGGAGTGCAGGGATTCGCAGTAGGCTTCATCATACTGGGTCTATGCAGTATTGGAGTTGAGCCCAGGTTTCCCATGCGTGCTAGGACGAGCACTCCGCCAGCAGAGCTACCTCCCAAGTCTGAGTTCATGACTTTAACCACCACCACATGCAGGGGGCAATAGAGAGAACTAGTGAAAGGCTGGGAGTTCAAAAGCACTCTGGGTTCCCATACCGAGTCCAGGGGCCTCATGAACCCTTTCTTGGGCCCAAAGGGGTCTACTGCCATGGGCAATGAGCACCAGGATTCTCACTGCTTGGAGGTGGGGGCATCCCTATTCCTGGTTCCATGGGGAAAGCCCAGAGAACGGCAGTAGTAGAGGAAAGAAAATATCCTGTTGACTGAGAATTGCAGCTTTTGATGGCTTTCCCTTTGAGCAGAAAGGCAAGCTGTATTTGCTGAGTAAGTGATCAGTAGCTGAGGACTAACTAGGTCAGCTCCTTTCTAGAGGGGATGAAGAAGGGTCAGGAAAACTGAGTGCAGGCAAAAGAGAATAGGAGCTCTGAGCTGGGCTCAGCAAACTTTAACTGCCAGCTAGTAAAGTTTTAGGCTGTGCGTTTCTTTATTGCCCTTCTCCCTGCTCTTAACCATTTAATGGAATGGAAACTGCTCATAGCAGGAAGTCTTAGTCTCTAGTTTACAGTTTGATGATTTCTGCTCTAACGATATCTGTAAGTGCACACACACACACACACACACACACACTTTACAGTTTGATATCCTGGCCTTGTCAGCAGTCTTGGCTGCTTATTCTGAAACAAGGCCTCACTAGGACAGAGACAGGGGCTGAGATAAGGAAAGGCCATAGAGACCTGACCAGTGATACATCTTGCAACCTGTGTTCTGTTCCACTGAGCCGCATTCCACTGATCAAGCAGAGCTAACTGTGTCTGGCAAGCAGGTGGCCTGGCATTTTTATGCCATGCACAGCTGCACACATGAGCAACTGGGCAGGAATTCTGTTTCTCGCCACATCTTGTTTGGGAACTTCTGCTCGCCACAGTCCTGCAGAGCCGTGAACCTTAGTGTACTTTCCCTTAGGGAAAAGTGGATTTGAACCGTTCCATTCTCAGGACCCCCAGATGGAATACGTCCATGTCTTTGGGCAGCTTGCCCTAGCAAGGAGGAAGTAGTCAGCTTAACTATGTTCCATCTCCTTTGAGAAGTTCAGCTTTAGAGTAAGAAGCCAAAGTGCTGAAGAGCAAACAGTCACTTCTCAGTGAGACACCTCCGTCCGATCATCTGTCCAAGACTCTCTCTCCCCCAAAACCATGCCAGAAAGACTTTCTACCTTGGGTGTGAAAAGATTAAAATGAAGTATATTCTTGACTATTACCTGCGCGCGTCACCATACCCAGTTTCATGAAATGCTGGGAATTGAATCCAAGACCTTGATCCTACTCAGCAAGGACTCCAGGCTTCACCTCTAACCCCAGTGTGTGCACACTGCAGCTGGCCACCCTTCTGGTGGTCACAATTCCTGTTAGGTCTCGCTCTGGCTCCTACTTTACAACAAACTTACATATCCATCAACTGTAACTTTTTTTCGGGCGGGGGGGTTTCAATACAGGGTTTCTCTGTGTGTAGCCTTGGCTGTCCTGGAACTCATTCTGTAGACCAGGCTGGCACCAAACTCATAGAGGTCCTCTGCCTCCAAGTGCAAAGATTAAAGGTAAGCGCTGGCATCATCAACTGTAACTTAAGTGAATAAATTTGGAGCCCTTCAGGTCAGGTGCCAGGAGAAGCTGGAGGTTTTCTGTAGATGATGCTGTTCCCACCGATAAGTAAGAGGGGGAATGTCCCAGGCCTGAAATACGAGGTGTCTCCAGGAGTCGGAGGGACTGAAAGAGGAAGACATAAGCCGTTCAGTGACCTCACAGGACACAGGTCAGGGCTAAAAGCCTGAGGAGGCACAGACCCTGGTACCAGGACTTTTGAATGAAGCCAAAGGGCGAAAAACAAACTCAAGAAAGAATCCTCACCTGACCTCTTGGGTCAGAAGTGGGTACCTCTGCCTCCAGAGCACCAGAGACGGAGGGAAGCATTTACGTATGTACACAGAGAGGCATCACTCACCATTGCAGGTGATGGATTGAGGGCTAAAGGGTAGGTAGGCCAGAAGGCAGATATGTTGGAATGGAGAGGGCTGGTAGGCTCCTGGTACCTGATGTGGCTCAGATCCTGAGGGGGAACGTAGGAATCAGGGCATCCTATCCAAACCTTGGCACAAATGTTAGGGTTTAGCTGCAGAAGAGCACCTTGGTAAATCGGAGCCAGGGAATGCAACAGATCTCAGGGAAGAGATTTATAGGGCAGGGGGTGGGGGAGTGGGAGGAAGCCACCTCTGAGCAGGAACCAGAGCAAGGGAGAGGAAGGGAGAGACAGACAGACAGAGAGCAGGCAGGTAACTTTTTTATTTGCTTGGTTTTTGTTTTTCAAGACGTTTTCTCTGTGTAGCCTTGGCTGTCCTGGACTCGATTTGGAGATCAAATTGGCCTCAAACTCACAGAGATCCTCCTGCCTCTGACTCCCTATGTACTGGGATTACAGGTGTGCGAAGTTAACTTGTAAAGGGTATGGGTATCATGTTTGTCTGCTGGTGATGACATAGCTGCTGGCGCTGAGTTGCTGAAGGTGGGATGGGGGAGGGGGCACCTGGTTTCTAACAGCTGCTGCTAACTAAACTTTTAAACTACCCTTTATATGCTTCCATGGAAAAGTGTGTGTTTTTTTTGCCACATGTGGCCTGTCCTTACAACTGTATACAGCTTGAACATGTAAGAACTTTACTCATGTGACCTTTCTTAAGCCTAAGAGTATAAATGGTCTGAGGCTCTGAATAAATTTGACTATTTCAGACTTTGGTCTGCTTCATTTATGTACTTCATTCTCCCAGGTCCAACTGCATATGGAGCTGTGACAGGTGCTGTAAACCCAACTCAGGTCCTCTAGAAGAGCAACAGTTGTTACTAAACGCTGAACCATGTCTCCAGCCTGCCCCACCCCAGGTTTGTCTTTTATATGAAGATTTTTATTTGCTTGATTCAATATGCATAAAGTAAGCCACTTGCAGACAAGTTGAGGAGAACAACTCTAACTTCCTGCATACACACACACACACTTGTATAGATATGTATACATATATGTGTATGTATATACATATATATTTTGCAGGAAGTTAGAGTTGTTCTCCTCTATATACATACATATATATGCATATATACATATGTGTACATATATGTGTGCATATATATACACACGCATAAAGAGAGAGAGAGAGGGAGAACGACATTCAAGCAGAAGGGAAATGCAGTGATGGAAGAAGTGGGCCGATCCTTTGTTCTAGCCTGAAAGGTGGACAGTGTTTGGAAGGCTTGCCAGTCACTACTCATGGCTCCCACCTTTCTACCCACTCTCCACCGCATGGCGTTTCGTTCTACAGGGCCTTCTTTTATCAGCTGGGGTTATTCAAGCCACAGCTTCCCGCTGCTCTCCAGTCAGGTGCCTTTCTGCTTGTGAGGACCCTGGAGAAGAAACGATGAGACATAGTAGGCCAGGAAGTTTTCCCGCTAAACTGACCTATATTCTCTTAAGTGATTCACTACATGTTACCATTGAAGTACCAGTCCACGCAGCTAGCCTTGCACAATCCGTCCTATCCTGCCGTTGGTATCCTGAAAGCGTACAGCTGGATGTACGCCATGTTTTCTCCTGCAAACAACTGGAGTCCCACGGAATTTGAAACAAATCTTGTTTGTTCCTGGACTGAACACTTCCTTACCCGGCTCCAGCAGCGCTCAGCTTATCTAGAAGCACTTGGTGCTACGCAGCCGCCGCAGGGAGGCAGGCAATCCTGTCCTCTGATTACAGCCTGTGTCTGTCTTTCCTGCAGCCAGGCCTTGCTCCCCAGGTGCTGGGAAGTCCTAACCAGAGATCTGAAACTGCCCTGAAAATGAGCTCCTTCTGCAACCTTATTTCCAGGAGACCAGGGTTTGTATCCAAGCTAGTGCCAGCATCTCCGCTGTCCTACATTCTCATGCCTCTTCCTCAATCAGCCCTGTTTTCCTTTCAGCCTTGCCTTTGCCCTTCCTGTCCTTAGCCTTCACTGAATTCTCAGTTCTTCTATTTAGTTGTCAGTTCTGATTTTCAGTTTTAATCTAGGTCCCTTACCTTTGTCTATTCAGATTTATGGGACTAATTTAGCACACACCTTTAATCCAAGCATGTGGAAGGCAGAAACAGGCTGGTATCCATGAGTTGGAGGTCAGCCTGGTCCATATAGTAATTTCTGGAACAGCCATAATTACATGGCGAGATAGTGTCTCAAAAACAACAACGAAAAGACCTAAGAGACTAACCTTTCCTTCTCTCACCTCTGGTTACTCCGGTCCCCACTCCAACCCCAGGCATCTTTACACATATCACACTGGAGCATGTGCACACCACATTATAGAGGAAGTTGTCCAAAGTCATGTGTTATCTATTTTAAACGTGAATATGTCTTTCTTATTGATGGGAAGTCACACTGACGTCATTGAGGAATAATGGAAAGAGTCATGCCAATTTTTAGGCCCCCTCCCTGCTTCTTAGATCTCCCAGGGGTCTAAATGCTGGATAACCAATTGCAGACTTGCTGTGAGCCATTACTGAGTACTGCACATCCACAGCTTCCTGACTAGTTTATTCTTAGCCACACTAGCATTGGCCAGTTCTATCAATGCAACAGTAAGCCACTTCCTCCTAGAGGAAGCAAACCTATTGCTATCTCTTTTCGAAGCTCTCCTAGCAGTATCCCCTCTTGGGTCCCAGTTAATTTCCTCTCATGAGGTTGACTTGGTTATTCAAGTGTCTGGGTCTAATCCAGGGAATCCTTTGTTTATAAATACTACCCTCTTAGGAAGGAGCTCCTAGCAGATGCTAACGCTGATCAGGCAATGAAATGAATTATGGAAGAAGGTTTGGATTTACACTCCCTGGAGATCTGTAAAATCAGGATTGACTCTCGCCTGTGTGGTGATTATGTGGGATATTGTTGATAGTGAGGGGGAAAGACTGGCTCATCATCCACGGCTAAAATTTATGAACCTCCTGGGCATTCATGATACTGTGCTGGATTCTGTAGATATAAAGAAATATTTTAAAAAAACACAACCTCTCTGTGACTATAATAGAGGGCACATGGGAGAGCTTGGAGGGGAAAGAAGAAAGGGGAAATGACATACTTACATTAATTTCAAAAAATGATCAGAAAAAAAAAAAAACATAGTCCCCTACTTTTCTAGGACATATGAATACTGCTTTATTTTCTTTGCTTGGAAGCTATACAATGCAAGATTTCTACCCCCCGATTTGAGAAAAAGTCTTACATATCTCAGGCTGGCCTTGAACTTGCTACATAGAAAAGGATGACCTTGAACTTTTAAGCCTCCTGACTCTATATCCCAAGTGTTGGGAGATTAGAGTTTGAGCCATTATACCTATTTTCTGCAGTACTAAGAGTACTCCAGGGCTTCAAACCATGCTAGGCAAGCTGTCTGCCATCTGAACTGTCTCCCCAGCCCATCAGCGATAAAGCATCTTAGCTCACATTTCACAGGAGTTCATGAATGTCTTATAAGGTGCATGGACACCAAAAGAACTAGCGGGACAGAAAGTATACAGTAGCCTCGGTTCTGCAGTGTAGACAGCAAGATACTACTGGGTATGGTCCCAAGTGATTCTTTACCCCATGATACGTGGAAATTCTGGGTTAGGGTGTAATCGGGGGCAGGGAGGCAAAAGACTGTAAAGAGGTGAGATGAGAACAAATGATTGGACATTTTCCACACCAGAGCCATAACGTGATGTCAGTCAGTAGTCTGTTCAAGGCAGACTTTCCACTGGATGAATAAGGTTTTGTTCCCTGAGAACTGGCAGGCCTAGAGATAGGCTTGCTGGCTAAGAAATGTACAAATCTGCAGGCAGACCTAGAAGCTGATCATACTCTATCCTGTGCAGCCTTCGTGGCCCAGTGTTTGGTCACTCACATCTGCACTGTCCAGAATGAGCACCATGATGACGCACATTCAGAAGACAAAGGAAGAAGAAATGTTGACAATTTGAGGCCATAACAAACTACGTAGACCATGTCTCAAAACCAGAAACAAAACCAACCCAAAAAGTTCTATTATCTCAGCAGTTGAAGAGGAGACGCAGGAGTTCAGGGTCATCTTCAGCTACATAGCAGTTCAAGGCCAGCCTGGGTGACCTGAGACTATGTTCTAAAAAAGAATAAAAAGTGGTGGTGGGTCATGGATGGCACGATGGCTCGTGGGTGGAGGCACCTACCACCAAGCCTGGTGAATTGACTTGGATGTCTAGAATAAAATTCAAGAGCTGATTCTGGAAAACTGATCCCTCACCTCCACACATGTGCATGTGTGTACACACAGACACACACACACACACACCTAGCATACACACACAAAAAGGTAATAAAGTATTTTTTAAAAAGGAAAACCTGACCAATGACAATGTTTGTCTCAACTTTAGAACAGCTAATGATATGCATATCAACTGACATTGTCTTACTTTTCTCTTGCCATGAAGGAACGCCATGACCAAAGCAACTCCTTCAAGAGAAAGCATTTAATTTGGGAGTTGCTTACAGTTTTAGAGGGCAAGTCCAGGATCATGAAGGTGGAAAGCAGGCAGGCATGGCTCTGGAGCTGAGAGTTTTGCATCCTGATCACCCCACAGCATGGGTTGGGGCGGAGGGGGAGAACGAGAGAGAGAGAGAGAGAGAGAGAGAGAGAGAGAGAGAGAGAGAAAGAGAGTCTCCGGGGCTAGCATGGGCTTTTGAAGCCTCAGTGCTCACCCCCAGTGACACACATTCTCCAACCAGGCCACACCTTCTAATCCTTTCCAAAGTGTTCCACTCCCTGGTGACTAAATTATAAATATATGAGCCTATGGGGGCCATTCTCATTCAAACCACCACAGTCATATATTCTTTATGTTAAGTTTATTAGATTTTTTTTTCCTTTCCAGGAAACAGGGTGTAGTTAGTTAAGGGTACATTGTGTGTATGTGTGTGTAAATGTTTTTGGTTTTGTTTGTTTGTTTGTTTGTTTTTGGCTGAAACTAATTACTGTGGTTGCTATCATTAACACCAAAGTCAGCAAACTTCTGGAGCATAATTCCTAGGCCATTTTTTTAAATTGTATTTTGAAGATAATTTTTTCTTTTTTTATAATTTTTTATTTTTTTTATTATTAGTTACATTTTATTAACTGCATCCCAGCTGTATCCCATTCCCTCATTCCCTCCCAAGCCCTCCCTCCCCCTCTCATCTCCTCCCTGCCCCTTCCCAAGTCCACTGAGTGGGGAGGTCCTCCTCCCCTTTCATCTGACCCTGTTTTATCAGGTATCTTTAGGACTGGCTGCAAAGTCCTCCTCTGTGGCCTGGCAGGACTGATCTTCCAGGGGTGGGGAGGTCAAAGAGCACTGTCATAGGCCATTTCTATCTATGAGTTCATTGGCTTGTTTTTTTGTTTTTGTTTTTGTTTTTGTTTTTGTTTGAGTAGGGCATTTGATTCAAGGTTTCTCTGTGTAGCCCTGGCTATTACTGGAACTCACTCTGTAGTTTGAGGCTGGGTTTTGGGATCAAAGACATGTTGCACTGTGCCCAGCTAACTTGATAATTTTTAACTAAAATATGTCATTTTGATTTACACAGACAGACAAATATGGAATACAAATTTAATTTTCCAGTAATTTAGTAAAAAATTAACTACTAAAAAGAAAGAAAATAGGCACTTAACCTCTTTACTACAATTGCATATACATTCACTTAGACCTTTTTAATTTTTATTTTCCGTGTAATTGTGTGTGTCTTTATGACATGTGGGCATACATACACATGTATTATGGTACACATGTAGGAATCAACAGACAATTTTGGGGAAATGGTTCTTCCCTTTTTCTGTGGTTTCTGGGGAAATCTATGAGTCTTTCTTTTCACTAGACAAATAAGGTTTCAATAAACTAAACTTGACAAGTATAAATAAACTAAGCAATTCAGGAAATCAAGCTCGCTGAGCCATCTCCTGGACCACATTTGAATGTCTCTACAGGGTTATTTGTATACATACATATACACGTAAGTGGATCAGTAACGGAACTGATCCATCTTACTTCCATCTTATCTAGCCAGTCATGTAAACGTAGTATGTTATTTGTTAAATATTTCAATTTAAACTCTTTTTTTTTTCTCTTCAGCATTTCTCTGTGTACTCCTAGCTGTCCTGGAACTCACTTTGCAGAAGAGGCTGACCTTGAACTCAAAGAATCTCCTGCTTCTGCCTCCTGAGTGCTGGGATTAAAGGCGTGCACCACTGCCTGAAAATTTAAACTCTTTTAAAAGATTTATTTATTTTAAATTGTGTATATAAGTATGTGTCTATGTATAGCTGTGTACATATGAATGTGCATGGAACTCCCAGAACTATAGTTACAGGAAGTTGTCAGCTGCTTAGTGTGGGGGCTGGGAATTTAATTAGGGTCCTCTGCAAGAGCAGCAGATGCTTATAACTACTGAACCAATTTTACAGCCCTCCCAAGTAAAACCCTGAAGATATTATTTAATGTATTCATCATTCTAAACTTTCAATTTTCAATTCCAAAATTCGGTTCTGAACTTTCCCATTGAACAGTCAGATTTTTCAATCTATGAGAGTTGATCTATGTTTTAAATTGTTAAATATTTTTGGTTGTTGTTTTGTTTTGTTTTTTGGGGACATGATTTCTCTGCATAGCTGTCCTAGACTTGCATTGTAGACCAGACTGGCCTCAGACTCATAGAGATCTGCCTGCCTCTCCTTCCCAGAGTGCTGGGATTATTGGCAAATTGTTAATTTTTTAAAAGTTTGATAGATGTATATGTTACATGTTGAACATAGTTCTTTCTCTCGTCCCTCCCCATACCTTCCTGTCCTCTACACAGCTTTACATTTACTTTGATGTCATATATGCACATAAGAATTTTATTCATACAAAGTCTGAGAACTACAAATCATAGAAAACATGATGTTTATTTATCTGTGACCGGCTGTTTGCTTTGTGTTCCAGAGTCGTCTATTTTTTTTTTTCAAAACATAACCGACCAAAAACAGTCCCATTGTGTAAATATGAAATTACATTTCTCTTGTTTATTCACTCTTTCTTTAAATACATAATCTCTCTTAGAATGATAAATCTTTTTCATATGTCCAGCTACTCAAAATCTGTGTTTTAAATGAAGATTTATAAAGGTTTCTGTCAGGTTAAGGGGATTTCAAATATAGAAGAATAGATAACAGTAAGACCTTTCGTTCAAGGAGCTGACTCTCCTACCGGGAGATCTTCCCAATTCCAGAGATGAGCTAATTTTGTTCCTTTGTAGTCAGCTGTTCTTGTTGGTCTCTTTCAGGGGCAAATACAGATGAATTTCGAGTGCTCTTAAATCCCAAGGGAGGAACTTAGTGTAGCAAGGCCTGCTTTAGCTGTGGCAAGCCCCTGAGGTCAGGCTGATGCAACAGAGCCAAGAGAACGGGCCAAAGAGCCAAATTCTCTGTATTCTTCCTTCTCCATAATCCTCTCACAAAATTTGTCTTAACATGATTTAGTCCCCATCAATCTCTCTGTCCCACTGTGTCTCCAGGCCCTAGTTTCATTAAAAAGACTCATTTCTTGTAAATCTGTTCATTTTGACCTTGAGCCCAGCCTTGACTTCTTCACTCTTTTCCAACCTCCAGTTTCCCATGTCAGTCTTCTCTCAAGTCTTACTTCATGACTTCGTTAACTAGGATTCTATAAATGGTAACTGTGCTGTCATGAAGGCAGGTGCTCTCATTGAACATTTGACAAACAGGTCCGGAAGATTCCATGTTTGCATGTGGCCACATATTTCCAATATTGTTTAGAGGAGGGAGTGTTACTGTTGTTTGTATGGATAAAGCATGAAAACATGAGACAGTCAGACACTGAAGTAGATACTTGTGGGTTGAGGAGGTTAGGAAATTACAGAAATTTTAGGCAATGGAGTATAAAGACAGTTGGCTGTGAAAATCGGGAGGTGGGATGAAATGAAGAACTTTATGGAGGGGACTGGAGATGTGGCTCAGAGGGTACAGTGCCTGCCTAGCAAAACCAGGACCCTGGGTTCCATGCTTGGCACTGCATAAATTGGGTGCAAACTCTGGAGTGGAAAGGAAGCAGGATGCGTAAGTTCTAGGTCATCCTCTGAAAATCAGGGCCACCCAGGCATGTAGGGGACCTTGTTTAAAAACAAAACACGAAGGAAGAAAAAAGGAAGACTAAAAGAGAGAAAGGCAGGCCATTCTACTCACTATCTCCCTCCCCTCTGACCTTCTAATGCACAGTACCACTTTCTTCTAGCCTGCCTTTCCGCACTAAAAGGCACCCATTCCAGTTCTTACTGTTATTGACTTCGAAGTCCCCAGAAAGGCCCTAGAGAGAACTGCATGATGAGCATGTACATCCTGAAGGTTCTGCAGAGGACATCAGCAGAATGTAGGAGCCCGAAAGATAAGCCTGACAGTAGCAGAGCTCTCCCAGGAGTGGAATAGAAGATGGAGTTCATTATAAACAGGGTTTTTGAAAATTTGTCTTTGCTTTATTTTGCTGGCATTACAGGTGTACACCACCATACCCAATTTATACAGTTCTGGGAATTAAATACAGGACGTTTTACCTGCAGATGTGCCCTGTTCCAACTGGGTTGTATCCCTATGAGATAGTAGGAATTTATTTATTCATCTATCCATCTATCTATCTATCTATCTATCTATCTATCTATCTATCTATCTATCTATTCATTCATTTGTTCTTTGAGACAAGGTTTCTCTGTATAGTCCTGGATGTCCTGGAACTCACTCTGTAGACCAGGCTGGCCTCAGACTCAGAGATCTGCCTGCTCTGCCTCCTAAGTGCTGGGATTAAAGGCATGGACCACCACTGACTGGTGATACTAAAATGTTCTTAAGAATACTTCTGGCCTGGAAAGATGGCTCAGAGGTTAAGAACACTGGTTGTTCTTTCTAAAGGGCCTGAGTTCAATTCCCAGCAACCACATGGTGGCTCATACCATCTATAGAAGAATACTTCTCTGGACCAAGGGCCACTTCTCTCACAGGCCCCTAGTCAGGTTTTCTCTCGACTTGTACTATGATTAATAGGTTCCTATGTCACTGGGGGATTCTTAAGGTTGTCTTCTAAAAGGCTTCCTTACTTGCAATTTCTACCTTGCTCTTTTGCTTCTACTGCAATACCACACAGCCAGGAAGTCCATCCTGTCCTTGTCCTAAAGGACTGCTTTAAATGATATGGCCTTTCTGTTTAAGAGCCATAATGGACTTCTAGTAAATACCTATTTAATCTATTGTCTTTAGGTCTCACTTTCTCTCCCTTGTGTATTACCCAATCAATACAAGTAGCCCTGTTAGACTGAAATAGAAGCATTAAATATGCATAGAGAAGACAGATTACTGGCTAGAAAGAGTTGAAGAGAGGGGAAAGGAAAGGGAGAGAAATATTGTCTGTAGGCCTCTGGGTTCTTCTTCACCCTATGTCTTCCTTCTCTCTTAAGCTGGAAACCTTGGAACATTTTTTCTCATCCTCCTTGCTAGCAGGGTTTTAGATTCACCTCAGTTCGGCCAAGAAAATGGATTGGTGCTGGGTGGTAGCATTACACACCTTTAATCCCAGCACTCAGGAGAAAGAAGCAGGTGGAGCTTTGTGAGTTTAAGGCCAGCCTGGTCTACAGAGCAAACTCTAGTAGGACAGCCAGAGCTACAGGGAAACCCTGTCATGAGAAACCAAAATGGAACAAAAAAAGAAAAGAAAAGAAAGAAAACGGATGGGTAAGAGAGATGGAAGGTGCCTGAGTGGGAATGACTCACACTTGAACGCTTGGTCCCCAGTTGGAATTGTTTGGGAAGGATTAGGAGGTATGGCCTTGTTAGAGGAGGTGTGTCACTATGGTCAGGCTTTGGAGTTTCAAAGCTGGCACTGCCATTCCCAGATAGCTCTTTTTTTCTCTGCCTCCTGCGTGTAGATTGGATGTGAGCTCTCTGATATTCTAGCACCATGCCTACCAACCTGTTTCTATACTCCCCCCATAATGGTCATGCACTACGCCTCTGCAACTGTAAGCCCCAATAAACTCTCTTCTCTAAGTTACCTTGGTCATGGTGTCTCTTCCGGCAATAGAAAAGTAACTAAGACAGAAGGCAAAGGAAAGGCAGACACCACCTGGGCTTTTTCCCGTCACTGACTATGCGCAGCCCTTGAAGTAGGCAGGATTTCTATTGGCTTCTGAAATCTGGGAAGAAGGACTTTTGACACTTTTTGTAGGAATGTTCCAGGTTATCTTCCCATCTACCCTGAAGAGACAGAACAAACAGGCTATATTGGAAATGATCTGTTGGGGATAGATTTGTCTTAATTGTCTCTGTCATCACCACTACCACCATTACCATACCCACTGCCACCACCACTACCATCACCACCATGCAGGGGATGGAATCAAGGACCCGGTGCAGGCCAGGTAAGCAAGCTACCATTGAGCTACTTCCCCTCGACCCTCCCTACATTACTTAAGGGAAATTGGAAAAAGCACAGAACAAAAATTTGGAGGAAACAAAAATATTTTAAAATAGCAAAGGGATAACAATCTGATGTGAAAGAACAGGGCTGTCATCTTCATATTTAGGAGGCAGAGGTAGAGGTTCTCTGCAGGTTCATGACCAGCCTGGGTGACATAGTATCACAGATCAACCTGAGCTACTACAGAATGAGACTTTGATTGGTTGGTTTTGGTTTTTCAAGACAGGGTTTCTCTGGGTAGCCTTGGCTGTCCTGGAACCAACTCTGTAGACTAGACTGGTCATGAACTTGGAGATCTGCCTGCCTCTGTCTCCCTGAGGCAGGATTAAAGGTGTGTGCCCCCACCGCCTGTCAGGCTGAGACTTTGTTAAAAGAAGAAGCAGAGGATCAGTAAACAAAGAAACAATCAGAACTGGTAGAGATCAAGAGCAGGTTCATTGTCAGCATTTCCTTCCTGCCCCTAAAAGCTGAGGACCACAGCACACAGACCCTACCTTGGAAATTTCCTGCCCCTGGTGTCATTCTTCCACAGTGCTATATTTACATCTTCTTTACCACGAGTCTTGAGTGATTTGCCATTGGTTCTAAAAAGGAGGAGGAAAAACCAGCACGCGCTTGACTTTACTTGTGAATAGTTCTGGCTGCAGAAGAATGTTTCTTCTTCTCTCTTGTGTCAGTATCACAATGTGGATAATATTTTTAATATCAATAAATTCTCCCTGTTCTAATTTTTCAAAATCAATCTTCATTTTAAAACATTACAATCATACCCCTCCACTTTTGAAACAGGGTCTTCTGTATCCCACACTGACCTCAAACCCTCTACATAGCTAAAAATGTCTTTGAACTTCAGATACTCTAGCCTTGATCTCGATGTGTTGAGTTTATAAGCATAACCACCTTAACATTTAATTTTGAATGATACAAGAAATCTAACTTAAAACAATCTAATTTTACATGGCCTGCAAAAATAATAATGTGTATTCCATGAAATGATATTCTTAGTCTTAAAAATACATGAACCTTGTATATTGAACTTGGGCATGAAGAATACATGTGTGCCTATACAGACTCTCAGATCATGTGGATATACACACATTTCAATGGAGCGATTTCTGAAGAATGTGTTGGAGTCATTGTAAAACCTGAGCTTTAGATTTACCTGCTCTACGAGGCCTCAGAACAAGTCTGCAACAGAGCTCATAAGATGTTCTTTCCATTCCAGCCCTTGCTCATAGAAGAGAAAAAGTACCTTTGGTTCACTGGAGCTCTAGCATCATGCAAAAGGTAGTAATCTAATACATAGGCACACAGATTTACTGTGGGACCCAAAAGCCTTATCTTCTGCAGAGGTTCCATTTTTTTTTCTTCTGTAAATATGAACCACTTCCTCTGTGCAGCACAATAGCTAAATTATTGATAGACACAGCAGGGATAAGAGGTCTTTGGTGGAACTATAGATCTAAAACTGGGTCAACTACAAAGGCTCACTTCTTTCTTCCAGAAAAAACTGCCTTACACTTTTACTATTGTAGCTTCATTTACCACACTACCCTAAATGACTAATCAAAGCCGTAAAGCAGTGGTTCTTAACTTTCCTAATGTTGCAACCTTTTCATACAGTTCTTCATGTTGTAGTGACCCTGAACCATAAAATTATTTTCATTGGTACTTTGTAACTATAGTTTTGCCACTGTTATGAATCATAATGTATTTTTAACGATAGAGGTTTGCAAAGGGGTCATCATCCACAGGTTGAGAACTGCTACCCTAAAGGAAGAAAAAAACTAACATTTATTATGAAACTTTCAGTTATTTTCTAGGAAGGGTCTTCACATAAGCATAGATCATCAACAGATACATAATTAAAATATACATATCCATAATTTTAGATTTAAAGATCACACACACAAAAGAGACCACCAAAAAGTGTACTGAGAATATGGCTGGCGATTTTCTCAGCAATATTAATTTTGTTTGGGCTTAAGTTTAGGTCAACTAGAAAAGGTTGTTTCAGACTCACGAACAATTGGATCTGTGAATGTGTTGTATTTCTCTGTTGGTTACAATGATAGTGATTGTACTCTATAATCTTTTTATCTATAATCTATATAATTTCATTACCAAGAGAAACATGTGGTCAGTGTCTCTCTGTGTGTGAGTAATTCTGGTGCACATTTACTGTGCCTCACATGTAAAAGTCAGAGCCTACAAGAGATGAATCTCTTGTCTCACAGTAGAACCTGGGGATTGAACTTCAGTCCACAAGCCTGAGACAGCTGCACTTCTACTTGCTAAGTCATATCACAGACTAACCCTTTTTTTATTGAAAAAAACATTTGAAGAAGATATCAGAAGATGGAACGATCTCACATACCCATGGATCAGTAGGATTAACATAGTAAAAATGGCCACTTTACCAAAAGAAATCTACAGATTCAAATGCCATTTTCATTAAAATTCCAACACAGTTCTTCACAGTCCTTGAAAGAAAAATGCTCAACCTCATACAGAAAAATAAAAAACCCAGGCCGGCTAAAACAAGTCCGTAGAATAAAACAGCTTCTGGAGGTGTGGCCATTCCTGATTTCAAAGGGTACTACAAAGCAATAGTATTAAAAACCACCTGGTATTAGCATAAAAGCAGACAGGTTGATTAATGGAATTGAATTGAAAACCCAGAAATAAACCCACACACCTATGAACACTTGATTTTTGGCAAAGAAGCCAAAACTATATAATGGAAAAAAGAAGACAGCAACTTCAACAAATGGTGCTGGCCTAACTGGATGTATGCATGTAGAAGAATGCAAATAGATCCATATTTGTCACCCTGCCCAATAATCAAATCCAAGTGGATTTGACCTCAATATGAAGAGAAAGTGGGGAATAGCCTTGAACTCACTAGCACACTTACACACACACACACACACACACAAAAAAACAATTTCCTGAGTAGAACACCAACAGCTCAGGAATTAAGATGAGCAATTAATAAATGAGACCTCACAAAACCGAAAAGCTTCTATAAAAGCTTCTATAAAAGCTTCTATATAGGACAAAAGGGCAGCCTCCAGACTGGAAAAAGATCTTCACTAACTCTACATCTAACAGAGGGCTAATATCCAAAATATATAAGAACTCAAAAATTAAACACCAACAAACCAAATAACCCATTTAGAAAACAGGGTACAGAGCTAAACAGAAAATTCTCAACAAAGAAATATCAAATGGTGGAGAAGTACTTAAAGAAATGTTTAACGTATTTAGTCATTAGGGAAATGCAAATCAAAACAACTGAGTTTCCACTTTACATCCATCAGAAAGGCTAAGATCAAATACTCAAGTGACAACACATGCTGGAGAGGATGTGGAGAAAGGGGAACCTTCCTCCATTGCAAACTTGTACAACCATTATGGAGAATTGGAAATAGATCTACCTCAAGACCCAGCTATACAACTCCTGGGCATATATCCAAAAGATGGTCCACCATAAAACAAGTACACTATCTCAACTATGGTCATAGCAGTTTTATTTGCAGAAACTGGAAACAACCTAGATGTCCCTCAACTGAAAAATGGATAAAGAAAATGTGGTACATTTACACAATGGAATACTACTTGGCTATTAAAAACAAATAAATACCTCATGCAATTTGTAGGCAAACGGATGAAACTAGAAACAATAATTCTGAGTGAGGTTACTCAGACCCAGAAAGACACATATGCTATGTAACCATTTATAAGCGGATACTAGCCACAAAGTACAGGTTAACCACACAACAATCCATAGACCCAAAGAAGCCAAAGACAGCCCAATCCATAGACCCAAAGAAGCCAAAGACAGCCCAAGGGAGGATGCTTGAATCTTACTCAGAAGGGGAAATAAAATAGACATCTTAAATAGATGCAGAGAGGAAACTAGGTGGAAGTGAAGGTGAGTAGGGAAACAGAAGGGGAGCTAGATGTGGGGAGAGCAGTGTGGGGACACCAGGAAAGAGAACAGTGTGGGGGTCATTTCTGGGATAGGGGAGACTCCTGGGAATCTATGGGGGTGACCCTAGCTGAGACTCCTAACATGGATTTTTTAGGGCCTGAAGTCACCATCTTCTGTATCCAGGTGGGACTTCCAGTGGAGGGAGGGGGACACCATCCCACTCATAAAACCTTCAACCCAAAATTTGTCTTGCCTACAAGAAGTATAGGGATTAAGATGAGCAGCGATGGAGGGAATGGCAAATCAATGACTGCCCCCACCTGAGGCCATAGGAGAGAGCTAAAACTCTCGACACTGTTGACGATACTCAGCTATGCTTGCAGATAGGAGCCGAACATAATGGCCTTCTGAGAGGCTTCATCTAGCAGCTGATGGAAACAGATGCAGATACCCACAGCCAAACAATTAACCGAGCTCAAGGAGTTTTGTGAAAAAGTGGGAGGAAGGATTAGGGGAGTCAGAGGGGTCAAGGATGGCACAAGAAGACCTACAGAGTAAAGTAACCTGGGTCCATGGGGGCTCACAGAGACCGAACCACAAACCAAAGAGCATGCATGGGCTGGACCTAGACGCCCTACACATATGTAGCAGATGTGCAACTTGGTCAACATATGGGCCCCCTAACAATGGGAGTAGGGGCTGTCTCTCTGTTCCCTGCCTCTGGATCCCTTTTCCCCTAGCCAGGCTGCTTTTGTCAGGCCCTCAATGGGAGAGGATGTACTTAGTCCTACTGTGACTTGAGGTACCATGGTGGTTTGGTACCCCATCCCCTTCTCTGAGAAGGAGAGAGAAGAATGGCAGGAGGGTGATTTGAGGGTGGGACTAGGAGGAGAGGATCAGTGGTAAAGTGATTACATAAATAAAAAAGGTTAAAAGAAAGTAGGCTTTTTAAAAAAATACATATTCCGATTATAGTTTTCCCATTCCAGAGACCAGAAGAACCCTGGGACTGGGACTGGGACTGGGTGAGGAGCGAGCCCAAAATGACCACAAGTCCAGCACCATGGGGTCTGGGCAGGAGCTATCCTGAGATGACCACCAGTGTGGTGCTGTGCAGACCTGAGGGGAAAGCAGAACATGCCTGAGATGACCCCTGCCCTGTGCCATACTGCACAGATGGGGCATTGCCTTCCTGAGACCACTCCTGAGACAACCCCAGATGCTCAGAGACTCTGAGTACCACTAAGTGGAGCAAGTAAGTAGTGGAGAAATGAAAGAGAAACAGAAGGATGTGGGCACAATAAAGAAAGGCAGAACTGGAGACTCAAGGGTAGTGGGGAACAGCCTGATGGGAGTAGCCAGAGATGCCACCTGAGACCATCATGGACTCCTGGCCTGTGCTGCCATCAGGGGCCTGGATCTGGGGTCCTGCAACAGCAGGGATCTGTTGCCACCAAAGGCCAGGCAGACATCCCTGGTCTGGACTGAATGCCCAGAGACATGCTGATGTCAGGGCTGTGCGGAACTGGCTCCACCCCTCACCTGGGAATTTTGGGAGTTCTGGCCCTGGGGGTGTAAGAGCAGGTGAGTGGAACCTGCCCTTAGCCAAATGCAGTACTCAGAGAATGGGCCTAGGAAGCACAGCAGAGCTGGCCCTGGTTGCAGGTGAGCTGTCCCTAAGAGTATGAATATAAGAGAGCTGCGTTGGCCCTGCCACCTATCTCCTATATACCTGTGGCAGGCGGGAGACCTGAGGTCATGGGAGGAGGACAGACCCTGCCTCTCATCACCTACAGCACTTGGGGGAGCAGGCCCCGCACTTCCCCTGGATAGCACAGAGCAGATTGGTCGTGGCAGTAATAGGGTGCTGAGCTAGCCTTGAGGGAATGAGTGTGGGAGAGCCAATTCCGCCCCTTATCTGCTGGAGGAGGGAAAGACGCTTTCCTTCCTTCCCTTGTCCCTCACCACCTATAGCAGATCCATGAGCTGGCCTTGGGTCATGAGAGTGGAAAACTGGGCTCTGTCCCTGGACTGCTTGGGCACTCAGGAAAAGCAGGCTTTGAACCTTGCCTGAACAACACAGTAGAGCTGGCTCTGATGGCATGGGTGTGGATGAGCCAGGCCCAAGTGTGAGAGTGTAAGGGCTGGCTCTGCCCCTTGCTTGTGGTGTTGGATAGGCCAGCCGGGGCCAGGCAGAAGAGCTCGACCTGCTGGTGTGGGTGCAGGAGAGCTGGCAGGTTGACTAGCTCAGATACCTCTCAGGCCCAGATCCAGGGCTTTGAATTGGCCCAGCCCAACACCCTATCAGGTGAACTGCTGGAGTGCATGAAGGAAGCCATCCTACAGATCCCAAACTACAGGATCTCCATGACACAGGGCAACAACAGGATATCTGAGAGTCCCAGTGAGGATCCAGTGTTGATAGAGTAGCAGAAGCTGGAGACCTCGTACCAGACCAAGGAGTCATTGCAATGAAAATTTTCAAGCAAAGCAGTGTGGATGAAAGGGTGTACTGTGGGACACACTGTGACACACTATAGCTTCTACAATGAGATTTTTTTTCTCACCTGTGGGATGTGGGAGGAGGTTGCTAGGATGGAGGGCGGATATAAGGGAAAGAAGAGATGAGTGGGATTGGGGCGCGTGATGTGAAATTCACAGAGAACCAATAAAACGTTTAAACATTTAGAAAATCATATTTGATTACTTCTCATTTAAATTGCTTATTTCTCAATTTATTGAAATGTTGCTTTGATTTTCTTTTTGTGTATGTTTTAATTTTAAGAGAGGGTTGCATGGTGTAACCCTAGCTGGACAGGAACTCACTCCCTGTCCTGGAACTTGAGATCCTTATGCCTCAGCTCCCAAGTGATAGGATTGCAGGCAGGTACCACCATGCCCAGCAACACACAGTGGGCCTTTTAAAATTACATTTTATTCTTTCTCAAGCCTGGTTAAGATTTCTGCTGGTGTTCAAGCAAATACCACGTGAGGAATGGCAAGCAGGCAGTCCAGATTACAATCAGCATCCAGTCTCTTACAGTTTCTGAAGTCTATGATTCTTTATCAGATATTCTCCTAGGTGCTAGAAAAACACACACACACACGGCTGACGGGTCCAACTCTCTGTCTCTATGGGAAACACGATAATATAAAAGATTGATGGAAATGATACTCTTCTTGGGAGAATGAAACAGAAGAGACTGATTCTCAGGAACAGTCAACTAAAGAAATAATTTAGCACACAGGGGCTAGTGCACACCTTCTGTTTTTATCTGATCAACGGGACTACTGGAACAGGCCCAGAAAGCACATGCTGTGTTTTCATTTTTTAAAAAAGGGAGGATAAAGTAAACTTACTTCAGTTCTCAGTATTTACATTTTCTTTAACTTAAAATGCACAGTAACACAGATTTGAGATTTAAAATCTTTTTATTTCAAAGGTAAATAGTTATGGACGTTTGACACATGGATGATTAGAGGACAACAGAGAATACCAAACATTGAAACCTAAAATCATCATCTTAAGCCAATGGTTCTCAACCTCCCTAATTCTGTGACCCTTTAATATGGTTCCTCATGTTGTGGTGACCACCCCAACCATAAAATTATTGTTGTTGGTACATCATAACTGTAATTCTGCTACTGTTATGAGTCATAAAGTAAATATCTCTATTTTCAAATGGTCTCAGGCAACCCTTGTGAAAGGGGTCGCTCAAGCTCCAATGAGGTTGGTTGAGAACCGCTGTCTTCAGCAGAATGAGGCTCTACAAACTAATTTATCAAGACACATCAGAGCCAGGCAGAGTGCCACGCACTTGGGGTGGAGAGTGTCTTTTTCAGATGCCTGGTTGTTCTAAGCCTTTTCCAGGCAGCTTGACTGATTTCTGCTTCTTCCAGGTAGCTTGTCTAGTTTCAAGTGTTCTTTGAAGCTCAGCTTTCTGAGTCTTCTTTGCAGCTCCGCTCTTTTAAGAATGTTCTTTGCAGCTTGGCTCTGTTTACTCTGGCTGGGGGGGGGGGGGGGGGGGGGGCTAGTGAACCTGGTCAATTTCAGGGACTTCCTGAAGCTATTTTGAGTTGTTTGCCTTCTTGTTTAAGCAGCTTCCCTGCCATCCTGTATACTTAAAGACATCTTTATACTTAAAGACAATTTAGAAATGCCCTTGCAGATACTCCCAGACGCATGGCTCTTAGATAATTCAAGAGCATGTCAAGTTGATAATCAATAGTAACTGTCACACCTAGAACTGGAGAATGGGGGGAGAATCTCCAGATTCAGGCATTGTGTTCCTCTAGAAATCTTGTATTTCAGAAGGCATTAAACATATTGAAGGAGGTATGCGAGAGAAGATGACATCAAGCATCTTTGTACAGCTTTTCCCCGAGTAAGTACTGGCACTTTAGAAGGAGATGCAAGACAAATGAAGCTGGAATGCAGAGAGCCAGGGAAAGGGACATGTGACCAGGGCAGGGGAGCAGGCATAGGCTTCCCCAGAGGGCTCACAAGCCAAAGTGTGAGTTTCAGTGTTTATCACAAGAGCAATGGAATCTAGTGAAGGGTTCATAAGCAGAGGAACAAACACAGTCGAATGTTCATTTTAGTAAGATATTTTAGGCAGACCAGTTCAAAGATTATATACTGGAAACATAAACAGTCAAGAGACTACTGCAAAAGGTTAATATTTATTTGTTTATTTGCTTAAAAAAAATTTTTTTTTGAGACAGGGTCTCTTGTAGTCCAGATTGCCTTTTCTTGAACTTGCTATGTAGCCAAGGATGACCTTGAACTCCTAGTCTTCTCCTTCTGCCTCCTGAGTGTGTATGTGAAGGGATTACAGTGTGCATCAGCACACATGACCATGCACACAATGAGCGGCACAGTCTGTGAGCGAGTTCTTTTCACCAAACTCTCTGGAAACTCAGGATGGACGCTGGCCTTTCACACTGACGTGGATTTTGCCATTTCAGCATGGCAACCCCATCTCGCCTAGAGGCGGGGACATGTTTAGATTCCAAATATAATCTGTAAGAAGCATTTGCACTTAAATCTCCTTCCTTTGTCCATTATAATGCAAGATTGAAGGCATGAGGGAGTGGGTCTCAGAGAGGGCACCCAGATAACTAGATAATAAAAAATTGAAAGGTTATATAAAAAGGTCATTGAATATAATAAATATTTATGGGACCCATGAGAGAAAGGGAAAGAATATGAGGAACCGTAAGTGAAAACAGAGTCTACTCTGAAATACTTCCTGTGGAGGAGGGAAAGTAGTTTCAGGAAGGAGTATGGACACTAGCAATAAAATCTTTCCTTCTCGTTTTTTGTTTGTTTTGTTTTGTTTTTGTTTACCCCTGGCTGTCCTGTTACTCTGCAGACCAGGCTTGGTCTTGAACTCAGAGATCTGCCTGTTTCTGCCAACCAAGTGCTAGGATTAAAGTGTGCATCACTTCCTGCGGCAATCTCCAGCCTGTCTGTCTGTCTCTGTCTCTCTTATTTATGCATAGTTCAAGAACTTAAAATGTAGCTCAGTTGTAGAGTACTTGCCTAATATATGCAAGACCAGGGTTCAAATCCCAGTACCACCACATAAATAGCCAGACCAAGAACAACACTGTAAGATAGGTGTGGGGTTGCCCTTAGGGTCAGATATTTGCCCCTATGCTGTTGCTGTCCACATTTGAGGTTCTGGCCTTAGTCAGGGTATTGACTGGTTTTGTATGTCAACTTGACACAAGCTAGAGTCATTAGAGAGGAAGGAACCTCAGTTGAGAAAATGCCTCCATGAGAGGCATGTAAGGCATTTTTTTTTTTTCAACTAGTGATCAGTGTGGGAGACCCCAGCCCTTTGTGGCTGGTGCCATCCCTGGGCTGGTAGTCCTGGATATGAGGACTGAGCAAGCCAGGGGAAACAAGCTAGTAAGCAGCAGCCCTCCATGGCCTCTGCACCAGCTCCTGCCTCCAGCTTCCTGCCTTGCCTAAATTCCTGTTCTGATTTCCTTTGGTGATGAACAGTGCTGTGGAAGTGTAAACTGAATAAACCCTTTTCTCCCCAACTTGCCTTTTCTGTCATGGTGTTTTCTTTGCAGCAATAGAAACCCCTAACTAAGACATTCAGGTTTATGAAGGTTACCAGCCAGTAGAAGGGGCAACCTTGAGGTGAAGATCAGAAGTGTTTTTTTTTTTTTTCTCTCTCTCTTGTTTTTTTGTTTGTTTGTTTTGTTTTGTTTTTTTGAGACAGGTGTCTTCATCGAGGGCTTGCTTGCCCCATCACTAAGGTGGGCCCTCTTGTTGGACCCAGTGCTCGCCTATTCGGCTGGTCTTTCTAGCCAGCTTTTCTAGGGGTTTCCTGCCTGTACTCCCAAGTGCCAGGATGACAGGCAGGTGCTGACTTTTAAATGGATTCTGGTGATTTGAACTCAGCTGAACTGTCTCCCTAGTCTCCGCTATGAGGCTTTCAGTACAGCTGACCCCTATCCACTGGGTGCAGCCGCCTGGAACCATTTGTGACAGTAAAAGGTCATTCTGCATCCCTGAATGTTTCCTGTCACTCAGCCGTCACCCTCTTTTCTGCGTGTTTTCTTGCTCCCATTGTTCCTTGTTCACCCTTCTGGTCCCTGCTGCCCTGCAGTCTCCATTTGCTCCTGATGTCAAGTCCCTACAGCGTATTGTACTTTCGAGTATACTGCTGTTCTCAGGGGTCTAAAGCAGATTTCTAAGACCCTTTCTCTGTGATGTTTGCTCCCTTCTTTTTGGGAAGGCCTAGAGACCTTCCTATAGTTCACTGACATTGACCATGCTCTGCTGAGGTCCACCTTTCCAAAACAAAATCTGGAAAGTTCCTGCAGGCAGAAGGCCAGATGACTTGGGAGTTGCCGTATTTGCTTCTCTTTTCTGGAAGACTGCAGTCTTCCCTGAATGTTTCTGAAGCAAGACTTTCATTATCTTGGCTCTTATCTGCTTGTTTTTTTGGAGTTAAATTTTCCCCCTGAGTAGAAGTGGAAGCTGTCCTTTTCCCATTTGGCTTACAGGTGCCTCAGCTAGTAAAAGCATTTGCTTCATTGAATGCAACTGTAACAAATGAAGACAGATTCATGCCAATCCCTTCGCTTCCAAATGTAAGGCAAGCAGTGCAGCAGGTGTTTAACCAACAGACGCCATTCAGTTCCAACACTGAGGAAAATCAACTGTATTGAATTCTTAAGACATTCTTGTCAAGTGCAACGTAGCCATTCCCCGACGGCTCTTCAAGAATAGTTCTTATTTCTTCCTTTAGTATTATTATTTTAAACAGATGGTCTGAAACTTCGTAAAGATGGTTGTGTTGGATGGGAGACAAAACTTCCAGGAGATAACAAATACACAGTGAATGGTAGTGTGGCTGCTTCACACAGGCAGGTAATGGGACCAAAGGAAGGGAGCTTGGCAACCTGCACAGACTCTTAGGTGTGTTCTGCTGAGCGCTTTTCAAGAGCTCAGTGTACCCTCAGACTCCTTAATCACTCTAACTGTTCTGGCGACTTTGATATTTCTAACTTTCTCCAGATGTGTACTAACTCAGGGTCCTTTCCTGCTCCCAGAGAGCATTCCTGAATGCTTACATTCCAGAAGGCTTAACTGTGTAAGAGGTGAATGGGAGAGCAATTGCCCAGGGCTGTTTTTCCAGGTGATCTGGCCCTCTACCAGACCTAGGCTTCCGGGAACTCAGCCGAGAGCCTTAGAGCACAGTTCACCAGACTTCAGATACAAAAGGCATGCAGGGACAGGGAGTTCCCATCAGTGGGAATTTCCTAGTTTAAACCGAGTCTGCTTATATAATATGTCCTCATTGAAATGTTCCTATGTGTTTTAGGCTAAAGCGGGTTTTGGTTTCGTGTTGGCTGTCTCCCTTCAGTTTCCTATCACTATATTTCTTATACTTATAGTCAAGTGAAAGTATGAAATACATGTATCATATAGTATATATAGTATACTATATGTTACATATAGTACACAGTAATTGTGATATATGTATCACAATTCATTATAGTTTTCTTTAAATGTAGGGGACACGGCTCAGCAAATAAAAGCATTAGCTGCATAAATCTGACAGTGGAATTGAATTTCCAGAGTTCAGGTTAAACAACAGAAACAAAATTCTGGATATGGTGACCTGCGCCTGAAATTCCATCACCCCAGTAAAAGGCAGACAAGAGCCCCGTGTTCTCTCTGTCGGCACTGACTATTTTCACGGTGGTGAGCTGAAATTCAGAGTCAGTGCTGCTTCCTGGTCTTTCGTTTGTTTGTCTACCCCAGGGCAGACACTCCACACCTAACTACTGTGGGGCCATGTTGAGGTCTCAGTTCCAGTGTCATTTCTACACAACCCTTTCCCCAGACTCCCAAGGCCGAAGGCCACATAGCACTTTCTTCAGGGCATTTGGCACCACTTGTGGCTGTACTTCCTGGTATTTTAATCCAATTAATTTATTTCTTTTCTGAGTACTAGGCTCATCTCTGCACCCCAAGACCATGTGTATTTTGTTCATCGTTCCTCAGCTAAGCAGAACACCTCATAAAGTTGCTTGAATGTAGACATTAGAAGGACAAAAAAGACTTGGGTTGGATTCTCGTACTCTACAACAAATGCTTACGTTCATAGCCTAGGACACGGGTGCTTGTACACACATAGCTGTGTATCTCTGTCATAGAATAACTGTTTATACTAGTGAGATGATGTCACTTTTAATAGATGCCAAATTATGAATTTCAAAACATATATATTTTTCCTAGTAATATTTTATTTAACATACTTCAACTCACCTGTATGTCAATAAACCAGTTTACAAAGATGTTATAATGAGATACTGTGTTTCCATTTCCCAGCTTCATTAACAAGTTAGAACATGAGGGTGAGTAATCAAGCATATGGCTACATTAAAAGGACCAATATTGATATAACAGAGTCTATGAATCTAAGTTAATGTATATTTGCATTATACATATGCAGAATAGAATATGTTACCCTATGTTATAGATACAATTATAGCACACAGGGACTATTTAGGTTGTTATACACATGAATATATATATATGTCTGTATATACATACACACCATATACACATAGCTTTTGTCTTGCTTACACAAAGCAATTTATTAACAGAAAATAATTTGAGAAGTCCTGTTCACAGACCACTATGATTCCTCTTCCTTTGAGTGCTGTCCCAGGGGAATGAGGTGCCAACATTAATCTGTTCAGTCTTCATTCCTGAGAGAGCAAGAGCTCGGAGGGCTGACTGGGCTCCAGGTTTGGGGGTCTTGGTCCTCTTTCCTCCTGTATCATGGAGTTTGATGTGCTGGGCAGTGATGCCCAGCTCCTTGTACCTCTGGGCCACATCCTCCGCAGTCAACATGGCTGCAAATGGAGAGGACTCATCTCAGCCAGCCTTTACCTCCGTTCCACCAGTCACTCGGCAGATGGTCTTCTTGCCAGAAAGATCAGTAACAAGGACAAAGGCATCAGTGAAGAATGTAAAGATGTGGCAGACACCAAATACATTCATCTGCTTCAGCCACTCTCGGACCAAGGCTGATGACTCATTCTTCCTTCTTTTCTTTCCCTTTCCATGGTGCCATTTCTGAGTGTTGTCTCAAGACTCCTTCTCTGGAAAGAGTATATACAGCTTTTTTGAGGGGAGTGGGGAATAGAGTACTTAATTAAAAACAATGAAGTGCACTCTGACTAAGCAGCGAAGGTGCTAGGTGCTCACAGCCCTGGATGACCATGCCTCCCTCTGAGTAAAGCCCTGGCTTGCCCTTGAAGCTTTCAACAGCACCTTTTTCACTTGCAAAGGTATTTTCATTCAAATGATAGACACAGCTGTCTTTACACAGGACCAGACTTGGAGAAACACATTAGGCTTTCAGGCACAATAAATTGAGGCAAATCCCTGAACTGGACTAACGACAAAACTGCTATGTATCACCATTACTGGCTCCCAAACTACGCACAGATCAGTCCAGAGGAAAAAGGTGGCAGATCTTTGCTGTCATTGCTACTCATGCTAGAAAAACAGAATTTCTCTGCTAGATGGAGGAAGAAGTCTGAAAATCTGTACAATTCAAATTGCAGTGCTCTGTGTCTGCTCCACCGTCCCCTATAGCAGAAGGCAGGGGCCTGACTGTTCATGTCCCCTCCCACAGGGACTTGTGTAGTACACACGAGGCTCCAGATTGTTGTATAGCCAAAGATGACCTTGAACCCCTGATCCTCCTGTCCTATCCTCTTGAATACTAGAATTATAGGTGTTCACTGCCGCTCTTAGTTTATGTGGTGCTGGGGATTGATCCCAAGGTTTTGTGCATGCTAGGCAAAAACTGCCAATTAAGCCTGATGCATCTCCAGCCCATTTGCAGAATTTTTAAGAGTTATAAAGTTACTATTCTAAGATTCTATTAAAGAAAATAAGACAAAGAAACAATCAAAAGCAAACAGAGTCATTACAATGTTTTGAACAGTCACAAAAGACATTTATTGTTAGTCTGACATGCATCCATTTCCTAAATTTATAGGAAATAGAAATATGCGCTAGAAAGATGGACCAGTCAGTTCCTTCCCAAGAACTGATCTAAAAAAGCAAGAGAAGCAGCATGAACTTGTATTCTTAGTGCTGGAGAGGAGACAGGGGGCTCCCCTGGACTCACCGGCTGGCCAGCCAGCCTAACCTAAGCAGGGACCCAAGGTTTCAGTGAGAGACCCTGTCTCAAAAAGGGGTGAGTCTGCAAAATGGTTCACTGGGTAACAGTACTTGCCATCAGGCCTGGGGATGTAAGTTTAATCCTGGGGATCCATATTGTACTGGTTAGTTTTATGTCAACTTGATATAAACTAGAATCTTTTTGGAAGAGGGAATCTCAGTTGAGAAAATGTCCCAACTAGATTGGCGTGTGGGTAGGCCTGTGATGCATTTTCATGACTGATTGATGGGGAAGGCCAAGCTCACTGTGGGTGGTGCCATCCCTGGGCTGGTGGTTCTGGGTCTTATAAGAAAACAGGCTGAGCAAACTATGGGGAGAAAGCCAGTAACACAGCACTCCTCCATGGTCTCTGCTTCAGTTTCCATCCCTAGGTTCCTGCTCTGCTTGAGTTCCTGCCCTGACTTCCAGCAGTAGTGGAGTGTATCCTGACAGTTGTGAGCTGAAATAAATCCTTTCTCTTCTGAGCTGTTTGGTAATCACGTTTTATCACATCAATAGAAACTCCAGCTAAGACACACAGGGTGGAAAGAGAAATCCCATAACTGGTCTTCTGGTGTCAGTGCACACTCTGTGGCATAAATGCTTCTGCCCCTACCACCCAAATAAGCAATAAAGAAGAAAACGTCAAATTAAAAAGTTTGATGGCTAATGAGGAGTGACTCCACAGGCTGTCTTCTGGCTTCCACATGGGCCTGCGCGCACACACGCAGCTGTAGCTTCACTTGTGTGCACCTGTGCGCCTCCCCTAAGTACGAATAAAACCTGCTCTCCTGATGAGGTGATTTCACCCTCTCACCAAACAAGTAGCTGGGTCATGGTGGTGCCTTTAATCCCAGCACTTAGAGAGGAAGAGGCAGATCTCTGTAAGTTTGAGGCCAGCCTGGTCTACAAAGAAAGTTTGGGACAGCCAAGGCTACAAAGAAAAACTCTGTCTCGATAAACCAAAAACCAAAACCAAAACAACCCCCCCCACCAAAAAAAAAAAAAAAAAAAAACGCAAACCAAATAAACCCAAAACTGATTCCAGATCTAATATATGTAGCCATGATTGTGCGTCCTTGTTTCTGCCTTGATATTTCATAACATATAGATTAGATTATAAATACATAGCATAATGGCACAATAAAGCAAGAGTAAACAGAATCAGCCGTATTTCTGCAAATGGTTTTGAATTGTTCACAATTGTTCTTTTCGCTGATTAACCAGCCATTCCACATTGCTTTCGTTTTTAGAGCAGTGCTGACTCAGTTAGCTGGGGTCTTCAGCGAGGGGAAACCCACACTTTCATTCTTCAGAAGCCGGGTCTGTATTAGACATGCTTGTGTGTGGGAGCTCTTGTTGCTTCTCCACGTTTAGGAGGAAACGTGGCGGTAAGTAAGGGAGGAGAGAGAGGCTGGAGACATCAAGAAAAACGTGATGGAAAGAACTAATGGCAGAGGAAGACTGCAAAGTCATCGAACTGATGGTTCTGCATTACGAAGACGGGACATACGAGAAACAAACAAACCCCCAAGCCCACACTCTCTAAATGCTGGACAAGGCAACTGGATGAGCTGTGGAGCATCAGGGCCTGGTGGCCTTGGAGCCTCAGACCTGTCCCAGCTCTCTGCCTACCTCCATTCTCCTGAGTGCTTTGTTTTTCTTAGTAAACCATCTGTATTTCTATCAGCCATGTGTTCCTTGTTCAATTCTTCATTCTGGAAATGAACCTGGGAATCTCAGTGGGTGTTCTTTGGACCCTGATCCACATTTTAAAATAGTAATACCTGGGAGTATCCTACAGAAGTTTGAGTTTTAAAGCAATATCTCCTGTTTCTACCTTGTGCTCAGAGGTTCTGAAGTAACTTTTTTTCCTGAGATCCTGGGGACTGAGTCAGGGCCTGGAGCTGAGCAGGCAAGCGCTGTACTACCAGTCCAGTCCAGGTAAAATTCTCATTAATGATCTCTACTGGAGACACTGAGGAACATGGCTTTGCACTCATTGTTCCACTCTGGCTTTGCACTTTTCTTGGTTCCCAAGACTCTGACTTGGAAGAAAAATAAAAACATGAACTACATTCATCAGTCATTGCTTTGTGGCATGTGCTATATCTTCTAGGAAAGCAACACGGCTTTGAAAATAACTGCCAATAGGAACCAAACCCAAGGAAGTCATTTTATTAGTTATAAACCCATGTGCTTTTAGAAATCTGGATGGTTTTTTTGCTACTGTGACCAAATGCCTGATGAGAAGTGACTTGGGGGAGGACTTATTTTGTCCCACAGTTTGAGGGCATAAGGCTTATGGTGGTGGCTCCATAGTTTGAGCTACTCTCTCCTGCCCGTGCAGACCATGAAGCAGAATGATGCAGAGTGCAACGGGGGGCTGGGCGACAGCCTCTGAGTCCTGCCTCAGCAGTCCTACATCTGTCAACTGGGTCCCCAAACATTCCACAACCTCTCGGAATAGGGCCACCAACTAAGGACCAGCTGTTCAAACATGCAAGCCTTTTGTGGACATTTCACATCCACATCCGAACCCTAGCAGAATCCAAAGGCACCTGTCCACTGTCCTAATCATTTCGCTATGAAATAAAATCTTGGGGCATAACTACTGTTTTGTGGGTTACAATGCCAATGGTTAAGGTCAGAGATGGTATGGAGAGAAGCTTGCTCGACCAAGTGGAAGAACACAATGTTAAAATGTGCGGTTTCAGAAAGAAGAGACTCCTGCTAAGCCCAGGTGCAGGAGCCTGGTATCATTAGCCTGCTGTCAGGAGAGTGGCTAGTCCTTTAGGGCTAAGATGACAGGGCTAATGCTTGAAGTAGTGGCCTCGGTATATGGGCCTGGTTGATAGGCCCATGCATGAACCCTTTCTGAAATGACTATCAAACCTTCCTCTTGAGGATATTCAACAGTTCCCAGGGTGACTGATAAAATTAAGGTTAACAACTCCAGCTCTACAGGGCTTCATCTTTGTTTTTTGTTTTTTGTTTTTGTTTTTTCATCTAGTCCAGTTATCTTTGTGTGTGTGTGTGTGTGTGTGTGTGAGTGCATGTGTACATGTTTTCATGTGTGTGCCTGCCTGAGTGTTCAGAGGCCTGAAGTTGATGTTCGGTGTCTTCCTCAATTGCCCTCTACCTTATATATTTACATATTGAGGTAGGGATTCCCACTGACCCCTGTAGGTCACTGCTTCAGCTAGTCTATCCAACTGCTGGACTCACTTCAGGGAGTCCCTGTCTCTTTACCTGTCTTGTGCTAGGATTGCAAGTGAGCCACCGTTCCACGTGGCTTTTTGTACTTGTGTGGCAGGTACTGTGTCCGAGGAGCTACCGCTGCAGCTCTTCCAGTCATCTTTTGAAAGCCACTGGCAGCACCATTCATTTTGATTATCCACACGGGACACAACTATTCTCAAATTTTGTGCTTAGGATGAAAGGTTACCTCTTGAGTAGGGTTGTCATGCTGCATTAGTCTCTTGTAGGGAAAGGTGATTGACAGCTGCATTCAAAGGGACAGAAAGAGCTGCGGATGAAGCTCAATTGGTAGAGTAATTGCCTAGCATGAAGAAGCCTCGGCTTTGATCTCTAGCACTGTATAAAATTGGCGTACGCTTCACATTCATAATCTCAGTACTCCCAGGAGAAGGAGAGGCAGGAAGATCAGAAGTTCAAGGTTATCTTTGGCTACATAGGGAGTTCCAGGCTCATTTCTCAGAATAAATAAATAAAATTTTCTCAAAATAAATTAATAAATAAATAAACAGATAAATGGGGAAGGATAACAAAATAATACTACGTAACATGAGCACATGAGAATGTGCTCTACAATGCAGGTTCCTAGGGATTCGTTTTAGTGTCGTGCACAAGTAGAGGCAAAAATAAATTAGGCTAGAATATTTTCTTTTTTAATGTATTTTTTATTTTATTTTATGCGCATTGGTGCTTAGGCCGCATGTATGTCTGTGGGAGGGTGTCTGATCTTGGAGTTGCACACAGTTGTGAGCTGCCATGTGGGTGCCGGGAATTGAACCTGGGTCCCTCTGGGAGAGCAGTCAGTGCTCTTAACCACTGAGCCATCTCTCCAGGCCCAGAATATTTTTCTTTTTAACTACCTGATTACAGAGATCTCAGGCCCAAGAGAATGATGACAGATAGTATGGCCGAGGTTGATGTCACATGAGCTTTCAAGTTGCTTTTGCAACCTTCTTGAAGTTATTCAAGTACAAACAGTTTCACAGGATGATGGAACACAGAAGGAGCGTTAGACAGCCCAGTGAGGGACATTAAATGCCACATAGTTCACGATGGACAGCCCACGTTCCATGGTGACGACACAGTGAAAGCCAAGGGTCTCTCGCTGAGATCGCTAGTGCTTGCTGTGCCGTTCCTACAGCCAGGGGTGGTTTAAACTCTTCCACTGCTGTGTGCCACGTGCATTCAAATATATTGAAACCAAAATGTATTATTAGTGTGTGTGTGTTTGTGTGCGTGTGCATGTATGTATATGTGTGTAGATATCAGAGAGTGATTTTTCTGGAGTTGATCTCTACTTCTTTTACAAGGTGTGCTGGCTAATTTTATGTCAGTTCGACACAAGCTAGAGTCACTGGGGAGGAGAAAGGCTCAATTGAGAAAATGCCTCAGTAAGATTGGGCTATTGGCAGGCCTGTAGGGTATATTCTTGATTAGTGACTGATGTGGGAGGGCCCATTCTGTTGTGGGTGGTCTTGGATTCTATAAGAAAGCAGGCTGAGCAAGCCAGAGAGACTAAGTCAGTAAGCAGCACCTGTCTGATGGCCTCTGCATCAGCTCCTGCCTCCCGGTTCCTGTCCTGTTTGAGATCCTGTCCTCACTTCTTTCAATATGAACGGTGATATGGAAGTATAAGTCAAACAAACCCTTTGCTACTTTGGTCAGTATGTTTTATCACAGTGTTAATATCAGTTCTTAGGCTTGAAAGCATGAGCATTACCTACTGAGCCATTGTATAGCCTCTGTTTTCTTGAGACAGTCTCATGTAGCCCTGACTGGTCAGGGATGGCCTTGAACTTCTGGTCTTCTTGCCTCTTCCTCCCAAATTCAAGGATTACAGGCATGCATCACTATAACAGGTTTATATTTACTGATTTTGATTAACGTTTTGGGAGAGAGACTAAGATCCCGGAGTGTATATTTGATCATTTCTATACCGTAACAGATTTTGACAGTTGAGTTTATCTCTTCAGACGATTCTGAGAAGTGGGAAGATATCACATTAGGTCTACTCTTAGACCATCTACTTCTTCAAAACTCATTCACTGCCTGACCCCTGGGCTCCCATTCTTGCTAGTGAACCTATCAGAAGTCTGGGTTCCCAGGGACAAACACCCAATAGCGTTTCCTTTTCTCATGATGCAGTGTCTTCCTTGCAAAGCAGACGCCATTGAGAAGCCAGAGGACATGCTTAGCCACCTCTTGCCTGGTCCCTCATCCATGGCTTTCATGGTTTGTTAACTGACTCAGTCTTGGAGGAGTTTGATGATTTTTTTTTTTCTTCAGAACTAAACACATTTTTGCTGTTTTATTGTTGTTGCTGCTAGTGAATATATATATATGGTATGGGTCTCATTTTGAGGTCTAGGCTGGCCTAGAACTCACTACCCTGCCTAGCCTTGACTAAAATGTGTGGCAGTATTCTGTTTCTAGCCTCCAGAACTTTGAGAGTAGAGGCATGAGTCACCATGGCTGCCTCAGTCTTCCTTCATTTTAATGACTGATTAGTTTTGAAAATGTTTAAATTATGTTTCAGTTATTTATCGTGTGTATCTGCCCACACACGATCTTGTGTGAGCATTTGTGAGTGTACGCACACACACGCACGTGGTACGGCCGAGCACACTGAGGGAGTGAAGGGTAGAAGCTAGCTTGACAAAGTTGGCTCTTTTCCTCTACCGTGTGGGTCCTGGGACTTAACTCAGGTCATCAGTTACAGTGGCAGCACTCTTACCTCCTGATCTATTTCATTGGACAAGATTATTATTATTATTATTATTATTATTATTATTATTATTATTATTGGAATATGTTTGTCAGCTTTCCATTACTGTGTCAAAATACCTGAAAAACTCAGCAAGGAGGAAGTATTTTGCCTCAGAGCTTTCAGTCCATCGGCAGTTGTCTGTATTGTGTCTGAGTCTGAGGAAAGATAAACCAGGGAAAGGTCGCCAGGGTCCTGCTTCTTCACACTAGACCCACTTCCTTGTTGACATCATCCCTGATAGCCCATTATGCTGCAGTGGATTGATGGAATGAGATACTAAACAGGTCAAAGTGCTCATGAACCAGTCAACACCCAAAGCGCCACCTCTGAATTCTACTGCATTGTGAACCATTCTTTAACACATGAGCCTTTGGAGAAAGTCCAGACCTAAACCATTGTGACCTAACAGACTCTAGTCAGGATGGTAAGTCCTATCACTACAGGCCAAAGGGCTTTGCTCTCTTGTGAAATGCATGGGAAGAGGCAATTGCCAGTTCATGCTGTTGCCTGGAACTCAAGACAGATCTGAATGGCCCTGTCAGACAGATCCAGAAGGGCTGCCTGGGTCTGAGAAAGCCAGAGGGTTTTGGAGTTTGAGCATCATGAGTCAGCCTACTTCCTGCAGTGTCCCATGTAATCACAAACTTGGAGATTCTCAGAGAATTAGGAGGTGCTGAAACTCAGGAATGTTGTAACTCAACAACCCATAAGAGAACACGGTGTCATAATTTCAGTCTCCACTGCCACAGAACACAAGGCACTCTTTTTAGAGGACATATGGCGCGCCAAGCCAATCCAGGTCACAGCTAAATGCTTCCCCTGTCTGGGTTAGTCAGAGTCTGTTTTTCTGAGAGTAGAGGAAGAGATTCCAAAGGAATTGGATCTTGCCTTGATAGGGGCTGCCAGTTGGAATGTAGCTATAAAGCAAGACAACAGGATGGAGACTCAAAGAAGAGTCCTGTTCAAGCTCTGCTTGCAATCTGAAGACAGACCTCCCTCTCCATTGCAGCTGATCTTTTTCTCTTAGGGTTGTCAACTCATTGTGTGAGGGCCACCTTTCTGAAGGACTCAAAGCAGATCACTATAGTATCGCTTAAAAAAAGAAAAAAAGCCTTCAGGAGGGCCAAGGGCAAAGTTTAATTGGTAGAGCTTGCTTAGTGTGCATGAAATCCTTAGCTCTCCATAAATCTGGCCTGGTGACACACACCTATAGTCATAGCACTCTGGAGGTCGAGGCAGGAGGAACAGGGGTTCAAAAGTCATTTTATTCTACACAGGGAGTTTAAGGCCAGCCTGGGATACAGGAGACTCTGTCTCAAAGAACAAACCAAGAATGCCCTGGGCCAGAAAGATTGCTTGTCCTGAAAGCATGAGGACCAGAATTTGATTCCCAGAATCCACGCAGCAAAATCTGGTTGTGGGGGCTGGAGAGATATTTCAGTGGTTAAGAGCACTTGGTCTTTTGAGGACCGGAGTTCAACTCACACACCTGCAAGGTGGTTCCGAATCATCCATAACCTCTGCAGGCACTAGGCATTCGTGTGGTGCATACACGTACATATGGGCAGTACACACACACACACACACACACACACGCACACATTAAAGAGCAAATAATGAATTAAGCTAAATTTTTGAAAAAGCTGGTTGTGCTGGTGCACATTTATAATCTTAGTGGTGGAAAGATGGAGACAGCAGATCCCTGGGGATCCTTAGTATTTTCCTTATCCTGCTAGACAAATGCCAGGGCAGTGAGAGATTAACTTTCTGCATACTCCCCTCTGCCCCCAAATAACAAACAAATAAACAACAACAAAAAAAGAAAAATAAATAAAGGAAAAAATAAAAAGAAAAGTTGCACAGAGCCTAAAGAAGGATGGCCAACGTTGTCTTCTGGCTTCTGTGTGTGTGTGTGTGTGTGTGTATGCGCCTCCCACCCCATACACATCCGTGCATACATACTAACATGCAAATAAATAAATAAGTTAATTATAAATTAATAACTTCATAGCTACACCCTGACCTCCCTGGACAAAATACCTGGGTAAGGTTGATCTGGGTAAGTTCACACATGATACTATCATACTGTCTTTGCTTCTGGAATAGTAGTTTTCTAGGCTCATCAGAATTTCTCCCCCTTCATTATCCCATAGTCTTAGCAATTAGTAACGTATCTTGTCAAACTCTTCCATCCAATGACCACAGTTCTCTAAAGCAACTCTTCCCACTATTGTAGTCGTCTGACTCCCATGATTGCTTTCTACTCTGACCCCATCAGATAAGCATTTTCTTGAGGGCAATGTTGCTTAGCCTCAAGTCTACTATGATTATTATTCTGGTTAAGGTTCTTATCTGAAAATAAGAGAGTGTACCTGGGCTAGTTTTAGTTGAAATAGACTTAATAAAGGCTACCATGTGGCCCATGGGATCATGAAGGAAACAGAAATGCTGGTGCCATGAAGTAATACTGAAAAATGAGCCTCATGAGGAAGCTACCCCATGGCTGCTAGCTCCAGACCAAGTTCAGAGCTAAGGAGGACGTTCCTAAGCCCAGATCCATGCATGAAGGTCTGACAGCTTATTCTTTCTGAGAAAAAATGGGCAGAGTTGGTCATATCTTTTCACTGAGGTCTGAGGAAAACCTGATGGGTAGTCTTCACTGTCAACTCAATGTCAGGTCTCAAAGAAACCCCAGACAAATCTCAGTACCTGTGGCTCCTCCCAGCACTTTTCACCTTGCTCTTTACCCTAAACCTCTCCAGTCTGGGGGCTGGGCTTGGGTTTCCTCCCCCGACCCCCAGCTTCTCTTTCCTACATGAAACCTGTCATTGGCCTCTTGGTCCTCTGTCTTGGCTCCTGGTCCTCTTTCTTGGCCTGATCTCTTCCCCTCTCACCCCTGACCTGCTTACTGAGTTCATTCTGGACTCCTCCAGATACCTCTCATATCTACAATAAAACCTGTGTCCTCAACCATACCGAGGATTGGTCTTGTCCTCATTTCATCCTCTCAGTTGTACTCAGGATCACCTATGCCCTAGGAGATTGTTTAGGATCACTCCGTAAACGTCTGTGAGGGAATTTCCAAAAAGGGAGGGCAGCACCATCCTATGGGTGGGAAAGTAAGCTGAGCTGACACATGTCTCAGTCCTAGTCTGCCATTGTAGAAGCTCTTCTGCCTAGCACTACTCCCTGCCAGGAGAGGGTGAACTTTCTGAAACCACAAACCCAAAGAAATCCTTCCTGTCATAAGCTGTTTGTTGCAGGCATTCTGCTACAGCATTAATGAAAGTAACTAACACAGGTGTCATCATACTAACGTAAAGAACACCTTGTTTTAACATGGTGGTGCCATGTGGGCCTAACAGTGACATTCCTGGATAATTTGTAGGAATATGGGAATTTCTCCCTTCTGCAGATTTCTGAACCAAATGTAACCATTACACCTCCCCTTTCTGCCCAGTATGGGGAATTGAACCCAGAGCCTTGAGTGTGCATACCTGAAACATATCCCCAGACCCTTTACCTGGTTTTCAGATAGACAGATAGATCAGGTGTGTTCAGACCACAGATTTTTGTTGTTGTTTTTCAACTCAGGGTTTCTCCATGTAATAGCCATGGCTGTCCGGGGCTCATTTTGTAGACAAGGTTGGCCTCAAACTCACAGCAATCCACCTGCCTCTGCCTCCTGAGTGCTGGCATTAAAGGTATGTGCCACCTCGTCTGGATTTTTTTTTTTTTTTTTTTTTTTTTTTTTTTTTTTTTTTGAGGAAAGTCTTGCTGTATAACTCTGGCTATCCTAGAACTCACTATGTAGATCAGACTCACCTTGAACTCACAGAGCTCTGCCTGCCTCTGCCTGCTAAGTGCTGGGGTTCTGAAATGTTTCCTAACATTCTGTCCTGTGATATGCAAGTCCAACAACTGAGAATTTCGGCAGTGATGGACTCAAAGGCTGGGATTTCCCAGACTCCCATAACCTTAATGAGGTTATTAAGTGGCTGTCCTCGAGTGAATTGCAAAAGTCATCCTAAGTGGGCCATATAGAATCAAATCAGCTGTTTGCTTAGTTAGCTATTTGTGGCTGAATCAGAGTCTTTTTAAGCCCTTGTTTGTCTGGAACTTACTGCAGCCAAGAATGATCTTGAACTCCTGATCTATGTGCCCAAGCAGCCAGAGTGCAAAGATTACAGGTGTGTTTTGTTCTTATTTTATTTGAGATAAGATCTTTCTATGTTGCCCAGGCTGGCTTCAGGCTGGTCTTCTTGTCTCAAGCTCTTGAATACTGGGGTTTCGGGTGTGTACCTCATGTCTATCATTTCTAGCTTGCTTTCTCTCTGTCTCTCTGAATGTATGTGTTGTATCTGTACACAGTGTATGCGTAGGAGTGTGTGCCTGTGTGTCTGTGGCTGTGCATGCTGAGGCAAAATGGTGAGTGTCTTCCTATAGTTTTCTGAAGGAAACACTTCTGTCTGTCTGGGCCCTTATAGTGCCATGGTTAAGGGCAAGCACTCTTACCCACTGAGCCACCCCCCAGCCCCTAAATGAGCTCTTTAGAAGGGGAAGCATCCATGAAATGCTCTTGGGCTGGAGGATAAGCACACAGTCAAAAGAAAATCTGGACCTCAGTACTCTGCCACAGGAACTGGATTTGACTGACATTCAAAGAGAGCTTAGAAGAAAGCCTTACCCCAACAGAACCTGGCTTGTCTGACGACCTATCTTCTGCCTTGTGAGGTCTTAAGCATATGACCCAATGTCCTACCCTAGCCTCCCAGTGTGTCTGACCCTAAGTATGAGGTGATACTTGGGTAGTTATTATTTCAGCCACTGAAGTTGGGGGTAATTCCTTATATATAATGGAAAATGATTATAGACCTGATTGAAATCCTTCAATGAAAATACTTGTTAGTGGCATTAAAATGTCTTTTCCAATTCTTTACTTTGTTTATTTATAGGAAATAGAGACATTAAATCTTTTTTAAAAGTGCATTTATTTTATGTATGTTTGCTTATTTATGTGTACACAACGCCTGGATGCCTGGTAGCCATCAAGACTAGAAGGAGGCATTGGATCCCCGAGGATTGGAATTACAGGTGGTTGTAATCATTCATGGGGGAGGGGGGAGATACTAGGAAATGAATTCAGGTGCTTTGCAAGAGTAGCAAGTGCTCTTAACTACTAGGCCATTATTTCTGTCCCTGAGACATTTTTTTTTAAAATATGGGGACAAAAGAAGAATTAATTCAGGAATATATCCACAATCCTACTGAATGCTCTGACAAGCAACTGAAAGAAAGAATCAAAGCCTAGACTAAAATCTAGGCTACTTCCTAATATGTATTACAGAGCTTGGATGTGATTGACAAATCTTCAATAGTAGCTATTATCAAATATGTGTAACTTTCTTGTGGTAATGGAAATTGAATTCATGGCCTTGTGAATGGCAGGAAAACATTTTCCCATTGATCTGTAGCCTTACTCTGCCTTTGACTTCGTAAAATTTAAGACAGGGTCTCACTTACTTGCCCAGAATAGCCTTGAATTCACTCTGCAGTAAAAGGCCTTGAATCTGTAATCTTCCTGTTTCAGCTTCCAGAGTAGCTGAGATGACAAGCTTGTGCTACAAGACCTGGCAGAAAGTCTCATTCTTATTGATATTTGTCATACTTTTCCTTCTGTTTTGTGTAGTGCTCATTTTTAAAACTCTACTTCATTTGGGGTATGTAGGCCTCAACCTCCCTTCCAACCTCCCAACCCTTTGTAATGGAGAGAAGGTTAGTGGGGAGAGAGGGCCCTTTTACTTTTCAATGCTGTTTAGGGTCAAAGAGTTTTTTTTGTTTGTTTGTTTTAGGGCTCTATACCGATCTCCCTCAACAGCAGATGCAGTCAGCAGTCTTCTTCAAGGCACTACGCCCTGAAACGTTTCTCACTGTCCGTGTGCTCCAAACCTCCACACCATCCATCTCGCCGGCCTCTTCAAACTGCTACACACCACACACCAACACCGCAGCACGCCATCTCTTCTCTTCCTGGGCTCTCAATTTACATCCTCAGAGCCCTAGGTCACACCCCTCACCGTGGAGGGTGTTACCAGCTGGCAAAAGCCACACCCACATGAGACAATTAATAGGTGTGGACAAACTATAGTCCAACTAAAATCCCACACTTGGGATTAAAACGGAAACATATTTACATAATATAGCTGAGTTTACAAAGAAACCAAAACTTACATTATAGTCTTATATTTTGTTTTGTTTTTCTTTTTCATGCTTTCAAACACTTATATTATGTACAATTGTGTTTCATTACATTTTTTTATTGTCTTCAGCCACCATTACCCTTTGACGTTCCCCTCCCACTCGTGATGAACTGAATCCCTTATGCTGTCCAACTAGACCCTTTCTACTTTCATATCCTCTTTCCTTTGTGTGTCTTTAATAAGTTCGTTAGGGTTGCTTTCAGGAGTGTGGGTATTGTACCAATGAGTTTACCGTTGAGGAAAATGCCTCTCTCCCCTAGCAGCCATTAACTGCCTGAGGTCCTCAGGAAGGAGGAGGCCTTCATGAATCCCTCCCATCTCCATGGCAGGATATTCCCATCTTGCGAAGATCATATTCAGCTAATCCTAGCTGCTCTGAGTTCAAAAGTGTCATGACCAAATTATTCCCAGAGTACAGTGTGCCATAATATTTCATTCCTTCTTCAAGCTCTTACATTCTTTCTACTCCCTCTTCCCAGTTCTGAGGTGTGAAAGGATTCATATAAATGTGCCGTGTATGGCTGAGTATTCGACAGTCACTTGTTCTCATCACTTTGACTAATTATGAGTCTCTTCATTGACTGCAGCCCATTGCAAAACGAAGCTTCTCTGACAAAGCCGACAGCAACAGTAATCTAGAGGCATGAAAGCAATTATTCAGAAGGTATTGTGATGAGCACCTTATCTCCATTTGGCAAAACAACAGCTGTAGTTTTTCTGTAGGGGTCTGCGTCATCCTCCACACCCCAGCCATCACTTTGACCAGGATTACAGTAGCAGGCATGGATTTCCTTTAGTGCAGTGGCCTCTGTTCCAATCAGAAAGCGGCTGGATCCCCTAACAGATTTGCCACTAGAGCTTGGGCTCTCTTTTTTGAGACAGTCTTAGTGAGCCTGGAGCCTAGACTGTCAGTGACCAGGGGATTCTCCTGCCTCAGCTCCCCGAGTGTGCTGGGATTATAGGAACATACACTATGACAACTGGCTTCATACTTTTTTTTTAAATCTCCAGTTCCAAGGCTCCTCTGGCTTCCCTGATAAAATCTAAGCCCATGCTCTTGAGTGCACATGGCCCTGAGCACAGTTTTCATGTAAAAACAAAGCTAAACAAAATAATGAAACAATACTTTACCGACTTGACACTATCTAAAGGGAAAAATCAAAGGTGAATGGTCTTTTTTTATGTGCAAATTAATTTTCCTAACATAAGTGGAGAATGGACGTTTTGTCTTTTAAGATAGCTAAATCACATTTTTGGAATGACTGATCTGACTCACCAACAGATTACTTAATTTCAGATGCTATTTGAAAATACCTAATGGCTGGATGACAGAATTTTTAACCATGCCTTGCAGACCTATCCTAGTTTTGAGGCTTCAATGTGTTGAAAACCTTTCCATCTCCGCTGCTGCTTATCTGATCATGCAGAAATTAGAGATTTTATTTTCCCATTGAAAGGGTTAGACTAACTTTGTAACCTGTATGTCTTCTAAAGCCTATAGTTTTGAGTTTTAGGTTCAGGTTAAGCTAAAGCCTCTTAGTACCTTTCCAGAGAATGGAAAAATGTGACCCTATCTATGAGGACAGATAGAAAAAAAGGCAAGCAAGCAATGACCTTCACTCAGAAAAAGAAAAACTCCTGTCTTTGAGATAGCATTTCTTAGCAACAAACCTAGACTTCTTCTGAGTAGCTTTTGACCTCCAGCCAAAAGTCTGTAGCCCCTAATCTTCAAGGATGAGCTAACCACCCCCACCTTCAATTGCAGCTGCATCCACACTTGGCAGGACTGGCCAAGCTTGAGCACCTAAGACTAACCAATTATCTTACTTTATAGCTTCCTCATCCAATCCTAAATTGCCAAGACTGCAACTTCAAATCTCCCGCAATTTTTCTTTTAAAAACCTAAAGGCCTTTGTCTCCCGGTGCCACTCTTTGCTGACCGGCAGGGGTGACCCCATTGCGCAATGGTTAATAAACCTCTTGCTTTTGCAACGAGTCTTGGTCTGGGGGAGTTTCTGGGAAGGGCACGATCTTGAACTCCTGAGCTGTGAGACCCCAGGTCTTACACCATAAGAGAAATCAGAAAGAAAAAAAAAAGACACTTAAACAAAATAGTCTGTTACTCTCTTTACATGGCATCCAGGAGCTGGCTTGAGAGCCTCATTCTCTGTGTTCACTCAGGGGAGCTCCCTGAGTGTTTATTGCTCCCTGCTCAGGAACCCACGCTAACCGATGGAGGAAGAAGAGAAAGGGTGAGGGAATTGTAGGCTTAGATTTTTTACCTAACCTACTTTACTTAGGGTTTTTAAACGCTTATACCTCCCTTCTACTCACTGACCCGGAGGTAGGGGAGAAAGGAGGTTATTAGGTCAAGAGGGTTGTAGATCTTTTCAAAAGCACTTCCTTGGGATGAGTCCACTCTTTGTTGTCTGGAAACCAGCAGTCCAGTCCAAAGGTCAACACCAGGCAGCAACACCAATCAGCATGATTCAGCAGTGCTGGACAAGTCAGTCAAAGCCCCAAGACTCAGTCGGATTGCCCTGAGAAGTTCTCTTGACCATTTCTCTCTGTGAAGTCAAGTGTCAAAGAATGAAGTCCAGCTTAGCGATGTCAATCCAAAAAGCATTGTCTCACTGTCTGTGGGCTTCTATGTATCTCCTCTCCTCAGACTCCACCCACGGATGTTCTTGGTTGACCAAAGTCTGGACCCTCGCACAAGACAGCTCACAGCAAAATGTGCCCTCTCACAAAACAGCCTCCAACAAAACATCCCTCGCCCTCTCTCAAGACAGCTTCTAGCAAAACATCACATGACTCAACTGGCTCTTCAAAGAATCCAGAAACTTCTACTTCAGGGAATTGTATCCGTTGGCTGAGTTTCTCGTCTTTTTCAGCTGGTTTCTCGGCAGGCTCAGTGACATCGCTTATATCTGAAAGGCCAGAGCATATGACTATCTCTACCTGCCCGGGAGCTTTCTAAGAAATCCAGCAATGCCTTTGCTTTTTTGTTACTTGTTTTGTTTATGATTCGTGTGTGGGTGTGGGCGTGGAGATACAGGCCTCAGTGTGCGTGGGCGTTCAGAGGACCCCCCTGCGGAGATGATTCTCCACTCCCACCTCTAGGTGAGGAACCCTGGAGGAACCCTTGTTAGGCTTTCCTGGCAAGGGCTCTCACCCGGCTCACTGGCCCTGTTAGTCACTTTTCTCTACCAAGTGGAAAGAAAATGAGAACAGAAGAAATTATAAATCTTTACCTCACACAGCATGGGAAAAACTATTATTTAAGAAGAGCTATGTGGACTCTCCACGTCTGTACTGGAAAGGAGGAAGGTTTCAGAATATCAGGTCTGTAAAGCATAATGACAACAAGAGTGCAATAGATTGCTTTGACACACACACACTTGGAGTCATTCAAGTAATTAAAAAAGGATTATATATCTAAAATATATATCTAAACTCCAGTAGAAGAGCTCCATCTCCACCTCATCCTCCCAATGCTTCAAAGTCTAGTGAAATTTTTTTTTTTTTTTTTTTTTTTTGAGACAGGGTTTCTCAGTGTAGCCTTATCTGTCCTCAACTTGCTTTATAGACTAGGCTGGCCTCGAACTCACAGAGATCTGCCTGCTTCTGCCTCCCCAAGTGCTGGGATTAGAGGTGTGCGCCACCTCACCCGGCTCAGACTGGTGAATCTTTTGTGGAATCACTGACTTGGTTCACAAAAGTGTAGAGTTTGAAAGGTAGGTAATTAAATTCTTAATTTTCCTTCTAAAATGAAGAGCAACATAGAATCGTAGCTCTCATCAACGATTATCCAGAAATAAGCAACCCAGTGGGGTCCCTGGGAAGTAAAAATGCACAGCTGAATGACATGATGAAGACCTTCAACTTGGAGCTGAGGTCTAGACACTATGGAGATAGCATTTTCCTGGCCAGGAAAACGGCTTCAGCTAGATGAACGTAGCCTGATTTCAGTACAAACTCAGCCTAGTGGGATAGTTTCAGGTGAAAATGTGAGTTCTTGCACTTTCTCAAAAGCTCACCTCAGCCTGCTCACAGAAGACCCACGTGTCACTTTTCCACCTATCAAATTCAATTTAGTTTCCCAGCAAACATGTTAAATATATTTGTGCTGTTTTTGTTTCTTTTCTTGTCTGTAGGATAGGAAAAAAAAATACATCTGCTTTGTGGAGTTGTAATAGGAGCAAGAGTTAATATGTGAAAAAATCCATACAGAGAATGTACTATGAGAGAGTACTGTTATTGTTAAAGCAGACATTTTTTACATTACAGTTTTACATTAAGAATAATGTAAAAACAAAGACATCCATGTCCAAGCTCTGCTTCTCAGTGGTTGTGTGTCTTGCAAGGAGTTGGGCATCCATGAGGATGGTGACATTACTGTATTTGACAGTGACTCATAAAAGCTTCTGTAACAAACAGTAGCCGAAGTACATTTCCTTTACCAAAATCAGTGCTTCTCCTAAGAAGCACTTTGGGGGAGTCTGCTAGCTTTTGTTCTATACATTTCACCGTCAGCCAAAGGAAGGGTCCAGTATGCAGGCTCCACGGTTTCAAACAAAAGATGGAGAAAAATGAGACATGTCTCTTTCTCACATTCCACTGGTTGGAACTTAGTTGGCTGTACAGTCTCTTCCTAACTTCAAAGAGGACAACATGGATCTTTAGCTCAATAGCTACCTGACCAGTTGAAATTCCGTTCCTTTGCTGGAGAAGGAATGTTGAAAGGTAACTAGCAAGATTCCTTACCTATTCTGCTTGCCTTATGGTATTTTGGAAAGAACCACAACTCATGTAACTCGGTTTTAAAAAAAAAAAAAAAGCACAAGGCCCGTTGTAATCTTAACTGTTTTTTTTGTTTTTAAGACAAAGTTTCTCTGTGTATCCTTGGCGGTCCTTGAACTCACTCAGTAGACCTCAAGCTCATCGAGATCTGCCTGCTTCTGTCTCCCAGGGTGCTGGAATTCAAGGCGTGGGCCACTGCCACCTGATTGTAATCTTAGCCTTACGGTGTTGTCAACATAAGTGGGCAAGCTACACAGCTGCTTGCTGTGGCTGAAAAGGCGCACGCCCACCCAGTAGGGCAGGCTAGAGGGATTATCATTGCTCCACATCGTTGCAGACACCCATGCTCTTCTCTGAGGGGCGGAACATTTCTCAACCTAGATTGGTTTTAGGATTGTGTGTATGTCTGTATGTGTATGTTGTTTAGAAGGCACCAAGGAGAGTTTGGGGATGTGGCTTGGCAGAATTGGTGGAATACTTGTCTTGCATGCATAAAGCCCTGAGTTTGATCCCCAGCATAAAGCATAAAGTGAGTAAGACGAAACATGTCTGTAATACATGCCTTTTCCTTGAGCACAGAGCCCCTGACTGAATTGGCTTTGGCTATTGGGATTCTTCCATGTTAGATAAACTATCCATCTCCTTTTCTCACAAACTGAAAACCATGACGTCCAACGATCTCAAAGTCTACAGTGCTAGGATTCTAGGTGTATCCACAGCAGCCTTAGTACAGAATAGAATGAAGGTAAGCAGTGTAGGCCACTGGCCACACTTGAGTTTCTAATATTGACTGACTGCTGCTGTGGTGGCCTTCTGGTTTCCTCATCATAGGCTGCCAGTTACGCAGAGAAGAAATAATTGTGGCATCTCTCTGAATACATCAAAGATTAAAAAAAAAAAAAAAACACCTTGAAAATTGTTTCACTAGCTGTTTTGATATCACGTAGCCATAGTCAAGTGTAAGCAGTGCCCTGACCTGACATAAGACTGGCTCTATAAACAAAACTGGGTATAGCCCACCGCAAGCCTTGTACCTGGAGAGAGGGCAAGCTGTGGGCTAAGTGAATGTCACTTGCCATGTGTTTGAATGTTGCCATAGTAACATTTTTTGTTTGTTTGTTTAAGGAAAACATATTCCAGTCTGGGTCCTTTATTTTTTTTTGGTACATTAGGTGATGAACTCATATGGAATGGGCTCCAGCAGCTCAGGCTCCTTCCCATCAGTCCTCACAAAGTGTGTTTCGGGGGGGGCGGGGGGGCGCAGGCTGGGGCTTCAACGGAACCCAGGTTCCCTTCTCTCTGGTCTCCTCCTCCTTCTGATCGTTTCCTTCAAGCACTTCAAGAAGCCGTCTCGGCTCTCAGCGCTCTTAATGTGCTCAGTCCACACGTTGATTCTTGACCTTGTCCTTGACCTGCTTGTATACAATGGTGCCCACAGCACACTGGGTGACTCTGAAGACTCTTCCATTTTGCCATCATAACACTTAGGGGGCATTCCCTTTTGAACAGTGCCCATTCCCTTGATGTCTATAATGCCATTCTTCTCACATGTATATGGCCAAAGGAACAACTCCATGTTCCCTAAAAGGCCTGGAGACCATATAGTGGGTGCCCCTCCTCTTTCCCTTTGTGTTCGTCATCTCAGTGAGTTATTGCAAGATGGCTGCCACCACCGACACACATAGCAGCGTTTTCAGAAACAAGAATCTGTGTACAAATGAGCAAGACCTTTCCTTTCCTCCTCACTGCCCAGTGTGTGCATGTGGCAAGCCTCGGGTTCAAGTCCAGCTCTAGGTTGTGTGCACTTTGGACACAGCAGTTATCTTATCTTACACGGGGATAATGATATCTCTCTTGCAGCACTGTGGCAGGATTAGGTCAGATAACCGGGCTGAAAGCATTCTGTATCTAGCACAAAGTCCTAAAAATGTAAAAGTGCATTTGTCATAATGAATAATAATAATATCATGTTTAAGCAAACAGCATTAGAATGACGGCATTATTGTATTCCCAAGATATGCAAATGCATTTGTATGAAATCAGACAATACATGTTTATTAGCATGTCCATTTATTCACTCATTGACTCCATATTTTTTGCCTGTTGGGCATTAGTCCCTGGGGGGGGGGGGTATATGAGGAGAGACTGACTAGATTAAAATAGAACAAGGGGGGCTGGCAGGATGTAAAGGTGTTTGCTGCCAAGCCTGTTGACCTGAGTTTGGTCCCTGGGACTTTCATAGTAGACAGAGAGAACAGTCCACAAATCCTCGGACCTATACACATACCACGGCACATGTGCGCGCGCACACACACACACAGACCCACACACAAGTAATAAGTAGAGTGGGGGCTTGTGAATCAAATTTGGGTAAGTACTCTGATCCTAGAACTTGGTTTCTCTGTGGGTAACTGCAGAATAGGAAGACTGCCCTTCTTCAGGGGAGAGACTCATGGTCATATAGGGGAATATGAGGCTTAATATGCAGCCAGAGGTAGGGCATCCAGAGCTTACTTGGGAAATGGAAACTGAGTGGATACAGATTCATTCTCCCAGGGTCACCTTCTAGAATATTCACTGGTTTGTTTCCTGTTTGACACCTCTAAAGTATCTTTTGCTAAGGTTTCAGGTCTCCCAAAGTCCCTGAATAAATTTCATAGTACCTTGGACTGAGCCCATTTAGTCATTCAAAATCTGTTAAGTAGACTTATATAGATTATAGATTGACAGGCTGGTACAGTGGTGGTATTTAGAGTCTCTACAACACAGCACTAAAGGGAAAATTACCTTCCCCCTTTCCTCTTCCTTCTTTCCTTCCTTCCTTCCTTCCTTCCTTCCTTCCTTCCTTCCTTCCTTCCTCCTTCCTCCTTCCTCCTTCCTTCCTTCCTTCCTTCCTTCCTCTCCTTTTTCCTTCCTTCTTTCTTTTCTTCCTTTCTTCCTTCTTTTGCTTCCTTTGTTTCTTTCTTGACAGAGTCTCATGTAGCCCAGGATGGCTTTGGATTTCTGATCCTCTGGTCTCCATCTCCCTAGTGTAAAGATTACAGTTGTAGGCTACCATGTCCAGTTTATGGCACTGCTGGGGGTTGAGCTCAAATTTTTGTGTGAGCTAGGCAAGCATTCTTCTAACTAAGCTACATCCCTAACCCCTTCCCTGGATGACAACTAAAAATAAAATGGAACCGGTACATCACCCATGAACAATTTCTCTTAAAATCATAGCAGAAACCACAAATGACTTAGCATGGCTATGTGAGATTCTGTTGAGATGATATATAAAATGCTTTCTTAGGCAGCAGAGTGCATAGGTCAGTTTGCCTGTGACAGTCTTATCTAGGCCACCACACCTTTTGGGTCACCCATTTAGATAAGTGTTCATGGTTCATGTCAAACTTGCTTTTTAAGGAGCATGAAGTAAAATCTACTGTAAGCTTGCTCATACACTCAATGACTGGGCAGAAACCAGGATTTTCCATTGTAAATCATGTCTTAACCTTTGATCTCTCTTACTTGTCTCAGAAAACAGTGACAATGAACACAAATTTCCTCACTTACTGAGTGTCCCCATCTCAGCCTTTTCCTCTTCTGGGAGGTTCTTAGGTCAGAGGAGAGAAGGTTTCATGGATTTTGCAATCTAGAGAGATCAAGCACGGATAAAGGTCAGGGTTCCTGCTTGGGGAAGAAGCTTGTGCCAGAAGCCTTCCCTCTGAGCCTCACTCAGGAAGTCACTCCTTGGCCTTCTCTGAGTTTCTGTGGTCTTTGACATTGATTTGTTTCAAGAACTCTTGCTGGACAAGCCACCTGGTGCTTTATTTTTTCCACTTTATATTAGAAAGACTTTTAGACTTACAGGACATTCAAGTGTCTACCTTACAGACATCTGATACAAATAGACCTCTCAGAGGACAGGTCTGTCCCTCACCATGGTTCTGCAGGAGGCAACTGTGCTCTCCCCTCTGGACAAGCTTTGACCAAGGTGGAGAGCCACTGCCTTTGTCTCACATGGCTTTGTAATCTGCATGTATTTGTTGACATAGCTGATGAGTGTTTTTCTCATGGATAGGTTTTTTGTTTGTTTGAGACAGGCTCTCTTGTAGTCCAGGTTGGCCTGGAGCTTGTATTTAACTGAGAATGACTTTGAACTTCTGGTCCTTTTGCCTCCACCTCCCAGGGTGTTGGAGTTTTAAGCCTATCACCACAGTCTGGGCTATGTATCAAGCCCAGGGCTAGGCAAGCACTCTAGTGGCCGAGCTACAAACTACTTTCTTAAAATAGTGTGGGTTTTTTGGGCAGGATTTGGTAGCATACACCTTTAATCCCAGCACTCAAGAGGCAGAGACAGATGGATTTCTGTGACTTCAAGGCCAACTTTGTCTACAAAGAGCTCCAGGATAGTCAGCCTACACAGAACTTTGAACCCTGTCTTAAAAACCAAAAAAATAAAAATTTATTAGTAGAGTCAAAGATATGCAGTTGCTCAGAGAGTTTTTGAAAATATTTGAACCTTTTTAGGGCGTGCATTTCTCACAAATGAGCAGTACCATAAATTAGTAATTTCACACTAAATCTCATAATCCCAAAACTGAGGTTCTCTTTAAAAGACCTCCAACATAATAACAATGACAACCAGCAGCTGGTTAAGCTTCAAAGCTTTAAAAAAGTGCTTTTCCAGGCAGAGGCTGGAGGATTGGGAGTTCAAGGCTATCCTTAACTGTATAGCCAATTCTAGGTCAGCCTAGTCTATGTGAGTCTAGGTCAGCCTAGTCTATGTGAGATCCTGTCTCAAAAAAAAAATAAAAAATAAAAAAAAATCCAACAACAGCACGATTATTTTATAAACCACTCACTTGTCCTTGATGTTCCTGCCATGTCACAGGTAGCAGTGAATCAAGGTGTACAGAGGACAAAAGATGAAGGCTCTCAGGGACACAATTGCAGGATCCAGGATTTGGAGTCACTGGGGTTACTTAAGCTACTTTTCTCTGAGAGTCACAGGACCTTATCAAGACTTGATGGTCCTGACTACACAGGAGTGAGTAGTGAGGGTGAGTGACAAGGTCACTGGCAACCCATGTGATCCAGAGTCTCTCAGTTCTTGTAGGGTCCTCCCCAGGCTCTTCCTTTCTGAGACACAAGAGCAGAGACTGCAGGCAAGTGCGGCTCAGGTGTGCCAAAGGTCTGCCTGGCTCTGCTTTTCCAGATGTGGAGGTTGACATTTGCCCCAGCAACAATTCCGAACTGTTGTTTTTGAAATTCCAGGTTTGTCTCTAAATAGCACCTTGGTTCAAATGTTGCAAACATGAACTCAAAATATATTGTTAGGAAAAGAATCAACTGAACGGAACCAACCAGAAGATGTTGAAAGCTAGTTCTGCAGCTTTTAACCCTTCATCTGCTTTGGGACAGAAAGGGATTAAAGTTGGAGAGGCAGAGGCTGGATGGAAATTGGAGTCTGAGATCTCAGGGACTTGGTAGCATACTGTTAATGCTCTTTATCCACGGAGGAGAGGGAAGGGGAGAAGCAGTGCAAGGCAATCTCCTAGAGACCTCGACACAGGTCTGTGCAGTTGGAGGACAGCTACTGAGAGGCACGACCCTGAACGCTCAGACAAGAGCTGCCCACGTGCACTGCAGGACTGTGTCCCAGGAAGTGGCTGCCTGGGTGGAATCCTTCGGGCCCGGTGCATTCTAGGAGGGAGGAAAGAGGTAGTCCTGAGGGACTCACATTCTGCCTCTGCCTAGTTAAGACAATAAAAAAGGTTTTATTGTCTGGAGAAAAAGGCTGGAGGTCAACGTTCATGGAAGTCGTCTTCACCATCAGTTTGAACACATTAATTTACAAGCTTCCCCAGCAAGGCAGATGGAAGTTCGCAGAAGTGACGGGTCTCTCAGGAACTCATGACAGAACTCGTGAGAGAAAGGGCAGACTTTATAAAAAAACAAATTAGCAACAATGTGCCATTGACATCTATCTCTGGTCTCCTTTCTGGAGGCGTCTTCACTAACTTAGCTGCGAAAAAAGAGGCAAAAGTGAGAAGTAAAGAGCTAGGTTAGACTGGAGAGATGGCCCAGCATGTAAAATACTCACAAGGACCCAAAGTAGTCCACGCCCATAATCCCCACATAAGGCTGGGGATAGATCCTTGGAGCTCTCTTGCCAGCCAATCTAGCTGAACTGTCAGGCTCCAGGTTCAGTGAGAGGCCCTGTTTCAAAAACTAACGTGGAGAATCAATGGAGGAAGACATCTGCTCATGCCCTCAGCATACCTCCATATGCATAGATGTTGGGGGTAAGGGAGGAGGGAGACAGAGATGGAGTAACTACTCTAGAGACTAGATGTTGTGGCTCAAGCCTGTAATTCCAGCATTCCAGAAAGTAAGGCAGAAGCATTGCCATGAGTTGCAGGCCGTCCTGGTTCACATAGAAAGTACTAGCTCAGCCAGGACTCCCTAGCAAGAGCCAGTCAGCACAAAGCCCTTTCTCTTTGGCATCGCTCTGGAAGTCCACCTGTCTGAAGGAGTTCTTAGTTGTCTTAACCCGGGATTTATTAGATTAACACTGTGGTAGACTTGCTTGAAGGGACATAGCCATCACAGAGCTCTTCTTTCTCTTTAGAACCCACAGGGACCCGGCAAGGATGACTTTAAATGCAAAGTGGGTATCTGGGTTTCAAAGAGCAGGCAAGGGATGAAGAAAGTGGTTTTTGGTTGTGTTTCATGGGTTCTGTGTCCATACATAATTTTTTTTTTTTTTTGTCCCAACTGAGTTGATTTGAAGAAGTGTTCCTCAATTTCAAAAGCACAAAGTCATCACAGTTCTGTGGTATTGATGGTCTCTTCCATCACTGGTACCAATGCCAGTTATTAGAATGGGAAGAAAACACCGAACTTTATTCCCCCTTCTTCACTGCCGTGTCTGTAGTCACTTAGATCTTAAGGCATGAAGTTCAAAGAAACAAAACTCTTTCCTTTTTCACAAGGCTATGGCAAACTTTGACCCAACCACCCCTGTCTGATAAAGCTCACATTTAGATTATGAGCAGTGAAGAGGAAATAAAGAAAACCAGTGGAGGAGGTGGCGAAAGAGAAGTTAAGGAACAGAAAAAGAAAGAGGAAGTGGGGGGCGGGGAAAGGGTAATGTGGGCACCGAGGAGCCTTCGTGACCAGCAAGAGAGAGAAACCACCGTGGCCACAGAGAAGAACTCAGAGGAATGGCCTCTGTGTTGGCAACTTTTGAAAGCAGGAAGGGCCAAGTGCTGTACCTTACTGCCCAGTTCTGCACCAGGCGTCCCTGTGCAAGCTGTGTAAAATACTCACAAGGACTGTGACTTGGATGGGACCTCCTCTTACAGTGTGGATTCATTTTCTACCAAAGCATTTAACTCTCTCTCTTTCTTGTATATGTGTATGTCTGAAAGCCCCAAATTGACAGTGGCTGCCTTCCTCACTTTTCATCTTATTTTTAAAGCAGTGTTTCACTACATCTGGGTTGGCCAATTAGTCTAGACCAGCTGGCAAGGCCCCTCCTGTTCCTTACCCTCAGCACTGGGGTGATGGCTGCATGCCACTGAGTACTGTGGGTGCTAGGATCCAAACTCACGTTCCCATGCTTGTGTAGCAAGCTTTACCCACCAAGCCACCTCTCCATCCTTAAAACAGTCTTTTTGGTGTTTGTGTGTATGTGTGTGTGTTGAGACAGGGTCTCAATATGTTGCATTAGCTGGCCTAGAACTCACTTTTTTACAACCATCCCTCCAAAACAAATAGAACCCCCCGCCCCCTCAAAAAAAATACACAAGGGGCCATGTAGTCCAAGCTGGTTTCAAGCTTTCTATGTAGTCTGAGGATGGCTTCTGTTTTTGATCCTCCTCCTCTGCCTCCTGAGTGCTTAGGTTACAGGGCTATCCCACCATATCTGTTTTATGAGGGGCTATGGAAGAAACCCACGGCTTCATAAATGCTATGTGAGTACCCTAACACTGGTCTACATTCCCAGTCCTAGAAATGATACTTGAATGATAGAAACAAAGAGAATTTAAATGCATACCAAAGTCTTTTGAGTGTGCATATGGAGTGACTCTAATTTCACATATCCTACCAGAATACAAGACCAGCTCCAGTTAGAAATCTACTTGTGGGCCAGTTAATCAAATTAAGAAACTCTCTTAAGTTGAGAATGATGGCACATGCCCTCCTGTAATCCCAGCTCTCAGGAGACGGAAGCAGGAGGATTGTTACGATACCTAAGCCAGGAGCTATATAGCAAGACCTTGTTTCTTAATCCAAAACCCAAACAAATAAACAAACCAGAAGAAATAGGGAGCTCCCAGTAGAGAGTTTATTTGGGCGACACAGATCTATTTTTCAAGTAGATTTCATGGGTTACTGGGCTCCCTAAATGCCCTTAACAGGAAAGTTCTGTGTCAGATAAAACTGGGGTTACATGGTAATGACTTCGTGGAGAGTTACAAAGTATGAAGACTTCAAGGCTGTGAGAATTTCCCCAGTAAAACAAGGACATTTATTTGTCTCAGTGTTAACCAAGTAAAACTGGCCCTTAAAAAAAAAAATTTGTGTGTACGTGGAAGTCATAAGGCAAGCTTGTGGAATTGTTTCTTTCTCTCATGGCTACATAAAGTCCCAGATTGAACTCAGGTTGTCAGGTTTTTGTGATAAGCACCTTTGCACCCTGAACCATCTCTCTTTGCTCTCTAACGGGCTGGTTTTTACATGCAACGTTTCTTCAGCACTTCTCCTGCAGTTAGAACTGCAGGAGAGGATCTACCAAGGCACCCTTCCGCTGCATCATGGTAGACCATCCCCCTGAAGTTAGCCGTCTTTCCTCACCCACAGCCCCATTTGGTGTTTACTCTGAAATTTTTTTCCTGGTAAACAAAACCATAGTTGCTGTACAGTAAAATCAAGGTAACTTAACCATATCAAAACATAGGGGATATTTACTGCTAAAGATTCCGTCACATTTTTCCTGTGTGCATAGCCCTCTGACAAGTGAATTCCCTCAGAGAAATGCCTGCAGCATCAGCAGCAGCCAATCAGAATGTTTAGGTAACATGACTTAGTCAGTTGCTAGAGCGAGCTGATCTGATTCAAGCCTCAAAGCAAAGAAATGCGATGTCACAGTTAACTTGTATTAATGGACACGAGGTAGATACAGAAGCCTCTAGAAGTTTACCATGTCTTGCTGAGTCTAAACTCATGTGACTATAGGCATTAAGTACAGATGAAACATATAAACAGTTAGTCAAATGCTGTTGTTTTGTTTCTGCAGCCTGTGTTTTTTTTTATTAACATGCATTAATGAGTTTGATCATGACATTTTTCATACATGTATACAACACACACACACACATTGTTTCTAAGGATTAATTTATATTAGAGAAAACTCATGGGATCACAGATACTGGTGATGTATTGTGAAAAGTTTGAAAAAAAATCGGGTAGGGAATGTAGCTTAGTTGGTTGAATGCTTGTCTAGTGTGCACGGAACCCTGGCTTCAGTCCCAGCATGGTAGGAAGTGCTGTTGAATGCCCTTTAATTCTAACACTTATAAGACAGAGGCATGATTGGTTCAAGGTCATCCTCAGCTACAAAATAAGTTTGAGGCCAGACTGAGCTATCTGAGACACAGTCTTGGAATTTTTTTTTTTTTTTTAAATAAGAAAATAATAAAGCAAGACAAATCTGTTAGTCTTTAAGGAATCATTTTTATTCCCAGTTAAAGGTGCCTGGAGAATCATAGCTATGAATTCCACTTTACAGAAGACAAAGAAGTTTATGTTAATGATCTCATTTAACGCCCCACATACAATCTGCGCATTGAAGAGCATCACATAATATAATTTCCAGGATTTGCCTCCTTCTTTCCTCTTCTTTTCTCAAGTGTTAGAAACCTACTATTAACCACCCTATGTAAGGATGGCATTTATTGGATGGACACTTCATACACGAATACTTTGTTTTGCTTTATAGACTTCCAGGAAGCACTGAGTAGTGAGATCCAGGAAGAGGAGAGATGTCACTGGGTCTTGAATGCTGACAGCTGAGAGTGGGAGGATTGCCAGCATTCTTCTCCACTTCCTACTCCTCTTTATGTTGGCTGAGTCCCTCGCTGGCTTGGTCTAAGTGGTAGAAGACATGCTTACCAGAAATACTTGAGTTTGCATGGAAGTGCTGAGCCATGTGAGAGCATATTTCAGCTCAGTCTTCCTGCCGAGACTATGAGCCACTGAGAAGAGGTATGGCCTACTGTAATGAAGTCCAGTGGTGTTCTGTGGCTGTCTCCACAGGTGTGTGGGTCAGGGACTCCACATGTGGATGGGAAGCCTGCTCCTATAGAGGAGGTGTGGGCTGGGAGAGCAAGAAAGGGAGGACTAAATTGTAAATGTGCTAGGCAGACACTTCCGCAGATGTGGGCTCCACATAGTGCCTCAGGATGTATACCGTCTGTGCCTATTCTATCAGTCTATCAAAAGAGGCCCAAGCCCACCAAGGCTGATTCTGTACCCATTCATAGTGAGGCAATGATCCCTAATAGTGGAAACCCTGTGAGTCTTTGTCTTCAAGGTAGCTTAATCTTCCTCAGCTCAACCTAAAAAAATGGAAGTCCTGGTACATTCAGGCCTTAGGTCTAGACACATGTGCTCTTCACCTTCCGTGTTAAAGGTGAAACTGGTGACGGAAGGACTATGAGGAAGTAACTCATGACTGGAGAAAGGCATGGGCCAAGACTGTTTACTTCTTTAACAACGGATAGTGAGATAAAGGCTTCGGGTTTGGGTTAGACTTTGAACTCCAACTGCCTAAGCTGTTACCTCTCTAGTGTCTCTGTCTGCAGACATCACAGCCGTTTTCCCAGGAGGAAAGGAAAGTGGGAGAAGATGTGGGGAAGAGAAGACAAAGCTCTCGGAGTTGAAATGGGGTTGTTGGCTTCTAGGCAAGTGTGTAGGACAGAGAAGGCCTCCAATAAAACATGTTATGTTTGTTAGGAGGCTGGTGACTTGTGCCATTTGGATTTTCTCATTGCTGGTTACTTCCCATACTATTATTCAACAGCATATTTCAGTTGTGTTAAGAGAACTTTCTCTGCACCCATCTCCTCAAACCCCTTGATTTCACAGTAAGAACCCAACATTTGTGTCTGGTTTTGGTAATGAGTCTAGACTAACAGTGAGATGGGTAAGGGAAAGAGAAAATTCCCCTGTTGTGGTTAATGGTGTCAGAGGCTGTAGGAGACTCTGGCAGGTGTTTAGAAACCATCACGAGTCATTCTGTATCTCAATTTGACTGGTTTATGGTGCTAGATATTCAGTCAAACATTATTTTAGATGTTTCTGAAACAGCATCGTTTGGTGAGATTAAAATAGAAACCAGTGGATTCTTAGTACAGCAAGGTTATTTTCTGTGGCATGGGGGCCCCCAACTAGTCAGTTGAAGGTATTACTGAAAATTGCTGCTGACCCAAGAGGTTTGGCCTTACCAAGCCTATATAATTGCATGCAATAGTTCCTTAGAATATACTTTTCCAAGCCCCATCTGTAGGAAGCTCTGTTGGCTAATATGGAAATTCTTTCTACACTCAACCATAATGTCAAGATTGCTCCATCAAGAGTTCTGAAATCATGGAGACCATGACTATACATAGTTGTATGCATGAAAACTACAACAACAAAATCAAATGTACAAATATCAGTGCTATTTATTATTCATTCGCCCCTCCCCCTCTTTTAAAACAGGGTCTCAAGTTGTCTAAGTTTTCTTTGAAGTTTCTATGTACCTTAGGATGACCTTGAAGTTTATATGCTCTTGCTTCTACCTCCCAAGTGTTTGAGTGGCAGATGGATGCCACCACAAACCCTTTATGCAGTGCTGGGGATGGATCCTAAGTCTTTGTGCTCATTAGACAAGCACTCTATCAACTGTCACACACCCCTCAGCCCTCACCATCAGCTTTTAACACAGAATTTTTGGCAGGGCACCTGTTGGCTTGGTACAGAATGTGTCCATCCCCTGTGCCAACATTTTCTCAAAATGACAGAAGATAATAAATCCAACTGAGGTGGAGACAGTCATCCTGGCAAGAACAAATCTACTTTTTGCCTGGAACAGCAACTCGTAGGCAAAGGACTGTTTGCCTCTGGGCTAACTCGGGACCAGGCCCAAGCCCCAGAGAACACCCCGTGCCTCTAATGACTCTGAGAATGGCTCTGGCAGCATAAGAGATTGGATTTGGCTCTATATCCAGTGTTTTCTCAATTGCGGCTCATTACAAAGCTGGTGTTTACTCTTCTACAGCAGATAAACCTAAGGTGTTCTGCCTAAGGAAATGTTCCTCTTTGAAAAACTTTACATGGCCTATAAATCCCTCCCTAGGGGCAAGCAAGGAGTGTGCCCAGTTCCAAGATCTGGCCAGACAGCACTGTGCAGCCTGGAGAAACCAGTCAGCTCCACCATCAAGGACCCAAGTTCAGCAGAGGTAAAGAGGGCTTTCGTTCTGGTCATTCATTCACCAGGGAAGGCTGGCCACTATCTCATGAACCTGGTTCTGTGAAATCAGAAAAACTCATTGCACTTTATGGTTTGGTAAATGATCTACTCCAAGTGTGAGGGCTAAAGTTATGTTTTAAATTTTAATTACCGTGCTTAAGAGATCTGTAAAACAAAAATGCCTCTATCCTGTAGGTGCCACTTGCCCAAGGACTGATAACTTCCTGGACTGCTGGGGGCTGTTGTTCATGCAACATAGTAAGTCATGAAAATATTTTCATTTTTTGTAAACAAGGCCAGTTGCCCCAACTGCACAGGATGTGCCTGATCACATGTAGGAGGTAGGTACTTATAGACAGGATGTATGGTTGCCCTAAATTGGATGAAGACAGGAAATACACAGCCTTGTGGGGTTTGCCTTTAGAAACACTAGACTAGCCTAAGTCAGACCATTTTCTGGGAATCCTGTGTAGGGACCTTGACAGTGTCTGTAGTCCTGGCCAGCATTTAACAAAGCTTACCTTAACTTTGGCTCAAAAATTGTGGTAGTGGTCTTATTCTCACCCACTGGGATCAACAGAAAAAAAAAGTTAATGTAGACCCAGGCTTCAAAGCTGATACCCTGAGGTGATGAGCAGAGATAGCCCTTTCTGTTTAGGCCTGGAAGGTGTCTACCTGTGGGTAGGACACAAGGGGTTAGAGGTCTCCACATGCTTGGAGTCTCTGGAGAGGCCTAATATGGTTGCCTCAGACTCAGTAACTTAGGTTTTGGGGCTGGGCATATAGCTCACTTTAAAGAGTGCTTTCTTAGCATTCATGGGGCTCTGGGATTAGTAGCATGTAAGTAAGGTATAGTAGTGCATTCTTGCCATCCTAGCATTCAGAAAGTAGAGGCAGGAGGATTCTCCCCAGCTATGTAATTAGAAGTCGTTGGGGGCTAGATGAGAGCTTATCTCAAAAAATCAAAAAAACCTAACCAAACAACAACAAGGAAAACCAATATACATGCCATAAACATGGGAAAAGCAGACTTCAGAGAGATTACTAGAGTGTTCTCTGGTTTAATTCGTTCTCCAAGTTGTTTTTTGTTTTGTTTTGTTTTGTTTTGTTTTGACTTTCCAGCTAGAGAAATTATTTTACGTTGACAGCTTAAGGTTGGTTCAGTTTAGTGATTTTTTTTTAATTTCCTTTTTTACTTTAAGGTTGTGGGACTTTGAGCTTCCTCCTGGGGTGGTGACTCACAGTGGGCAGTTGCTCAGTTTGTGGTTAGCTATGGGATCACAAAGGTCAGTAACCAGTGTTCTCCAGCATGCTTGCTTAGCTGGTTTGTTCAGTAGGTGACAAGGAGTAAGTGCTATTTTCATTTGTGTTGGTCTTATCAAGATGTGATCTCATTGTAATTGAGTAGTGGCAGTAATTGTTTTGAGAATACTATTAGCTATGGATTTCCGAAGACTTAATCTGTGTTAATTTATTTACATATGTTGCTTGCTTAATTCTTAACACACATTAATATCCAGTGGTCTATTCTGTGAGAGTCAGTAAAAAAACCCTGGTGTCCCATAGCCAGAATACCAGAAGCATTATTCTGTCTCTGTCTCTTGTATGTGTGTGTATGTACATGGGTATACTTAAGCAGAGGCCAGAGCAGGGTTTAGGGTGTCTTCCTCTGTTGGTTTCAGTTGCCTTGAGACAGTTTATTCTTTCTGAACCAGAAGTTTACCATTTAGATGAAGTTGGCTGGCCAGCGAACTCTTAGAGTCTGCCTGTCTCTGCCTCCAAAGCTGAGGTTATAGGCAGAGGCAGCTATGCCCAGCTTTTTACTTGGATGCTGGGGGGTTTGAACTCAGGTTTTCATGCTTTCAGAGCAAGAGCTCTTACCCATTGAGCCATCTCCCCATCCCCTGAGGCTCATGCTTTAAACTCAGGAGTGTCTGCTTCCACTGTTCACCCTTCGGAGTTCTGCCATCTGGAAGGCAGCATGTGATCATGTTCCCTGGTTTGCTGTGAAGGTGAAATGCAACCACTGCAGTTCCACTTGTGGAAAGTGGGAGTGGGTCGAGGGTCCACTTTTCTTCCTTGGAAAGGTCAAAATTGAGAGTGCAGGGAATAAGAATAACTAAATTTTGAGTCAGCTTTGGCAAGCACTGTCTCAAATTTTATATGGCAAAAAGCTACCTGGGGAAGAACTTGGTATTTTTAGAAATTGAAATTTATTTTAATCAAACAATTAAAGAGCATGTCTTATACTTCCATCACTGCTGGGATCCTTCAGATGAATTTCTGGTGTGTTTTAAGAAGGAAACTACTTGATGAAACTCACTATTTTATAGGATAACTTTAAAGAAGTTAACGAAGGGGAAGGGGAGAAAGCTGTTACTTCCATTAAAGAAACTGTGAAGCTGTTTTCTTTTACTTCCCATTTATTTGTGTAGTGTATGTGTGTGGGCTTCTGTTGACTGTAGCACCCGAGTAGAGGACCGGGAATGTCTTAGAGAAGCAGGGGTCTCCTTCCACCGTGTGGGTTCTGTCTATCAGGAGGCACTGTTGTCCAATGAATCCTCTGGCCAGCCCTGCTCCAATGTTTTAAAAAGTAACTCAAACTCTTTAGTCAAGTAACAGTGAGAAAGTAAGTTTTATTCATTCTTTATTTAGAATGGCATCACCAGAAGTTTCTATAGTTAGAGCTGAATGGACTTGCATCTTTCCAGGTAGACATTTAAGAAGATGGGGTGTAGGAAAAATGGCATCATGATATAAATGTGATGTCATAGTTGGTAGAATACTTGCCTGGCATGCACAAAGCCCTAGGTTTCCTCTTTTCACCATATCTACCACACACAGTGGGACATGCCTGTAATACTAGCACTCTGAAAGTGGAGGCAGGAACATCAGAAGTTCAAGGTTGTCTTTAGCTACATACAGCTTCATGAGATCGTATCTCAAAAGGAGGAAAAATACCTAGATAATAAAAAACAAAAACAAAACCATTGAATTTAAAGAAGAAAAATCAAATGAAATGCAATTAATAGAACTGAGCTTCAAAGGCTCTTTTGCCTTTGGCTCAGGGATATGCTAACTACAGTGACTTGATCATTAGCAACTCTCTGTGTATGTCAAAATATCTCACCATATCTATAAATTTATACACATACACATGAAGAGGTAAAGCAATTTCTCCACTACAAGTACTTCCTCCTTGAGTTCAGATGCTTCCTGCCAGCCTTGGAGCTGCTGAGTCTTTCATCTTTACTATGTTTTCTCTCTTATCTGCTTAGGTTTCACTGTCCTATTTTTTCCAGAAGGTCACATTGCCCCTATTCTCTGCTTCCCTTATTTTGAAAAGATCTGTGATTGTCATCATACCAGAATGATGTCCTGACTAAATGCTCCCAAGTCACAGTTTTTTTGGTTTTGTTTTGTTTTGTTTTTTGTTTTTTCATTGAAGTTTTGCGAATGTTTCTCCAGGGATCAACCATTGTATGTTAGTTACTATGAAGACCCATAAAGTCAGTTTGATTTTATTTTTCTTTACCTGCTTTATTTATTTATTTTTTCTTTTTAAAACCTTTCAGGTGTGTGACTATCTGGATTCCCCAGAGAAATAGAACCATAGTGTGTGTGTGTGTGTGTGTGTGTGTGTGTGGTGTGTGCATACAAGTGTGTGTAAGGTTCTTGCGTTAGTGTGTATTTTGTCATAAAGAATGTGTATATATGGTGGAAGGCAAGACATGACTTCCACAAGTTGTCCTCTGATCTTCACATAGATACAACATAAATAAATAAAAAGTTTTTAAGTTTAAAAAACATACTATTAAAAAATATACATGGATAGAGGCAGGTGAATCTCTGTGAGTTCAAGGCCAGCTTGGTCTACATAGTAAGTTCCAAGACAGCCAGAACTCTCATACAGAGCCTGTCTCCAAAAATCAAAACAAAACAAAAAATCCGGGTGTGGTGGCACATGCCTGTGATCCCAGCACTTGGGGAGGCAGAGGCAGAGGCAGGCAGATCTCTGTGGGTTCAAGGCCAGCCTGTACTACAAAGTGAATTCAGAACAAGCAGGCCTTTGTTACACAGAGAATATAAGTATGTGATGAGTTTCTTTCCTTGTATGATAATTGATCTCAGGTTATCAGGCTTAGCAGCAAATAGTTTTACCCACAGAGACATTGTGTTGGGCCTGAATGGCTATTTTAAAAAGTTATTTCATGGGGAGGCAGAGTCAGGTGGATCTGTGAGTTTGAGTGTAGCCTGTCCAGGACAGCTAAGGCTACACAGAGAAACCCTGTCTTGGAAAGAAAAAAAAAGTTAACTCAGTTGGTTTTTGTGACGCTGGAGGTTGGGAGTTTCTAACATCTATTTGCACATGGTAAAGTGCAGATCCTAGAGAGTTTCAAATTGCTTTTTCTCCTAGATCTCTTTCTTTCTCCCTCTCTTCATCTTCCCATCCCTCCCTTCTTTCCCTTTTCTTTCCTCTCTCAAACCTCTGTTCCTCACTCCCTACTTATATCCTCTTCCCCTTTGCCTCCTCTCTCCTTTTTAGCCTTAGTCAAGTCATCCCTTCCCTTGCCCTTTTCCTCCTCTCTCATGTTCAGCCTGTCTTCCCCCTCCCCTCCCTTTTTCCTCTACACAGAGTGGAAATCAAGTCCTCCTGACTCCATGTGATTTCTGAGCAAGGACTGAAGTCTCAGAATTTTTTTTTTCTACTTTTTACTTCCTGAAGCCTCTATGGCTTTGGGGTCCTGAGTTTACACTTAAATCTGGATGAGTTTCTTTCTTCCATCTCTTGTAGTCTATTGGTTATGCTTACCTCTGTAGTTCCTGTTTTCTTTCCTAAGTTCCCCCTCTCCATGATTTCCCCAGTTAGTGTTTTCTTTAATTTTTCCATTTCTACCTTCAGTTCTTGAACCATTTTGTTGATTTCCTTCACCTGTCTGTTTGTATTTTCCTGTTTTTTCTTCAATTCCTTCACCTGTTTGTTTGAACTTTCCTCTATTTCTTTTATTTCTTTCAGTGATTTAATTATTTCCTATCTAAAGGCCACAAACTGTTTAGCTGTATCTTCCTGTATTCTCTACGGATGGCCATAATCTGTTTGTCTTTATCTTCCTGTATTTCTTTATGGATGGCCATAATCTGTTTGACTTTATCTTCCTGTATTTCTTTATGGGTTTTATTTGTTTCCTAAATTGCACAGCCAAGCTTTGGGCAGAGCACAGGGAGTCTTATGGAAGAAGAGGGGGTGGGGATAGAAGGACATGTTTGGGACAGGAGCCCCATAAGGAGACCAACAAAGTTAAAAAATCTGAGCCCAGGAGGTCCTGCATACATTGATGCACCAACCAAGGACCATGCATGGAGAGGACCTAGACCCCCTGCTCAGACATAGCTGATTGGCAGCTCAGTCACCATGTGGATTCCCAAGTAAGGGGAGCAGGGGCTGCCTCTGTCATGAACACTTTAATCACTTGCCCATGGTGATGTGGCCTTACTAGGCCACAGAGGAAGAGGATCCAGGCAGTGTTGATGAGACTTGACAAGTTATGGGAAGATGGCAAAGGAGGAAACTCCCCTTTTCAGTGGACTATGGGAAGGAGAGAGCAGGGAAGAGGAAGGGAGGGTGAGACTGAGAGGAGTTGAGGGAGGAGGCTTCAATTGGGATATATAATGAATAGATTGTGGGGAAAAAAAGCTGGATGAAGCTAGCTTACTTTTGTTACAATCCTTTTTCTTTCCTGATGGTCAGCTTTTTAAATAGGTCATTAGCATCCATTCTCTCCTTGTACCATTGTTGTTTGGTAAGGACGTTCTGAAATCTATATTCTGTTCAACTGTTATGTGTTTGAGGAAATTCTTTATTTCATCTCTTTTCATGTTTTCAGAAGTTGTAAGCCAGGAATTGGAGTAAAAGAGGGAACTAAAAGAAACTCACATAAGTCTTTTCTCTTTTTCAGTTAAGCAGTGTTAGACTATGAGCAGACTATGTTTTGTAAGAGAAACAAGCCTGGGCTATGGAATGCCCCTTAACCTCCAGGTGTAAGGTTTACTGTCCAACACTGCAGACAGGGAAGCCATGTGCTCTCTTGGCTTTCATTTTCCAAAGCTGTGGGATGGGATGAGAGCATCTGCCATGAGCTCTTCATAGGAGCAGTACAGGGCTCAGGTGAGATAAAGAGAAAGGTTGGAATGGGACGTGCTGGTGCTAAGCCTGTTGTCTCAGCCCTGAGAGGCTGAGGCAGGAAGGTGGCACGTTCATGGGCTAGCCTGGGCTATGAAGCGAGACCCTTTGTCTTTATGATTTAAAACACCAACTCAAATGAACGAATGAACTAATTGGGGTAATCTGGACATAGCACAGTGACAAGGAGAGGGAGTGTGTCTACTCTGGCAGATGTTCTTAGGTCATTTCTGCTGGGTTTGTCAGGTCTAAATATTTAGACAGCCAAAGACAGGTAGCTTAATGTGTCCACACTGGCACACTGTCCCAGCAGCTTTCCCACTGAGGGTTGCTAACAGTATCATGTTTTGATTCTTTTACCATTCTTTCTGAATTTCAAGAGATTGATTTTACTTGGATAAAGGTTCTTTTTGAAGTATAAATGTATTTCAAAAAAAATGTTTAAAGAACTAAAAACCATGTTCTTGAAAGAGAGGCGCGAAAGTCTGACCACAGGCTGAGCAAAAGCCTTGTTTATGGTGCTATTGTGCAGTTCAGCCTGAAGCACTCAGACAAGATGATTTGATGACAAGTCTTATTCTGAAGTAAAATTCTATCTCTTCATCCTACTGCCTTACTATTTTTCTCATTTCCCTTTTAAATGTGCATATTTTAAATAGTAGACATTATATGAGATAGGTTGCATTTCGTAGTTTCATAGATGCTGGGCTATAAAATAAGTTCATTGGCATCCATGATTTTGTACCCCTCATGTACGCATGCTTCCGGGGTATCCTTGGTCTGAGTAGAAGCAATGCTTAGTTAAAGAATTTTAAGAGAACCATTATATACAGTCCTCTTCTTTCCCTTCCTTTCCTTCCTCTTTCCCTTCTTCCCTCTGTAAGTTTTCCTTATCTCATATAGCCCACACACATATGTGTGTGCCACTATGCCTGGTTTGTACAATGTTGGAGATCAAATCCAGGGCTTCATGACTACTGAGCAAACACATCAACTGAGCTACATCCTAGTCCTGGTGATTATAATTCATGTGCACACATGTTCGTGTGTGTGTGTGTGTGTGTGTGTGTGTGTGTGTGTGATATGTCCGTATGTGTTTGTGCACATGGGCAAGAGGTCAGAATAGGACAGCCTGTGTCCTACTCTATCTTTCTTTAATCTGTTCCCTTAGGATGGTCTGCCATTGAAGTTGGCATTCAGCTAGTGGCCAGCAAGCTCCAGCAATCCTCTCATCTGTCTCCCACAGCACTGGGCTTGCAGGTGACTAAGGATCATTCCCAGCTATTTCTTCAAGTGGGTTATGGGACACAAACACAGATTCTCAAGCTTGTGTAGCAAGCTTGCTGTTCAATGGAACCATCTCTCCAGCCCTGTGTTTATAATTTTTGATTTTAGCTCAGTAAGTTGTTAGTTTTTTTTTTTTTTTCCAGCATAATAGTTTTATTGATTCTTTGGGAATTTGATATCATGCATCCTGATCAATTCATTTTCCAGTCTTCCATATTTGCCCCCACCATTTGCGAATCCCCCCAATAAAAAATAAGGTAAAAAATTAAATAAAAAAATGAAAAAAAGTCTAATTTGTGTTCTCATTATACTCATTGGAGTAGATCAAACTCTCAGTGGCCTGCCACTTCAATAGAACTGAGTCATTCCCCTCCCGCAGCCCCTCCAGAAGCCATCAATAGTGGAGAGCTACACTTCAGCCTCCTTATCACACTTTTAAAGAGTTCTCTTCAATGATTTCCTGTTTAGGCTGCTCCTTTTTTATGGGGGTGGAGAGGAGGGGTTGTCGCAGAAACCTTCCATGTCCCTCTTTCTCAACTTGCATCAACATTACTGCAAAAGTAACTTTCTCATTCTACATGTTATTTTGTGACAGCACAGATCACTAACACAGCCCCTGGCTTCAATAGGACCAAGAGCCCAGACAAGGCCCTTAGACAGAGCGTGGGCCATGGACACCATGATGGCCTCAGATGGCAGCGCAGGCTACTCATATCAATATGGCCCATGGCCATCAACATGGCTCAGACTGCAGCACAGACCGTGGACATCTGGTGGCCTTCATTGGCAATACTGGCCATGGTCATCAACAGGAACCCCAGCTGCAGCAAGACCTTGGACCCACAGTGAAGCACAAAGCCAGGCATCACCATGGCCTCAGAGAGCAGCACAGGTCACTCACATCTATATGGCCCCTGGTGGCAGCCAAGACCACAGATATCAACATGGCTTCAAGGTGCAGCTTAGACCACACATATCTGCACATGGGCCATAGACATCAACACAGACCTGGGCTACAGTAGGACCACAGACCCAGACATAGCCCTCTGTAGCTGAGGAACATCACCATGGCCTCAGAGGGCAGCACAGGCTACTCACATCAGCCTGGTCCTCACCACTTTTGTCTCCACTTTTGCTTCTCTCCACAGTGCATGTACCACTTTGTTTTTTTCTGTCTTTCCCATCTCTCCATCACACATTTGTTCATCGTAGTGGTTCCCACCACCCGAATGATGAGGTGGAACAGACTGCATTAATTCTTTTCTATTCACTTAGTTTATTTCAATCCCAAGTCTAGGACATGGTGCTTGCTAGGTAACTGTGGATCTCAGTCATCACATTTGTAAATATCAGCTTGAAGTGGAATGTTGCCACAGAGTCTGAGACTATGTGCACACTCAGAATAGAAGATCAAATGTTTGAAGGCTTGGCTCTGCAATATCCCAAGTCGTACCAGCTCACTGTGAAACAGCACTTACATTTCTAAATTACTCTCGTGAACCATTCTCTGAAATTTGTAGCCTAGTTCTGCAATAAATATTGACTTTGTTTTTAGAATTCTTGTTATTTAGAAACAAATTCACCCTACTGCTCAGAAATGTATCTGTGATAGTTCTGCTTTCTTTAATCCTTATCCATATAATCAATTTAAACTGGGAGCAGAGATTGAAAATAGAGCCTTAGACCGCAACACATTAGAAGTTAGGAACCCACATAAAATTTACTACACTGTTTCCTGCACTGTTAGGATGAAAAGGAAAACCAGCAGGAAAGAAACCTCTTTAGAAGAGTTAAAATGAGTCTTCAGCTGATTTTGCTGGCTGTGTGGGTGCAATGCTTTTATTCCTGGTCACTAAGAAAGGGTGTTTATTTTGGACTGAGCATAACTCTCTGGGATGTTTTATACTTCCGGGACACAAAAGTAGCCAGTGCATACTAAAGAAAAGCAATAAATGTTCCATATTTGCCTTTACCTATGGGAAAATAGATTAATGGTTAGATTTGTTGAGAAATACTCATTGTTAATCTACAATCCCCTCCCCCACCTCCATGCCTACACAGGGTATTGTGTAGCTCTCAGCCACCCAACGTTAAGATGGGATCCGAGAATTTAAACTCTGGCCCTCTTGGTAATCAAGCAAAAGTTTTAAAAACTGAGCCATAGTATAAGCTTAGATTTTTTTAGCAAACATACTTTATTTAGGGTTCCTTAACACTTGTACCTCTCTTCCATCCACTGACCAGAAGTATGGGAGAAATGAAGGTTATAGGAAAAAGGGGTTGTAGACCTTTTTAGAAGTACTTCCTTGGGGTGAGTCTCCTCTTTGTTGCCCAGATACCAGCAGTCCAGTCCAAATACCAACACAAAACAGCAACATGAATCAGCATGATTCAGAAGATTGGGACAAGTCAGTGAAAGCCGCAGACTCAGTTGGATTGCTTCAAGAAGTTCTCTGTAATGTTTCTTTCTTTTTAGAAGTAGTTCCTTGGGGTGAGTCCACTCTTTGTTGTCTAGATACTGGTAGTCCAGTCCAAAGGCCAACACCAAGTAATAACAGGAATCAGCATGATTCAGAAGATCAAGACAAGTCAGTGAAAGCCACAAGATTCAGTTGGATTGCCCTGAGAAGTTCTCTGGACCATTTTTCTCTGTGAAGTCAAGTGTGGAAGAACAAAGACCAACATAGTGATGTCATTCCAAAAAGCAGTCTCCCTGTCCATGAACTTCTATATATATCTCCCCTCCTCAGAGTCCACCGACAGATGTTCTCAGCTGGCCAAAGTCATGCCCCTCACATAAGACAGCTTGCAGTAAAACATCACGTGCCCTGTCACAGACATCTCAAAGCAAGACATCTCATGACACATCTGAGTCTTAAAAAAAAAAAAAAAAAAAAGGGGAAACTTCACCATAGTCTTGGCCAGTGGAGACTTTTTAGCTCATTGCTTTCTTATTATTGAGTTCTGCAAATTTCTCAGACCCATGAGCATGGATATTTCTTTATCCAGTATTCTTTCCTTCCTCCCAGCCATGTCCTAAAGTTCTCATTGGAGGTGTGATGCATCCTTTTCTAGATTTATGCGCCTTTCATTGTCAGTTATCTTCTTTCCAAGATTATTTCAGTTTCTGATTTCTTTGCTAGAGACACTATTGGATTTTGCATATTGATTCATAGCATCTTCTCAAACTCGTTTATAATTGTGTGCACCTTCTGTACAGCCTGTCTTCTCTTTCCTTCACAGACAACCTCTTAGTAAAGATAGATTTAGTCATCTTCCTGTTCAGACGTCTTCGTTTTCTGGTGGCTTTAGGTAACTTTCTCACACACCTGAGGCAGTACATTCTCAGGCAAGTGGCAGGGCTGCCCTCTGCAAACCCTTGGAGTCCCAGCTCTTTGCTTTCTCATCATTTGCTCTAGATGCCCCAATTTCAATTAAAATATTTCTAAAGTTATTTTGCGTCTGGATTGGGTGGAGAGGGAGCAGGTGTGTGCATACCACAGTGAGCATGTGGAAGTCAGAGGACAGGCTGTGGGAGTCAGTTCTTCCTTTCATCAAGTGGATTCATCAACTGTCAAGCTCAGATCATCAGGCTTGGTGGGAATGCCTGTACCAGCTGAGCAATTTCTCTCGCCCATTTGTTTATTTATTTATTTATTTTTTTCAGAAGGAAGGGTATGTTCAATTATTATTACTCTATCTTGTCTAGAGTTAGAAGTCTGTTCTTGAGAGTAGCTGGTGCTATACTAGACCATACAAACCTAAAGGATGTCTCACAGGCTCCACAGGACTTGATGCTTAATTAAGCATGGACCATGAGAGGAGAAATATCGCTCCTGTGACCCATGGCTGCAGAAAGACAGTGTCCTTAGGGCAGAGGGAGGCTGGAAAGTTATTCTGCCCTTTCTACTTGGTCTCCAGGTCCTTCAAATATAGATAACAGGCTTTCTGTCCTTGTTGCTGTCACAAAGAACCTGAAAAGAAGCATCTTGAGGGGATCTTGGCTGAGAGTTTGAGGGTACATTCTGTCATCATGGAAAGGCATAGAGGCAGAAGAATGAGACAACTGTCCACAAGGACAGGACTCAGAGAGCAATGAATGCTGGTGCTCAGCTTGCTTTCTCTTGAGCCCCTAGGGGCCCTAGCCTATTAAATGGAAATGACTGCATTTAGAGTAGCTTTTCCCTCCCCAGAAAATAATCTCTCATGCACATCCTAACGTGTGTCTCCTAGGCTATTCTAAATCCAGTCAACTTGAATTTGAAAATTGTCCTAGTTCGCTTTTAATTGTCTTCTTAACACAGCCAATAGTCATCTGACAGGAATGCCTTACCTGGGGACTTGTCTAGAGCAGGCTGGTTTGTGGATGTTTCTGTGAGGGACTGTTGTGATTGTCTTAATTGATGCAAGAGGGCCCAACTGGCCATGTGCTGCACCATTTTCTGGGCAAGGGGTCCTTAGCTGTATGAGAAGGTTAATGGAGAGTGAGCCTGAAAGAAAGTGAGCCAGAGAGCACAGAGTGCAGGCCACACACAGCGCTCCTCCATGGTGTCTGCTTCCTAGTTCCTGCTTGAGTCCCGGCCATGGCTTCCCTGAGGAATGGACTGTTACCTGTAAGTGTAAGCTAAATAAACCATTTCCTCATCGGAATTACACTTGTCCAGAGTGTTTTTTATCACAGTAACAGCATGAGAGTAGAACAAAGATTAACTATCGAAGAGAGGGAGAGATGGAAACAGATTTGTGCAGGAGGAAGGGGTTGGCTGGAATGGCAGACTTTGGAAAATCTTCCTAGAAAGGACTGGGCTGCTGAGAAATGCCTGTTTACCTTAATTTTAAAGAACATCAGACGTAAGTAACTCCTTAATGGAAGCAAGCATTCCATCTAAATGAGTATCTTTCATGCTTACTTGAGCATTCGTGTGTATGCATAGGATTAGGAGGCCAGAAGACAGCATCAAGTGTCATCTGTAGGAACGCCATCCACCGTCCTTGAAAGGAGTCTCTCATTGGCCTGAAATTTACTGATTCAGCTAGACTGCCTGGCCACAGAGCCACAAGAATTTTCCTGACTCTACCCTCTCAGTGCTGGGATTACAAGCAGTTGCCACAAAGCCTGCAATTTTACAGGTCTTCGGTGGATTCGCCTCAGAACCTTGGATTGCAAAACAAGCACAGTCCTGATGGAACCACCTTCCAAACCCCTAAGAGAATCTACCGAGTTACTACAGGCATCCTGTGCTACAGTGTCACCCTGTGTAGCCATTTCTTTCCTCTAATAAAATTCACATTGACATAAAACAGAAATCCAAAGACTTTAATCCTAAAGACTATTTTCTTATCATAGCCATAATATCTACCCTGTGGTCGTATACTTACTTACTAATTCTAGAATTCATTATAATAAGAAGAATAAATTATGTTTTGTTCCTTTCCAAGCTTCTAAAATTACATTTTTTTTCACCCATTTCAACCATTTTATAAGAACACTGAAAAAAAGTCACAGTTTGTGAAATTCTTTGATACTTCATATAGCTCTTGAACACAGTGGAATTTTTTAAAAAAAATGATACTATTATTAATATGAGCCTTTTGGTATGACTCAAAGCTTGGCTCAAGTTGAAACTCTTAGTACAATAAATTCTTACTTTCAGTATTGTGTATTTCTCCAGTCAGTGGTTTGAAACTTGTGTCAAGAAGATGAAAAAACATGGGAAATAACCTATTCATATAATATAACGCTCAACAGTTTATGCAGAGATTAGATCTATCTCATTTAGACTCCGTGAGAACTCAGATGAGTTCATTTGTATTATATAAGAGACAAAGGCAGGGGCTGGGACAAGGCTCAGTTGGTAGAGCTCTTGCCTAGCACACAGGAGGCCCAGGCTTCTACCACCAGTACTGCATAAAGTGGGGATGGTGGCACATGGGTGTAATCCCAGCACTGGAGAGGTGGAAGCGTGAGGGTCAAGAGTTCAAGGTCCTTCTTGGCTATTGTGTGAGTTTTATTCCAGCTGGAGCTACATGAAGAGCCTCCTCTCACAGCAAAAACAAACAAAACCCAATCAGGAGTCAAAGGCAGAGGAGCAGGACATCCTTCCGCTATCCGGCTATCCCTGACATCACTGTCTCACATGGTCTACCCTGATCATGTGGCATTTGCATCATAAGACTGTTTTTTTTTTGTTTTTGTTTTTGTTTTTCCCAGAGATGTAGAAAACTGAACTCAGGAGGAAGACATTGAATAAATGCTAGATAATATTGCTTATCATGAAGTCCAACTGACCTTTATCAGGCCGACCTTTCCCTGAAGTCACAGTGTGCGTCTACTAAGGGGGGTTTTAATTGGTGAATGAAGATGGAAGCTTGAAACCTGCAGCTGTAGTTTAAGACTATCTTAGTTTTAAAGCTTAATTGTGAAACTGTAACTTGTCTTAGAGATTGCCCTTTGGTCAATAAGCGGATATATACCATACAGATTAATAATTAGGCTGAAAATAAAACAGATTTACCTAAAGAGAGGAGTTTGATCTCTTGTCTGTTTGTTGTTGTGTTTTTGTTTCTTTGTTTTGTTTTGTTTTTATTTTTTAATCACCCAGTAGCTCCCAGAGAGTAGATCCTGGACGTTTCATCCAGATGCTGACTCTGGAGTTTCAGGGGTTAAAGCCTTTTAACCAGGCTTCCCACTGCACCTGCTACCTCCAGTGCGTCCAATGGGGAGCACCACGGTATCCTTTTTTTGCTGCTGTGGGTCTTAGCATAGATGGGAAGCTATCGCTAGCAGTTCTTTAATGTAGGAGTAGAAAAAAAGCTGAGGGTCAGTAATTTCTAGATTATAGGGTCATGTCTTAGGGTTTTATTGCTGTGAAGAGACACCAGGACCACGTCAACTTTTATAAAGGAAAACATTTAATTGGGGTGTCCGTACAGTTTAAAGGTTTAGTCCATTATCATCACAGTGGGAAGCATGGCAGCACACAGCAGACATGGAGCTAAAGAGGTAGCTGAGATTTCTACATCTGGATCGGCAGGCAGCAGGAGGAGAATGTGAGCTACACTGGGCCTGGCTTGAGCATAGGAGACCGGAAAGTCCACCCCCAGTGACACACTGTCTCTAACAAGGCTATACCTACTCTGACAAGGCCACACCTCTAATAGCTTATGAGCCTGGGGGGGGGGGGCGACATTTTCTTTTAAGCCACAGGTCATCATGTAGAAGTTTGGGCCTGGGCCTGAGGGGAAATAGGGAAATGTGAAATAGTAAATAGGATGTGAGACTGTGTGGTGGATAACCTAACAACCAAGCACAGATGAGACTTTAAAAACTGTGTCAAGATACGAGTGCTGGGTTGTCATTTGAAAAGCACAACATGGTTTGGGCAGGTGGCTCAGCCAGTGAGTGGTGTGCTTGCCTTGTAACCATGAAGGCCTAAGTTTGATTCCTCACACCATGTAAAGCCTGGCTGTGCTGGTGTGCACATGTAATCCCAAGGCTGGAAAGGGGAGACAGAAGGATTCTCCTGTTTGCTGCTCAGCCTGTCTGTCCAAGTGGTGAGTCGTAAGCTCCAGCTCTATTTTTATTTTTTATTTTTTAACCCCCACCCTCAAGCTCTGACTCAAAAAATAAGGTGGCAATTGATAGAGGAAGACATGGACTTTGACCACTGGCCTCACATGTGGACATGCTTGTGCAAGAGTGTATGTGCGCATGCGTACGTGTGCGTGGGCATGCACGTGCAGATAGCACAGAGAACAAACCAATAAAGGCATATTATGTAACTCATATTTCTGCTTATTATAAAATACTGTTATGCCTTTAAGGATTATAGGACAAGCAGATGAGTCAAGAAACGGAAAAGAGATTGTGCAAAAGGTACAAGGTTATCACTAATCTTAGTTCTTAAATTAGAATTGGAAAGTGCTTGGACTGAAGCTCACTCTCATTTTATAGAAAAGGAAACCAAAGCCCTGGGAAGTGTACATAGGAACCTGCCTGAATTCTCCCTGTTGTCCTGTAACAGCTTCAGCAGCAAACCTTGTCTGATAATTTCGTATTGTCAGGGGCATGCATATGCCTGCGTAACTGAGATGTTAACTTACATTTTCTTTTCTTTACGTGTTCATTTTCCCCTTCAAAAGCCCTACCCCCGGGCTGTGTTAAGGAACATAGCAGAAGCAGACAGAAGGGAGAAGACTTATGGAGGCTGGGAAAGGATGGTTGTGTCCAGCCTGTCCCTCAGGTCATGGAAATCCATCCTGGTTTGCTTGCAACCTCCAGGGAACCGGGGGATGAGTGACCACAGTGTGCTTGGAGAGGATGGATGTCATTCTCTGGGGCTCTCTGTCCCAGCAATGATGTCTGTGCCAGGGCTGGCAGGAGTAAGCAGAGCTGTCTGACCTTACAGCTCAAATGACAGGCTGGTGTGGAAGGCTTCTGTGAAGACAAGGGGATTCAGCCTAAGGGGCGTGTTCTGGGTAAGTTCTGGTGTATGTGTGTGTTTTGTGTTTGGGTGACACTGTACGGTGTAGGAATGACTAAGGACATACACTCAAATGTATGTTTGTCTTTGTGATGGAATAAAACACTGTGACAATCGGGTGGGGTGGTACATGCCGGTAATCCCAGCAGAGGCAGGAGGATCTCTGTGAGTTCAAGGCCAGCTTGGTCTACAAAGTGAGTCGAGGACAGCCATGGCTACACAGAGAAACACTCACTTGAAAAAAAAATATTGTGACATTTTCATAAATCCTTGTTTGTAGAGTAAAAGTCATATTTCCAACTTCTGTGTTTGCTTGAGGCATAGAAGGGACAAGCAGGGCAGCTGTGATGTTAGGAGTATGAACTTAAGGCCTTCCTTTATGTCAATGGACTTGCACAGGGAAGAATGGACTTTTGTGCTCCTAATATTACTCAACATGATTTTAGGTCATCATTGGGATGTGCCAGCCACTAAATAGCTTAGCTGTTCAGAAGAGTGCTAATAAGCCTGACGTCAGGGTTCTTGTTTCCATACGGTCATATACATTCAGGGAGAAAGATCTTCTGCTCCAGGTCCACAGAGAGACTTTAACCCACACAAACTTAGTGAGTGGAGCCAGGCGAGAGGCTGGGAATGAGTCAGCACAAAGCCTGACGGCAGGGCAAATCTTAGAGTGGTCATGCTCAATAGCCTTGAGAATGGAGTACTAACAGAAAAAGCACATGTCAGGCACAGATGCCAATTCACAGGCCAGAAGAAGCTCAAACCACCAACTGCCAGGAGGTCTGACAGGTTAGGGCTTCTGTCGTTTGTTCGTCAAATGCCGCTCCTGTAATGGAGACCTCACTAAATTTACTCATGTTATGGTATGATTATTATAATAATGAAGACATTTATTTGGCTTGTTTTAAAGCACCCAGAATCAGACCCAGGTGTTGACCATGTTTAAGCAAGTGCTCTGCGGTTGAGCATCCAGTCCCCTGATAAAAATAGATTTTTAAGAAGCATGTTCAAAATCTGAAAAAAATGGGGCAGGAGAAATGGCTACTGGTTAAAAAGCTAGTACTGTCTTGCTGAAAACCCTAGTGCTGGGGGAGGGAAAAGGTAGCCACCCAGGAGCTCACTGGTTATCTGGTCTATTCAAACGGTAAGCTTCAGGCTCAGTGAGAGAGCCTGTCTCAAAATAAGGTGGAGAGCAATGGAGATCAACCCTGTGTTGATCTCTAACTTAAACACACATCCACCCACATGCACACGATGGGGAGGATTGTGGAGGGTGATCTGAGTCAAATACACTGGTCTGATAGAAGGATGGAGGCTGTATTATTGGACCATGAAGACAGCACATATTTTCCTACATGGTCTTATTGTTCTAAGGACAGTTTCTCTGGACTGTGTTACTGTGTTACTGTGATTTACTGCTTTACTTCCTGGGCTAAACAGAGACTGTGTCCTGAAAATATTATATCTCCAGCACTCGCCTGTACCTAGCAATCAGAAGGGAGAGACTCACTCTGCCTAGATTTGTCAAAGGAAATTACATGGGAACAGTTTTATTCAGGATTTGTCTTAGACAGAAGGCCTGGATCATGGTAATTATCTCAAGCAAGATGCAGTTTGGTCTGTGAAGTGTTTGGGGCATTAGTAATTTTTTTCTTGAAAACCCTCCTATTCGATATTACTGAACACTGTCACAATTCTGAATTCCTTGCAGCAATTTCGTTTTTAATTAACTTTAAAAAACCCTACTTCATGCATATCTACACAGCAAAATGGTCCCAAGCCAAGACTTTTTTTTCCCCACAAAAGATTATGTTCTTGACATTTCTTCGAACAATTATTTCATCAAATGCCTGAAATACAAAAGGAGACTATGACAAAAACAAAATAGTCGCCAAACATTTCAACCACGGCTTTTATCTTGAATAGAACAAATAAAGGGGATTGTTATTGTTATGTTTTTAGTCGTTCCAGGTAGAATAATCCATTTTTTTTCAAATAATAGAGAAATTAAATGGCTTTCTCTTCATGACTGATAATCAGACCCAACCAATTTCATATCTTATGGAAGAATAAGCACTTCTCTGCTCTGAGGAGAATGTAAAGAACAAAAGTAGACTCTCTTCATTGAACATTCATTGCACAAGTAGAAATTTTAGATGAAGATTTGGGAAGAGTATTTTGGGGTTATCTTTATACTTACAGACACTGAGCAGATTGCATAGCTGACTGCTTTGATTGACTGGCAGAGCTCATCTTTTTCTAGGTGTGACACAGTGGTTCCAGGCATTATGAATTCTCTGGTGTAAATCACAGTGACTTGAGGAACAGGCCAGTTCTCAGCAAAGCATTGCACAAAGGAGCCAAGTGGAAACAGCCTGGCTCCGGCTTAATTTTTCAGTGGATGGTCCTTTCCTTCGTCTCTTCTCTGCTTCACTTTAGCAGATTCCAAATAAGTAAATAAGTAAATAAGTAAATAAATAAATAAATAAATAAATAAATGTAAATCTTATTCTTTTTGTAGCTGTAATGTTGACTGCTAATATTTGTGAATCAGAATAAAACTTCTCTTCCATTCCTTTCACAAGATTGTAACCATTTTTAAAAATACCAACTAAGTTTTCCAAGGCAATGCTGAGGTGGTTTGATCACTTAAAAAACCAAAACTGAACCAAACCAAACAACCAACCAAACAAACAAAAACAACCCTGAAACCTGCACTCAACTTTCAATTGCCTTATGTCCCATGGGGAGAAATTGCTGTTTATTTAGTGCTCGTGTGACACGCAGAGCGATTTTTACTCAGTGAACCATGCACTCATGCTTTGTAAATGTGCCTGTCACAAATACTTTACATCTGACCTTAAGATCCAGTCTACAGTTTGTGTGTGTGTGTGTGTGTGTGTGAGAGAGAGAGAGAGACAGCAGTGTATACACATGTGTATGTGTGCAGGTCCATGTGCCTATGAACATACAGAGGACTGAGGAGGATAAAAAGTCTTTGCTCTATCATTCTCCACTTAATTGCTTTGAGACAGGTTCTCTCACTGACCCTGGAGCTCAGCTGGTTGCCAGCACGCCCTAGGGAGCCTCCTGCCTTGGCTTCCCACAGTGCTGCTGTTGCAGGCCTGTGTGGTCAAGCTGAGCTTTTTCTCTTGGGTGCTGGAGATTTGAACTTTGGCCCTCATCCTTTGCTGAGCCGTCTCTCCCTGTGTACGGTTTTTAAATGAAACCATGTGAATATTTACTTTTATAATACGTCTTTCAAATGTGAAAACTGTACTTAATTAAACTTCTTTTAATAGGTGCGGATTCCAAGAAGGGGACAATGAGAAGTGGTCCAAGAATGCTTTCTTCCTTGACTGTAATCTGCAAAGTGACGTCAGTGGGAGGTTGCATGTGGTGCAGTAGTTTAGAGATGAGAGAGTTCTTTGTGTAGACAGCAATCAGGACAGCTTAGGGTAGACTAATGACAATATTACTTACAGACATACACCAGAATGGCTCCTCTCAGGTTCTATCTGTGAGACTCATAAGCACCATTCTAATTGTAATCTTAATTGCATTTCCTCTGGGAAGTTCTAAGCTCCCTACAGGCTGAGACTGTGGCCATCTTATTTATCACCTCATTCTTAGATTCCAGCCAGATGCCTAACTTGTGATTATCATTCATTAGATAGTGATCTAAATGAAACAGAACATGGTTGATGGCAAACAGATTGAAGGGAGCATCATTTCTAGCTAGTGTCACTGCCCCACCTTCAGCTCTTTCCTACTGTGCTTTCTTACCCTCCCAAATTTAGCATGTCCTGACTAATGGGTTTCTTTGCTTGTTAACCAACAACTAGAGTAGGTGAATTTAGGTGGCAAAATGCTGGGCTGTCACAGGCCACACATGTGGCATTTTGGAAGTTATTTTGAAGTGTGGCATTTGGAAGTGACATTTGACTCAGCCTAAGAGAATAAGACCTTAAAACTTTCAGTCTCAACACAAACCAGTGTCTATGTTTACCAGTCACACTCAGAGGCGACAGAGTGCAATGGGCCCTTCGGTGACCTCTAGACACCGATGCAGATGCAGAACCGTAGGGCAGACCCGGCCAGTTTCTCCACCTTAGGAATGGTGTTATCATCTTATTCCACAGTCCATCCTAAAAGGTGGGGCAGAAAGAATGAACCCACTCAGGGCTGGCTGACTCAGAATGCTTCTCTCCCAGCCTCAGATGGATTCATCTCATATCGAAGTTTTTCTCTGAAAAGCCGTAAACATGTTCCCTTGTATTGGGGGCAGTTGTTAAAAGGTTGTGTGCTACAATGTGGTAACTACATTCTGTTGTGGTCACAGGGGTGGGGGGTGTTGATGGTGCTGATCTGAGAGGTGACAAAGACAGTCAAACATTTGGGGAAAACAGCTCAGTGAATGTTCTAGATGGAAATCTAGTAAGAATTCCTCAGGCAAGGGAGGAACTTGAGGATGGAGATTCTGGAGGTATCTAGGAGCTTGGTGTCTAGAACATTCACCTTTAGATATCAGGCCATCCTCAATCTAGGGTACAGGGCACCCACAGCTTCCTGCCATGCCTTCCTCAGCACGTACCAAAATGTTATAATTAGACATCTATTTGTGGGTTGCTTGGCCAGCTCTCATTGGACAAAGGCCATGTATTTTCTTACCTCATTTGGTTCTGCATAAAGTTTGAGAAGTAATCAACACGCATTTCTTATTTTTAATAGCCAAATAAGTCTTAATTTTTTAAAGTGATTAATATGTTTCTTAATCATTAATAAATTGAAGAAATGAATTACTCTGAGCCCACTGCAGCCTCCCTGCGGGGATTGAGCTGGCGGGGCCTCATTGATGAAGAGGAAGGGAAGAGTAGAATTATCAAGTAAAGGTAAGTCTCAATTCTAGACATTCAAAGTCCTGGGCCAAAGTCCTTTGTAATTTCTGGTTGCTGGAGTAGTAGGCGCCAGGACTATGAATGAGAAATGAGTAGAGCTGTTCAAGAAACTGAATGGCCTGGATGGATCTTGGGTCTGTGTTTTAGGAGGTAATGCAAAGCTGACCCAACGTATTTTGTTACGTCTAGCTCATTTCATTTTTGTTGCTGTTGCTGCGGCTCAGAAGGCAATCACAGTTCCTTTTTTTGGAGTTAGCGTGTAAACATTTTTACTGAAACCTTGCCTTTTGTCCTTTGCTCACAAATCCATTTAGACCCAAGGCATTGGGAGTTAGAGTGAATGAAAATCTTTTGAAAAAAAATTTTTTTTTCAAAATGCTTTGGTTCAGCACAGGCTGAGGTATCTGAAGTGGGAATGCCAGCAATCAGCTCATCAGTTAAAGGCTATTTGTTGCCTAACAACCTGAGTTTGATTCCCAGGACCCACGTGATAAAAGAGAACTGGCTCCCAAGAGTTGTCCTTGGACCTCTACTGTCAAGCAGGAGCACAAAGTGGCAACTCTTGAGTTGCTGCACTGACCAGAAGCACACCTGGAAAACTAGGCTTCGACTGCTTCTCCCGTCTTCACTTAAACACCTTTTAGTTTTTAATTTTTTGATTCTCAAAATATTTTGCATAGTTTCAATCAAAATATAATCACATTTAAATTTCTTGAAGGACTTCTGTCTCCACTGTTGGAAGCTGTAGAGAGTGGCCTGGGAGGGTTCTCCTGCAATTCCTCTGCAGCTGGGAGAATCCGACCCTTCAGTCCTGCCACCATGATGTTCTAGGATGCAGTGGCTCTTTCAGAATGCTCTGGACCTTGAGGGCAGCTGATGCGCTGTCCTGGCATGCAGCATCTCTCATTCATCAACAGGTCAGTTCCAGTCACCAACTCTCTCCAATAAACCATGGTGCTTCAGGCTAACCCCTGTGTGATAAAACTGTGGCAATTCTAATAATAGCCACCATAAACCCTGCCTGCCAATCCTTCATTCTAACCTCTAAGCTACTTGAAGCAAGGACAAATGTTTTCAGGAAAATAAGATGATGCTGCATTGGTCACAGGGACACAGTTGTTCCCTTTTGTCAGAACTTCCAATCAAAGGGAGTTCCTGGGTGAACGCTTACCCTCTGGTCACTGCACGCCTAGTTTCAACTTTCCTCTAGTTTTTATCACTACCTGAGTCACAAGATCAATGGGGGGAAATAGAAAAGAGAATGCAAGGCAAAAGGGAGAGAGAAGCAATGTAGTGATTGTTACACTTTTATTTTTGTTTTCCTTTTTCGGTGTTGCACTTCTCTTAAGGAGAGCGGTTTGTCTTTGTCTTTCAGAGTTAACTAGCAAGGAGCTGTCCTGTGGAAAGTTGGCGACTTGGGTGAAGTCGTAATTGACAGGATTTGAGGATGAAGACAGACTGTGCAGAGAAACCTGAGTTGGAAGCCCCCTTGTTCCTCAGCCGGGCTCAGAGGGGGCTGACCCCTTTTCCTGGAGCTTTCTGCCTCTTAAACTTCTGAAATAGGTTTGCAAAATGGTGGTCCTTTTGCACCTTGTTGTTTTGTGGTTCAGAGAGAGAATTCTGGGGGAATGCGGCCTAAACAGAGCACATACCCACAACTGAGGAATTATTCCTGGACACAAATCCTTTTATTGTTCTTGATTGCATGCACACATAATTCAAATTCTCTAGTAACTTCATCCCTCATTTCCAGCTGTGTGGTATGTATCGTCTAAATATTTTCAGTGAAATCTTGCCTCTTAATCTTTGGCCTCAGAGTCTATCTAGAGATCCGGCACTCAGATTAACCGTTACCTCCCCAAGCAGCTGTGAGGCTGGAATTTGTGGTTTGATTTGAGTTACTTCTGTGTCTCGTCATGGACAAATATCTCACAGGAACTGTCAAGAGAGATGGGCTCTGGCTTAACAAATGAAATCTGTAAACAGGACCCAGGAAACTGTGGTTTTACTTTCTCTGTTTTGAAATACTGTTTGCTTTGTTGTGTGAACAGTAGGTGAGTTAACTATGCACATTGAGATTTCCTAGCTTGAAGTGTTATACAATTTAGTACTCTTGTTTGGTATCGCTTTGGAATTTTCATACACAAATAAAACTGAGGAGACACAGCCTTGTGCTGTTGGGGTTGAGTTGAGTCTTCTTACAGTTCCAAGTTTGAAGTGTTTAGTCTTCCCTAATTAAATGTATGGCAACAAATTCACTAATAAAAGATGAAGGAGAGGTCAGGCGAGGCAGAGTTTATAAAGATTCAGCCATGGATTCTCTTATTTCAGAGATGAAGCAATATCAAAACGCAGCTCTGCTTCTGTCAGTAGAGGGCTTGCCTTAAGCTGGAAGATTGTGGTCCCCTGAACCCATACAAAAGCAAATACTGGAGAGACAGGACAGGATAATCCCCAGTGCTAGAAAAGAATAATCATGATGTCAAACAAAGGAACATATAAACAAAGCAAAAGCAACGTGACAAGGCACTCTCTTTTTGCACAAGGGGTATGCCAGAACCCAGACAGGGCTCGCAAATACACATGGCCAAGATAACCTCTGATTTTATCTCCGATGCAGGTGGTGACTGTGTGTGTCTCAGTCCATTGATTTCCCAATGTGACTCAGTTGGATCATTGATATAAAAGGGATGAGAAAAGCTCAAAGTATATATGAGCCCTCATCAGGAAAAGAACTTTCTCACATTAAGATCCATATGCCAACCTTCTACCTGAATCAGAGAACTAAAGACTTAGTAAAAGACCCTGTTTCCGAACATAACACAGAAAGCTGGGGGAGTTGGCACAGGCCTGTAATCTCAGCACTCAGAGAGGCAGAGACAGGTGTTTGAGGCCAGTCTGGTCTACAAAGTGAGTCCAGGACAGCCAAGGGTACTCAGAGAAACTCTGCTTCGAAAAAATAAAACCAACCAAACAAACAAAACATAACGCAGAGAGTGACTGAGAAAAACACACATGTGAACACTGCAAAAGTAGGTAATATACAACAAAAGGTAAAAAGCACAGCTCTAAACCAGTAGATGCTTTTGACCTAGGCTTACTAGTCAGTTACATGTGAATCCGAGAGTTCTCATGATTCTAGACTCTGGCTTTACTGGAGTAATTGCTAGTCAACTTTTCCGCAGTCTTTGCCCAGGGGCTACCAAATAATAGTTATGTGCCTTCCCCATGGCCTGCAATGAAAATAAAATGAGAAGAGAAAGATGATAGTATGAGGTGTAAAGTGGAACATTGCAGTTGGGAAATTCCCATTTACCTAAAAAGAAAAACCAAACCAAACAAAACCCAAAATGTCCTGGTAAAGGAAGTCCAAAAAGAATTTAAATGGCATTCGATATGAGTTAAGAAAAACAGGGCTAGCATTTTCCTCATCTACATGGAGCTTCAGTCCCCATGAGCGACACCCAGGGGAGAAGTGGGGTCTCTCTCAGCCAACACCTCTGAGTTTAGCTACAGGTGTCTGTTCCTACTGCTGAGGTGCTCCCTTGCTGGGCAAAAAGGTTTTGTTTGTTTCTTGAGTGTTCTTGCATTTTTTTTCATACAAAATAAAACTATCCATTCAACAAAATTGAATTTTTTTTTTTCTTTTTCCAAGCAAATTTCACTGGGAAGCAGGAACCGAGAACCGTGAGGTGATGATGGGCTGCCTATAACTATAATGGCCCTCGTGGCCAGTAAAAGGCAGGGTGAGGGCGAGGAAAGGAGCACTGGAGGCCATGGCGAACTTCTCTGTCACCTCAAGGTTTCACAACGCACGCAGGAAACGCTTGAGCGTGGCTCTTCGTTAACCCGGCAGGTTAGCTAATCGCCTGTTTCGCCATAAAATCCATTTTTAGCCCTGGTTTATGAGCTACAAGCAAAACCTGGATGTGGCAGGCTTAGTGCCTCCCTTGCGACGGTTGGGAGGTGCTGTGAGTTGGTCTCTGTTGACTTAGGTAATCAGGAAATTGAGACAGTTCTTGGCCACAGGCAGGCTGACAAAGACTTCTTAGTACCCTGCTGGTAGAGCCAACATACCCCCATGTCCAGCCTGCTCTGGAAAATCTACTGGTGTGTTTTAGGGTGGATCAGATTCCTGAAGGCAAGAGATGGATTAACTGTCCAGGTCCCTCAGCCAAATTCCCACTAATATTAATACAGCCCGTTTATTCACATTTCCACTCTTATATAGTGAAAATGACTTGCTCTTCAAAGTGAAGAGGTCAGCAACTTCCTTTGATTACAGAGGTTCCTAAGTGCTAGCCCGGTTTTTGTGGGTCACCTTCTAGCTCTTTCCTCCAGACATTTTTTTTTTTTTTTCTAAAAACCTCTGGGGAAGGCCTGGGGTGATAGCTTGGATGGTAGAGGGCTTGCCTGTCTAATTGCAGGATGCCCAGCACTGCATAAATCTGGTGTGGTACACATTGCTATAATCCTAGGCGTCAGAAGGTGGGGCCATGTTCATCCTTGGCCACATACAAAGTTCAAGGCTAGCCTGGGCAACAAGATTGCCTATCATAAGCAATCCAAAAGTCTTGGGGGAGTTTACAATTGTTTTCATGTGTATGAAACATTTACTGCAGGTTCATCGTATGAAAGAGAGGTTCTAGTCCTGTGGTGCAGTGTTTTTACGTCATATGTAAAGACTTAAGGGGCCCAGAGAGGTCTGGGTCACTCCTACATGGCCTCAGCTGCTCTCCAGTGTGAGCACACGAATAATTTCTACACTCTTCCCGCAAGTTCTGTGTGTTCACAGCTCCTCCACAAGAGAAGAACCCAAGAGGGCATTTGAATTTTATCTGTGACACTCAACATCTTCACCTCTAAAATGTTATAACAAAGTCACCAGGAATATCATGGGCCTGAGAGGGGCAGCTGTTCACACAACTTCCTGGGCAGGGGACAGCGAGACAGCTGGGGAGCATCTATCACATTCATCTCTCCGAATAACCCCTGTAACTAAAGTGGAATTCAGTTTCTACTCCCAGTCCCACATATTATCAAATTACCAGCTGGCCCTCCAGGCACATGGGGCTATCTTTATTTTTTCTCCTCTTAAATCACAATGGTCTTGAAGTTCCCTTCCAAAATGTCAAGACTATAAAAGAAACAGCCAGAGGGGGGGGAAAAACATTGCCTCTGATAAGAAAATAATAAAGACAAGTAAAATTTCTACACAAACATAATTTTTAATCCATTTGTTAATAAATATTGTAAAAGCCCTTCTCTGTGTCTGGAGCACAGGGGCTTTGAGACTCCTAATGGCAGAAAGTAGGAAATAGGACATGTTTTAAGAATCCAGAAGGTAGAATAGTTTCAAAAAGAAAATTCAACTCAGGGGCCTCTTGTTTCTTATGCGAAGACCTAAGAGGAAATTTCCTCTGTCGTTGTTAGTATTGACTGTCAGCTTGGCAGGATCTAAACTCACCTAGGGGACAAACCTCCGGCCATATCTGAGAGAAGATTTCTAGATTAGGTTGCTGAAGACCCACCCTTTAAGTGTGGACTCCCACAGGTGGAAGTCCTGAACATGTGATGGACACTGCATCCTTGCTTCCCAGCTGAGGTCAACTGCTCCTGCTCCCACCGCCATGCCTTCCCTGACACAGCGGGCTGAGCTCTCGGGCTGTGAGCCTGAACGAACCTACCCTTCCTTAGGCACTTTGGATGAGCATTTGATCACAGCAACAAGACGTTGCAACGGAGTGATGGATTCATAGTTTTGTCTCGTTAAGTGCCTCGAAATAAGCTAAAGACACATGAATAGATACTGGAGCAGGTGTTACCAGGGCAGAGCGAGGAGAATCGTGGAACATCCTGGTACAAGCTGCACTATCTAAAATAGTAGAGAAGGATGGTTTTAGGGGAGATCCTCTTTAGACAAAATACTTCTAAAGCATTCTAAAATAATAATAATAAGTGTTGAGCATCAGAGAAATAAGGAATTCGATAAAAAGCCCAGTGAAGATACTGATCCCTGAAGCTAAGGCTGCTGTCAGTCCCCAAGGTTTGGATACTCTGTTCCACTTGAGGCCACAGATAGATGACAGGTATGTGCCCATGTGATTGAACTTGGGCCAGTCTACATAAACATGCTTGGCTGGTAAATCTCATACCCCCTTTTCTGAGTTCAGGATCCCAGGTATCTGTGGGATGTTTCAGCAGCTTGCATTGTGTTACGTAACATCATCTGGGTTTCCAAACTGCAGTGTGCATTACGAGAGCAAAAGTCACTAATGGCTGTACAAACAGATACCTTCTACACTGGGTGTTTCCAGCAGGCTGATAGCGCGGCCATCAGACTGCTTGGATTGTCACCTGAACTCTGCCATCCGTGCGTCCTGGGCAGGCTTCCTCATCTCTCAGTGCTTCCATCTATAAAATGGAAGTATGAGCAGCACCTACTCCTGAAGTTTGCACTGAGAGCCCAGCCTAGGACTTGCCATGTCACCTACCGCAAGCTAATTGTCAGCTCACAATTCAAAAGTCTTTAAATAAATAGCACGCTAAGGGTTAGACTGCTGTCTGTCTACGCATGCTCCATGGAAAGTGCTCCATACTGAACCATATTCCCGATGCTACTAATGTATACAAATGTGTTCTCCTATTTCTGATTCACTGTGGGGAAGGCCAAAGGCAGCATGACTCTGCGAAGCTCAGAAAAACTAGGCCCTGAGTCTTCTTCCCTCCCACACCACCCTTTCCTCATTCTTCCTTAACTCAACCACCTAGATGCTGAGGCCTGTTCACTCTGTGGGAAATTTTGAATGCCTTGCCTTTTATATCTCTGAAGAAAAAGGATGAAACAACAGCAACAACCAGAAAAATCCCCGTAACATATTCAGTGCATCCAAGACTCTGAAGGTTTTTGCTTTGTTTTCTTCCCACCCAAAAAGCTTGTGAGGTATCAACCAGACAGTTTTATTTTTTAATGTTGGGGAAAACTTATAACATTTCCTGATAAGATATGTTTATGGAAAGGCCATGTTACAAAAACAGATTTTTTTTTTAATTGAAGCAGGAAATAACTTGGTTCCTGCACCTGACTGCAGTTAGGAAAACAGCGAGAGGCTTGGCTAGTGGCACAGTGTGGCCACACCTGGCATTCCTCAGCAGTTTGCCACGTTAGCTGTGTCAGAAAGGATTTTATCCCAGTCAGCTTCTTCTCTTGCCATCACATGAGATGACGTAGAATTTCCTAACACACGAATTCTCTCATCTCATTTACAGCCAGAGAGACTGAGAATGGATAGTTAGCCCACATCAGAACCTTATAGCTCTTACACAGAATGGATGCAGCTTTACCTGACAGTCCTAAGAAACCCTTTGGGGACCCTGGCCACAGCTATTCCAGTCCAAGTTGGCTGTTAAAGAGCTCGGCAATATTCATGTTTTTCCTGTGACAACTTCCATATGTGTAGAGTGAGTTACTTTTTTCCAAGTTTCCTTTACCGCTACACATTCTGCCCCCCAACCCTATTCACCCTAATTTTTTTTACAATATCTTTACTCAGGAGTCAAGACAGAGCACATAGACAGGCCCACATAAAAAACTCTTGTGGTCATTCACAATCCAAACCTAGGAAATCTCTACTAGGAGACCTGGCACTTTCTTTGGATTTAATCTTTGATCCTACCAAATGGTCTCGTAATAATGGATTGCACAGGACCTAATCATGGCTGATTTTCCCCATTCTTTTATTTATCTGTCTATCCATTCTTCCATCCATCCACCCACCCACCCATCTATCCATCCTTTCATCTATCAATCCATGACTCATTTATCTCATCTATCTATCCATGTCCCACCCATAATCATCCATCCACCTATCTATCCATCCATGCATCCATTCCTCTATCAATCCATTCATCCATGCCCACCCATAATTACCCATCAATCTATGAACCATTCATTATCTATCTATCTATCTATCTATCTATCTATCTATCCATCCATCTACCTACCTACCTACCTACCTATTTCCTTTCCACCCTCTTATCCATCCATCTCTCCATTCATCCATCATTCATGTATCCATCCATTCGTCATCTACCTACTCATCCATCCATTTTCAAATTGAAATCCCAAGCACTAAAAAAAAAACTTTCCCAAGAATGTCTTTGAGGAACTGACCCAGTGCCTATAACTCTAGGGCCTGACTTTGAACTTCTCACTAGTTCACTGAATCTCTTTAGAATATCACTCTTAGTGTGAGGCTAGTGAGATGGCTCCATGGTAAAATCACTTGCCTCAAAAGCACGAGGACCTGAGAATTGTCTCAAGGACCCATGGCGGAAGTAGAGAACAGACTATTGAAAGTTGTTTTCTGACTTCCATGCATGTGCTATGTCATGGGTGTAGTCTCTCTTATACTTACATATATGTACACATCATATATATGCATGCACATGTACATACATATGTACACATTTTTAAGAAAAGAATATCACTTTGTGGCTTTGTTTGAGAAGTTGAACTGATAAAAGAATAGTCACCCTTTGTCGCTGGGTCCCTTTCATCTATTTCTCGAGAGTGATTGAGGCAATAGAGAATGGGTTCAGTGAACTGTTGGTACCTTTGAAATGAAAGATGTTGACACGTAAAAGAATATAAATTTTAAAAAGAAAAAATGCTTTATAAAGTTGCATTAAAATTTTTGTTAATTCTTTGAGAAATTTGTATAGTGCATTTTATCATTTTATCTCTTCCCCAACTCTTCCCAGATCCACCTCCATCTCTCTTCCCACTCAACTTTGTTCTCTCTCTTTCTCCTCTCTCTTTCTCTTTCTCTCTGTCTCTGTCCCTCTCCTCTCTCTCTCTCTCTCATTAAGTAACTTGTTTTTTTCTTAAAGAAAATGAGATTTTACCCAGGAAAGTAGAAGGGTGGAGTTGTTTCCTGTTTGAGGCTGGCTCAACAGTGAGATGTGTGTGCCTGCTTCAGAGTGGCAGGAGGCCTAGAACAGCCTGGAAGGTGGGGCCTGGCCAGAGGGGCTAGGAAACCCCAAGACTTGTACCAGCTCTGTCAGCAGGCCAGCAGTGGGTTCCCGACCAGGTTGAATCCTGTAGGATTATTCACTGAGAGTTTTCCGTAAATGATTTTTAGACACTTTTTAGACACTACAGAGTTAACCAATAGCCCAAAGCTAATGTCATTGGCACTACCCCAGTTAGTGTGGTCTGAATAGGGGCATGCATGGTACCACAAGCTCCCTTCAGTGTGATGTGGGGGGAAAGAGAGGGGGAATGTTTTTGTGCCCCATTCCCCTTCAGTGCAGTGTGAGAAGAAGGGGCATGCTTGGTGCGCTGAGGAAACAATGGAACGGCAGGGGTGCAGTTCAAAAGCTGCTCTTGTGTTCTGGGTTTTTGAGTTGCCGCTGCCCTGATGTCCTGCCTGCCATCAGTGGTGACTGCTTTTGGCCAGCTCTTCAGTCTGGTGCTCTGCCTGGTGACTGAGTCTTTCCTGTTCGCATGCTGATCATACTTGGAAATTATGAGTCATTGAAATGCAGCCATGAGCACTGGGGGTGGGGAGATTAGTAGGGAAAGTGCAGCCAGGACTTCCTGTTCCAACTCAGGGTCATTATCTAGGGGCAAGCTGGGAACTTCTGTGGTGACAGGACGCCCACATTCAGCTGGCACTTGCAACTCACAAAACTGATTTAGGGAGGGTACGGGGAGCCCCGGGACAAAGAGAAGTGATTCAACCTTTTGTAGACCCCAGGGTGGACCTTCTACTTACTGTTAGCTGGGGAGACTCTTAACTATTCACATTTGCCGCCCTCTTCCACCACGCAGCCGCTGCAGCTGCAGTGCTATTTAAAATAACGGGGCATGATTAGTAGCATTACCGATTTAGCAGGAATTAGAAGACTTACATTCAGAGGGTAGGTAATTGACACCAACAGCCCTGTTCTTGTAATTCACGCGCTATGATTGATTTCGTTCCACAGCAAGGCTTAAAAGAATGACCACAGCACAGTCAGCTATCAGATTACTGTGCAGAGCATTGAATGAGTGCTACCCTGCTATCTGCGCTGGTGCTGGCAGAAAGCGTCTAAGTGGTTTGGCTTCAGAAGTCAGTCTAATTATATGGTAGTATAAAAAGAGTTCAGTCTTAGAACATTTCTTTGTAAGGGACAGTTTACAGCTTCGCAAATGGTGAAGTCAACGTAAAGAGCCTTTGTTCTTAATAGATACATCAGTCATTGATGATTTGGGGATGTACAAAAAATAATGTGTCTGGCCGTGTGTGTGTGTGTGTGTGTGTGTGTGTGTGTGTGTGTGTGTGTGAATGGAGGCCAGAGGTCCAGACTCAGTATCCTGAGCTGAGCACTTGGGAGGCAGAGGCAGGCAAATCTCTGAGGCCAGCCAGCTTGGTCTATGCAGTGAGTCCCAGGACTGCCAGGGTTACACTGAGAGACCCTGTCTTGAAAAACGAACAAACAAAACAAAAAGACTGTTTTGCCTTCTTTAATCACTCTCCACTGCCAAGTTCTTTATATGGCTTCAGGAATGGTGCTGGCTTGGGTGGCAAGAGAATGAAGAAAAGATACAGGCAGATGCAGCTGGTTGGGTAGGCTTGGCTTTCTGGTGGAGAAACCCTCAGCACTGGGAAGCTCACCCTGTTGTTACAAAGTTGAACAGAAAGATGGGGTATTGAGCACAGCTGAGTAAGAAGGCAGCTTTAGCCGGTCTTGGTAGGAGCGGTCTCTGTAAGGGAATAGTCTTCAGGTCATAAATATCTGGTGTAAGAAGGCTATGGTGAACTTTTTTTTTTTTTTGGACACATTACCAGCGTCCATACCATCTCTCTGAGCCTTACCTGGGAAGAGGGTTGTTTTGCCATTTCTCATGGGTCTGAGGCTTTGGGGTCCTTGAAATGGTGGTACCCATATAAGCAGATCACATTTACTCAAGACTGCAGTCACTTGGCTTCTTCTGCTTCCCATACTCCAACTTGTCTCTTGAGGCAGGGTCTCTCAGTAAACCTATTGTTCATCAATTCCACTAGGCGGTCTGGTTAGTGAGCTCCAGGCCAGTCGCTGTCTCTGCCTTCCCAGTGCTGACATTACAAATCACACCGTTTTGCTGGATTTTACATGGGTTCCAGGGATCTGAACTCATGCTTGCTAGGATCATCTTCCCAAACCCAAGGGTATATTTTACAAACTGTAGGTAGTGGTGTATACTCTGAAATACCCTACTAGTGTCACTAAATGGCTCCATTGCAGTTTATTTGGGTGAAATTTGAATCATGATGTATCATCACATTTCATCCCAACTGCACACTCTAATTAACAATGCTGGACACAAGATGTCTGATAAAATGACGATGAGATGTATTACTAGATCCATGGATTCTACTCTAAAAACCTGAGGAAACAATGAAAAAAATAAAAGAGGCAGCCAGTACACAGTGTTGAAATAAATCGTGATTGCGTTTGCCTGTTTATTTATGGTGAACAGGCATAGCCTGGGACGGAGCAATTTCTCTAGCTTCCTCCATGTAACTTTCATTCAACCATCGGAAACAATCCAGAGTGCCTCACCTTGCTGCCCTGCTGTGTGCCTCTGGGCTCCTAGGCTGGTTTTCCCAGCCTCCGAATGCCTGTGCTGTTCTTTTTCCCTTAGGAGCAAAAGTAGTAATTCTTCCAGTCAGTTTAAGGGCCACACCCTTGCAGATTTCAGTCTCCTCCGAAGCTTCCACTTCCCGTTCTGTTTAGAAGCCTGTGACTATGTCCTCATAGCCTTTGCTCCACTGCAGCGTGAAGGTAAATTACTTTGTTTATCACTCCATTAGACCTGAGGTTTATGAGCCCAGGAATCTCAAGATAAATAACCAGCTATAGGATCTGTAACAATCCCTGACAGAGATGACAGTTGATAAAAGTTTTCCGAATGTTTTGGGAACTCCGATAAGCCAAGTTTCTGTGATTGCCACCACATTCAAAGTATACTTAAACTTCAGTCATAAATGTTTTTCTTATACTGGGGATCCTAGCTTTTGCCTGCACCTGACACAAAAAAATTCAAAAAGAGAAAGTATTTATTTTGGCTAACCATTTTTAGAGGTTTTGTTCTTAGTTGTCTGGCTGCATTGCTTTATAGTGGACAGAGTGAATATGCTGGGATAAGACCTGACCCTCCAGGACACATACCCAGTGACCACCACCCTCCAACCAGGCCTTTCTTCCTAACAGCCCATCAATGGCATCCATCCATTTTCCTTTTATAAGCCGTGACTGCTTCCAGGGCTAGAAAGCTAACTATTTCTTAAACTGCCTTGCAGATAGGGTTGCATTGTTCAGATGAACTCTCACTAGGTGCTAATGAAGACGTAAGGTATGCAGGTTTGGGGGGCCACGACACAGTTCAGGAGCACAAGGCCAACTGTGGCTTCTGGAAAGGGAAGGCAGCTCTGATGAGGCGGTGTGACTTCTGTTTCGAATGGACTAGCCTATAAAGTAGCCAAGAGAGTGGGTTTTGGTGTTCTTTGCTCGAAAAAAAAATGGATAACTATTGAAGCTTGTTTGACCCCAGTTGTCCTTTCACTACAAAAGTATCAAGGCATCATGTCACACATCTTAAATATAGAGATCCCCATGGTGAGCCACTGGCCCAAACACTTGAAATTAATAGCCAGCTCTCCCCAGGGGGGTGGTGAATGACAGGCAAGGCTTTCTCTGCAGCCTCCCAGGGTCCCTCCTTAGCTCGGTGTGGAGATGTCTCATTCCATCTGTGTTTGACCCAACTATGTTGTTTATGTCTATTGCTGGGGTCCTGCTATTCATACTAGAGATACTTTCCTGACACCTCATCTCCTCTAGTTCGTCAGTCCGACCCTCTTCACTTAGACGTCTCAATTAGGATCCGCACTGACCCCAGTAAAGTGAACAGGTATTTGCATCTGCCTCATACTACTTGGCAGCTAGGTCCTCGCCCACACAGGGCCCTATGCAGAGCAGATGCTCGGTACAGTACGTGGCACTGACTGGCCGGGGACACTTTCATAAACTCATGTGAAATTCATCCCCTGGGAATGCTTCGAGAGCAGCAGGTCTGTGTTCCCTTCCTTTAATCTCCCCCTTTAGAAATGGGAATTTCTTAAATGAAATTTAAGGGAGCCTCAGGCTGACACTGCTGATTTCTGTCAAGAGTTAATTATGTGTGGAGTCTGAAGGGACTTTCCCGTGTGGCTTATAAGGGGAGTGATGAGGGGGCATTTAAGAGACACAGCTGGGTAATGGAAAGGAATTCCGAGTTTAAAGACTGGCTGTTTCATCTGCTTTGGGGAGATTTTTTTCACCCACACATTTTAGTGATGCTTATTGAAAGAGAGAAAATACTTAACTCTCCAGAAAAATCCTTTGACTGAATATCTCTTTGCATTATCAGATGGGGAAGAAAAAGAAAAGGAAATTCATATTATCTAGACTGAAATTCTTAGGTAGTATAGGTCTTGAAATTGTGTCAGTCTTCATGTGGCTGACATAAGTGGGAATGTTTTATCCCAGCACAGTTCTGTAAATATTGACTAATTTGTTAAATGTTTCCTTAGCATATGTTAATTATATGTAATAATGGGTTTCATTACGACATTTTCATGTAATGTACATAAAATGTTTTGATCATAGCCACACTTCATCTCTGTTATCCTCTCATCTTAAAATGTTGCTTTTATTATTTTTATTTATGTGTGTGTGTGTGTATTGGCAAGAGAGGGCATGGGCCACAACACACATACGGTCAAAGAACAGTTTGCGGTAATCATTCTCTATGTCTACCATGTGAGTCCTGGGGATCAAACTCAGGTTGACATGCCTCATGGCAAGTGCCTTTACCTCCTGTGTCATTTCACTGGCCTTCTGCTGTTGTTCTCTCCTGCTACCACTTAATCTCTTCCTCTTCCTAAACAGTTCCCCTTTGGTTTTCATGACTTTTTCTTTTGTTTTCTTCTCTTTGTGACCCTGTGAGTCTCATTAGGGTTGTTTACAGGTGCCTGGACTCCGCACCAGTGGCCACCACTGCAGAAAAGTTCTCTCCTTCCTCCACTAACATTAACTGAGCTCGCAACCCGTCTCCTTCCAAGTATGGATAGGCCCAGTTTTGTGTAGATGATCACAGCCAGGCAGCAATTCACATCGTACCCACACCTCTGGCTCCAGCTTTTCCATTCTCTCCGCTCCGTCTTCTCTGGCGTTCTTTGAGGCTTGGATGGGGTGGTATAGGTGTCCCATTCAGGCTGAACACTCGTTATTCTCAGTATTATAAGTTTCTGTAGTTCTTGCTAACCACTGCAAAAAGAAGCTTCTCTGTCACTATCGCTGACAACAAAACTATTCTACGAGCATAAACGCAGTTCTTTAGAGGGTGATTTGACAGTCTCATGCAGAACAAGAGCAGTAGCTTCCTCACTAGGACTTATGACTTGCCCAGCCATGTGCTTTCGACTAGGTTTGTAGTCTAAGATCTGAATTTTCGAATCGAATCAGAAAAGAGCCTGGTTTCCGCCATACCAAGACTTTGCCACTGTTTTGCAAGCGGGCTCATCTTGCCTGGCCGTCTGTGATCCTGCACAGGGAATCCAAAGCTGAGTAACACCGCTGATCACAGTTCTCCTCCAGCAGCCTGTGTACAATCTTTTGATTCCATTCAAAACTAAGCAGTACGAAGCTTCCAGCTCCGTTCCTGGCTGGTTTCTCTACATCCCATGACCAAAGTTTGGTGTCTTCAGCCACAGGTTCTTACTGTCTGGTTATAGCGGCCAAGAAAATGTTGCATTTCCTTTTAAAGACCTTTCACTTGTGGAACAGCTATAAACAGGAGGGTGGGTCATAAAAAGGTCATTGTCTACCTCTACCTTGTGGCGTGATCTACGAGGCAATTTTTCCAACCTCAGTGTCCAGTCAGGCTTTCCTGTCATTGTTCAAAATTAGTCTGGCATATCCCTGAAGATCTCTTTTTGTCTGCATAAAGAAAGCCACCAAGGAAGCCAGGCCTCCCTGAGTGCCTGTAATCTCAGCACTCAGGGAGGCAGAGGTGGATTGCTGTGACTTTGAGGCCAACCTAGTCTACAAAGTCCAGGCCAGCCAAGGCTACACAGAGAAACCCTGAAGTAGAAGTTTCTGGTTTCTTTGGAAAGTCAGTTGTGTCATGTGAATATTTTTTTTTGGGGGGGGTGTCCCGGGGGGGATCCCAAGTGAGGAATGTGGGAATGTTTTTCCCCTGAGGAAAACAACCCTCTTGGAAAACAGCCCCCATGAGTGCAGGAGGGATGTTGGTCAGCTGAAAGCTACCTTGTGCAAGGGGTGTGGGTTTTGTGAGTTGCAAAACAACCTTGTGTGGACTTTGGGAAGGGTTAAATAGAAGGTCAGAGACAGGAGACAATGCTTTCTGCATCTCTTCACCTTCGCATCGCTGGGCTTCACCTTCGCATTCACAGGTCACATCCTGTGCTGGTCTTTGCAGAGAGAAACGCTTCAGAGAACTGCTTGTGCTGCCCTGGTTGGGTTTCGGCCCTTAGGCAGACTCACGCCATTAGAGCAAAGTCTAGCCATTTCCACAGAATCATTCAGCTTCTGCTGACGAGTCTTGCTGCTGCTGCTTTGCCAGACTACTGGGATCCTGACTACTGAGTTTGGTAATCTCCAAATAACCCAATGACCCTAATCAGCAGGAAGTAGACAAAAGAGATCTACAGCCCCTTTCCCTACTAATCTTCTACCTAAGGGGGCATGGGTGCATAGGAAGGGAGGTAAAGTAGACTTTTGAAAAATCTAAGCCTGAAAAACAAACAAACATTGCCATCAGGTTCAGGGAATGGCTCAGTTGGTAGAAAGATTACATAGCAAGCGCAAAGACTTAAATTTAATCCTCATAATCCGTATAAATTCCCCGGTGAAGAGGAATACCTTGTAAATTCCAGCTTGTGAGGTGGAAAGAATGCCTGAGACTCAGCGGCCAGTGAGTCTAACCTATTTGGTGAGCTCTAGACCAATGAGAGTCTCTATCTCAAAGAGAGTGAATAGCATTCCTGAAGAAAGCTCTTGAGGTGGTCCTCCAGCTCAAGAGTGTATGAGGTGTATGAGGTGCCCCGCTCATACACTAATATGTACATGGGCATGAACACATAGACATTTAAGAAACAGAACAAATGAGAATTTGGATGTTGTAGGAATGTGTGCTTATGTGGGTGTCCACGTGTGTCCATGGGGCAGCCAGAGGACTCCCCATTTGTTTCTCCCAGGATCTCTCAGCCTTGTTTGTTGAGACATGGAATCTTATTGGCTGAGAGCTTATCTCAGTAGGTAAGGCTAGCTCACCCATAAGCCTCAAGGATCCTCCTGTCCCTACCTCCCGAGTGCCTGGCTTATAAGCACACACAACCATGCCTTGCTTTCTGTCTGGGTTCTGGGGATCAGAGTCTGGTCTTCATGCTCACACAGCAAGCACAGTACCCACTAAGCCACCTCCACAGCTCCAGCCCCTTTCCTTAATTTGCATTGCATTAACTTCAGCATCTGCCTCCTTCAGCACCGGCACCAGATAATTTTAGGCTGTTTCCCAAAAAAATCAAATCAAACAATGAGCATTTGCCAAACATTAAAACTCCTTCAGAAAAGCAGGAGATACAGGCCCTGAAGGCAGTTTAGAGAGAGGAGCCACAGTAGAGTTTTGAGTGATGCATGAGTGTGTTGTTGCCTGGGGTAACTTTTTATTTGGTACAATGCTCCTTTTGATATGGAAGAGTTTGTATATTTTTAAAAGCCAGTTTTTTAACATGACATTTCTATCTAAGTCACTTTGAATTGAATTTTAAAATGATCTTAGTGAACGAAGACTTTGAGTGACCTTTTTTTCAGGAAAAAAGAAATTGGAGGAAATTTACATCCTGTAGTGGAGAAAACACTCTTTAAAAATGCTGGGAGGTGGGAATGTTAGAACTAAGACAAATGTCCATACTGGCTTGTAACTCAACACCCTTGGAGTTCCACTTCTAAATCTGGGGGTGGGTCAGAAGCTAAAATGCTTCGTCTTCAAACACGAAGACCTAGGTCCATCCCTACAGCTCATGTCAAAAACGCTGGGAGTGGCTGCTCAGCCTCCCACTGCTGGTAAGACAGCTGGACACTCCACTTCTTGGTGAGTTCCAGGCCAGTGAGGAACCCTATCTCCTAAAACAAAGTGCCTGAGGAACGACATTTGAGACTATTCACTGGCATGTGTACATGAAACACACACACACACACACACACACACACACACACACACACAAACACTCACACTCACACACCAGAACCTGTAACCTTGATTAACACCTTCAGATTTTCTGGGACCCTGTTTTCATGTCATAGTTGTAAAATCATGCTATTATCTTCTGAAATGGTTTTACACCTCAACTTGATCTAACCAACTTTCAGATATTTGGCCAGACATGATTATAGCTGCTTTGGAAAAGACATTTTTTTTTTTTTAATATATAAAATTAACATAAACTGGACAGGTTGTTTTCTTTTTCATGGAGCACAAGACTTCACATATGCTAGGGAGGTACCGCTGATCTACACACGCAGGCCTAAATATGCGGGTTCCGAGTCAAGCAGCATTACTCCCCATGAAGTGAGAGGGTCTTGCCCCATCAGCAGAAGGCCTTGGTCCCTTCCCTGAGCAGGAATTTACTCTCAGATTGTTTCTGTCATCTCACCCATTCTGGGACTGTCCACCAGCAGCCTTGTGGCAACATTGGCTCCACTGGCAATTTTCTTTTAAACTTTTATGTATTTATTTGCTTATTTATTTTCTTGTTTAGGTAAGTGAGCACACAGCACTTGTGTGAAGATAAGGTGTCAATTTGCTGGAGCTGTTTTTCTCTTCTTACCGTGTGGGTCCGGGGGATTGAACTCACTTGGCAGCAACACTTTTACCTATTGATGTATCTTCACAGTGCTGTCAATTCTTTAACATAATAGACTCCATCCGCATACATTCTGTCTCTGTGGGGAACCTTGAGGAACACATTAACCCCAGAGGCTTCTGACCACAGGAGAGGTAAAAGATGGAAGGAAGACTGCTTGCCACAGCCCTGGCCCATGACCAGCAGCCTCTCTTGGGCACACTTTCTTCCCTTTCCCCCTCTTTCTTTCCTGAACTTCATTTTTCCCCGTACAGAAAAAACGAAGAGGTCAGAGGGAGAAGGTAATGTCCAAAGCAACCTCCACCTGTGACGGTCTCTGTGTGTGCAGGAAGATGCAGGCTTGAGCTGTGACAGTCAAATGCTGCTCACATCGGGAGCTATCAAGGGAGAGAGGCATGTGAGATGTATAGAAATATGTGTGTAGGACATAAGCCTCTTCTGGGGTACGCAAAGGCTTAGTGGCATCAGTGGGGCACTCCTGGTCACCCTGTAAATATCCTCTCAAGCCTGAGTGGTTGGGGAAAGCAGGGTACAGATGCCGACTCTGTCAGAAGGTGTTGGGGAGAGTCCCTGCTGTACCTGTGCGCTCATGTGTGTACCTGTGCATCTGTGAGCACATGCTCACAGATGTGGAGAAGCACTCATCTGATGGACTCAAAAGAGCTCATAGGCCAGGGTCTGTGGCCACTATGCACCTCCCATGTCTGGAAAATGATGGTCCAGTATAGCTTTTGTTAGGGGAGAATCCTTGCTGGTGTGGTAGTGCAGGCCTGGAATCCCAGTTCTCTTGAGGCAGAGGCAGGAAGATTGCTTCAGACTTTAAGGCCAACCCGGGCTACCTAGTGGGAAGAAAAACTAGGGTTCCAGGTTGTATTTTAACTATGCTCTTAAGAGGTTCACTGAAAAGTTGCTGGTGTTATTTCAGGATCTGTGTTGTCTCCTTCTTTCTTCCTCCTCCTCTTTCACTTCTTCCTCCTCCTCCCCATGTCTTCCTTCTTCTTCCGGAAACTAATTATCTGACTGTCTTGGAACTTGAGCTGTAGTCTAGGCTAGCCTCGAACTTACAGAGATCCATCTGCCTCTGTATTGGATTAAAGGCATATACCACTACCGCCTGGCTGTTCTTTCCATTTTTAACCCGTGAAGAGACTAGGTACTTGAGCTAACCTGTGAGCACTTTGTGTCTCTGAGCCCTTGGGTATACTAACCAGGCAAGCCTTTGTAAGCTTGATGGTGCTATGCAAGGGAAGCAATTATCAAGATTACAGCACAGTCTCAAGTGACGCAGCTGAAGAAAGTCTACCTGCGAGAGTATCTTCCTGCGAGAGTATCTTTCCTGATGTTTGAGTTTTCTATTTTCATCCTGACATACACTGTGAGCCCATACCACAGTAGACAATGCCCAAGCCAATGCACAAGACTAGCAACTGCTTACACAATGGGAATCAAGAGGCTAGAGTTCAGCTTCCCACTCAATGGACCACTACCTATGGCCCATCAGCTGGGTTCTAGCCCACTGCCTTGTGCCTTGCTCTATTGCTGAATGTGTCAGAGCCATTTTAGGTACATTCACTTTCCTGGCAGTTCATTGTCTGAAGGCACAAGGTAGGCTTTGGAGATGGCTCAGCACATAAGAGCACTTGCAATGTAAGAGGACCTGGGTTTGGATACGCAGCGTCTACATAAGAAGCCTTGGTGGCTCTCATGCCTAGAACCTCAGCACTATGGGGTGAGAACAGGGAAAGGAGGATGGACAGGGCTGGCTGGCTGCCAGCCTAGCTCCAGGATTAGTGAAAATCCTGTCTCAGGAGGACAAGAGAGCAAGAACAAGGCACCTTTGGGCTTCCTTTGGGCTGTGCTAATGCATGTGTACATATACCACACACATACAAGGTGGGGGAGGGAGGGAGAGGGGTGGAAAGCTTTGCTTCCATTTCCTGTAGAAAAAAAATTCGAACCATACAAGGCTTTAGAAAAAGACAGCTTCTCTTTTTCTCAAGTGTTGTTTTAGAGGTGATGATTGCCCCGTTTCCCATGATAAAATTTGAGTCCCTGCCTATAAACCTTCACAGCGAAAGTTGGGTTCTTGTCTCCAACCCCCCAATCAGCACATATTTACTGCGAAATTATTAATGCATTTCAAGCATGGTCCCTGGGCAGGGAAGGTACTGGTTAGTGGACCGTGCATTTCATGGGGACACAAAAAAGACAGCCCGGCACATTAGAGATGACTGTTGACTGTGTTGGGGTGGGCAATCACAAGGAAGTAAAGAGGTTCTGAGGGCCTGGGAATGGGAATTGGGGCTGCGTTTCCTGCAAACAGGTTCTCTTTGAGAGGGTAAAGGAATATTTCAGTTTGGCAGCATTATGATGGCAGCAGCTGTCAGGTACAGCGGCAAAGACAGGCTTATGTCTTAGAGAACAGCCTATCAAGCAGAGACAGTGGATGCTTCAAAGACAAGAAGTTCATGCGGTACACCGAGAAAGGTTAAAAGCAGAAGAGACAGGAGAGTGTGGACAGCGAGAGCAGATTGGGCAGGACTGAGATGGAATTTAGCCAGAAGGCTTTATTTAAGAGGGGACATGTCATGGCTCATATTCTCAAAGGGCCGCTGCGACTGCTGTACTGTGAACAGACTGAGGTGTGAAAGTGGGGGAGGGGCGACTTGGGAAGCAACTCCTGAGAGCGGACTGCGTTCAGATCAGGGTGGCAGCAAAGGCACCCAGGGAGAGCTAGCTTAAGCTCAGGACTTAAGTGCAGTGTCCCAGTTTGCAAAGGATAAAAGGTGGGGCCAGCGGTTTCTGCAGGGGTCACACTGTCTACACCGTGAGGAGGGGATGTGTGGAGTTGGTGACAAATGCACAACTTGATATTTTTTTGACCTGCCGACAGGTTGGATACAATGAGTGAAAGAGAAGAACAAGGAGACAACTGCTTTTATTTGGTGGCTGAGGCGGGAGCTCAGAAGGTCGAATGCTTGTCTAGCTTGCATGAGGCACTGGGTTCGACCCCCCAGAACCACAGAGGCCAGGCGTGATGGGTCACAACTGTCATTCCAGCACCGAGGAGGTAGAGGCAGCAGGATCAGAAATTCAAAGTCATCCTCAGGTACACAGTTTTGAGGCCAGCCTGGACTACAACAGATTACTTTTTTTTTTTTTTTTGGCACAGGCAGTCAGCTACATTCGGGCCATTATGTAGCAAGAAAATATCTGGTAATTGACAGTGTGAGGAGGAAAAGAGGAAGTTGTGGGGGGAGGGGAGAGGTTTGGTTTGAAAATAAAAGGGTTCAACAAATTGAGATAAGATGTTTTGAGAAGTTGGAAGTGCAGAGTGGTGGTGTAGACCTAAGATCACAGCAGCTGGGAAGCTGCAAAATCAACCTGGGCCACCTTGCAAACTCTTGTCTCCAAAACCAACCAACCACATTAACAAATAAAAAGCCAGCCTACTAGATCAAATACTTATAGCAGATGTTAGTTTCTGGCAACTGTGGTGGTCCTGGCACAGAGGCCTGCAGAGCCCTTGGGGCTTGTCCACAGTAATACTCTTTTTTTGTTTGGAAGGTGTGGTGGTTTGGATGAGAATGACCCCCATTGGCTCATGTATTTGAATGTTTAGTCATCAGTGTCTGGAATTGTTTGCACAGGGGCGGGGCTTTGAGTTTTCAAAAGCCCGTGTGTGTGTGTGTGTGTGTGTGTGTGTGTGTGTGTGTGTCTAAATCTGAGGATAGGTAAACTGAGGAAGTCAGTTCTCCCCTACTATGTGTGTCCCAGGGATGGAACTCAGAGCCTCCGGCTTAGAAGCAGACACCTTTACGTGCTGATCCATCTTGCCAGCCCTGCTGTCTTGTTTTATGAGTCAGGGTTTCGCTCTGTAGTCTAGGCCGGCCTCACATCCATCAGAGTCCTGGGGTTACTGGCCTGCACAGCCATGCTGGGCTTCTTTTTTATCTGGTGATTTGCTAGATGCTTGGCTTCTTTTATTTCTCTGGGCTCAATGGGGGCACTCTATGAACATAGAAGATAGCTGATAGCCTTTACAGTTCCTGATTGAAGATAAGACTAGGAAGGGAAAACTGCTTTTTGATGGGTGGAAATATGATGCTGGATGCCAGAGGTGGGCTTGGGAGTCTGTTCCAGCAAGCAGCAGTGTGTAACAGCTTGCATGCTGTGCCTTGTGGCTACAGACTGCCCTGTCTTCTCGGAGCTGGGAGGGAGTCTATGATAAGGCAGGGTGCAAACCTGACTCACTGGCACACAGTTATAGGCTTTTGTCTCTGATTCTAACTTGGAAGTGACTCACGGCTTGGAAAAAAACCTTTTGGAAGCAAACGTGGGGGAATGAAAGGCAGTTCCGCCCTGACTGAGTTTTATCATAAGGTAAAGTATGGACCTGCTCGCCCATAAACTCTGGGAACTTTACACTCTTTCAGCCTTCCTCCAGCCAAAGCATAGGGGTTATGAAGCCTGACCGGTCACTCATTTACTTCAAAATTTTATGGAATGCAATTTAGAGAGATATTCTCTCTCTCTTTCTTTTTTCTACTCACTCCAATAAACCCTAATTAGCACAAGGGCAGGGCATACAGGCTTCTGGAAGCCTGAAGCAATCTGTAACATTCTTCTTTTACATCACCCAAAGTCCCTGCTTCCAACAGCCATCAGGCCACTTCCCTGCCATCCAAACGGGGCCCCTGCAATCTGCAGTGGATTTACTGAGCAGCTGGTGGTGGGGACTGAGGTCGAGGTGGGGACTGAGAACACAGCTCAAAGCAGCTCACATGAGTTCTGGAGAGCTAGTTCTCAATTACTCTGAGATCTCGGGCAACTTGGATTTTGAAATACAGTTTGGCTTTGGAGATTGAGTATAGAAGTAACACAGACATAAATTAAGCTAAACAACAAGGAGAATTTCTTGTAAAACCAAAAAAAAACTAGGCTGTCATGAGGAATATGACGTGAGGCAGGGGACACACATGACCCTCAGCCTCAGAGTCCCTGCTGCTGGCTTCTTTTTCCTTCTTGTTTCATTCTCTGACTGTCTCTGCCTTCACATTGGTTAATCCCTCCTGCACTAGGCCAGGAAATGGGGTCACATAGAACTTCATAATTTCTTTCAGTTTATCTCTAGGGAGAAACTGTCTTTTATACTTCCAGTTTCTAGTTTTCCCTAAGAACGCTGCTAATTGGATTAAAATGTGTCACCACTAGGATCCTGGACCAATCCTCTGGGGCAAGGTAGGTCCCTGCGAGTGGTCCCTACCTCGCAGACTAAGTGGTTTTTCTGGGAACCTCGTGGGTGTGGAAGGATCAGAAGGGGCTGCAGCTTTGAAGCTGGGACCAGAGTGGGAAGGCGGAGTTTAGGAATCCAAAGGTCTGCAGGCTGTTTTCAGAGCCAGCTCTCTGGGCTCTTTGGAGAACAGTGGCTGCCCCCATTTCGCTGCTGTGACCACACACAATTGAGCACTCAATCCAAGCTCAGAAGGCTTGAGTAGTCCCTGAGTCTCCAAAGCCATTAGTTTGCTTTCATCTCTGCACAGGCCTGGCCTTCTCCTTTTTGAGCTGACTTGGCTTCAGGCTGACTGGCCTGGGGCAGGGGAAGCGGACTACATGGGCTTCTCCTGCCCCGGTGCTACTAGCCAAGCTGGGTAGGCTGAGTGTGTGAGTGCTGAAAGAAAAGCCACAGCTCTACAAGGAGACGCCAGCTGGGTGGCGCAGGCCCCGCCCTAGTTGGTAGCACAGGTCTGGGGGGGAGGGGGTTTCTCCGTCTTTTAATGCAAATCCTGTCAAGGGTAACCTAGCTTGCTGAATCCTAGCCTTGAAGATGGCCGAGTAGCCAGTGACCAGTTTGCAGGGTGGGAACAGGAACCTACACTCTGCACCTGTAAGGAAACAAGCAAATCAGGGCCCACAAAATGTCACCAGAGCCGAGGTGCAGTTTCCTGGAGGCTGTTTGCAGAGGGAAATCCACTAGGGAAAGGGACCTTGAGCTTTCCAGACCAGGAGGACAGTATCTTGTGTGTAGGGTTGTTGAGGTGGGGTGGAGCAAGGCCTTTCCCACCCCCACCTCCCCTGTGGCTGGCTTTTGTAACCTGCTCTGCCACGTGGTACACCCTTGGAGGTGTGTGGGGGGCACCAGTTATACCAGCCAGAGGAATTTTTGCCTAAACATCAGCATCAGAGAGCCCCTCCCCCCAAGCCCAGGACCCCTCTTGACACGGAGGCAGCGACCCTGAGACGACGGAGATCCAGCCTGGCCAGGCAGCCGCCGCGGCTCCCCTCCCCCGCTGGCCTGCGAGCCCATTTTCGCTCGGCTGGTCTCTGCGCCGCCGGATGGATGGCGCCCCACCCCCCGGCTCCTCTGCTCAGTCATTCAGACTTGGAAAGTCAATAACACGCTGACATCATCAGGGGTTTGTGTATTATTACACGGCTACTTTCCAGAATACCTGGCATTATCTAAGAGAGGAGCACTCGATTGCACCAGCAGGCCGGGAGCGGAGTCTGCAGCCCCGGGGAGGCGCGGCTGCTGCGGCCAGGCCCTTTTTTCCACCGGGAGTACCTCCAGGGCACCAATTAGGAACAGATGGTGGCTTCTGCTCTAAAAGCAGATGCACTTTAGATATCGATACAGATTCATTTTGGCTTGGGGGAGCACTCATAAGTCACCCTCAAGTGACCTCCATTTCCTCCGAATACACACATGCCCTGACTTTTGGTCCTTAAAGAGCATTTTTCAGTGATCCTCACAAGAAGCAAAAGAGAAAGGCATTTGCTCTAAGCTGAGGCCAAAGCCTACCTCTTGAGGCTGGGGGTGTTACGTAATCACCATTGCGGTTGATTAGGGTTTTGCTTTTCCTCCAAGGCTGACCTGGCGGTTTTGGTGCCTGAGTTTCTCTTTAAGCTTCATGCAGGGCAAACACACAGAAAAACATGCCCCAGATTTATGGTGCAAAACTGCTCTCCAAGCAAATTGCCTTAGTATTCTGTTTCGGTTCTGGAGCAGGGGAAGTTGATTAATTTGTTGTTAATTAAGATCTTTTTTATCTTACTCTTCTGGCGTTTCCTTCACCTAAAATGAGTTTAAAAAAAAAATAATTTTATGCATTTTAGCAGCTCACTCCCCTCCCCCTTGCTGGAAACGGTACATGAAAGTAGCTTTGATACTAATTAATTGTATAGATTGCTGCCATTTTGTTCTGAGAACACATTCCCATAACTCACACAACATGATGCCTTTTTCTGTTTGGCCAAACGGGCTATTTATTTACAGACACGGGACAAGTCTCCTTTAAATTCTCTTCAGTGTTTTTAATTGGAAAAAAAAAAAAAAAATAGCAGCCAGCCCTAATTTGGAGAATGGCGAGGGGAAGGGCTGTCCCTCCTTGGCCTCATCTTACCCTCCCCGGAGCGGCCTGATTTAAAAGTCCATAAGTGCTCCCCTGGAGGAAGCAGGGCAGACAGCCGCTGAGCTAGCCAGGGTTCTCTCCCTGCAGTCAGTCATTTCAGTAGGTTAGGGAAACTTCCCTCGAAATGGCAGCACAGAGAAAGGCTCTGAAGCTGTCGTTTCTCGAATTCAGGCACAGGGAGAATGAGGGCAAGAACCTCCAGGATGTCGCCCTGGGTGCCTGAGAAGTGACTGGGGTGGCGAGAAATGCAGAAGGATGGAAATTATAGGGTCAGGAAGAAAAAAAAAAAGCAATATATTTTTTGAAGTTCACATTTGTGTGAAGGTTGCTGCATGCAAACAATATCCCTGTGTGTGCATGGGCGCAGGTGCAAGCGTGTGAGCGTCAGAGGACAGCCTCAACCGTCGTTCCCACCAGGTGACCACCAGTCTTCGTGTGAGATGGGGTTTCCTCAGGGTTGGTTTTTTTTCACCTGTATGAACGTCTCTATGTATGTACGTAAGGGCCTACTGTGGCCAGAAGGCATTTGATCTCCTGGAGCTGGGGTTTGCAGAGCTGGGAACTGATGTCTGGTCTTTTGAAAAAGCAGCATATGCTGTTAAAGTCCTAGCTACAGCCCCGTGGTCCACTTCTCTAAGCAGGACATGTTAGCTTGCCAGAGCTTTCCAGCCACCTGCCTGCTCCCACCTCCCGTTTTGCCATCTTGCAGACTATGTGTGGTAAACTCTGGCTTTCCATGAAGGTTCTAGGGAACCAAACTCAGGCCCTCACACTTGCCTCACACAGGCAAGTGCAGTACTGACTGACCTTCACCACATTCCTTTTACCTAGAAATTAATTATGTCAAATTAGCAATGAAACTTGCTTAAGACCCAGGTCTATGTGATCTTGAGTGTTATGTTGTGCAGGCAATTCAACTGGCCTGCCCTTAGGGACCTTTAGGATCCTGACAATGTCCTCTGTCAGTACCTGCATCCTATGACATCATCTGGGCATCTGGGCCAGGTACTTAGCAGCCAGTCTGCCCCTCCCTCTCCTCTTGCTCACTTGCTCCTCTCTGTTCTCTTTCCTTTGTCTGTCCAGGTGCCCCTCTTCCCTCACTATGTCTGTCAGTCTGTCCCTCTCTCTCTCCTTCCCTCTCTGTCTCCATCTCCATCCAATAAATATCTTTTACACCAGATCTGTCATATGTGTGGCATATTTTTAAATCTATCCCAACATTGAGTATGGTTTTATTGTTTGGGAAGCTTACAGACAAGATTGTTAAAACTGGTGAGACAGCTCAAGGTTTTGCAAGCCTGGAGATCTGCATTCCATCCCCAGAACCCACATGGAAGGAGAGAACCAACTCCACAGAGCTTTCTCTTACCTACACATGTGCACCTTGGTATGTGAACCCAGACATATGAATCATGTAATTATATGATACTAATACATATTTTGAAATAAAAAGATACTAATTTTGTTTGCAGTGGAGATACCCTATTTTCTCACATCCCTGTAACCCAGGGTCTTAATTAAATTTTATCAATTGTAATCATGTCATAAGTTGTCATCTAAATTGCTTTAAAAATACGTGTTTTTTGTTTGTTTTAAAATCATGCAACCATATACACATGCATGTCATATATGACATATATGTCAAATATATCATATACACATATATGTTTATATATGTGTATATATATGTTTATATATGTGTTTATATATATATATAATATATATATATAATATATATATATATTATTTATAATATATATATTATTTATATATATATATATAAATATATATAAATATATATATATATATATAAACATATATATATATGTATATATATATGTTTATATATGTGTATATGTGTATACATGCACACACGCGCGCGCACACACACATACACACATATATGACTATTCTAAAGACAATGAAGTGGGCCCTTCTTTGAGGAGCCCATTCCCATAAGAGAGTTCTGCCCCACAAGTGTCTACCTTTTCTGTTGTTAAAGAACTTCCAACTCCACTTCATACTGGCTCCTCTTGAAAAAAATTTTTTTTTTTCTGTATCAAAGGCAAGGATCTAGTTTTACCTGGGTGTAGGCCTCTAAAGAATAAGTTACCACAGAGTCTGCTATGGCTGCTGACAATGTGGAGAGTGCATATACTCATCTTCACTCAGCCTTGGATTACTTCTATAGGGGTTTTCCACAGCTTAATGGAGAGGAGTGCAGAACTGTGCCAAGCCTCTTTGGTTTTCAGGGTGGAGAGTCTCTTAAGCCTTTACCAAGTGTGTCCAAACGGGCTGTTGTCATCTGCAAAGTCTACGCTCAAGAACCACTCAACCAAATTATAAATAAGTAAATCAATCTTATTTGCATAAACAATCAGAGTATGTTTATGACTTTGTGCCGGGCTGCATCCTCTGCTATCCTTTGCTATACGTGGCCCCTTGAAGCAGGTTGGAGATGTCTAGTAGCATGGCTGCTTGCTGGCTCAGCTGATCCAGCCCCTCCTGGTTACAACTGGGTGATAAACAACTTATTGCCAGACAAGGATAGCCTCCGTCCATCTGGTTCTGGGCGCTGATCTTCTGTACCTGGCAGTCACCTGCTCACCCTGGCTTTCTGCCTGTGCAGAGGGACACAAACTAGAAGCTGGCTTGGGCAGAACCTAGTGCCGGAGGCCACTCCTTCAACTGTTCTTCCTGGAGCATCTTTGGTCAAGACTGACCCTGGTATTTCTCTATTTCCTCTGGAAAACAGAGGTTGCCTGCTGAGCCTTTCCTGCCAAATATCTGCCAGCTGGATAGAACTGGGTGCACTTTGATTCACAGGCTTCTTTTTATATAGATGGGTCAGGTCCCCTAATCTTGGTTTTTGAAAGGGAGAGTATTGAAATAATACGCTTTGCTTTGAGGAATGCCACGGCAATGCTGCTTCTTCAGCCAAACTTGAGATAGGGTCTCACTGTGCTGCTTAGGTTGGTCTCAAACATCTTGGTCCAAGCACTTCCCCCAGCATAGTCTACCCATTAGGTGAGACTACAGAGGTGAACCACCATACCCAGCTCTACCAGCAAGACCAAAAAAACCAGCACGTCCACCTTTATTGCCACCCTACTCCCAATAGCTAGGAAATGGACCCAGATTTGGTGTCCCTTAACTGATTTATGGATCATGAAAAGGTGAGGTAAGCCAGGCTCTTAAAGACAAAAACACTGCACAGGCTCTCTCATTGCTCTCTCTCTCATATGCAGATGCTAACTTTAATTTTTACATTTGTGTGTGTTTATACCTGGGAGTAAGTGGGGGGTAAAGGAAAATGAGAAAGGGGCAAAAAGATGGAGGGAAAAAGATGCTTCAAGGGAAAAGGGTAGGGAGGGCCATAGAACACATATGGGATGAGAGTGGAAGGGGACTACAGAGGTACAAGTGGGACTGGAGGCAGGGAGGAGCGGGTAGGGGGAACCAATTCAAACTAATTAAGTCTGAAAGCACCATAAGAAAACTTGTTATTTTGTATGCTAATTAATACATAAATTACTGAATGCATAAACTGTCTATGGGTAAGATTTTTAACCCATTGCTCACTGGTATGTCTGGTTATAAATTAGAAAAACAGAAATAGGATGTGTTGGTGCTTAGCTATAAACCCAGCAGGCAGGAGGCTGAGGCAAGATGATGTTGAGTTGAAAGTTTTATATAGCAAGTCCCTGTCCTTAAATAATTAATTAAACACAAAAAAATTAGAAAACAGGTAAAATGGGGTGTACTGAATCAAAACTTAGATTTAGAAATTTTCTGTGTTGAGCTGTTGCTATTTCAAATCTTGGCTGCTATGCACATCAATGAAATGTTCTTGAATGGTCCTTGAACCTGGATGGGAGCTTAACTTTGAATAGAAGTGCTGTCGACAAGGCAAACTGGAGAGCCAAGAAAATGAATTTAGCCCTTATTGGTGTTTAAGGTCCTGCCTGATCAATTTTGCTTTACTTTACAAAACAAACAACAAAAACAACAGAAATCCAAACTGGAATAAAACTCTGGAGTTTTCATTTCTTAGTAAACAAACAAACCAACAAACCTTCCTATTTTTCTGTAAAGGAAAAAGCTTCAGGCAATACAAACCACCCAGTGACCACTGGGTTGAGCCAAAAAGAAATGCTCCTTCAAAGCTGCAAGTAGAATGCTAATGGATAGATTTTGAAATTCATTTCTTGGGTTGGTTGTAGCTTAGTTGGTAGAGTGCTTCCCTAGAGTGTCCAAAGCCCTTGGTTTGACCTCTAGCACCTCATAAAACTGGATGGGAAGGGAGTCATGCCCGTCATTCTAGTGCTAGCGAGATGGAGACCAAAGGAACAGAACTTCTGATGGTTCTCAACTTGATAGTGAAAATAATATATATATATAAAAAAAAAACCAAAAAAAATACAAAACAATCAAAAGAATTAAAATCTCTGTTGTTCCCACTCACTGTCCTCAAACTCAGAGATCAGCCTGTCTCCAAAGTGCTGAGATGAAAAACCTGTGCCCCCATGTTGGGCCTTCATTTACTTTCTTATGAAAAGAATAATAGCTGTTATCTTCCAGCTGTTTTGTGCATGCATCCACTAGAACAGTGGTTCTCAACCCTTGGGCCAGAACCCCTTTGGAAAACTCTGTCTCCAAAAATATTTACATTATGATTCATAACAGCAGCAAAATGACAGTTATGAAGTAGCAATGAAATAATTTATGGTTGGTGTTACCACAGTGTGAGGAACTGTATTAAACGGCCGTAAAGTTAGGAAGGTTGAAAACCACTCTCTAGAAGATTGACTGTTTCAGGATATTTGATCACACTGTATTGAAAAAACCTATTTCTAGTAGTGGTGTGAGTCTGTTTATTGTAAACGAGCAATTGAAGTGTGGCTCAGCCCTAGCACACACCCTTAACCCAAGAGATTTCTGTAAACAAGAGCTAAATAAAGCCAACCATAGGTCAAGAGCCAGAGCAAGCAACCAGTTGACATAAGAAAACACAGAAAGAAGGGACATTGAGTTGAAGAGTATTTAAGACAGCCTGGAGAAGGAGAAAGGGCTTTTTTTTTTTTTTTCCTACTCAGAGTCTGAGTAGGAAGGTCAGTTGGGTGCTTTTTCTGCTTCTCTGAGCTAGCAGGCTTTCACCCCAGCATCTGCCTCCTGAGTGTATATTGGTAAAAATCAAGCCTTTGGGATTTTGTCTTTAAAATAACTGACCTACATTGCTGAGGTGTAGCTCAGGGATAGAGCATCTGCACGTACAGGTTTGATTCCTAACAAAAGAGGAAGTTATAGTTACTGCTTGGCAACCCAGGTAGAAGCTGTCTCAAAGGATATCATATCCAGCATATTACAAAAATTGACATTTTAAAACAAAGCTGTTCTATTACTTTAAAAAATTATCTAATGGGATTAAAAAAGTATAGCAATATAATACCCATTCTTATTCGCTTAAAAATTCATGAAGAAATGCTTCTCAAATCCTGGCAAATTTCCACTTATTTATTTATTTATTTATTTATTTATTTATTTATTTATTTATTTATTTATTTATATTATTTATTCACTTTATATCCCAATTGTAGCCTCCTTCCTCATCTCCTCCCTGTCCCACACTCCTTCCTGGTTTTCTCTAATACTCTCCCCTAGGCCACAGAAAGGGGGAGCCCTCCTCTCCTGCCATCTGACCCTATCCTATCAAGCCTCATTAGGACTGCCTGGGTCCTCTTCCTCTGTGGCCAGGCAAGGCCGCCCTGCCAGGGGGAAGTGATCAAAGAGTAGGCAACCGAGTCTTTGTCAGAGATAAACCCTGCTCCCTTTACTAGGGAACCCACATGGATACTGAGGGGTCTATGGGCTACATGTGAGCAGGGGGCCTAGGTCCTTGCCATGTGTGGTCCTTGGTTGGTGTAACAGTCTCTGCAGGGTCCCTGGGCCTAGACTTTTTGGCTTTGTTGGTCTTCTTCTTTGAGCTTCTTTACCCTCCTAGTCCTTCTATCCTCCCACCCCTTCTTCGAAAAGACTCCCTGACCTCTGCCCAAAGTTTGGCAGAGAGTCTCCGCATCACTTTGATCCCCTGTTGGGTGGAGTCTTTCTGAGGACCTCTATAGTAGGCTTGTATCCTGTTCCCTCTCTTTTACTGCTTCTGGTGTCTATCCTATTTGCCCTTCTGAATGAGAATTAAGCCTTCCCTCCTGGGCATATACCCAAAAGATGCTCCACCATACAACAAGGACACTTGCTCAACTATGTTCATAGCAGCTTTATTCGAAATAGCCACAATCTGGAAACCATCTAGATGTCCCTCAACTGAAGAATGGATAAAGTGGTTCATTTACACAATGGAATACTACTCAGCTATTAAAAACAAGGAAATCATGAAATTTGCAGGCAAATGGATGGAACCAGAAAAGATCATCCTGAGTGAGGTAATCCAGAAGGAGAAAGACATTCATGGTATATACTCACTTATAAGCAAATATTAGGCATATATATTTGATAACCAAACTAAAATCCATAGACCGAAAGAAGCTTAATAACAAGAAGAATCCTGGCAAAATTTTCGTCACTTTGCTCCATGAATATATGTAGCTGTGTTTATATATCATTGAGAAAAGAGGTATACATTTTCATTTAAAAACTGTGTATGGTTTTAAAACTTTGTATGTTTCTAAGTTTTATTATAATTGACAGTGTATATATCTATGAATATTATATATACGCATGAGTACACCTGTGTGTGTGAGCTCAGGTCATGGCTTACCTGTAGAAGTCAGAGGGAGTTGGCTCTCTTCCACCATGTGAGTTCCAGGTCATCAGACTTGAAGGTAGGCATGTGCCTCTACTCACTGAGCCCTCTTGCTGGCTCTTCACCTTAATTTTAGAGTCAGAGTTTCTCACTGAACCCAAAGCTCATAAGTTGGCTAGGACAGCTCTGCAGTGAACTCTGGAGATCCACTTGTCTCCTTTCTTGCCCCTTCATGCTTGGTGTCACAGATGTGTGCCATTGTGCCTGGCTCCTATGTGGGTGCTGGAGCTCTGAACTCAGGTCTTAATTTTTCTGCCGCAGACACTCAGCTGACTGAGACAGCTCCTGATGATGTATATCTTAATGAGGAGGATGTGACTTTTCTTCCAATTAGCCTCTGTATCTGTGGATGACTATACTACCTGTCACTTGGAAAAGTAGTACTTGGTATCAGTCCTAGTTATAATTTTTTTGTTCACACATGCACCTAAGTGTGTATACACACATATATACGTAAAAAAGTTATGGAAGTAGTATTGCAATGTTATCTCAAGATCCTTCAAACACCTTCTGAATTGTTTGCCAAGGAACTCATGCCTTGTTAAAAATCAGCTGTGGTAGCCAGGCATGGTGGTGCACCCCTGTAATCCAAGCACTCAGAGGGCCAGAGGCAGGCAGATCTCTGTGAATTCGAGGCCAGCCTCTACAAAGTGAGTCAAAGACAGCCAAGGCTACACAGAGAAACCCTGTTTCAAAAAACAAAAACAAACAAACAAATCAGCTGTGGTTAGCTCCTATTGCATTCCCTTTCCTGGAGAGTAGAGAGTAAGAAATACCTGATCAGTAAATATATTTATTTCAAATCTTCTGTGTTCTTTGCTTCCTTGACACTTAATGATTTAATTTGGTCTTTGCTGGTGCTTTACCAATGTTGGGCCACTGGAATGGACATGAGGGTTTGATTTCCTCAATATTATAGGGCACAGGAGATACAGAGATTGCTTTGACACACAGCACTCGTAGGGGTTGAGGAAACTGATTTTTCTGAAAGTGGCTGTGTGCCATTAGAAGGCCTTCATGTATACATACAGCGGACATGCTTCTGAGTTGGAAGATGGCTGCGCTGGAAAGAAGTCCACTTCTGTATAGCAGAAGGAAAATAATTGTATATCGTGGAACACTGTTCTCTGCGCAGAACAGCCATGATGGTCTTAATCAGAGCAGCTTCCATTACTACAAAAAACTCCCTCAGGATTCCACTGTTGACCTTCCCTCCTTTAGGAGGGTATGAGTCACCAAGGGTCAGGAGAGATTCCAGCTTCCCTCTGACACATCCCTTCCAGCTGAATGTCATTCTTCCTGATCTGCAGAAGGTCTTGGGAGGTGGTAGAGTACACAGAGTATGAATGGTTAACTGGGGGTATGTCATAGTTAGGGTTTCATTGCTGAAAAGACATGCTGACCATGTTTTCTTATAAAGGAAAACATTTAATTGGGTGTAAAGGTGACCTTCATTTATATTGTATTAAGGTGTGTCTCTGTGTACTCGATTGTTAATTGCTGAACTAGCAGTGAGCTAAATGCTAACGGATTCTGGTATTGTCATTGCTATTGAGGAATCTCCTGTCTCAATATTGTGTAAAAAATGACTCCCCAAATATCTCTGATAGGTTAATAGAGAAGCTGAAGAGTCTATAAGTGGGAAGAGGAGACAATAGGGAGGACTTCTGTTCCTAGTCTGGGGGTCCCTGGTAAATAGAACGAGAGAGAGAGAGTGAGAGAGAGGCAGAGTAAGAGACAGAGACAAGTGGTGGGCCATGAGGAGTCACCATGAGGACAATGATGGAGCAGGAGCAGCCGGATTGAGACCAGATGGCAAGTAGCACAGCACACACGGCTGGGGAGTAGCCAGGACAGTATAGATGGGTTAGAACAGACCAGTAGCTGCTAAGCTGTAGTGCTCTAAAACTTATTAATAAATATAAGAGGTCTTGGTCTAATTATTTAAGAACTAGAGCGGGCATAGGAAAAAAAAAACACCTTTAATTCACCACTTGGGGCTGGCTTACGGTTTCAGAGGTTTAGTCCACTATCAACGTGGTGGAAAGCATGGCAACATGGTGCTGGAGAAGGAGCTGAGAGTTCTACACTTTGATCGTCAGACAGCAAGGAGAGACTGTGTACACTGTGTGTAGCTTGAGCCTATGTTAGACTTCAGAGCCCACACCCACAGTGACACATGCCCTTCAACAAGGCCGGGCCCACTCCAAGAAAGCCACATCTCCTAACAGTGCCATTCCCTATGGCCTCTTCAAACATATGAGTCTATGGGAGTCATTCCTATTCAAACCCCCCCCCCCCCACCGTCCCGGGTAGGTGGAACTCCATGCAGCCATGGAGAGTCATTATCTATGTTAGGGTGAGACTTTTTGGTGACCTGGTGATTTGGAAGTCACTTACCTCCTGTAGGTAACCCCTCACCATGCTCTTGTAAGTGAGTAATACCCATATGTATGTGATATATATGTGTAGGAGGTGTTTGCATTTTTGTGCATTGGAAAGCTAGAGCAAAATGTCAGGTGTCAAGTGTTGTCATCTATCATTCTCCCCTTGTTTCTTTGAGGCAGGGCTTCTCTCTGAACCTCTCTCTTCCCCCACAACTCTAGGGTTGTAACATAAAGACATATGCCCCACTATTACATGGGTGTTGGGACCTAATTCAACCTTCACAGTTGTACACATTAAGCTCTAGGGCTTGCTACCCACATTTTTAAAAAGATACCCCCGTTAAAGCAGTTTTTAAACATCATCTTATTTATCTATTTACTATCGTGTGTGTATGTGTGTGTGTGTGTTTGTATGTGTGTCTGTGTGTGTGCCAAGGTGCTTGTGTGGAGGCCAGAGGAAAGCTTTTGGGCAGAGGATCTCAACCTTCTTAATGCTGTGTCTTTAATACAGTTCCTCATGTTGTGGTGACCCCCAACCATAAAAATATTTGGTTATTACTACTTTATGACTATAATTTTGCTACTGTTATTAATCATAATGTAAATATTTGATGTGCAGGATACCTGACATGTAACCCCCAACAGGGGTTGAGTCCCATAGATTAAGAACCCTGCTTTGGGGAGTCAATTCTTTCTTTGCACTAAGAATGTCTTGGAGATCAAATTCCAGTTGTCAGGCTTGATGGTAAATGTCTGTTTTACCAAATGAACCATCTTTCCAGCACTGCAATAATAGTGACAGATTTTGGGACGGGCTTAAGCCTGAAATGGATCCATGTTCTGAAACTTGGAGGAAAAAATGGCCTGTGACCAGCCATCATGGAACCAAGCCTATGACTTGAGTTTGTCCCCACGACCCGCTACAAAGCAAGGCTTGGCTGCACAGGGCTGTATGTAACTCTGGCATGGGGGCTAGAGATGGGTGTGTTCAGAGAGCTCACTGATGAGTCAGCACTGTCAATACAGAAAGTATTTGGTTTGACAAGAGACTCTCTCCTAAAGGCAATAAGGCAGAGATCGATAGATAAAGATTACTTGGCCCTTGGCTCTGGTCTCTGTATGTATTCATGTGAACTTGTACCTCCCACTCACTCATGCACATCACACTCCATACATGAAAATAAACAGGTAAATGAACCTGCACTCACAGGCACATAAGAAATACTTAGAAGCCCTTTCAGTGATTCTATAGTCTGGTGGTTGGTATTTGCCGGTGGCCCTATCATGGCAGACAATTTTATTGTGTCCACCATCCTATGGAATCAACCAGAATAGGCGTAGTGTAAGCTAATCTGGGTTGTAGGGGCTGGAGAGATGGCTCAGTGGGTAACGTGCTTGCTGTGGAAGCACGAGGTTCTGAGTTTGGATCCCCAGCAACCCTGTAATACAGCCAGATGCAGAAATGCCTAAGAAATGGGTGGGCAGAGACAGGAGGATCCCTGCAGGGTTGGTGGCTGTCCAGTCAAGAAGAAATAAAAGACTCCAGGATCAGACAGAGAGCCTGTGTCTTCTGTGTAAGGTAGAAAGTAGAACATGATCGAGGAACACACCTGACGATAACCTCCCCTGTCCACACGAACACACTTACAAAGGCAAATACATAATACCAAATGAAAGAACTCCCAGGCCTAAGAGACTCTTGAGAGCCTTAATCTGTTATGAGCTTACAGTGTAAGGACTACGGACAAGAGCTGATAGGTACCCAGGGCTAGAACACTATAATACTTTTATCAAATGAAAGCGAGTTGCTTAAGAACGTGCTGGTGGAGTTTTGTCCATGATGTTTGGTGAACTCTGCACACCGACAGGTACACGGCATTCGTTCACATTGAATTTCCCGGCCAAACTTTCAGGTGAAGCCTGTGAGAGACCGTCAGGTTGTTTCACCTTGCCACTTGGAATGATCCTCACTACTGCTGTTTGTGGGCCGCCTTGAAAGGTGCTCACCATACTTGGTCAGCTCTGGTTCAGAGTATGTTGATTTATTTTTTAAAAGATTTTGTGTTATATCCCCTTTCCCCGTGTGTGTGTGTGTGTGTGTGTGTGTGTGTGTGTGCGCGCATGCCACAGTGCTTGTGTAACGGTCAAAGGACACCTTGTGAGAGTTGGTTCTGTCCTTCCACTATGTGGGTTCCAGGAACCGAACTGGGGTCACCAGCATTGGCAGCAAGTGCGTTACCATGGTTGCATTTTTTTTAGGTGGTGGTGGTGGGCAGGGTCTAAGTAGCCCAGGCTGATCTCTGATTGGCCTCCACCTGAAATTAGAGATGTGCACCAGTGAATTGGTTTGTTCTGTGCTGGTGATGGACCCTGGGGCCTGTGCACGCAGGCCAGCACTGTATCTACTGGGCTACACCCCTAGCCCTTCAGAAAGTTACTTTCATCTCTCTCCATGATCTCCAGTCCTTCTTTCACCCCCTGACCCAGACAGCTATTTCCCCCTGTCTAATTACTATCCCAGCTTTCAATTGGACCCTCTGGCCCAGGCTTTTCCACTTCACTTCAGCTCTCTCAGGTGAAGTTAGTTTTGAGCTAGAGTCTCACTGTGTAGCTCAAGTGTGCTCCAAACCTTCTACATAGTTCAAGCTGGCCTCTAGCTTTCCATCCTCTTGCCCAGCCTCCCAAGGGCTGGGCTTATAGTTAGGTGTTACCACAACTAGCTAGGATTTCACTTTTAAACAAAAATGATTTGGTAACACAAATAAGACTATGTGCCTTGCTTGATGTAAAGGAACGTAAAAAGGGGTGGGAATGAGTTCTTTGTACAAAATGTAAAGTAAAAAAGAAAATTCATTAAAGGGTAATAAGAAATGAAAAGGACTTTAAATCTGACTAAGGTGGTGTAGAGACTGGAGCGTTATGGCTTAGAGGCCCTCCTCAGGGAAAAGAGAAGGGTGTACGCCATACAAAGTCAGCCATAGTAGTTTGCTTTGCTCCCTAGGGAATATCCTCAAAACTAGCACAGCGGTTCTCACCTTTCCAAATGCTGCTACCCTTTCATCCTGTAGTTCCTCATGTTGTGGTGACCCCAACCATAAAATTATCTCATTGCTACTTCATAACTGCCCTTTGTCACTGTTCTGAATTGTGATGTAACTGTCGGACAGGCAGGGTATCTGATAAGCGACCGGTAAAGGAGTCAAGACCCATAGTTGAGAAGTGCTGCTCTAGCAGCTTCCTGTAAGCAGAGCTAGTACTGAGCCAGACCCGGGAGGTGGGGGTGTGCTCTGCTCCGCGCCTGCCTGGCAGCATTGCCTCTTACCACCAGTGTTGACATTTCCCCCATGCCTTCGGCTCCTCCCACATTGCGCCACTGTCCTTATGTTTGGAACCACTATTTGGCCAAATAAGGGTTACTTGAGAACAAGTACTGTGATACCTAACAATTGATCTACAAACTACAAAGTGAGCCATGGGTAGGTAGCAAGTATAGGTAGACATGCTGGACCGAGTATTGATTCACATCCCATGGTAAAGGGTATGAGGGGAGATCAGAGGGTCAGAGGTCACACTACTTTATTTTGATATTTCAATTTTCTATTTGTTTCAGATAATGAACAGAGGAAAGAAAAGCAAAAGCTTGGCTAAGGAAGGATTATCGTCTGGGTCTGGAGGAGATTAGTACAGGGAGGGGAAGTTAGAAGCATAAGACACACAAAATTGAATTTGGCTCCGGGTCAGGCAAACATGAAAATAGAACAGTGGAGCTTGAGATAAAAGGCACCATTCGGGGCTGGAGCTCAGTCGACCGAATTTTTGCACAGCATGCACCGCACCCTGGGTTTGAGCCCATCACTCTATAAACTGGGCATAGTGGTACACCCCTGTAATCCCAGCACTTGGGAGCACTTGGGAGTTGAAGGCAAGAGATTTAGGAGTTCAAGATTACCCTAACTACGTACCAGGGCTACATAGCCTGAGCTACAGAAGACCATGTCAAAAACAAAGAACAAAAAAGTTTCCATTTGCTCATCTTTCCCAGTCTTAGATCTCCTGAGATAAGTTCTGCTAACTCCCTCTCTTTTCTGGCACTTACCTTAAATTTGCTAGTCATTGTACTCTTTAAAATGATTAATCAATTAGTCCCAGCACACAGGAGGGAGAGGCAGGCAGATCTCTTGAGGTCAAGGCCAGCCTGTCTAGAGATTGAGTTCCAGGACAAGCCAAGGCTGCTGCATGAGAAAGCTTGTCTTGAAAATGAAAAACACACAAAATGAACCAACCAAAACAACGATTAATCAAATCAAGGTAGAACTGCTTAGCACTCTGCTATGGCAGAAGAGGGTGTTATTTCTCCTGCCTTCTCTAGAGGTTTGGTAGCAAGGCCTGTTGTCTTTAGTTCTAGGGCTGAATGACAGAACAGTAGTCGACCTTGCCTCTGTCTTGTGTAATTTGGAAACCCGGCCTTAACTGAATCCTGCTCTCACTTTCTTAATGAAGGAGGTCTCTAGTGAGCTGGTTCTGTCCTTCCCTGGCACGTACAAGATTCATGGTTCTCCTCTCTTCAGCCCTGCCCCCCACTCGCCTATTAAAGTCCTTTCCATCCTTCAAAGTCTAGATTAATTCTTTCCTCTTCTATAAATCTCATTTTCTCCAGTGTCCTTTGGTATCTCTTTTCCAAGTTTCCTGATTCTGTAACACACAATTTAGCACTTAATTCTAAAGCTTATTGTTGTTCTCAGGCTTCTTCCTTCTTCCCATCCCCAGAGCTGATCATGGCACCTCTTGCCGGGCTAGCTTTGAGAAAATGTTTATTGAACTGAATCAGTCTTCTCTGTAATTGTCTGGGATTTGCACATCTTTCCAGCTTCCCTAGATTATAAACTTCACGTGCTCTTGTATTTTTTCAGAATGTAGGACACAGTAAGAAGTCGATACTAACTAATTGCTGGTTAATTAATCTACTTTTTCTCTGTATACATTACCTGGTAAAATTTCTCCTACACTTACAGTGAGATAGAAGAAGGTGGGTGTAAACATGCTTTTTAAATCAACTACAGATTATATAACATAGATATTTCCCTGCCTGGTTTTTTGTGAGCAGGACTCTTTCTCCCCACTCGTTCCCTATGTCATGCCAGAAGGCAGCGTTCACAATACTCCTCTCCTTTTTGAAGCTCTTCCATTCTCCCTGCTTCCTCTTCTGTGATGTTTCTGGAGCCTTGGCTGGGGTATTGTACAGATGGCCCATTTATGGCTGGTTACTCAGCAATCACTTGTTCTCAGCGCTCTGACTATACGCCTCTGCAGTAACCACTACCCATTTGAAAAGGAGGCTTCTCTGACAAGGTCTGACAGCAGCATTAATCTAGGGAAATAAACATAAATATTTAGAAGGCAATTTGAAAGGCGAAACATACCTATTTGTCAAAAACAAACAAACAAAAACCAAACCCCAAACACCAACTTAGAGCCTCTGACCTCCTCAGTTAAAAAGAGTTTCACAAACATTTAATAAAAATCAGACTGGGAGGGAAAAAAGTTTTAAGTGGTCATGGTGGGCAGGACATGGGGGCGATGAAAGTAGGGAAGAAAGTAAACCAAAACTAAGCATGTTTGTGTGGAAAAGCCAGAGGAAGCCCACTCCTTTGTAGCTAATTTTAAAAAGTTTTAGTAGATATACCATAGGTGAATAGAACTGTTTCCAGGCACTACCAGTCACTAAAGAAAAATCTCAGTGCCAGAGATGGGCTCTCTCCCTATTACTCCATTGTCAGCAAAGCTCCAAACGACCCCCAAACCATACAGACTATTGCCATTGTTCTTGAACTGGATGCTAAGGCCCTATTGCTGAAGAGACTACAGATTTTAGTCGTAGAATATAGGAAAAAAATTTTAAACTAGAACCAATCTGGAAATCCTGCTCTGATGTCTAGGCATTCAAAATATTAGAAAGTACTATGAGGGCTATGAGGGTAGTAGAAAAGTCATTAGCTGTCTTACATGCATAGCTTTGTAATCTAGAACCACCATAGCGAACTGCCAGGCAAGATGTGCACAATGGTGTGATGGTGGCATGACTAGTATGTGGGAAACTAACTGTTTCCTGATTGGATGTTAGCTACACCCCACAACTGCCTTCAAGAAAAGTCTAGTTTTCATAGCTCTGGAGTGTGGCAAGAAGAGGCCAGAGGATCAGCATGGTCTGCTTCTCAGAAGGCACTCCCCGCCCCCCCCAAAGAGTCTTTTCCTCTGATGTCCTAATGGTGTGAGACTGTCTCTCCTCAGGAAGGCACACATGCCATTCATCCCACCCAGGAGATTCACCTACATGACTTCATTACCTTCCCGAGTTACCACCTTCTAAATGCCATTGCATAGGAGAGTCTTCAGTAGGTATGTAGCATCCAAAGAACACCTGCCATAGTTGCTGGGCAACTAGACTCCACTATACCTGCACATCACACTCAGTGATTATTTGTCTCAGTTTTGCTCACCAGATGCCTTACTTATCTGGTTCTCTTCAGTATGGTGATGGGCCAACCTAAGGAAAGAGCTCATGCAGCAACAGAGCTTGACTGCGTTATTGATTTGACTTCTGAGATATGCCAATTTTTCTTCCTTTCCTTTCCCTTCTCTTCCTCCTTCTCCTTTTTTCTCTCCAAGCCTCAAAATATAGGAATATTAAGATCTTAAATCCGGAGTATTTGCATATAAATCTAATATCAACATTTGAAGTGGAAAGAAACATACACTGTTCTAGTTTTTTTTTTTTTTTTTTTTTTTTTTTTTTTAAAGATCATATGTCATCATATCCAGGCCTTACTTTAAAAATAAAACAAAAAGCCTGGTGTGATGTTACATGCCTTTAATCCCAGAACTTCAGAGGCAGAGGCAGAGGCAGGTGGATCACTGAGTTGGAGGCCAGCCTGGTCTACAAGGCAAGTACAGGACAGCCAGGTCTTGTTATACAGAGAAAGCCTGTCTCAGAAAACATGGAGGCAGAGGCAGGAAGATGTCTGTGAGTTTGAGGCCAGCCAGGTCTACACATTATGTCCAGAACAGCCAAGGCTAAACAGAGAAACCCTGTCTTAAAAACAAAAAACCAACTGACCAAACAAAAAAAAAAAAACCAAAACCAAAAAACAAAAAAACAAAACAAAAAAAAACCCAAACCAAAACAAAACCAACCAAAAAACCCAAACCCAAAACAAACAAAATAAGACAACAGCAACAATTTATTTATTGTAAAGTGTGGTGTATGCCAGGGCATACGGGTGGTGGTTAGACTCCATCTTGTAGGAGCTGGTTCTCTCCTTCTATTGCATGGGTCTGGAGACTCAAACTCAGGTCATCAGATTTAGCAGCAAGCCCCTTTAACCCCTGAGCAATACTGCGTTCCCCTCCTCATGCCATGCATTTCTTATCTAGAGACTCCCTACTCAATTGTTGGACACATCAAAATATCCAGCTGAATTAACAGTGTGTCTCTTAGCTGTGGCTGTCACTGCGGTCACCACATAGGGTAGCTTAGGGCCCAAGGTAAGTTAGCCAAAGAGTGTGGAATAAAATCCAGAAGCATGCACTCTGTACAAACTCCTGATTCTGCAGTGCTACACAAGAGAACAGAGCACTGACCATCATTGTCAGCAAACAGCTCCAACTAGGCCTTTGGTGGCTGTCAGCATGGACACAGCTGGGCTGATTTCAAAGCTTGGCCACAGATCAGGAAGGGGCTGATGTCCTACAGGGTAATGTTCATAGTATGGAGTTGATGTCTGTCTTTCTTGGAAGAGCTACTTCAGTGCCCAGCACAGGGCACCAGAGGCCATATGGATAGATGGATGGGCTTCCCTAGGTAGGCCCTATGCTGAGCATCTGAGGGACATGCGTAGGAAGTGATCCCATAGCTGCTGTTGCATGTGCAGCCGGATGTAAAATCATCACAACAGGAAGTGCTGACTCACCTAGCAAAGAATCAAGATTAATAAATGCTCCACAATAATGACAACAACGCCCTGGAACCTTGCCATGAACAGAGACAGTTTCTGATGTCTTTGATGCGATGAGAGGGAAAATTGGTCATTGGTGTTTCTCTGTGGCATAGGTAGCCAACACCTCCAATAAAGACAGGCAGGCGCATTGCATTGTCCTTCCTGGAAGCCACTTAAACAGCAAGCTTTTGGTTTCTTATTTTCTCCCCATATTTTCTTATCTTTATGGTTGTGAGCCTAGCCTTTAACGGCTGAGCCATCTCTCCAGCCCAGCCACCTCTCCAGCCCCCATATTTTCTTAAATGCCACAGCTAGTACTGCTGGTGCCAGTCTGGCTGAGGAGATAGATGGTCTCCAGTACTCTGGCAGATTTCTCCGTCTTAATTATGGCATCTCTCTGTAGAGTAATAGGACAGGACAATCGACCAACAAGAAGCAAATATGTGAAAAGAAGCCCTTTTTAATCCGCTGCTGGAGATGTTTGCTCTTGAGGACACGGCAACTGCTTGTGATACCCAGGTAAGGAAGACAGGCTGCAAGCATCTCTTAGGAGGATAGGATTTTAGAAGCTGTTAAATGATGACATCTGAGATCTTAATCAGGAAGATGACACTAGCCTTGGACCTGAGAAGGCTGTGGGAGGACTGAACAAAGGGAAAGTTGTCTCAGAAGATACAGAGGGGGGTTCTGAGCGCAAGGCGACTTACTTTGGCTAAGAATATTAGATAGTAAGGTTGAGGACATCTGTAAAAACTTGGGTTATAAATCATAAAAGCTCAAATCAATAACTTTTTTTTTTTTTTGAGAGAGGGTCTTAGGTTTCAGGCAACTTAGGCTAGCCTGGAACCTGATATATGGCTGAGGATGACTTTGAACTTCTGATCCAATCTTGCTGCCTTCGTCTTTCCAGTGCTAGGATTATAGGGAGGAGTCACCACACATGGTTTATGTGAGCTGGGATTAAACCTAGGGCTTCAAAAAAAGCTAGGCTTGCAAGAGTGCAACTGAATTTTGTTCCTGGCCAATTGTCCCTAAGGACCCATTGTTGGCAGGACACTGGGATGAACACCTTTCGCATTTCTTTTTATTATGGCTGTTTTTATTATTTTGTTTTGCAGCTCTGAGGAAAGAACCAGGGTTTTGCTGGAGCTTGCCAGGACTCCACTGGCCTCCAGTGTTTTCTGTTCCCACCCTTGCCTCTTCTAGAAGGGCATGGATGAGAAAAGAGCCAGACTACATGTCTGCAGGGCTGTTTTTCCCAAGGGCACAGACTGTTAAAAGGCAGATCCAGCCTTGGGTATACAATGAATTTGTGCACTCATCACCAAAACTATTTTTATTCTAATAACTGAAAGCGAAGTCCTCAGCTGCAGGAACTGTTACACTTCCCGAAGCTTTCTTTCCACAGCACAGAGATTTCCTGAAGTGGGTTCTTTCCCATTATGCCGCCCCAAAGCAGTGAGATCATGAGGCGGGCAGCAAGAGAAAACAGGATTTAATTGACTCTAGAAGGGTGCAGTGGGAATAAAATATCCCTTCTTTAACCTGAGCTTTAAACGCAAGGACACAAGCAAAACATGAAGGGGTGATGCTGCACCCCAAACAAGCCCACACTTCCCTGGCTAATTACATCATTTTAACCTAATGAATATAAGCGGCGAAATAAATGGGCTTAGCGATGAGTCAGGAGCCATCCGATCTCAGTGGCTGCAGAGCCAGCAACTCCATGCCGGGACAAGCAGCACCTTTCCGCTGATCCTCGGTGTGCACTTTGGCCTCTGTTGATGTTTGAGTAGGCGGCTTTCCCTGGCAGACTCCCAAAGGAGTTGGACCTCCTACGCACCTTCACCTTTTGCCTGATAAAAGGCAGGTCCCAGAAACCGGAGAAGGCCAGGGCAGAGAGCTCAGGTTCTCCACTGCATTCCCGTGATGACCCAGGTTCGGTGAAAACAGATTACTGAAGAAGGTGGGTCCCCGGTTCTTTGATCTTGGTAGCCATAGAAAGGAAAAGTTCACAGTGCTATTCTGTGTTGTTCTGACACGAGATCAAAGGTGAGTTGTGGGTTGGGGAGAGACGATTCAGTCATTATTAAAGTGGTGTGGCCCAAAGTGTGAGGACCCGAGTCTTCACATCTCCCAGCATCCACCTACAAAACCTCACGTGGGAAAAAAAAAAAAAGGCCCATGTGCTGAGGGATATGTGTTATTCCAACACTGAGGAAACACAGGACAGGAGGATCCCTGCAGCCGGAAGTCGAGCCAGCCTAACTGAATTGTCAAGCCCCCTGCCAATGAAATACACTGTGTCAAAAAACCCAGATGGGGCAGTGGCGGGGCTGAGGGGTGTTACAAACACTTGCAGCCACTGACCACCTGACCTTGAACCTTGGAACCTGCCTAAAGCTGGGAAGAGAGTGCCTATTCTGCCTTTGTCTTCTGATCTTCCACAGGCGCTAGGACACACACGTGCCTCCCCCCCCGCCCCCCCAAACATGCAACATGTATAAATTTCAAATGCACAAGGTAGATGGCTCCTGAGGAACAGGACCCCTCTGCCTAACACATACACACCCAATTCCTGGACCTCTCCCCATAAAAGATGGAGTCACCCCTATGAGAGGCCAGAAGTGGTGGGAGGCAAGATCACTTTTCTCTGTATGGAGTGGCATGCTTGATTTTCTAGATGTCTCTGTGGCAGGGGATTCCCATCTGTCACAGAGCAGGAAAGTCCCTTCTTACCATGTGGGTTTCAGAGTGTGGGAAGATTTCTTTCCTTACTCTTGGGGTGGGGAGTCCCTTTAGACCCCTTTGGTACAAATGGGCTAGGAGGGAAAATTGCTTTGGAGCAATGTTGCTAAGAGCATATTTACACTGGGGCAACTCTATGCTTGTCAGGGATACGGAGCAAGCCTCTGCCGATGGGCCCTACGCTTTACTGCACCACAGGCAAACCCAACCCCTGTTCTGCCTCTTGTGCCATTCCACCCATAAATCCTTCTTCCCTTTTTTTTTTTTTTGTGTGTGGGTATTCACGTATATGCAGGTGTGTATGTGTGTGTTCCTGTGCGTGGAGGCCAAGGGACAATGAGGGGTGTCATTCCCCAGGCAGCAACTACCTATTTGTGTCTATGTGTGAGTGTAAATCTGTGTGGCAGTGCGTATGTGCACATGTGGAGGCTGGGGCTGATGAAGGTACCTTCCTCAGTCACTGGCCACATTATCTTTGATGTAGTGTTTCTCGCTCGACCTGGAGCTCACAGCCTGACTAGGTAACTGTTTCGCCAGCCCCTGTCTCTACCTCCCCAGGCCTGGGATTACAGGCACATGCTGTGGAGCTCAGTTATTGCCATGGGTGCCGCAGATCTAAACGCAGGTCCTTATGATTCCGCGTGCAGGCAAGGCTACCCAAGCTCTCCCTGTCTCCCCGGTTTTTGAGATAGGATCTCTCACAGACATGGAGCTCCCCAAGTAGGATATGCTGGCTGACCATATCCTGAGTTCCAAGGATTTTCCTGCCACTGCCGACACTGGAACTACCCGCAAACATTTTAAAAATCAATGATATTACCATGGTGCTGACCTCTGGCTGCTGTCCCTCTGCTTCGTTTATTTAAGTACGACTCTTGATCTTTCCTGCAGGATACTGTCACACATGTTAAAACAATTATGTTACTATCTAAGCTAGATTTGAGAAACTGCTTCACCTTTCATATGCAACTCAGTCTGAGCCCCAACTCTTTTCAAGCCTGCAGCTGGGGGACAAGAAATTGGAGAGCAGGTATGAGGTGTTGCATGGTACTTGAAACTGTAGTTAACCCTGAGATTGTGAACTGTAAAAACCTGTTTCTTGTTCAGTGTGTTGCATCCCTAACACACACCTTTACTCCAATAACTTTCTGCTTATTGTAAACATGTAATTATGGTGTGGCTCAGCACACACCTTTAATTCAAGAGCTTTCTGTACACAGATTTAATAAAGTTAAGCCTAGGTCAAGAGGTGGAGCAAATTACCAGACGACGGGGATTAAGTAGAAGTGTATTTGAGACAGCATGGAAGAGAAGAAGGAGCTTTTGGCTTTTTCCTCCGGGACTGTCAGGTTTGCACCCCAGCATCTGGCTTTTGAGTCTTCATTGGTAAATTTGATATTTGGGATTCTCTTTCTTTAGGACAACAACAAGGCCTTGAGGAGGTGCCTTGGGCCTTTGGTTAAGTGCAGGACTGCCAAGAGAAGAAAAGCCTCAACAGGTAAGTAGAAAGCATTTTCGATTAGCCAGTAACTTGAGGCAAGGCATATAGATTCTAAAGTCATTGGTATGTCAGGTAAATGAATCCGAGGGCACTGATGGCAGCCTCTAGGGAAAAGGTAGAGAGCAATGGCTCTCAACCTTCAGCTGAAGATAAGAAACTTTGGGAAAAGATACTGCAACTTACCATGCCCAGGACCTTTACCTTCACAGATTTTGATTTAAAAGGATACCAGTGTAAATCAGTAATGGGTGTCCCCAATTGGGAATCCTGTGAGGAACAACAAACTGACAGTCAAGATGTGCAATAAGGGCACAGCGACCAGTTCTCTCCACCTCTCCCTTCTGTCCCAGATCTACTCCTCTCCATTTTCCTTCAGAAAAAAAGCAGGCCTCCAAGAGCCAAGGACCAAACAGGACAAAACAAGATACAATAAGACAAGGTAAAAGCCCTTTTATTGAGGCTGGCCAAGGCAACCCAACAGGGAAAAGAGCCCCAAGCACAGGCAAAAGAGTCAGAGACATACTGCCACTGTTAGGATTATGACAAATATCTGTTAGCACCAATATTTATCTGATTATTTGTTGTTTGGATGACCTACCTGTCGGTGGGAATGGGGAATTGAAATCTCTCACTATCAACGTGTGAGGGTCAATATATGATTTAATCTGTAGTATTTTTTACAAACTCAGGTGCCCTTGTGTTTAGGGCATAGATGTTAAGAACTGAAATGTCATCTTGAGGCATTTTTTTTTTCTTTGATGAGTATGAGGTGTCTTTCCCCTTGTCTTTTGGTTAATTTTGGTTTTGAGTCTATTTTGTTAGCTATTAGAATGGCTATACCAGCTTGCTACTTAGGTCCATTTGCTTGGGATATCTTTTTCCAGTCCTTTACTCTGAGGTAATGTTTATCCTTGGTTTTAAGGTATGTTTCTTATTTGCAGCAGAAAGCTGGATCCTGTTTTCAAATCCGTTCTGTTAGTCTGTGTTTTATTTTGTTTTGTTTTGTTTTTTAATTGGGGAATTGAGACCAGTTGTATTGAGAAATATCAGTGACCAATAACTGTTAATTCCTGTTATTTTGTTGTTGTTGTTTGTTTGTTGTTTTTGTTAGTGTGTGTGCATGTGCACACATTCCTTCTTTTGGATTTGCTGGTGTGAGATTATTTATTTCTTATGTTCTCATGGGTGTATGTTCTTGCATTATCCTTCTGGCACCTTTCTGTAGTGATGGACTTGTGGATAGATATTGTTTAAATTTGAGTTCATCATGAAATATCTTATTTCCTCCATCTATGGTGACTGAAAGTTTTGCTGGGTATAGCAATCTGTGTTAAAGGGTACAGCATATCTGTCCAAGTTATTATTGTAGAGTCTCCATAGAGAAGTCAGGAGGGCTGGAACACCAGAAAGTTGTTTTTTTTTTTTTTTAATAAAGCCATTTGAATCTGATGTTTTCATTGTGGAAATGTTGAATGTTTCAAAATAGTGATTCAATTTCTTTAATAGTTATAGCATTATTCAGGGCTTGTGTATTCGTTGAAAGCAATTTTAGAGAGTCATATTTTTCTAGATCCTAACCTATTACTTCTGTATTCATTTTTTTTTTTTTTTTTTTTTTTTTTTTTATCTTTTCCAGCTTCCCCCCTCCCCACCTTATCTCCAGCTCTGTCTTTTTCTCAGACAGGTTTTGTATAGTTCAGGCTGGCCTCAAACTTTTGACGTAGGCAAGGTGTCCTTGAACTCTGGATCTTGGTGACTACACCTCCCAAGTGCTAGGATTATAGGCATGTGACACAGCAGCTAGAATCTCCATTTCTTCCAGACAACCTTCTTCTTCCTCTGAGCACACTGAGAGCTGACTTTTTCTTTCTTTGAAGTTGCTTTGACAAGTTACTAATGGCTCCCTATGGTGCTAGCTCAAAAGGATTGCATTTTTTTCTTTACTTTCTGGACCTTCATGCTTTATATCCACCCTGAGACTCCTTGCTGTGCTTGCATACCATATTCTCTCTATAACCCTCAGCCCTGCTCTCCTTTCTCTTTCTCTCCACTGGTGTGAGTAAAGTAAAGCTTTTACTTTAGTTCTTTGCTCTTTTTTCTTTTTCTTTTTCCTATGTGGCTTCCTCAGATAATGTCATCCATTCTTAGGATTTACACTTTGAGAATGGAGAGATGGCTCAGTGTGTAAGAGAGCTTGCTGCACAAACATAAGCACTTGGATTTGAATCCCTAGAACCTCTATAAAAAGCCAGGTATGACCTTGAGTGCCAGTAGTCCCAGGGACACTGGGGGCCAGAGACAGATCACTAGAGCTTGTTGCCTGTAAGCCTTGCTCTAGGTCTATTGAGAGACCCTGTTTCAAGAGTATAACACAAGATATGACAGAGAAGCATACCTCGCATCCTCCTCTGGGCTCCCCCAACAAGAGCACACAAAGCCACATATGTACATGTATGTCTACAAACACACATTCTCTTTCTGTCTGTTAGTTTCTCTCAGACAGAGATTTAAACTTTACTCAGAGATAAATTGGGATTTATGGGATCCAAAATGTATTAATATTCTACATAGAGCCTTTCCTTTAAAGTAAAAAGCCTAGCATGTAAAGTCCACTAAAATTACAGTAAATGTGCCTCTGTTGGTGTATCTTTTAGAAGAACGTTTTTTTTTTTTTCTAGAGTTAAGATTGGTATATTAACTTTACAAACTGAGTTTACCTGGCTCACAGTGAGACTTTCTATGTCTTGTAATATGGAAGCTTAAAGCTTTAAAAGCTTTGCATATGTATATTCCCATAGTTTTAAAAGCAGAACAGAGGAAGGTGGAAATTTCCAGGTTAGCCAGGGCCACTTAGAAAGCTCTACACCAGCCTGGACCCTATTAATAGCACGATTCTATCTAAAACTAAATCAAACCAAGTAACAACAGACAAAGAAAACATAGCCAATTTTTTTTTTTTTTTTGACATTTATTCCACTGAGAGGCGTCGACTGTGCTCCTGTTCTCAAGTCTGAGCTTTACGAACACTTGACCAGTGGAATCCCCTGGAAGTTCTATGGTGCCATGTTCAAGTTGCAGGTTGTGGTTCATCCTTCTGTTGTACTTCTGGCCCCCAGACCTCCTGCTGGGAAAAAGGCAGCCAACCACATGGGAAGTTCCAGCTAACAGCCCACCAGAGCTTGGTATCTAGTACCAATATACCGTCATGTGAGTTGGCCATGTCCAAAGGGAGCCTTATCCTTCCAGTCTCAGGGCTTTGTTGACAGCAAAGGGAACAGATGTAGAAATCACCCATGATTAGGGTGACTATGATAGCCATTTTAAAACCTTGAGTTAGTGAGCTATTTATTACACAGCACTCAACAGGTAGAACGCAAAGACAGCCATCTTACCTTTTTTTCCTGATGCTCACCTAATTCATGATGGCCACGGTGGGTAACATTAGGTAAGAAATTGTAATTTTTCTCCATCTTTTTTTTCTTTTTCATTTTTTCAAGACAGGGTTTCAAACAGCCCTACTATGTAATCAAAGATGACTTTGAACTTCCGATCTTCCTGTCTTTACTTTCCAAGAGCTGGGGTTACAGGTGTGTCTCATCGTATTTGACTTTCTTATTCTGGTCCATCCCATCAATCCACAGGTTATAGAGTTTCAGATTTTACCTCTGTGGTCCTTCTTTTATCTGCTTTCTTTTCTCCATCCCTCTGAGGTAGTGACCTCAATCTCAGTGTTTTGCTGGACATTAGTACTTTCCGCATCTATCCTTGTCTTAGTCAGGAAGGCTCCCTGCACTGCCATGACAGTGCCCACAAATCTCAGACATGTCCCTTCTCTGTGTAAACTCCTTTGATCAAGAGTTAAGCAGGAGTTTCTTAGCTAAATAGTTAAGGATATCAGACAGTTAGTGTGTGTGTGTGTGTGTGTGTGTGTTTCTGCTGAAGAAACCTGAGTTTGCAGCTTTAGAAATGAAAACAGCTAAGGATGCAGCTCAGTTGGTAGAGTGCTTGTCTTAGTTTTCAGCAAGCGGTGGGCTGTCTCCTCACACTGTATAAAGCAGGCTCGAGAGGGCACACCTCTATTTCTAGCACCTGAGAGGTATAGATAGGTGGGAGGATCAGAAGTTCAGGGTCATCCGTAGTGATACAGAGAATTTGAACCCAGCTTGGGTTACATGAGACCCCGTCTAATGACAAACAAACTAATAAAATTTTCAACAGGAAGAATGAGCATGAGGTAATAGTCTCAAGGGTTTTCCTGCAGGTATCCTAACTTCGATGCCACCCTATTTCACTTTATTAAACAACCACACCAGAAATATTTTCCCTAGCAATGGTTTAAAAACAAGTAATCTTGGCTTTCTAACAGGCCAGTGATTAAGCAATGAAAAATGCAACAAAATAAATAAACAAAGAACAAAACAACCAAGAGATCCATGTCTTTGAGATTAGAGGGGATACAGTTAATAAAAATTTTAGTACTTAGCTAAGTCGTCACTGTGAGTTAAATAGAAATATAAGACCCAAGGGAAGGAGATAAGTTCCGTATATATGACTCTGAGAAGGAAAGGATTCTGATCTACTGGTAATGAAGCTTCCTATGTTCCACTCGCTTATCCTTTTTATTTTCAACTTATGTGTGTGTATTTGTGAATATATACCATCTGTAAATGGGTACCTGAAGAGGCATAAGGAGGACATTGGATCCTCTGCAGCTGAATTTGTGAGCTGCTTGGTGTGGGTGCAGGGAACTGAGCTTTGGAAGAGTGGTGGGGGCTCTTTAGGGCTGAGCCGTCTCTCCAGCACATCTATGCCCACCACTGTCCTGAGACCAAATAACGCTGTAGCGGCCGCTGGACTGTACCGCAGTGACAGACGGAGCGGCATAGACGATGCTTTTTAGAATTTTAACAGTTCAGCAACATTATAAGATAAACTAACTTCTGAAGACCAGTTGAAGCGAGCTGCCACTTTAAGATCCGATTTCAATGACAGAATTCATTTCCAACTTTCATGCATCTAATTTAACAAACAATTTTATGGCATAATGTGAGCATAGCTACAGTAATCTGTCTTTCTGTCATACAAATGAAGCTTGAATGTGAATATTTCACACTCAAGCTTCAGATTCTTGGTATTTGAAAACCACTCATACCTGACAAGACTGGGTACGATTTTCTAAAAAAAAAAAAAAAAAATTGTCATTTTCCCTTACTGCTTCTTCAGGACAGATAAACATTTTTTTTTTTTTAATTTAGATAGTGTTTCAAAGATGTAACACTCAAAAATTGACTGCAGCTTGACTTTGTTTTTGCCTGTAGTGCTTTGTTTTTTGTTTTATGGATAAAGGCACTGACTATCTGAGTTCAATACTTGAGACCTGCGTGGTGGAAGCAGAGAATCCTACAAGTTGTTCTCTGCCTTCCACAAGCCTCTGCATAGATATAACACGTAAGTAAATTAAATAGCTTATTTAATATATTTAAAATAGAAAATCACACAATAAATATGTCAGCATTTAATAACAACTATAATTTGAGGTGGAGAACAATGGTCACCAATAACTTTCTTGCCATCCCAATTTAATTGCAGAAATATCTGGAAACTGCTGAGCCAGTGCTGTCAAGTAAGGCTGCATGGAACAAGGACCGAAGCAAAGGACATTGCCACTCACTTTTCACACAAGCTCTTTCCATGGCATCGGTCACCTTGAAGTACATACAGGTGCTAGCGGACAACACGACTCTAACCCTAATTCTGCACCTAAAGGAGTTATTTTAATTCACACACACACACAAAGCTTTATCAGGTAACATGGCCGCAGTTGAAGAGGCAAGCGCAGAAGGCAGGTGGCTCTCACTACAGAAAGGGCTGTCATTTCTCCCTTTATGCTTTAAAATTCTCTTCTTGAGAGAAGTGTGGGGGTCTTGGGAGAGATTATGTGTTTTTCGAAGGAATTATGTTATGAGACTTGGGAAGGTTCGGTTTTGGCAGAACTTAGTGCCTGCTCTCCTTCAAGAAGATGAAAAGGAAAGCAGGCTTGGGAGGTGTCTGCTCCTGTGGGAGAATCCTCTTGTGGTCTGTGGATGCAGCTTATTAGGTAGATCACTTGTTTTACACATATAAAACCCTGGGTTTAATCCCCTGCCCTTCATAAACGGGATGAGGCAGTGCACAGCTGTAATCCTAGCACTCCAGAGGTAGAGGCAGGAGGATCTGACATCCAAAGTTTTGCCTGGTTCTTTGGGGAGTTTAAGGTTTGTTTGAAATATATGAAAGCCTGTCTCAAAACAAAGAAACCAAGCCAAACAAAGAAATAAAAGGCTCCCCACTAAAGGATCTCTCTGTTGGGGGTCGGGTCGGAAGTGGGAAGGGTCAGGTCTTTTGGTAGATGCTGCCCTTGAGTTCAGTACTGACCCTATTTTCCTCACACTCTTAGAGGCGAAAGAAAATCTCTGGCAGGGAGGCAGGAGACAGAAGTTATCATGAGCTTAGTCTGCTTTCAACGTTTCCCCTGTGAAACCATGAAAGACGGATGCATCCTGAGATTTCTGGTGCCAGTAGCTCACCGATCCCTAGCTCTGTGTGACATGGGGGAAGGCCCACGGTTGTGGGGTTTCAGGTCACTTCTCTCATCTTTCTTTCCTGACATGACTAAGAGAAATCCAAACAAAGAAGAGTTCCCTGGGCCTGTTGCCTCTGGCCTATTTGTCATACTTGTCTCTGTTTAGATCTTCTACCATCTAATTACACAGAATGACTTACAGTTGGGTTACTTGAAGAGGGTGAGGCTCCCTCGGTTTCACCTGGGGATTTCAACAGTTTACCTCACTGTTTGTTACCGTAGTCTACTGTTGCTACTGTTTTGCCAGATTTTAAGCCTAATCTATTATCATCTTGGGCTTTTGGCCAAAATTACAGCCTTGAGAGGATTTTGTTTCTGCAGACAATAGGCTTCTTGGATCCAAAGAGTATGAACAACTTATTAGGTGGTCCCAGAAGCCTTTGTGATTATGATGTGTTCTTCCAAAAACATTCAGTGGGGATGGCTCACTTGGAGCACAAAGAGCTGAATTTGATTCCCAGAACCCATGTGGAAAAAAACTGGGCATGTCGGCACTGAGGCTGGGAACCCAGTGCTGGGCAGATGGAGACAAGCAGCCTAGCTTATTTGATGATTCCAGGCTGGGGAAAGTCCTTGTTTCAAAAACAAGTGGATCGTACCTTAGGGGTGATATTTGGGGTTGTCCTCTGGCCTCCAGACACATGTGCCTACACGGCATGCATGTATACCCCAACATACATGTGTAATCCCTAACTGAAAACATCCACACATCCACATATATACACATAAAGTATTCAGCTGCTCAGGTACAAGTGATTACTGAGAGCTTTCGCTGCTGCCGTTTGGTGAGGGAGAGTTTGTAGAGTTTCCCCAGTGCAGAGAGGAAAAGGCTCAGCAGAGGTGTGGCTCAGCTGCAGGTAGCTCCTCAGGGATAGGGGGAGACTTGTGCTTGTGCCTTAAAAAACAAACAAACAAAAAAATCTCACCATGTATTTTCCTTGCATTGAAAAGTTGACATTCTTTTCTTTGGACTAGAGGATTCTAGGAATGGCCTTGACGCAGAGAAGACTGAGGTGATAAAAATCTATTAACCTGGTAGAAGACACCCCTGCATCTGGCATTCCAAGATTTATAGAGGATTTCTCTAAAACATGTACTCACGTGGCTAACATTAGTCCCATGTTATAGATCAGGAAGGGCATTCCTGGGAAGAGATGGGGAAGAGCCTAAATCCTGATTGTGAAAAGTCAGTGTCTAAAATGGAGAAAAAAGTTATGGAATTAATTGGGAGTGTGAGGTAGACATGAGTAGATAAAATTTCCTGTCTCTGCAAATATGGGGCTTGGCACAAGCTAACATAGGCTTTAGGGCATAAAAAAATGCCTTAGTTTTTGCCTATTAGTTATTGTTTTTGTTTACTAGTGAGAGAGAAGAAGAAAGGATGTGGATTTGGGTGGGTGAGGAAGTAGGGAAAATCTGGGATTATTTGGGGGAGAGGAAACTGGAATTATATGAAAAAATATCTATTTTCAATAAAAAGGAAATTTGTGAAATAAGTGTCCAGCACACATTTTCATTTCTGTCATTATCTAATAGAGGCAGGGAGCTTATTAAATACTCTTCATGGGTTGTCTGTCATACGAGTCACATTTTGGTGAAATGAAGGTGTTGTTACTCAATCATGTAATGTAAAATTCTTTTGCTGTCTATTTGGGGAATCTTTCTTATACAGGCTTGAAGAAATAGCTTGTGACTCGGTGCCTCTTGGAAGCCCTTCCTGAAAGCACCATTAATCAGCTCATTCTGGAAATTTCTGTCTGTAAAGCATCCATTACAGACATATCACCGAGTGTGTTGACTTGTTAATAATGCCAGCTGCTTTCTGTGAGGCCGAGTCTGTGAATCTCAGGCCACAGGGCCTGGCTCCCCTCCCATCTAATTCCCGAGTGGTCATGTCAGCCTGGCTCTTAGTAGCGGTTCAATATGATTTTCTCAGTATGTGAATTACTTGCAGGTAAAACAGTTTTTCTTCTAAGTCATGTATGCTTTTCAGCAGGCATATTTAGCTGAGTATCTGCTTCACCTATGTCATTTAATCTTTATGCAAACCTGTGAGAGTCATCCCATGGTGCGTTCATTGATAAAACTGCTCCGAGATGTTGGACTGCAAGATGAGCACCCATGAGCTTGGGACTGACGGGCAGCAGGGAGGCGATCTGGTCTGCCTCACCTGCAGTTGTGTGTATTCACCAAGTTCCTCTGAGTCCTGTGCGTAAGGAGGACCTGCATCTTACATGCTCGGCATATGTTAGCTTCTTTATGTAAATGTTTTCCTCAGCAACGTATACGAGGGCCTTGTAGCACCTCCCCGCCCAGTTGCCTTATTAATTCCACAGTTTGCAGGTCTCTGCACAAAATTTGTATGTGGTGTGGTTTAAATGTGAAACGTCCCACGCAGGCTTATGTGTTTCAACATTTGTATCCTGGCTGTGTTTTGGGATGTTGTGGAGTACTTAGGAGGCGGAGGTTTGCTGGAGAAGATGGGGCAGGGGTGGGAGAGGGGGATACTCACTTCCTGTTCTCTCTTTGCTTCCTGACTGGGGATTTCCTGTGACAGGCCACCTCATGGTCCTGCTGTACCTCATCACAGTGAACTATATCCCTTCTCTAACTCGAAGTCTAAATAAACCCTTGCTTCCTTAAGCTGCTTTTGTGCCACAGCACTGGGACTAGTGACTAATACAATATGGTTCAGACATAGTAGCCTTTAAGCACCCTGTAGAAGATGCATACACAGGCTCTGAAATGACTATAGACCTTTAAGCTGGGACAGTCCGGGGGAAAAACCCACATGCCTCGTGTGTGTGACAGGCAGGGAGACCCAGGTATTGCTTACTCTGACCTGACAAATGCTGAGCCATCTGAGCGTCAGTCTCTCAGGACAGGGTGCATACGATGGCACACACAGACGAGTGCCTGTATGCAAGCTTTCCCGTGGGGAGTATCCTTGGGACGCCACCAGCTCCCCTCAAGTCACATGTTCCTTGGGCAAGAGAGGCCAAGGTTCTTTGCTACACTTGGCTACTGTGTGTAGTGCCCATAAGTCCAGCTTGGTAAGGTTTTGTTGAAGAAGCAGCGTTCATTGTCATACAAACCAGCAGAAACTTTAGCCCAAGAAGATTTATATTGGCACAGAAACACGGATCACTCTAGATATAAAATTGAGGCAGATTATGCCTAGCAAGCTTGGTGGAGAGGCCAGCCTTGGGAATACAAAATCTGCCTGAGAGTCTAGACCTCCTAGGCTAGAGCAGGAGCTCAGTCAGTAAAGTGCTTACTGTGCAAGTATGAGAACCTGAATTTGATCCCTGGGACCCACATAACAAAGCCAGGCTGGTCGGGGTGGTCCACACTTGCAATTCCAGCACTGGGGAACTTGGACCCAGGCCTATCTGTGGGGGTTGCTGGCTAGTCTAGCCTGCTTTGCAAGCTCCCGGCCAATGAGAGATCCTGACTCAAACCAACGAAACGACCACCACCAAGATGGATGGTGCCTGAGGAGCAGCACTAGAGGGTGGCCTTTGGTCTTCACACACGAGCATGCTCACCTGCATTATACACCATGCACGCTAGTCCTCTTTCCCAGAGACTCTAGCGGCGCGGCCCTGTTAACAGTCCATGAGATGGCAGAACACACATCCTGCAGAACAGTTCTGCGTGGCATCCCATTACTACACCCCCTCCAACGGGTCAGCAGATAACCTCTCAGATAACCAAGCTGCAAAATGACAGAAACCCATCCCCCCTCCCTCCTTCCCTGCCCCGAAACAGAACTGCTCCATTGAATTTTTCCCTTCCCGCCTGTGTGATCACGATCATTTCTAACAATAGTCTCAAGAAAATGACCACAGTACAGTCCTAAATATTTCGGCAAGGCAAAAAGTTTTCCTCGTGCAGAGGGTGCTGAGCCATGCCAGACTAAGCAAGAAAGCATACTCAGTGGGTCCCCGTGGGGCTTCTATTCCTGATGCAACAGGGTCCCCTGACTCATTTTGAATGGTCAGAACTTGCAATCACATTCTTACACAATTGGCTGGTTTAAAGCAATGCATTTGATAAGCAGAATGCAACTTTGAGCACCAAGTACAAGCTTGAGCACATATTTTGATTTCAAGACTTGCTGGCCCTGGAGGAATTTGCATTTTTGCCAAGCAGCTTCTTTACAATCTTTTTTTCTTTTCTTTTTTTAAGTGAAGTTTTGTCTTATTTAACTCTTTGGTAGAAAAGACAATATGTTTCTTCTACATTTACCACACTGTATGTGAGGCTCAGCTTTCACGCTAAAATTCCACAGTAAAGTTAAAGGAAACTAGACTTATGTCTGAAGGTAGGAAAGGAAATAGGAGAGTATTGATTTCTCTTAAACCAGACATAAAAAGTCATTTTCCTTATCAAACCCATTAATCCATTTATCTCAATCAATGCCAGGTAGTCTGATAGCTGGAGAAAGGGCCAGTGTGCTTTTCTAGGAATACAGAGGTCATGTCATGGCTGCTGTATGGCATTCCTAGTAAGATGCTATTTGGGGTTTCAAATGGATAATTAGACAAATAATATAGAAATAAAGACAAGAGGATTTTCAGAATTATTGATGAATTCATGTCCCGGGTAGGTGATGTGTGCTCAAGGGCTTATGGTGGAAAGTCAGGAGTTCAAGGTCTTTCTCAGCTACAGCATGGGCTACATGAGACTATCTCATAAGAAAGAAGAAAAAAAATGAAAAAAAATAAAAGGAAGGAAAGAAAAAGAAAAAAATTCTTTAAAACACTTTTCTTTTATTATTATTATGTCCCCGTGTCGGCACGTGGGTGTGTGCATGTGAGTTATAAGAGGTGGTGAGCTACCCCTGTGAAACCGGTGCTGGGAACTGAAGTTGAGTTCCCCGGAAAAGCAGCACACCCTCATAACCACGGAGCAGTTTCTCCAGGACCCTAGAGGAATCTTAATGTGTTGGTGACTACATTTGTGGATCCATAAAAGTAGGCTCATGCTATGAATATTGTTTAAAAAGCATGTGCTCATTTATAAATGTAGTGGCCACGATTTTTCTATTATGTAAGATTTTAGGTCTGTATCAATGTATCTGTCTGTGCTCATGCCTATACCCCAGTTTGCATGTGGAGATCAGACGACAATTCTCACCTCCACTGTGTGAGTCCTGGGGATAGAACTCGGAATCAAGCTTGGTGGCAAGTGCCTTTACCTACGGAGCCATCTCACCAGCCTTTATATGTTACATTTATGTCATTGGCATGCTGTCATGACCAGGAAGGCGCACATTGTATCAAAGCATGTTTTAAGATCATTTCAAATGTCTATGGTATTTCGTGTTCTTTGGGAATATCATAAGTTGTTTAATCAGTGCTCTGTCTTTAGAACTATAAGATTTCCCTCCTTTAAATAACAATGGGCACGTATTGCTTCATACACTCAAAGCTTACATTCTTAGGATTAACAACTAAAATTGCAATTGCTGGTTACATAAGACCAACTTTAAAAATATTTCATGAAGACTGAATCGTCACATCAGTTCACTGGTTTCTGTTGCAATGGTTGCATTTTCAAATTACAAAATTTTCTTGTGTAATAATACATCTTTTACCTATCTTATGTGGAAACTTTTTTTAATTTTTTGTCATTGCCTTTGAAATATGTGAGCTTGCATCTGTACATAGCTGATCTCATTCACAAATTCTGCATCTATGTATTTGCCTACTCACCAAAATTTGTCACTCCAAAATCAGGCAATTTTTTTTTTTTTAAAGAATCCTTTATAGCCTGTGTTATTTTTGAATTAAATATGTAGCTCTTCTGCTTCCATTTCTTGAGTACTTTACTGCCATGTCTGGCGTGTGTAGAAGTGATGTTGGCTCTCAGGTCTTCATGCACCCCTCTATCTACATTCCCAGACTTCCCTGCTCACACTTTTTGATGAGGTGTGGGTATTTGCAGAGCTATGAAAGATTTAAGTCATTTGATGTTTCCAGGGGAGGTAGACCACACTGACTTTCCCTTCTCCTTTGAGCCCTCAGAAGGTGAGTGACTGCATGCCGCTGCATCTCTGTAACTCTGTTTTCTGCTCTCATTTGGCCTAGATCTCCCTTTCTGTTTATTCTCAGCCCTTCTTGACCTAAGCACTGTACTTGGGAAGCAGCCGTCAAGGTTCCTTGAGTAGTGTCTCCTCAGACCCGCTTGTTCCTTCTAGCCCTGGACACTCTGACCAGGAGGCTCACGTGGAATCCACTGTTCTGTGAGGTCTGCACCTGCTATTATCATCTCTCCCTTCTGTGCTTCAAAACATCAGAGAAACATTTGGTGTTTAGCAGGTGTTTAATAAATGGCCACTGAAGGCATGAGTGACAGGTTAATGAATGGTGAAAGAAAGAGTGATCATGAGAGAGGCCATTGCCATAGGAACCAGCCCACATAGTGTCTTTGGCGTAGTATAGAGCACCCATGCCTGTGTACTCATGGGTGAGCACCTGCCTCCCAGAATGTCGTAGTCACGTCTCCAAGTAACATTGGAGATCGTCTGGGGTATTTGATAGAGAACCACAGTGTTTCAACCAGAATATCAAGTAGTTGTTTGTCTCATAAACATTTGGGGCAGGTGGGTGGCTGTGACCTCATGTACACAGCTTTTCTGTGACATATTTTCCATGGGTATTAAATAGTAATTGGTATAATGGCCTTAGAAACAAGAATGTTGCTTTGAGAATTAAGGCTCTCTGTGTATCGAGATCACAAAAACCAGACCTGTCCCTGACAGATCAGGAGGACCAGAGGAGTAGAAGCCCAAAGCAGCATCACATGGATTGGAACCTGGGAGAGAAACAGGACAAGATGGCGAGTGAAAACCGGATAGAGCTCAAACGAATTCTGGAGTTCAGTTAGTAGCAACCGAAAGATGACACTCTCATAATGTGGGCAGTTGTACCATGCTATATTAAGTCGCAAAAACGGGAGGAAGAGGAGGGAATGTACGAACAATTTCTCATTTACCACTTTGACTTTCCTAAAATTCTACAATTATTCTAAAATGAAGTTTGTTTAAAGAAATAAGAGAAGCATGTAACTTACGCTTTATTTCTTTTTTAAATGTTATTTTATTATTTGAAAACACCATATTTTTATACAATGTACTTTGATCACATCCATCTATCACTACCTCCCTCTAACCAATTCCTCCTGGAGCTCCTGCACCCATCTCCCTCCCAACTTCATGTCCTCTTTCTTTATTGCTATTAATACCCCCCTGAGTCCAATTCTTGCTGCTCATGTGTGCATAGCTGTGGGACCATCCACAGGAGCATAGGCAATCTATTATTGGTCAAATTCTATTTTATTGCTTCTTAAACCCATAGTTAAGTGATGGAGAGAGCTTCTGAGGTAGGCAGGAGAAAAGGAGCCATCATAGCTTACTTTGTACTGGGAACTCTGGTTCCTTACTGATCAAGTTCAATCATAACAAAAGCACCTAAGAGAAAAGCACACAATTAGGAACAAACAAATAAACAAGCCAAACAAAAGCAGAAAGAAAAGATAAAGCTGGGCCATTTGTAATCCTAGCACTTAGGAAGTGGGAGCAGGAGGATCAGGAGTTCAAGGTCATCCTTGGCTGTATGTGAGTTCTAGGCCAGCCTATGCTATATAATAACCTACTTTAAAAAGAAGTGTTTACTTTAAAAAGCAGGTTATATCTATAAAAGACAATTGTCTCTCATTATTATTATTATTATTATTATTATTTTTTTTTTTAAATAGTAAAACCCAACAACTCAAAGATTGGTAGAGATCTTGTCTCAAAAGAAAGAAGGAAGGAAAGGAGGAGGGGGACAGGGATGGGGGAGAAGAATGCTGTCCTAACTTCAAAGTAAAGCTCTCCCACAGTATCTGGCTTTGTGTATTTCCGTGTAGAACTCAGCAGTTAAGGCTTTGGTGATTCGAATGACTTCTTTCTTTCTTTCTTTCTTTCTTTCTTTCTTTCTTTCTTTCTTTCTTTCTTTCTTTCTTTCTCTCTCTCTCTCTCTTTCTTTCTTTCTTTCTTTCCTTCTTTCCTTCCTTCTTTTCTTTCTTTCTTTCTTTCTTTCTTTCTTTCTTTCTTTCCTCTTTGTGTATGAGCAGCTGTGTACATCATGTGTATGTGAAATGCCTATGTTTGTGTGCATACATGAGAAAGCCTGAGGTCACTTTCATTTTTATTCTTTGAGAACTATATACCGTGTTTTTCTTAAAGATGGGGTTTCTAACTGGGACCTGGGGCTTGCCAGTTAAGCTACGTTAGCTGGCCAGTGAACACCAGGGATCCACTTGTCTTTGCCTCCTCCATGCTGAGACATACACACCATCACGCTAGGCTTTTTACATAGGTACTGGGGATTGAACTCCTGTTCAAATGTTTGCACAGGATGCACTTTACTTAATGGGCAGTCTGTATAGCCCCAACCCCGGGACAATTTCTTATTCACCAGCAAATGTGATATATATTTTTTTGAAAACATTAATTTCTTGCATTGAACATGTGTTGTAGAAGGCATGGTAGAAGATTCTGCAGCAATTTATCAAGGCTTAAGGGGATATTGGAATTTTCTTATGTACAGACTAAGAGTACTCAGAGCCCATATCACTATTCTTGAAGTGTGATTAGGCAGAGAATGAAATTTTCCACTGTTTACCTCGTTTGACATTTTCATTTGCAGTCCAGCCTTAGCTCATTGGGTACAGATCGGTTTACATCCTTGAATGTGTGTGAAACCAACCCCGGGTTCTTCGGAGCTCCTAATTGCTGTGTGATTTGATATCACAGTGCACTGAAGCTAGGCCAGCTAATTGTTTTCCTGACTGAATTTTCATCCCTCCCCCACTCTGCCTGGAGGAGGCTATAAAGCAAAAAACAAAGCAGGGACCGTCTCTGGGATGTTCATCTCTCCTTTCCAGAAACATCATTTGTGATGGGTAGCTGCCTCGCCATCACACAGGCAATCATGATGAGGGATAATTATAATCCTTAAGTGGTTTCAGCTTTGGGTTGTTAGTTGAGGGAGCAAAATGAGGATGGGTGGGTGTGTGAAAGAAAAATATGGTTTACTCAGCTTTAATGTTCTGTTGCAGCATTTCAGAAATAGAAGAAAGACATTTCTCTGTGTCTCTTGCAGGGGAGCTGAATTATAGTTCATGGCTACATTGCGTGATGTGAAACACGGTTACTGGACTAAAATTTATGGAAACAAATATTTGATTAGTCACTCTAAATATTGATCCATTTGTATGGCTTCCTGTACCCTGCCTTTTTCAGAGCAATCAATAGCCTGGACGATGTATAAACAACAATCTTCTGCAATAAATAATTGCATTATGTAATGCTGGTTAAATTTAGAAATTGCCGTTTTATTGCATTTCATCCTCATAAAATGCAGTGCCAAATAGTAATTGAGATTGAGTTTAAGTTTTATAATGCTTTACTTCAAATTCAATCCAGGAATTGTTTCTCTCGGATGACCTAGAGAAAGAGATCCCTGGAGCAAGAATGGGAGACAGGGAATGCCTGAGAGGGGAGGTAAGAAAAGGGGAAGAAAAAGGTCAAGATACGATTGGTGGGGAGAAAGGAAGGGTCAGAGAAACTGAGAAGCCTGACGTGGCAGATTTTTGTCTCTTTTAGAAGTCTGTAAGCCATTGTGATGGAAATGGGCGGCCGGCGAGGCAGAGCTCTACTGCAAACGACTGAGATGCAAGCACAGGCTCCCAGGAGGGCCAACTGCCTCTGACAATAAGATGAGAGATTTATTATGAAGAAACAAAATGCTCCTTCCCTGTCCCTGGTGTTTCAAAAGCTCTTAGCCTGACAGGAGAGCTGTGGCTCCAGTTATCACTAATCACTTCCGGAGCCTCCCCAGCTGCTTTGAGACTAAATGTCTGCTGGCCGTGAATCAATTACCTCCCCACCGCACCCCAAGGATAAGCTGTATTCATCTTTACTTAGATAATTCAATGATCTCCAAGAAAAATGGAGGGTTCCTAAGCAGCTGGGAGCAGAACAGGGGGAGCCAGAGCTCCTGTTGACTCGGGAAGGACATCCTTATCTCAAAGCAGAGAGTGATAAGGGGACTCCTCGCAGCACAAATATCTGAAGGGGTCTTCCATGAAGAAATATGCACCAGCTGTATTTAGAACATTCTTTACAAACTCCAGTAAATATGCTTTCAAAATTCCGGCACAAATTTGGGTGGAAGAGGCCAGGGAGATAGGGGACCAAAAGAGGATAATGAGGGTGGTATGACCGGCACTGCCAAAAGGTAAAAATGAAATCCAACATTTTGTACATTAGTTTACTGGTGAATAAAAGTTCTAAAATAGAGCTGGCCAAGTGGCTCAGCAGGTAAAGAAGCAAACCTGTCAATGTGTGTTCAATTCCTAGAACCCACGTAAAGGTAGAAGAGAACACAGTCTACAAAGTTTTCCTCTGGCCTCTGGCGATGTGTCCCGAGACATGTATAGAACCCAGTCATGTGCGCACGTGTATATTTTACACACACGAACACACACATGTGTTGCACAATGCTCATATTAATGAATAAATACAATAATTTTAAAAGGCATATTTGTCTACATCGAGTTCCAGACTATCCTGGGATACACTAGTTAAAAAAAAACAGTCTAAAAATTAGTTTGAAAAAAAAATCTTTCAAAATTTTAGCACAAATGTAACTTGAGAATTAACACTGGTTTGGAAAGCGGCAAGAATCAAACGAAGACAGCTGCTAAGCATGAATTGCTTCTGCAAAACTGTTTGTACCCTGTGGTTCAGGGAGAACCATTATTTTCTGCAGAGCCTGATGACATCTCTTCAGCTGGAGTGACACGGGGACTCCAGCATCAGCTCCAAGCCAAGTTAGCTGTGTCTATAATGTACCTTCTCTTGTCTGCAGGCTGTGATAGTTTTTTTGTTTGTTTGGTTTTGCTCCCCCCCCCCTTTTTTTGGTTTATCATTCAGTTTGGCCTCTTCTGTCAGTTCAGCTGAGCTGTTGGTTCAGCTCAGAATGTTTCCACCTTACTGAAACCCATTCTTGGGTGTTTTCCTCCTTCCTTGATATTTCATTGCAAGTGCCAAGTGCTGTGATTATAAAGATGCCTTATTTTATTTTTCTTAAGTAACTTGTCTTTTTATTTATTTTTTTAAAACACAATTTTGTTTATCTTTTTGGCAAACCAACGAGTTCAGGGTTTCTTATAGAAGCGTGGGTGGGAAGCCATTTATAGGTACATGGGTTTTGTCGGTGGTACATGTTGTCAACAACCTTACCACTAAGGAAAATGTCTTTCCCTCTCCCAGTAACCGTTAGCTGTCTATAAATCCTCAAAAAGGGGTGAGGCCAGGTGAGCCCTCTCTCCACTCCATAAGGGGATTTTGATGGGCTTGATTTATATAGGTCTTGTGCAGGTAGTCCCAGCTGCTGAGAGTTCAAGCATATTATAGCTTTGTCGTGGCAGAAGACATGACATTCTACCCCTTCCTTGGTTCTTACATTCTTTCCATCCTTTATTCCGCAAAGGTGTCTGAGCCTCCGAAGGGGTGATAGAGTGTTTCAGAATACTTGATTTTTGTGGACCCCAATTTTGTGACCTGTAAAACCTGTTTTTAGTTGTGATGTGGCTCAGCCCTAGACCACACCCTTAATCCAAAAATTTTCTGTTTATTGGAAACAGGTGGTTGTGATGTGGCTCACATACCTTTAAGCCAAAAGCTTTCTGCAAACAGGATTAAATAAAGTTCGCCCTAGGTCAAGAAGCTGAGCGAGTAACCAGCTGACTGGAATTAAAGAGAAAGGAGGGTCTTTGAGTTGAAGGGGATTTGAAACAGAATGGAGAAAAAGAAAGCGCTTTTGGCTTTTTCCTTCTGGGACATAAGCTAAGTAGAAAGGCTTTTTCCTTCTGGGACACTGGCTAAATAGGAAGATCAGCTGGGTGCTTTCTCTGCCTCTTTGAACTAGTAGGTTTTCATCCTAATACCTGGCCCCTGAGTCTTCTTTGGTAAAAGTGAACGGTTGGGATTTTCTATTTCTATACCAACAATAGAGCATTCAACAATTACTTGCAGCACGCTGACCATTTGTGAGTCTCTTCAGTAATTCTTGACATACTGCAAAAAGTATATTGTGTATGTAACACAAGTTAGCTCTTGTGTGAGTGAGGCAGTCATATCCTGTGGCTTCACTCACAGACTGATGTTGGGGGATGGTCTTGTGCGTGTGTATTCAGATGCTGATTTCTGTGCCCTGAGATCTGGTTACATTCCAGAGCATTACAGTTACTGTCATTTCTATGAAGAATCTCCTGTATGAACAATGCTCTCCAATTACCTCTGATTGGTGAATAAAAAGCTGAACAGCCTATCTCCTGGGCAGAGGAGATAGGAGGCCTGGACTTCCATTCCCAGTGAGAGAGTTTCAGGTAGGAACCAGAATATGGGAAGGTAAGAAAGAGAAGGGAGGAGAGATGGCATCATGAGGAGGCAGGAGGACAGAGAGATAGAAGGCCAAGGCGAAACTGGGATAGTAAGTGACGGGCACCTTTCTGGGAGGCACCCAGACTAGGATAACTGGTAGAATGACAGTTATCTGCCCAGTTATAGAGCTTAAAGCTTGTTGAATAAATCTAATAGGTCTCTGTGTCAATTATTTGGGAGCTAGGGCGGGTACTAGAAAAGACCCCTAATAATACCATATTTCAACAGGCTGATCACTGATAAACATAAGGGCAATGGCTATTGAATACTTAGCTGGGTAAGTGATTCAGAGATATAAAACTATCTCTCACCAGATCTTTCCAATCTGGCAGAGGACATTTTCTGAGGGCAGGTGTGACTGTTTGCATAGGAGGAACATTATAATGATCATTTATTATTAAGACAGATCTCTGTCTGGGCTTATGGTAAAATGCTTTTCAGTCTGTTGGTAAGGGTCCATCCAGGTTGCTTGCTTGCTAGTCAGCAAGGGTTCTTCTTATTTTCATTTCCCTTCAGCCATTTTTCTTTTCTTGCGTGTCCTTTTCCTCTGCTAATTGCTTAGCATGGATGTTAGTCAGCAAATCTAAGTCTAGCTCTAAGTTGGTGACTCGACAGCAAAGGAGGTGAGTGACTAGAAAAGGGGTAGCTTTGAGAGGCCCTGTAAAGCAAAATCACTTAATATATATAGGTGTGGGGCAGACTGAGCACCTAAAAACTTAGTGGATGATTTGGAGCTATCATAAACTCGTGAGGAAAGGAGAAACAAGGTTCAGCCATGCATGCAGAGGACGCTGACAAATAGGACACAGGGCATGTGTTTGGGACATAAGCAGGCTCAGGGATGTTTGGGTTCATGACTGATAAGGTTGTTTCATGCGTATCTGGGTTTATGATTGATGGGAAACAGGTTCATGTATTTATTTTGGATATTTTCTTTTCCCTCTCTAATCTCCTGAGAGGAGTGTGGCAAGTGGCTAAATACACAGGCTTTGGACACAGACTGCCTAGGTTCAAATTTCTGCTTCACTATTATCTTCAGTTTCTTTTTTTCTTTCATACTTAATTTTTTTTTTTTTACTGAACATTTATTGGTCAGGTGTGGTGGTACACACCTTTTATCCCAGCACTTGGGAGGCAGAGGCAGGCAGATCTCTGTGAGTTTGAAGTCAGCCTGGTCTACAAAGTGAGTTTAGGACAGCCAAGGCTACACAGAGAAACCCTGTCTCAAACAAAACAAATTAATATAAATCATTTATTTGGCGTGTGCACATGCTATGGCACGTGTGTTGTGAATATCAGAGAATGACTTATAAGAGGTGGTTCTTTCCTTCTACCCTGGAACCCCCATTATGGAAGGTGAGAACAGACTCCCAATAGTTGTCCTCTGACATTCATACATGCACACACACCCACGCACTTGTGCAAGCACACTTACAAGCTGGCTGGGAGGAAGTGAGACACATTGCTAGCGATAACACACAAAGCCAAAATGCCCGCCTCCAGGTGTTCGGCCGTGAACAGGATGCTGAGGATGCCGCGGCACGGAGGCAGGAGTCAAGAAGGGAACACAGCTCAAACCGAGAGCACACACAGAAACTGCACCTGAGGTCGTGCCAATGGTCAGCGAGGGCACATGTGTGCTGGAGCTCCAAGCATTCTGCTAAACAAAGAGAGCGTATCGTTTCTCGGTTGGTCTGGTCTTTTCTTTCTCTTTTCTTCCTTCTCTCCCAGCCCCCTGTATTCAGGGAGTAAACTTAGGTGTTGCAGGATATTGGATTCCATTGTGAACCCTTCGATTGTGAACTGTAAAAACCTGTCTTTTGTTTACCGTGGTGCAGCCCTAACATACACCTTTAATTCAATAACTTTCTGTTTATTATAAACAAATAATTATGGTGTGGCTCAGTCCTAGCACATGCCTTCAAACCTAGAACTTTCTGTACACAGGATTTAATGGATTTAACCACAAGTCAAGAGGTGGAGCAAGAAACCGATTCAGGGATTAAATAGGAGGGTTAAAGGGTAGTTGAAGGGTATTTAAGACATCATGGAGAAGAAGAAAGAAATTTTTTGTTTTTTAGTTCTTTGTTTTTTGCCTTTTGGTTTTCTCCTCCTGGGCTGCTGGGTGAGCTAGCAAGCCTTTTCTTCCTGGGCTGTCAGCTAAGCCAGTAGCAAGCTTTTGGCTGTTTGGTTTTGGCCTTTTACTTCTGGGACATGGGCTGAAAAGAAAGGTCACCTGGGTGCTTTTTCTGCCTCTCTAAGCTAAGAGCAAGTTTTCACCCCAGCATCTGGCTCCTGAGGCTTTTTACAGTTGGGATTTTCTTTTTCTTCTTGTTTTTCTTTTCTTTTCTTTTTCTTTCTTTTCTTTCTTTCTTTCTTTCTTTCTTTCTTTCTTTTTTTTTTTTTTTATAACAACATCTAGGGTCTTGTATATGCTAGGCCAATGCTTTACCACTGGGCTACATTCCCAGCCTATATTCCCCCCCCCCTTTGGAGACAAAGTCTTGATGAGTTATTCCTGTTGGGTTTATGTCTTACTTACATTTATTTCTATTGCTGTCATAAGACACCATGACCAAGGCAACTTATACAAGAAAGAGTTTGTTAGGAGCTCATGGCTTCAGTGGGCTAAACTCTATGATCATCATGGTGGTGAGCACAGCAGCAGGCAGGCAGGCATGGTGCTTGAGCAGTAGCTAAGAACTCACATCTGGATCCATAAGCATGAGGTAGAAATAGACTGAGAACCCTCCTACCACCACCACACAAACACACACCTTTTCAACAAGGCCACACCTCCTACCCCCCCCCCACTTGGTCTCTAGTTCCACCAACTAGAGACCAAGTATTCAAATATATGAGTCTGTGGAGCCATTCTTAGTCAAACTACCAGAACTTGAATTCATTTTGAAGTTAAATTTGGCCAAGAACTTTCAGCCTTGCTGCTTTAGCCTTCCAGGTATTGGGATGACAGAAAAATCCGTGTCACCAGGTTCACCTATTTAAATTGACTTTTATTCTTGCTCTTATGGGGCTTTAAATGCACCAAACTATCAGCTTGGAGACATTTATTTGAAAAATGTGGTATAATGTTTCTAGTGAATTTATAAAGTAAAGAAAGATGCAAATATATTGAATGTGGATCCATTCTTGGGAGCCTAAAGCAATAAGCCCCTTTGTATTCATTGGAAGCATTATCAACATTACATGGTACTCACCAAGGGCAGGGCATCTGGGAAAGTAATAAATTCAAGAAGACAGCTCAAATGGTAGAGTGCTCACCAAACATTTATAAGACTGTGGGTTCAATCACCCTCACCACTGTAAACCAGGCATGTACACACCTGTTATCCTAGCAACTCAGGAAGTAGAGGCAGGAGAATTGGAAGTTCAAAGTCATTTTTGAAACATGGTGAGTTCAAGACCAGCCAGGGCTCTGGAGCCCTGTTTTGAAAACAAGACAAACCTGAGGTTGATACTTGCATGAAGGTGCCTATGCTTGTAAGAATACTCTCTATTTTTGAAAAGTGGAGATTCAGCACTTGGTCCCTCAGGCCATTTCTTTCTCATCTACATGGAGCTGAGCTTTATTAGATTTTCTTAAACTCCAAATGTCATGATCTATTGTGATTTTTTTTTTTGTGACAGCCTGAGGAGACTCTTACATTCCTCCTACAAAGCATTTCTTGTCACCCCCTTTTAGGTTTAGGAAAGCACTCTGGGTCTGAACTACACAAAGGGAAGTTTCTGCTTTCTAAAATGTTTACTGTGAAACTTTGCATCTTACTAAGTTCTCAGGAACTGTAAGAATGCCACTGACTTTTAACCAGCTAGGTCTCTAACCTCAGTAAGCATAAGACACTGTTTTGATAATTACATTACAGGGGCGATGGTTTTCCATTAACCCAATAGTCACAGGTCTTCGTGAAGTAGCCTTTAGTGGGCTACTCAGCAGCACTCATGTTCCATCCTTCCATGTGCAGATTTCTTCTCTGCTTGGTGTGATTTCATTCTTCATTCATTTGCTTCAGGTATTCCCCATTTCTTTGGGCTCCCCTTTTCGCAGACTGCTTGGATATGTGTGTTTTCTTCCTTGCTTAACCATGATGGTCTTCCTTAAGCCCTAGTCACTGTGACCCCTCACCTTCATCTGGCCAACATTGTATTGATTGAATAGGGGTCATCAAGCTGGTTTGATAGCCCCAGCTCTGAGACTACGTACAAGTTCTATTGAAGAATCGCAAAATAGTCCCAGGGTTGTAAAAAAAAAATAAAACAACAAAACAACATCGACAAACCTTTCAAGAAATGCTAGTAATGGAGTAGCCAGTTCTTTAATTCCACCAAAAAGCAAGAGTAAGCTTTGACCAGGAATTGCTCTGCAGCTCTGTGAAAAATAACGAAGTTCATTGAGCTGACTCTTTAGAAAGAATTCTCAGCACTAACTTTATGCTAAGCTGTTGCAGGTTTTGTTTTTCTAAGAAGCTATTTTAAGAATGAATTTCTTCCAGTCTTTTTCTCAGTGATAAGATGGGGGTGGAACATAGTCTTAGTTCTGAGAGACAGCTGGTTGCCAATTAAACAGAAAGACTATAAAATCATGTGTGGGTATTTTCCCATAAACAACAGGCAACCCAGGAGGCAGAGAAAGGCTCTAGGAAAGAAAGTATTAAGGTCAATGTGATGACTAATCTTGGTTCTGAACTTGACATACCTAGGAGGAAGGAACCTCTGTTAAGGAATTGCCTTCATCACATTGGCCTGTGGGCATAATTGTGAGGCATGCTCTTAATCGTTAATTGATGGAAGGGCCCAGCGTACTGGTGGTTGTGACGCCCACGTGTAGGTGGGACTAGCCTTATACAAGAAAGGTAGAGAAGCAAGCCAGAGAAGCAAGCCAGTAAGCAGCATTCCTCCATGTTCATTGCTTCTGTTCTCGCCTTCAGGTTCCTGCCTTGACTTCCTGCTCCGACTTCCTTCAGTGATGGACTGTGACCTTGGAATTTGTAAGATGAAATAAACCCTTTCCTCTCCAACTTGCTTTTTGTTGTGATGCTTATCACAGCAACAAGGGGAAGTCTAGAGCCATCGGTTAAGTGGTCAGCAACCTATGTTCTCTATAAAAGAGCTCTCTATAAAAAAGAGCTCAGTAGGATGGAGACTACTACAAGATTTAAGGGCAGTTAATAAAACTGTGCAGGGGAAATACCCTTTATCTCCACCATTTCAATCAAGGCCCTTCTTTTGTTTGTTTTCAATGTCCCTCTTTTAGCAATAGACATTAAAGGCTGCTTTCTCTCTATTTCTCTTCACCCATGGGATCGCCAGTGCTTTGAGTTCTCCATTACCAACTCTGGACTGGCCTTCCAATAGGAATGTATAGTCCTCCACCAAACGATGGCAAACAGTCTCACAGACTGCCAGGAGGCCATTGCCACAGCATTAAGGCCCTACTTAGACAAAGGTCTCCACACTTATCATTACATGGATGATATCTTGGTGTGGAGAGACTCTTTACCTTCTCCCCCAATTTAAGGTTCCACTAATACCTTCCCTACACTCCCTAGGACTGAAAATAGCTCCTCACAAAATACAGCTTATTCCGCCAATTGCATTCTTGGGAACAGACATTTCCCTCACCTCAGTATGCCCTCTTAAACCCACGCTTTCCTTCCCTCAAACCTTAACTCTTGCCTCCCTAAAAAGCTTTTTGGAAAACCTTAATTGGCTTTGACTGTGGCTTTCCATCCTCACCAGTACCCTACAGCCTCTCTTTGATCTCCTAAAAGAGTATAAAAACTCTTCCTCCCTATGAGCTCTCTTTTCTGAGGCAGTTGAGGCTTCAGGTGCCATTATCGCAGCCCTAAAAGACAAGACACTCTCTAGGTATGAGCCAACAATGCTGGTACAGCTTCTTATTTTTAACTCCTCTCCTGCCCTCCTGGGAACACTGTGTCAGCCCCAGGGAGTGCAGGAATGACTCCACACCCCAGTGGGCGGTGCACCTAGAATTCTGAGGTCAATGTACTCACTGTTATGTTTAAGAATAGAAGGCATAGAGCCCTGCCAACCTTAGGAAAATAACCCAATATTCTTGTCACCCTTTTTTTCTCTCCAAAATTCAATGGTTATGCAGAAATCACTTCTGCTTTGCTATTAGCTTAATAGGATTCCCCAGACAAATTGGTAATCATTACCCTACTGAAAAATGGGTTTTTGCCCTACCTCTGTTGTGGTGGCTACCCCCACTCCCCCTGCTCTTTACAAAGAAGCCCATCACTAGGACACCCTCAGTATCAACTGATGGAGGAAAGAGGGGATCTATGGCAATAATATACTACTTCCCGGGGGTAAACTCTCATTACTCAGTTCAGAGAATTGCCCCATCACTCCCCCCAATATAAGGAACTATATACTATTTAGCCCTCAAGGAAGTCAATGGACCCTTTAATCTTTTCTCAGACAGTGTATATGCTGTTAATTTTCTGCCCTGGTTATCAAGATCCTTTGTCAAATTAGACCCCAACCCACTATGTCCTTTGCTAGTAGCTCTTACAGGGAAGAGCCACCCCCCTCTAAATCTAGCAAGTCAGATCTCACAGTTCTCTGCCAGGTCCAATATCTGAGGCAAACGCGCTGGCTGATAGGATTGCCTCTACAGCCGCCATCAAGCAACTTGATCAATTCCATGCATGCACACACACAAATATAGAAAGGGCTTCAAGCCCATTTCCCCCCACATCGCTCTTGCTTAACTTTAGAGGATAATAAAGAATGTTCCTCTCTGCATTTCTTACTACTGCCACAGCTCTACAAACTATGGACACTAACTCCCATGGTCTCAAATCTAACACCTTCTGGCAAATGGATGTCACCCCTATTGCCCATTCTCCCACCAAAAATATGTCTTTGTCACTGCTGACACACACTCGCATTTCATATGAGCTACAGCCCAAACAGGAGAAAACTTAGAAAGATTAATTCACCTCATGCTCTCCACCTTCGCTGTCATGGGCATCCCTCAGCAGAGGAAAACTAATAATGGCCCTGCTTTTACGAGCTCCCAGTTCTAAACCACCTGCTCACGATGGGAAATTGCCCATCACAGAGGTAGTCCTTATAATTCTCAGAGGCAAGGAATCATAGAACACATCAAACTATAAAATCGTAACTTCAAAAACAAAAACCAATTGTCCCCCCTGCCTCCCGATTACACACACATACAATTAGCCAAGGCACTAGCCACTCTAAATATATTTAATTTTTATAAAAAATCCAAACCTGCTCCTATCTCCCTTAACAGGCATACATTAGGAGTAACTCCTCTCATCCTAGCATGATGGTGAGATCCCTTAGAACATACAAAGGACCCAAACTGCTCCTCATGACAGGAAGTGGTTGTGTTTGCCTGTTTTTATAGAACCTGCCTAGGCCTATTTGGATTTCAGCCAGAAGTGTCCAGCAACACCCCACCAACCAAGAAGATGGCCTGTCTCTTGCTGACAGGTCAAGGACTAAGGAAGTGAAGGAGCTGCCACCCCTGATGGGACACAAGATGTACTGGAAGAACAACTGTGACTTGGTAGCCATGCCCCAGGCCATGTGCCTCCCACAGTCCTCTCTCTCTTACATTCTTATGGCTGTCTTTGTCTTTGTTTTTGCATTACAGTCTAACTTGATTGTACAGATACTATGTACACATTTAATTTTTAAAAGGGTGGAAGCAAAAAAGATGACTGTTGGGGATATTTAGCATACAAAGACATTGGTCTTTATCATTGACTCACAGTTATGAAAAAAAAAGATTCTTGAGATTAAAGAACAGAGTTGAAATGGAAATGACGAAGTGACAACTCAAAAAGCGAGATAAACTTTGATAATCTTGTTTTCTCTGGTTTGTGATGAAAACCAAGGTGCCTTCTTTCCTGGTGTTTGCTTAGCTCTAACATTAACCTAAGAAGTTGTTCCAGTAATATTCTCTGTTCAAACATAAGAATTATTCAGGCCTATCACGTTTTCTTCCTGGCTACTCTTGGGACCCCTTCAATAATTCTGATATCTAAGCCAAGTACTAGGTTTGTCCAGTCTTGTGCTACATTTAAATATTTTGTTTTAAATAATTTAGACTCAAAAAAGGAACCTTACACAATTAGTATGTTTCTAGGTTGTTTTCATTCATATTCTCTTAGTGTTATTATCTGTGTGCTTATATGTGTATAATATATGTACATGCTCCGAAGTGTGTGAATGTGTGTGTAGATGTGGATGTGTGTGTGTGTCTACTGTTTGCATGTAGAGCACTGGGGACAGCCTCAGGTACTGGCCTATAAGTGCTTTCTACTTCAGTTTGAGACAGGGCCTTTCACTGGCCTGGAACTTCATTATAGAAGCAAAACTAATAGGTCTGCCAGTCTCCAGGGCCCACCTGCCTCTGCTTTCCACTTTTCCACCGCTGGAATTGGGGGCACACATAATTCTCCCTGCCTTTTTAACATAGCTTCTGGGGATCTAACCTCAGGCTCTCTGCTTGCAGGGCAAGCACTTTACAAACTGAGCCTTCTCCACAGCTCATAATGTTACTATCTTAAGAATAATTAAAAATGGAAAAAAAAAAAAAAACAAAACAGAAGAAACTAGTGTTAGAATACTATTATAACTAAACAACTTTTGTTGTATTCGTGGTTGTTTTAGATGGAGGTGGGGGCGAGGGAGTTGTTCCACAATGTAGCTCAGCTGACTTGGAACTCACTGTGGAGCTGTGATTCTCCTGCCTCAGCCCTCTAAGTGCTGGAGTTCCAGGCAGCAGCACCGCGGCTGGCATAAGTAGGGTACTGACTTGATCTGAGCCTTCCATTTCTTCACAAGTATCTTTTCTTGTTGTAAGAGCCAGCCTAGGAGGTCAGCTAGTTTTCTCATCACCTGTCCTTAGCTTCCTTATCTGGTCTTTTGCGAAAAATGAAGTCAGATATTTGGAGGCTGGCACTCACTTCAGTTTGCTGAATGACTTCTCATGGTGAAATTAAAGTTCTGCTCATTCAGCTTGAACAACACAGAGTGATACATGGGTCCTTGGCTGGGCATCAGGTTGGCTCATGAGCCAACATGTCTCATGTTCTGTAGAGTATAGCACAGAAGACAGTTGCTGAGTTAACCAGTACAGGGTTGAACTGATGGATCTGTCTCAGCTGACTTGGCTGGGAAGGGTCTCTCAAGGAATGCCTATACTCCCACTGGGGAAGAGAAGATGGACCCTGCCCCTTTTTGTAGAAAAGAATAAACAAAAATCCAGGCATGGCCTTGACCTCTTGATCTTAATTAGATTGCAAAACCACACTTTATGCGTAGCAAATGTCAGTTTTTCCTTGGCAGAAAGTGTTGAATTGAATCATTTCTAGGTAAATCCAACCCAGCTCAGAATAGTCTCACCAGGTTCATGTTAATAACTCACTCATATTCACACTGAAACCTCTCCCTTTCTCCCTCCTTCTTTCCTCCCTTCCCTCCCTCCTTTCCCCTCCCTCTCTCTGTCCCACCTTTCTCATCTTTACTCCACTTCTCTCAGGACATGGTGGGACTAGATATTCTTATCTTTCCTCCTCGTGCAGCCTTCTCCCTGTTCAAGGACAGTGCACCACTTCCTTTACTCTTTTGGACTTCCGTCACTTCACATGTTTCGCACTAATGGCCTTCTGAAAGTGGGGAGACCTTGTCTGTTCTGAGCACCGGTGCAAGAAGCCCCTTGACTTCTCCTGACAGCTTTTCACCTGCGTCTTCTAAAACGCAAGGCAGCTCTTCTTTATACACTCACAACTCAAGGGAAAAAATAAAAAAAAGAACTTTCTACAATTACATATTCTCATTTTGATGCCTTCGAAATCTGATTTACAAACACTTGAATTATTAGAGAGATTGTTGAGATGCTATTTAAGAAATATAGTAAGTAGATTCTTGTCCCATTGATGCACAAATGTACCTCACACTCCTCTCGCCTGGATAATGTCTGCACATAGATTCATTGGGATGTATGACTTTTCTAGATTTGACATTCCCAGTTTCAAATATTTGCTGATGACCTCAAAGATTCATGATGAGTAGCAATTTATTCTTCTGCTCAGGCAGACTTGAGCTGTTTCAGATTTGCACTGCCCAAAAGCCACTTAGCTGGTATGCATGCTTAGGTGACTGCCTGGGTACCCTGCTTGGGATTATAGGCATGTTCTACCACATCTGGATTATGTGGTGCTGGAGATAGAACCCAGGGTTTTGGGAGCTAGGCAAACTCCAGATCAGCTGAGTTACAGCCCCTGTCTAGCATTGCGATTTTAAACAAAATTAGCTTCCTTTTGGTTCTGGCAAGAAGGATTGAGGGCCATATTTTGGATTTTCCTACATGGAAAAACTGCCTTTGGCCACTGGTGACACAGATCCTGGCATGGTGAGCTGGAGTGGGAGAGGGTGGGGCACAGGGAGTCGGGGGAGAGCTAGGGTGGGGTCAGGACTGGACTAGGCAGTACCCGTAATGTAGAGCCCATGCAGTGGTGGCCATTCCCAGCTGCAGCCACTCCTCTGTGCTCCCACAGGCATTTCTGCAAGTACAGGGACATCCTCATTTCTTGGAGGTGAGGGGTTGGGGATGGTTTTCTGAATCCAGACCCCCTACATGAAATTATGTGTCAAAAGCCCTTTTCTGTGTGTTCTGCTGTAGGATACAGTAGAAATTCTCCTGTTAAATACAACAAAATGAACCACACTGCCATAATCCGACCCACTGAAGAGTTCCACAGAGAGCCAAGAGCAATTCTTCCCACAGCTTTAGACTCTCGTCCTACTGATGGATTTTCTGTGAAACCCAAGATGAATCACAAGTGTTTTCCTCCTCTTCAAATCTCCCAGCTCTGCCTGTACTCTGGGACACTCCAGAGATTTTTCTCTTCATGAGTAAAAAAAAAACAAAAACAAAAACAAAAAACAAACCCAATGTATGGAAAAATTCAGTGCTCTAGCTTTTGGAAAAAGAAATGTAAATATTGATTAACTTCTTCTGTAATAGAACTATTTTTAAATGTTTTATTTATTACTTCTATCATTGCTGCTGCTACTATTTGTGTGTGTGTATCCATGTGCTATGGAGTATGTATGGAAATCAGAGGACAACTTGCTCGAGTCAGTTTTCTCTTTCTACCCTGTTTACTCTGAGGACTAAACTCAGGTTGTCAGATTTCATGTGGCAAGTGATTTTAGCCACCGAGCCATCTTGCTGTCCTGTTTCTTTGACTATTGAGACGGAACCTCAAGTAGCCTGGTTGGCCTTGAATTTACTATATGAAAGTGATCTTGAAAATCCTCCTGTCTCCACCTCCCTAGTGCTGGGATTACAGGTGTGTACCACCAGGTCCTGCTTCCTAATGGCTCACTTGATTCCTTTCCCAGGACTGGTCCTTATAAGAAAACTCCCTAGTTGCTTCTTGGTTGCCATGACTTCACAGGTGTTTCCAGCCTTTTGGTATTGCAACATTTGATTAGCACCACCTCTAAAGTGCTGAGGTTACAGGCTCCTGTCATGTCACCATGCCTGGCTCTGCATTCTGTCTCCTGCCCCCAAATACATCCTCACAGTACAGTATTAAAACCACACTCTCAAGTTTGTAGATTACAAACCACATTTCTACACGACATGGCACTGCCATTGCCTTTTGCAGCATTCTGTCAAAGAGTTACAAGCAGCGTGCATTAAATTTCACATGCCCTTTAATTTATTTTATCTCTTCATTTGCATTCATCTATTTTATAATCGTTCATTCTGGTAATAAAACCCACAGGGTTTTAAATTGAGCTAAAGTCCCCGATGCTTTGGAAGAATTTATGCTGCGTAATTGTACTGGTTTCCCTGAAAACAAATAGTAATGAAGGATTTATGTATTCTTTACAGGGGAAGAGTCGAAGTCTTTCTCACAGACCTCAGGTGCTATACTGGAGAGCTGGCTCCATAGGTAGATAGCAAAGGCAAGGACTGGAATTCAGAGCCCCACATCCTATAATATAAAGGCCAGGCCAGCATGGCAACCTGCTGCTAACCCACAGCTCTCCTGAGGTGGAGACAGGTTATCCCCCAGGGAAAGCTGCATTGGAGACTGGCTGAATCACTGAGACATCCTGTCTCAGTAAATTAAGTAGAGAACAAGTGAAGAAGACACTACCCACATACGTGTATGCCACACACATGAGAACACACATACAGACATACAAAGATACATGAAAAAAGTTTCTCTCGGAGCTGCTGAGATGTCCCAGCAAATAAAGGCTCTTGACTCCAAGCCTGATGATCTGAATTTGATATTGGAAGGAAAGAAGTAGCTCTTGCAAGGAATTTTATGACCGCCACATGAATACTCCTCCACTAATGATGATGATGATGATGATAATAATAATAAAAAGTTATCTAGAATTTGTTTTTGACTTATTGTGAGGGAAGAATTTAGAAAAAGAAGGGAATGTAAAAATAATGGAACAACGATGCAGATGGTGGCAGCTTTCTGAAAATTTCACCAAAATATTTGTGTAATAGCTTCATGGTATATACATGGAGAAGGACTGAAACTGAGCTAACTGTGAGTTCATGGTAGACCGAGGAAAAATTGTCCTCCTCTCACAGGAACATTGTAATTGGGTCTAAGTGTTGTGTTTTGAGTTTATTAATCATTATTGCGTGTAAACTTAGGAGCTTTGGAAAATGACTGTATTAGGTTACTTTTCAGTTGCTGTGATAAAACACTATGACCAGAAGCAGCTTGCAGAAGAAAGAGTTTCTTTTGGCTTCTGGTTCCAGAGGGGTAAGAGTCTATCATGGCAGGGAGACATAGCACCAAGCAGCAGGCATGGCAGCCAGAGCAGGAAGCTGAGAGCTCTTATCTTTAACTGCAAACTTGAAGCAGGGAGCAAACTGGATGTGGGGTGATACTATATACATTCAAAGCCCGCCCCAGCGATGTATTTCCTCCAGCAAGAGCACATGTTCTAACCCTCTCCAACAGTGCTATCTACTAGGAACCACTTTTTCAAATGTCTAATCCTACGGGGCACACACTTACTGAAACCACAATACACGTTTTCTGGAATATAAGAGTCACTCAGGGAGGTGGTTTCCGTTTAAAGTATTTGGTGAGCTTGCGCTTGTGTTCAACTGTCTGCCCAGCCTATGTCTCCTTTGAATCATCCACAGGGTAGTGATGTTTGTCTCAGCTCCTTCATGTGCTCTGGACAGGTTTGAGGTCCTAGCTGGCTGTTTGCTAGATTCTAGTTCCTTACAATGTGAACGTCTGTGTATGTGACAACCTGCTCTTATGACATGACAGCCAGCTTCTCCCAGGACGGAGCAGTCTAAGACAGAGACAGACAGACAGACAGACAGACACACACACACACACACACACACACACACACACACACACACACACAGAGAGAGAGAGAGAGAGAGAGAGAGAGAATGAGAGAATCAGAACAGAAAATATGTTAAGAACCAACTCTCAGAAGCAATACTGTTTTTGTGATATGAAATGAGCGCTCTACACACTATCCCCCCGCAAAAGAAAGCATAAAGGATCTTTATCCAGCAGACTCATTGAGGAGTATGTACCTCAGGGTCCAGACTTTAGGGCTGAGCTGCGGCCTATCTAGGCTAGCTTCAGACCCACCAGGTAGCAGTTTCGGATACTGCTGCCTTCATCTAGGTGCTCCGGTTACAGGCACACATACCCACCTCTGGGCTAGGCAGCACTGGAGCTCAGATCCAGCACTCCACCAGCTGAGCTCCCCTCAGCTTCCCAGCTGAAGATCTGAGCAGCGGGCCAGACTAGGGCTTGGGCCTAAGCTCAAATCTCAGTGATACAGGAGAAGAGGTGCATCATAAGGAGAAAGACTGAGACCAGAAGTGATTTCTTTCACCTGGAAAATGTGGCTTTTGTTTTTGCTTTTGCTCAGTGCATTAGAGAAAGAAAAAGGAAAGGAAGTGGCTGGTTAGTTGTATGTCTTAGTGCTTTAAAAATTAGAAAAAGAGTGCAGTTCAAAGCAAAAGAATGCACAGACTTTCGACCATGTTTTCAGTTATCTCAATGTTTTCTCATTCAAGGAGGAGTTAAGCACTAGTTCAAACACAGAAAGGGACTTGGGAGAGGTTGGGTTCATCAGGGAACCCAGAATCTGACTACAGCTGACAGTGGGAACTCAGAGCTGCTTTGGGCATCTGTGAGGAGTTTGCTTTTCTCTTGAAATGCCTTCTGGTATTTTTCTTGACCAGTTTCTCTGTGTGCTCATCTTTCATGTGGCTCAACATGACCCCCAAGCTCTAGCTTCTCATCACAGCCGTGAGGCTCAGCACCCACTGCAGGTGATGGTGTTCATTGGGATGTGAAGAGAGAGAGAGATCTTACTGGCTGCTAATCAGTAAACGAACAGCCTGGCCCAGGGTTGTCTACCCATGAGCTGGTTTCATCGAAGCTTTGTGGAAGGAACTCTGAGAGAGACAGGCAATTAAATTATAAATCGGTACATGGTTTCTTCCTTTCAAAAAATGTTTTATTGTTTAAAACAATTCTAATTATATTTTGATCATATTTTCCCTCCCCCATATCTTTCCAGATCTTCTCCTTCTCCCTACCCATCCAACTCTTAAGTTCTTTCTCAAACAAACAAGCAGAAACTCAATACAACAGAGTCCCCCCTAAGCCAAGAAAACAAAATGAAACACCACCCCACCAAACTGTAACCAAATAAAAGCACACAGATAAAAACTACGGAATCCATTATATCTTGGTCAACTACTTCTAAACTTGAGACCTGCCCTGGAGTCGTTGCTATCCATTGGAAAAAAACGGATTTTTCCCTCTCCCAGCAGGTATAAGTGACATCTCAGTTGTTAACCTTTACTGTAGTGGCTAGGTTTTCATTCATTCATTTATATACATACACACACACACACACACACACACACACATATATGTAAAACACTAAATGAAATACAATAAGATAAAATAAAAACTATCACACTGAAGTTGGACAGTGAGACCAACAGAAGAAAAAGAGCCCAAGAGAAGGCACAAGAATCAAGGACCCACTTGTTCACACACTCAGGAATCCCATAAAAACACTAATCTGGAAGCTGTGATGTATATGCAGAGGACCTCGTGCAGAGCTTGCAGGTCCAGCGCTTGCTGCTTCAGTCTCTGTCGGTGCATATGAGCTTGGCTCAGTTGCTTTAGGGGACCTTTTCTTAGTTTCCTCCATTCCCCTCTGATTCTTCTACTCTTTCTGCTTCCTCTTCTGTGGGGTTCCCTGAGCACTGGGGGTGGAGGTGGGGTTATGGAGACAGCCCACTGAGGGCTGAGTGTTCCAAGGTCTCTCACTTCCCTCATAATGTCTGGCTGTAGGTCTCTCTCTATTTGTTCCCATCTGCTGCAGGAGGGAGCTTCTCTGATGCTGGCTGAACGAGGCACTTGTAGAAAGGGCTCTGAGGGAGACAGGCAATTAAATTAGACCTGGTTTCTTACAATAAGTGGTGAGTGAGTTTATGGACAGTCATCATCTGTGAACCTGTTTGCATTCAGAAGGAAAATGGTGCAAGACTGTCATAGCTCCTTTTCTTGTTGCTGTGGTAAGTGTGTTGGCAAAATCAGCTTTAGGAATTGAGTTTGGTTGTGCTCACAGTTCAGGGGTCTAGCCCCTTACGGCGGGGAGGCTGTCATAGCAGAAGTTCTAGGCAGGCAGTCATGTTGTGTGGAGTGAGAGCGAGCGTGGACACAGGTGCTCTGCTCACACTCTCCTTGTCCCGCAGTTTGGGACCCACGCCTATGGGATGGCGCCATTCACTATTAAATTGGGTCTTCCTACCTCAGTAAATTTGATCAAGATAAATTGTGGAAGACATGCCCGGAGGCTAACTTAATCTACATTTTTCACAACGGTGCCTGGAGGCATGTCTCTTAGGTGATACCAGACCAGGCCAAATAGATGATTGCCACTAGCTATCAGCAACCGAATGGGATTGGGCCAATATAAGGGATCTGCCTGTGGCGACTCTTATCAGAACTAATGCATACACTTTGAGGTGGTAGTTCCAGGCTTTGAGAGTTCACAGAGCACAAAAAGAGAGGAAAAAAAGGTCTAATTTACCATGGAGCAAAACCTCTTAATGGCTTCGGTAGTGACTACCTTCTTTTATCATCTCAAAAGAAAAAAAAAAATATTTCCAGAGAAATACAAAATGCAAGGCTGGGGTGTAGCTCAGTTGGCAGAGTGCTTGCCTTTCAGTGTTGCATAAAACATGGTGGTGTGTCTCTGCACACAGCACTCCATGGGGGGTGGTCAGGAGCTCACATTTATTTTTTTGGATGCATTACGAATTTGATGCTAGTCTGCGATACGTGAGACTCTATCTCAATCCTAAAAAAGCAAAGAGAAAAGTTTAATGTAAAGTACGTGGTGCATTCTACACACTGTAAAGAGTGTTCCTTAAATGAAATAAATTCAACCTCGTGGGAAATCAATTCTGTTAGCCTTCTTTATTTCCACTCATTTCATACCAGTTCTTGAAAATTTCAGCCTAGACAACTCTAGTGTATAGGTCAGGGTTCACTGGCTGATTTGTGTTTGGGAAGTGTTGTTGTAGTTTAAAGATTTATTTTCAATTATGTGTGTGTGTGTAGGTTTGTGCAGGTGTCCAAGAAGACTAGATGGAGGCATGGGATCCCCCAGAACTGGAGTTATAGGTGTTTATAAGTTGCCTGACATGGGTACTGGGAATTGAACTTGGGTCCTCTGCAACTGCAGTAAGTGGTTTTGATACTGAGTCATCTCTCCAGGCCCCTGTTGCTATAGTTTAAATACATAGAGGTCACAGAAGGTTAGAGCCAGGAATCCAGTGCTTGCTGAGAAAAATGGGCCTTTTGTGACCATCACTCAATCATTCTTTGAACAAATATTTGTTTGGTACCAGTACAAGTTTCATAAATATTAAATAACTCACCCAAGTTACTAATTAATTTTTATTAGTTAATTGCTGAATTTGCAAGAAAAATCAATAATCTTTCCACTTATGCGTTCCATATTGAACAGATTTCAGGAGATCACCCTCAATTACTAAACACACTAAAGTAATCGTTTTCCTATATGAAACCTGCAGAAAGAAGTAAAGAATAAGACTGAATTATCTATTGCTATTTAAATTAAAAAGAATTGCATTTGCTGAAATATTTCTTAAAAGTAGAAAAACCCAAATCATGGGGCTGAGGAGTTGGCTCAGTGATAAAATGCTTCCTCTGAAAACAAGAGGACCTGAGTTCAAACCCGGAGCACCTTTGTAAAAGCCAGGTGTGGCAGAAGACATCTATAATCCCCAGTGCTGGGGAGGTAGAGACAAGAGGATCCCTGGGGCTTGCTGGCTAGTCAATTTAGTGAATTGATGAGTCCTTGTCCCAAAAAATAAGGTGGAGTTTAGAGGACACCTGCTGTCAATCTGCCGTCTGCATGCATTTACACATGCATGTATACGTCTACCAGGAACATGTATGTATGCCTGTGCTTGCATGTACACACACACACACCCCTCGGAATCATTTTGGGTAATTAAAATCTTTTGTTTCTCTTCCCTTTGGTTAACATCATCTTTATAAACACACATAGCAGGGAGAATTACTTACATAGTGTCACCTTGGCTCAGACAAGCTCCTCCCACTTTCCCAGCCTTTGTCTCATTGGTGTGTGAATGTCTGGAAATTTCCAGTTTTTATGATTCTGATCATGACTCTACTTCATCCAGGTGCTGCTCCATTCAGATAAAGCAAGTTTGGATAAAACCTTTATCTTTGTTCTCCAGAGAGAAAAAGCGAGGGTGGAGATATTTGGTCCTCTGTTTCCATTAACTTTCAGAGGAAGGAAGCCCCAGAGAAAATAGTCCTGTGGCGGAGAGACTGGAAGACTAAGTGAAGGATGCCATTTGCTCAGCTTCCAAATACGCTGACTTCCAGGCCCACAGGCACCCACTCCAGAAGCTCACTTTGTGATGCTTTCCTGGGCTACAATTAAAGCACAGGATGAGCAACGTGCCCCGTAATGGAGCTGCATTGTGTACCTTACCCCCACACCATCCCCATGGCCCCTCAATGTTCTCATTCTTAATGTGTTTCTGGGCCATTTTCCCCTCCAAGATTCATTTATAGGACTAAAGACATTATATGAAATTATATTTGTCTTTAAATTATTAAAAATTTAGTGAATGCAGAAAATTAAAATTAAAATCACAAGTAATCCAATTTCCTAATGAAATTTAGAGTTTACATTTTGGTTTATAATCTCCAGTGTCTCTTCTCTTATGCCCCAGGGCTCCTTAGAATAGCAATGACTGAAGAAGAAACATATTCTAGAGAAGCCACAACATTCATCATGCCAAAAATTCTCAGTCTACCCAGCAGAATCCAGACAAGCCCTGTATTAGTTATTTTTATATTGCTGTGATAAAACACCATGGCCAAGGGTTTATTTGGGCTAATGGTTCTAGAGGAGTAAGAGTCTATCATGGTGGGAGAATAGATGTATTTGAATCACAGAGTGAACTAGGAAAACAGGAGGCTTTTAAAACCTCATTTCCAACCCCAGTGACATACCTTTGTCAGAAAGGTCATACCTTCTAATTCTATCCAAACAGCACCACCAACAGGGGACCAAGTAGTCACATGCCTGAGATCATGGGTGACATTTCACTGAGACCCCATATCTGAAAAATCAGGTTTGAGCCCATGTATACCTCTACGTCTTAGTCCACAGACAACTTTCAAGAAGTGAAAACTGGGGGCTGGGGATGTGTCTGGACGGGCAGAGTGTCTGCCTAGCATTTTTAAAATCTTGGGTTGGACTCCTACCTCTTCACAAACCGGGCATGAATGCACACTCCTCTAACCCTAGTTCTTGGAAGGTGGAAACTGGAGGATCAAAACCTGAAGGTCGTCTTCTGCTACATAATTAATTTGAGGTCAGCACAAGATGCTCCACATGACCCAGTTCTACAAAAGGAAAATAAATAAAAGTGCTGTGGTGATGGAGATGGTCTAGCTGGTAAAGTTCTTCCATCGCAACCCTGAGGACCTGAGACAGATCTCCCAGAAGCCATGTTAAAAGGCTGGTCATAGTGGCCTGGGTGCGTAATCTTAGCACCGGGGAGATAGAGGCATGCGGATTCCTGGCGCTTCCTGGCCAGGAGTTTCTTGGTGAGTTTTAAGCTGGTGAGAGGACCCTTTTCCGAAAATAGGGCAATGAACTGCTGAGGAAAGACTTCTGACATTGAACTCTGGTCATCACATGCATGTGCAAGCAAACGTGCATACATACAAGCCCATGTACTCAGAGGGGAGGGAGAACGCTAGCCTTCCATCCTGGAACAAAGAAAAGAAACAATAATTCATTCAAAGGCTGGTATTGTGTGCAAGAAGATACAACATCTGTGGCAACCACCTTTGTTTATTCTCTGCTTATTGTCAGGTCTGTTCAGGCTGTAATGAGTTACTGCTTTAGGGCTTTGCATATTGAAATCATGTGTTTTTCCTTGTGATCAGGAACTCAGAAAAGGAGGGGCATTTACCGAGCTATCACACAATTAAGATTATTCATTGTCATGTCTCTGGTTTGTTGTGTTTTGTGAAAGATGTGTCTGGTCTCCATTGTTTTTATTATTTTCAGCTGTCCTAATTACTTCTCTCATTTGATTTCAATTCAGCTTTCAAAGAGGCACTGTCTTACCAGGTGGTTATTATGGTTTGTTTTTTTTTTCTCTCTCTCTTCTTAAATCCTTTTATTTAAAAAGATGTCCAAAGAAATAACTATTTTGACATTTACTTGTAGCATATTCACGACCCCACTGAAGAGGGGTATCTATGTTATTAGTGTGTATTCTGCCTTTTTTTCCCCCTGCCACTCATGTCCAAAGTGTAGGAAGTTGGCTCAGCTTTTCAAAATCTTTCATTTTTTTTCCCTCTGTAAGTTAAATGATAAAGACAGATATTAGAGATGAAAACACTTCTAAATCAGTAATCTAAACTAATATACAAGGTGTGCTGGCTAGTTTTATGTCAACTTGGCACAAGCTCCTCATCTGAGAGGAGAAAAACCTCAATTACAAAAATGATGTATTAAGAAAATTAATTAAGAAAAGGTTGTATGAAAGCCTATGGGGCATTTTCTTACTAGTGATTGATAAGCCAGGTCCCAGCCCATTGTGGGTGATGCCATCCTTGGGCAGGTGGTTCTGGGTTCTATAAAAAGCAGGCTGAGCAAGCCATGTGGAACTAGCCAGAAAGCAGAACCCCTTCACAGCCTTTGCTTCTGCCTCTAGGTTGCAGCCCTGTGTAAGTTTTGGTCTTGACTCCCTTTGCTAATGAACAGTTATGGTGGAAGTGTAAGCCAAATAAATTCTTTCCTCTCAAGTTCCTTTAGTCATGATGTTTTATCACAGCAATAGAAATTGTAAGTACGACACAATGCTTGCTTTGTTTGTATAAAGTTGGACTTTATTGGGGCTATATTTCAATATCTGAGATATTAAAACTGAAGAGAAAGAAAAAGAGTGGCTTTAGAGGTCAAATTGAAATTAAGGTCAATGCCAGCTTTATGTGACCTAATGGGCCATGTTTACCATAGGGAAGTGAAACAAATACTATCTCAGCATTAAATAGCAGTGTGGTTAAATCCATTCTGTTCTGCTAAACAGACATGTTATCAAATGCCTCCAGAATATTTATATTTATCCCCATAAATTAGCTCTGCCCTTAACACTGGCTGGAGAAACTTCTCTCTGCAGTTGGCAGAGGTCAATGAAGAGATTTCTAACTTGTCAGTGTACTGAGGATGAGTGAACAATGCTCAGCTCTAAGTGGGACTCCTACATTGACCCCCACTCAAAGATCAGAGACATTGGAAGTGTGGAGAATGTAAGATCTGTAGCATGGGAGGAGTGCTATCTGGACATGGCCTCGCCATTGCATTCATGAACGCACTGCAGCTATGGTTTCCTGCACAAAGTCTAAAGGGGCCAAGACAAGAGTGGTTAACATTCCAGCAGGTTGCATGAATTGGGATCAGTCAATTATACTGAAAGAAAGAAAGAGAGAGAAAGAAAGAGCGAGGTATGAAGGTGAAAAAAATTTTGGGAGTGAGTTGGGGGTTGGCAAAGGGAAATTGGGTATGGATATGATCAAGAAACTGTCAAAGAATAAATAGAAGATATTAAAAAATTAATAACTCAGATTTTGCTCTACAACTTTCCTTGTGAGACATGGCTCCTATGAACACAGTACACAGGTACTTGTGTCTGTTTCTACCAGCCTTCTCTGAGAAGGGACCTGGGTGGCCCTGACCCATTTAAAGCCACCATTTCACCCCTCAACAAGTTTCCTCAGAGCCCCTTCAGTGATTGGCATGATGATGCTGGCTTGTCTGGATCACCTTCACATCTCACTCCTGAATTTTCCAAACTGCTTGCACAATGGGGAGTGATTTACAATGAGGGGACATGAGATTACAACCTTTACAGTCATGGTCCCAGGAAGGCCCATCACACCACAGTCAACAGCAGGCACACTGCTGCAAGGAGGCATTCCCAGCAGCTTCTCCCAATTTGGCAAGCACTCAAAAGAGCTGATGAGATCCCTGCCCATTCTGCCTGCTTTCCTTTCCTTTGTTTCTTTCTTTCCTCCTTCTCCTTCACCCCACACTATGGTATATATACAGGTACTTGTGGGTTCCGCTGGAGTCCAGAGGAACATATCAGGTGTCCCACTCTATTCCCTTGAGACAAGATCACTTACTGAATCTCAAGTTAATCTAGCTTCCAGAAAGCCCAGCATTTCCCGTTTCTCCTTCTCACAATGCCATGGCCACTCCTGGCTTCTTACAGGGGTGCTGGGCAGTCAAACTTAGGTTAGTGTGCTTCTACAAGCATGCTTACTGAAATGCCATTCTCCAGTGCAGCCCTACCTTTTTCTGTGGTTGCGATCAGAACTACTTTGTGAGAGGGCACTGTGTCCAGGTAGAGTCCCCTTGAGCTTTAGCCTTCTTCTCTATAAAATGGGGCTGTCATTTCTTAGGAGTATATGTCACAGGCCTTCAAGATGGCCCCAATATATGTATATTCTCATTCTTTCTCTTGGAGACATTTCAGCCCCGCATCATTTTCATATCACAGCCAGTGGAAGGGGTATGTGGAGTCCTCATAAGAGATGGTATGGAGATGTGGTATGGCGTCTTCACAAGATGGTTGTTTCTAGAAAAGCACAATGCATGTGTATTGTCTGGAACCCTGGGTTTCAAATGTTCATAATGATAATAGTAATACATTTATTAAAATTTGAGCAGAGCCCCAACTTAAAATGTAGGCCCCTTCACAAATGAAATGTAGAAAGGCTTGCAGACTGAGTCTGTGCACCACACATGCTAGCCCCCATATCTATGCATGTGTGTCTCCCATGCGATTGCCAGCTGGAGGCTGTCAGGCACAAGAAGAGGTACTCTTTGGTACACATTTTTCCAGCTCTGGCTTCTCATTCTCCTGTGCCAACTGCTTCCTGCTTCTCTTCTTGTCCCTTTCTCAGGGAAAGCTTCCTTTGCCCACCAGAGCATGTGCTTATGACACTAGCTGTGACTTTTATGTCTCTGTGGCAAAGAAGCCACAGAGAGGCTCCAGAATCATGGGGCTGTTGCCTGAATCTTGGCTCTGCATCTGCCTTACTTGTAACATTGGACAGTTATTTTCCTTTGTTTCACTTTCACACAAGTAAAGTGAGGTAATAATTGTTGGTATAATGTTCTTTTAAAATGTATACACCTTACCCTTGTTTACTCAAATGCTGATTTCTCCCCCCCCCACTCTTTGATTTCAATCCAGATATTGCATTGTGATACTCATTCTAAGCATCCTGTCCCAACTCTTGTGTAAACAGGCAAAAATAAAGCAACTAGACACAATGTTGAGCTGGGAGGAGCCAGAGGACAGGAAAGAGGGGAGGAGCTAGAGGGCAGGAAATGAGTCCTAGCAAGAGGAGAGCTAGGAGAGAGAGCTGGAGGACAGATCTTGGAACTATGTGGAGAGATAGACTGGACCTAAGATATCACTGAGAGCAAGTATAATGTGGGGAATCTAAATGAGGGCTTGGAGGTTTAGGATGGAGTAACTATTGCACAGCATTGTGTTCTAGGTTAACTAAATAAACCCAGTCTCTGTGTGGTGATTTGGGTAAACAGCTGTTTAGAACTAACAGCAGCATTACTAAAAGATAATAAATCACTATTTACAACAAATAATGGAGTCATGCAAGAATCAAAAGCAAACAAAACAAACAAATAAACAAAATAAACCAACCCCTGCCCCTCAAAACAACCTAACAAAAAATAAATCCAATGCTTTTAAAGATTCACATAAAGCCAGGAACACTGAATAATTTGATAAATATAACCCTAAAAAGTCCCTCTCTTACCAAAGTGAACTGTGTCTTAGGAGTAGGTTTGGGGGTTCTTTTGCCCATATTTCTGCAGGCCCCAAAGCCCATTGATTGTTTAATGATTGATCAAATGGTGGCCAAGAGAAATGTCGGGCTGCCTGAGGTTCTGGAAGAGAATCAAATCTGGCACATGTCCCCCAATAGAAGCTGTGTAAGTTAGGGTTAGGGTAGTGTGACACAAGCGTCCATCCATGGAAGGTTCCATCATGTGAACCTGCACATGCATTTGGAAGGAGAGAGCCTGAATGAAGAATATTAAAAAATGAGTTCCTTGCTCACTAGCAGACACTCAGGAAGTATTTCCCCAGGGTCAGTAGACAAATGCCAATGACGGAACTGTGGTCTATGGGCAACAGGATCTGTCCCAAGCTGGCATTAGAGCTTGGCAACCTTGTCTCCGTGGTGCTGGCTTTGCAGGTATAAAAAAACAAGTTTGAGGGGACCCATAGAGTCTTGCACCACACTTCCAGAGAGCTGAGACCGACCCAAGAGGCCATGATGTGAAGCTAAAGCTGAAGTTGCAAATTTTGGGATGTTTGAGATGTCAGAATTATGGGACATGGGATGTCCACTGAAGAACACTACAAACACAGAGAGAAGCTAGGAAAAGAGAGGTTGAGTGTGTTGTAGGTAGCAAAGCTGGGGGAGCTGGGCCTACGCAAGTCCTTTGAAGCACAGGTAATTCTGTCACAAGCTCCAGATATCACCCATGGAGCTACAGGATCTGGTGTTTGTTCTGCTGGATCTTGCTGTTGCTTTGTTCTGTCTTGCTATTCTCCCATTCTTCCTATTGAAAAAATCATGTTGATTCTGTGCCACCATATGCTGAAATGGTTTAACTCATGTTTTATTTTGTAGGCTCTCACAGTTAACAGTTTACCTTGAGTCTCAGAAGAAACTTTGGACTTCTAAACAGTGTTGGAACTCTTAAAGAGCACAGAGACTTTTGATGTTGGGTTGGGTGCAATTTTCATTCTGAGATGCCCACGACATTCCGTGACAACACCTAAAAGTGGTGTTTGTGGTGTCAAGTTTACAAAGGCTGAATGTATGAAATTTAATGCTGATTGCTATTTTGGCAGAACCTAGAATCATCTAGAAGACAAATTCCTGGGCATGTCTGTGAGGAATTTCCTAGACGGGATTAACTAAGGTGGGCAGATTCATCTTATGTGTGAGGACCATCATCCCATGCCCATTCGTTACTCTAAGCTTCCTGACCACGCACACACTGTGTCCCACTGCCTTATGCTCTGGCTGTCATGACTTTTTTTGACCACGATGGACTGTACCCTCCAGCTGTGAGCCAAAATATACCTACCCTTTCCCCCTTAAGTTGCTTTTGTCAGGATTCTGCTGCAGCCACAGAGTAACCACCACAGGGCGGTGGTAAACATTATGCATTAGCGCTTAGCTTTGCACTGCATTGTTTAGGTGGCGACACAGCTCAGTTAGCAGAACACATGCACCAGAGTCCCAAGAGAAGACCCGAGTCGAATCTCTAGCACTGGAGGTCGGGAACAACCAAAAGGGGTGGCACTTGGCTCTTAGTTTTTTTTCCATGAACGCCTCTTTTGTATCTTTTAATGGTAAATCTTGCTTTGTTCACCTACATGTCTTTCTTGACACTGCAGAGGTCGGCTGGTGTCTATAAAGAGAATAGCTTCAAAGTGCACATTATGCATGACTGCCTGTGTTAAAAGTGGTTTAAAGAAGACCCTGGGGCAAGACTAACATTGATAAGTCCTTGTTAACCAAAGTCAAAAATTTAACCAGACGGTTCACGGTCCGGCTTTACCCTTGCTTTGTGGATTTTAGCAAACATATAATAATGTGTATTTGCTACAGTTGTCTTATGTAGAGTAGTTTCACTCTCTGTAAAACTTCATGTTTTATGAATTTTCTTCTATTTCTTTCTTTTCTTCTGAGACAAGGTCTCAGTCTGTATCTCGGGCTCGTGTCAGACTTGCCGTCCTCCTCCCTCACAGTTCTGAGTATTAGCATTACAGGTATATGCCACTATGCCCAGTTTATCACGGGGTTTTAAGATGTACTATAGTAGTACCTCACACTTCGGCAGAAAATCTTTGTAGAACAGTTTAACAGGACATCTTCCCGACCACACAGCTATAATGACAGAGCCTTCTAACATGCTCAGATCACAGATGCTGACAAATGAAGAAATTTGGTTTTCTAAAACTGTCTTCACCACAAGCCATACAATTTCTCTTTTAATATACATGGCTGTATGGATATGCAATGGCCCAAGTTTGTCCCAGCATTCTCTTTCTTTCTCTATCCACAGTAATACTTTCACAAAGCCTTGTTCTTCTCCCACCTCTGTCTCATTGGGCATTTACTTTCTGGACTCTGGAAGTAGACTCTTGCTATTTGACCTGCTCCAGTTCCTTTTCTCGTCTTTGCACATTTGTTTGTTGTTAATACACTTGCATCTTCCTAAACTAAGTCGCTTTTTTTCTTTTCCACTTCTTGACTCATTACTCTCAGAGCTCATCCTGGCCAGAGCTCTCGAGTCCAATATACCATCTGCCTCCTTCCCCTATTTTAGTCATCTCTATTGTTTTATAGCGTCACAGCCTCAACCAGTTAGAGTTAAATGGAACCGTTGGGAGCTGGCCAATTCCATCATTTCACAGATGAGAAAATTGAGCCTTAGGAAGGCATGGATTATAATTTGCCTACCCTCCTGGAGCTAGTGAGTTAGGAACTTGGCCCAGACTGCTGGACCCTTAATTGTGCCCTCCTGCCACTATGCCCTACCCTATCTACACTGACACTGATCAACTTTTAAACTCTCCTTAACATATTCTATATATGCTTTCTCCTAGAACGTATTAATGTTTCTGCAAAAACATTTAAACAGCCTGGTTTCTGAATTTCTTTTCTCTTATGAAGGAAGTCTATTTGGGTTGTGGTTTGGGTCTGAACTGGGTCCTTAGACCCAGACAGTTCAGGGAAGTGAAGCTAATATTCAGCCAGGAAATGATAGAAATGAATTGTGCAGTGTTCTGCTCGGACAGTTCATAGCTATAACTGCAACTCTAGACTAGGCAGGGAAGTCAGAGTTCCAACACGGAGCCTTTCTGAAATGAACTTCAGCTTGCCCTTATCAGGCGGGGGGAGGAGGCATTCTTTCAAAGATCGCTTCCTGTGTGGAGAAAAATGTAGGCATACTGTTACTGCTTTTAAACAGAGAGAGGCTAAAAGTGTCACCATATCTTTCAGCAGGCACAGTTCCAGAAGAAGCACACTTGCAATAGAATTAACTGGAAGAAATGGATATTGATAGTCACAATCCTCTAGTGCTGTACTCAGAGTATTGAGTAAAAAAAGACAGGTTGCTGTTTTGTAAAATAATGCATTTTAGCCTTGATCAGGCTGTCTTCTCATTTCCTGAGGTCAAATGTCAGCTAATTCAGAAAGGGAGGGCCATTCTCAGTGAATTCATTTATTATACCATGTATTCTGTTTATTCATTTACCACCAAGATATACTTACCTGGGCTGCGGTAGTGGTCCAGTGACTAAAGTGCTGTGGATCTGTACAGAGCCCATGCGAAGATGGATATGGTAGCGTGTGTATATAATCTCAGTGCTTCAACAACAAAATAGGAGCTGGAGCCAGGAGACTCCATGGGAGTTTGATCTCCACATGTGTTGTGGCGTGTGCCTGCCTCAGCCTCATTTACCATAGCATACACAAACACACATGGATTAAAAACAAACAAACAAACAACAAAACAAAACAAAACAACAAAACTAACGTTCTGGATATGAAAGAAGGGGTCTTGCATTCAGAGCGTCTAATATGGTAAAAGCCATAGGTTGGTAACTATGTAACTAGCCAGTTTTGGAACTCTTCTAAATTTCACCGACCTTTTGCCATGCGAAGTATGACATAATCTTTCAAGGCTCCCACTATTAGAGACACTTGCCAGTGTTGTGGGTGTGTTCTTACGGGCTAATTAAAGACATTTGGCCCTTGGAGCACAACACTCCGTCTTTGCCACAGCAAAAACAGGCTAGAAAATCTGCAGTCTGATAAGCTGTGCCAGGTGTCACAGGGAGAAATTCCAAACTCTCTTTTAATCCAATTGACACATGCAATATTTATTATGGAGCAGCAAGAGTTCATTACTTCATCAATAGGCTGAGAGATGAGATGATTTCTTTTTCAATTGGAAAGCTGGTTCATAATAATAGAATTCTAGATCAGGTGTGAAGCAACCAGCGTCTTTTTATCCCTGCAGTTGGTGCAGCAAACAAGGCTCCTGAATTAGTTGAGGAACAGGCTGGAAAGAGCTTGCCTTCTGAATTATTTCCAATGACGGGCGAGCTACTCACTGGAAATTATACAGCAAACATTTAAAAAGCTGCCTTTGTCAGATTTCCTGTGTGTTGCTGGCTGGGATTTAAGGCCAAACAAAGTTAAGCCAGCTCTGTGGAGGAGGCTCTATTGCTTTCTTCCACAATTCAACATTTTCTCTCTATTACTCAAGTCCTCTGTCCTTAACAAGCTGCGGATGGTGCCCTGGGGAAGGACAGCTGCAGCTTGACTGTGGATCCTTTCAGTAATGCTGCAAGACCTCCGGGATCTCCACAAGCAGACGTGGTGCTGAAAACACTTGGCAAATGTAAGATACCCTATGGTCAGAGGTCTTGGCCCCTGGTTGGACAATTTTCTTGAGGGCTGAATGTGAACCCTCCCAGAAGACATGTTGCAGGATCAGGGAACTCACTGGTGAAAGGGCATCCAAGGTCTTCACTTCTTCATCCACTCACTTTGTGAGGATGTTTGGCTGAGTCAGCATCTAGGCCCGCCCCCCGCCGCTCCCCTGCCCCCGCCCCCCCCCCCCCGGCCCCCCCCCCCCCCCCCCCCCCCCGCATCGCTGTGTTTCACTCCCCATCCTTCGGGATGCTAATGGGGATTGAGCGATTGAACCTAGAACCTCAAGCATGATTGGCAGGTACTCTACCACTGCTCTCCATCCACTCGCCCAGCTCATTCTTAATCTACTTTCATGTTACAGGGTGAAGGTTAGTTTTTGTCAGCTTGATCCAAAGGAGAGTCGTCTGGGAAGAGGAGACATCAGTTGAGGAATTGCCTCCATCAAACCGGCCTGTAGTCATGTCTTTGGGGCATTTCTTTAAATTGTTAACTTGATCCAGGAGGGCACCAGCTCACTCTGGGTGGTGCCACCCTATGCAGGAGGGCCTCGGCCGTACAAAAAAGTTTAGTTAGGCAAGCCAGGGGAAGCAAGCCATCAGGCAACATACCTCGATGGTCTCTGCTGTAGTTCCTAACTTGGCTTTCCTCAGTGATATGAACTGTAACCTACAAGCCAAATAAGCCTTTCCTCTCTCATGTTGTTGATCATGGTGATTATCACAGCAACAGAAAGCAAATGGGTCTTAGTCACATGTATGAACACACACACACACACACATACACACATGGGGGAAGTTGTGGTGAAGAAGAAACAACACCGTGCCTGCCTTCTTCACGTGTGGGTAGATAGACAGGGTCTTGCTTGCCAAGTCTCAATCTTTGCGTGGGGGAACTTTACTCCTTGCATTGATCACAGAGAAAACAACTGGTGTTTCCTGCAAATGCTCCATTTTTAAACACAGCACTAACCTGCGCAAAACATTGTGTTTAGAATCTAAATGTTCGAATCAAAAGCCAAAGGGGTGTGTGGGGGGTGCCAGTCTTCCTTCATATTTCATATGTTCCAATAAGCATTAATGAGGATAATAATAAAATAATAAATAATAAATAATAAATAATCGAGGGGGAGAGTGTGAAAAGTTATGGATGGTGGATTCTAACAGTTATAAAAATTACCTGGAGGGAAAAGGTGGAGCTGCTCTGTAGGGTTTGCCCATGCTACTTACTGGTTTTAGAAGCTGGTGCCATGCTTCATTCTAAAGCAAGGCAAGGGAATGGGGATTGCAGGACTGCGAAAATGGTTCCGCAGGTAAATGTGATTGCTACCAAGTCTGGCAACCTAAGTCCAGTCCCCAGAACATACATGGTGGAAGGAGAGAACCAACTTCATCAAGCTGGTGAAGTTTACATGTGCTTGACGCAGAATGCACACTCTTAAACTAACTAAAGAAAATGTGATATTAAAAAGAGGATGGGAACACCTAATGCAGGCTGTAGGTAGGAAGCCACCCAGAGGCATAGGGGTAGCTGTTCTGCCTCTCCTCCCTTCCTCCTTGTTATGTTCCTTCCCTGGACTCAAGCCCAGAGCCTCACACATGCTAAGCAAAAACCTCTGCCGTTGAACTACACCTCTACCCTGTTCTAAATTTTGTTGTTGTTGTTTGCATTAAGATCTCTCTGCATTGCCCAGAATGACTATGAATGAATTCCCCTGTCTCCGTTTCTGAGAAACTGGTATCACAGGTGTACAGCACTACCCACATCTTTCCAGTGTCTGGTGGGGGCTGTGTTTGGTCCAAAGACAAGTTCAAATCCCAGAGCACCGTGTTCGGATTCAAACAGACACAGTATTGAGTCCGGACTCTTTCAGTTTTAGGTGACCTCTCTGAGATCATGGAGGCTTCCACATCTAAAAACGTTAATTAGTACTGGAGGAGATTGTATATAGGAACTCTTAGGCAGATGTTTGCCTGCAGTAGATTATCAGCACTTGCTACCAAGGTAATGATAATAGCTAGATGTGCTGGGTATTCCTGCAGGCTCAGGACACGGTGCCCCTGGACGCTCTGGCATCTCTTTACTCCTACACAGAGATACCTATATCTTTTTAGACCACAGAGCCCCTTTTCTGAGACGGTCTTAGCTCCAAATAGTCTGGCCTGTGGTTCCCACAAAGAACTGAGATATCTGAAGAACCCCCATCTTTTGAGAATTGCCAGTGAACAACCTATGTCAGTAGTATAACATAAATACAGGCTTCAAGAATCAAACCCCGAGCTGAAAACTCCGTGACGAATGATGACACAGGTTCCTAACAGCCACATTCAGTACAGCAGTGTAACTGTAAAGCTGAAGATTATCTCACTCAAAAAACTTGGAGAGGCAGGGGCGGTGTGAAGGGGGTGGGCTGCAGGGCAGCATCAGACAGTCTTTCTCTAGGCATTCAAAATGAGTTGAAATTGTTGGTGAAGCTCAGAATCATTTCACTATTTTGTTCCTTGTTAACATCATAAGTAACAAAAAAGAAGCCCCTAACATCTTACTGGACAAAATATTTTATTAAAAAATTATAAAAACTAGACTAAATGTAATTTGAAAATGTTTGAAATTTTTACTTGGTAGTTATGGGTAACGTTTGTTGCTGGGACAAAATACCCAATAAAGCAACTGAAGAAAGAAAGGGGTTAGTTGAGCTGATAGTTTGAGGGTGCGTGTCATGGCAGGGAGACATGGCGGCAGGAGAGGTTTGGTCAAATATCCACTCTCAGGAAACAGAGATGAGTGCTGGTCCCCAGTAGCCCACGGAATGGTGCTATCCACTAATGGCAAAGCAAGCAGGACCTCAGGCGTGCAGCACAGGTCTCATTCATCTTCCCAAAGGTCTCCCGGGGAAGGCCCAGAAACAGATTCTAACCCCACAACACTGTCTTTGGAGTCAAACGGATGCAGGTGTTAGTCCAGACTCTTACAATTCCGGGTCCCCAAGATCATTAGGTAGTTACTTACATCTAGGGACTGCCGACCCAAGTTAATCTGAAAAATCTCTCACAGGCATGCCGAGAGGTTAGTTTCCTAGATGGTTCCGTCAGGTTGACAGTATTAACAGCAACACATACTAATCAAAATTCCTAAAGGAGAAGACTTCGACAACTTTGCAGACGAGGGAAGGGAACATAGGTGTGTCCCCAAGGTGACTGGTGCAAACTACCTGTGAGCTAGGCTTGATTGAAGACAATTCAGCAGTGTCCTGAAGCCTGTGATTGACTTCAACATACCTCGAAATCCCTTTGAAAAAGTGCTTAGTATACTACTTGTGTTTCTAGGACTTAAAATTATACCAATTATGGCTGGGGACACAACTCAGCTCATAAATTACCTGGCATGCAAGTCTGAGGACCTGAGGCTGGATTTCCACCATCCACCCTTCCTCTAAGAATGCTTTCTGAAGGTGTTGAGAAAGGTTACAGCCCTCTGTAATCTGAAAACTTTGCTATTTCCTCATTCCATCATGCTTGCTATCAGCAAATGGTGATGTTTATTGGCAGCAAGAATCCACAAGTATCTGTACATTTGCACTTCTGTTTTCAGAATATACAGTACTGTGCCAAAAAATAACTTTATAAACCAAATCAAAATATAAACAAAGCCTAGCTGCCGTGTGGGAAAGTGGGAGATGAAATTAAGCCATAATTGTGAAAGACAGACACACTTCTATTTACTTAGTACCATGCTATAATTACTGTGATTTAGGCCACAGGCTTTACTTAAATGAAAATAAAACCTCAGAAATATAAGTGTAATTGTGAGGCCAAGTCTTTAATTTGCTAATTATGCTTCTAAGTGATAGAGTGGGGCTTATCGTCTATGTGGGTGGTATTTTATTGTGTTGTTTTATTAACATCAGAAGAGGCTATAAAAACGGGGCAATATTCCCACTTAATACACACATTCTTTTAAAGCCTGAAGTTAGTAATTATGAATAAAATTGAAACCCATTGCATATTGGTTGTAGAAAAGAATATATAAACTTAATTATATCTTCTGGATAGCTGTAGCTAATTCCATTCTGTACTATTTATCATTAGAGAAATGAAGTACACATCAAAAAGGGACGTTTGCAAAGCAGAGATGTTAATAGAGGTATGTACCTGAAGGGCGGGGATGTGACATCTTAGCAGTACTGTGGTTTCATTGCTGCCCTTTGTTCTCTGGATAGGGAAACAGGGGCCACACACAAGTTGTGACAAAGCCCAAGCACAAGGCAACATTGGCTCTGACCCAGAATAGCTTCTGTTCAGTGGGAGAAGGAACACAGCCTGGATTGTAAAACAGAAAGGGGCCTTTTAGGGTTGGGGTTATAGCTCAGATGGTTGAATGCTTGCTGAGCATGCATCAAATCCCCGGGGTTCAATCCCCACCACTGCATCAACCAGGCTTAGTGTAGCACACCTGTAATCCCAGTATTCAGAAGGTAGAGGCAGGGGGATCAGGAGCTCAAGGTCATCCTTAGCTATACAGTAAGGGCAGCCTGGGCTACCTGAGACCCTGTCTCAAAGAAAAGAGAAGAGATCTTTTCAATGGCAATCAAGAGCTCAAAAAGCAAAACCAGTCCTTCCTAAAGATGTAACAGAAACAGATTGTTGATTTGCTAGGGTTTAGACTTAACATGAAAGAAGTGTCTGGGCATGTCTGTAAGGGGTTATCCAGTTTAGGTTAATTGAGGTGGGAAGAGCCGTACCTGATGTGAGTGGTAATGTTGCATGGGCTAGGGTCTTGGACTGATTTAAGAGGAGAAACTGAGCTGACTGCAGCAGCCATCACTCTGCTTCCTGACTATAAATATGACATGACTAGCCACCTCTTGCTCCTAGTGCCATGACTTCCTACCACAGTGAGCTGTGTTCCCTGCAACTAAAAGAAACCCTCTTTCTTAAGTTGTTTGGTTAAGCATTTTCATTTTCAGCTTTTTCGTGTGTGGGGGACTATGAAGGTGTGGCTCAGTTAGGGACTTGCAAAGCTTTTCCTATCAAATGGCTGCAGCACCCAGTGACCGCAGGGATGAGTGGGGAAAGGAAGCTGACCTCAGGATAGCTGAGTTGTAGGTTCCAGTGGGTCCCGGCTGCCGGGGTTAGCACCCAGCCTTGGTGGGAAGGAAGCCTCTGCCTAAAAGGAATGGTGATCTTTGGCATGTAGGTTTGAAGCTATGTGAGTTACTTTTAAAATTCAGTGTCTTGCTGAAAGCCTGGCAGCAGGGCTAGCAACTGTACCATCAAAAGCCACTGATTCTCACTGATCAGCCCATTTCCATTCGCAGAGCAGAGCTGGAGCCGTGTGTGCAGCTGCTATGCAGCTCGGGCAGGGCTGTGTGGCTGAACCACCTCAGATGAGTGTTCTAAGGACGGGGAAGATGAACACACCACATCATGCTTGGGCCACCAGGAAACCCAACCATTAAAACCTTCTCTGCCTTATTTTATCTGAGAAAGGACATGAACTCCAGAGAGACCTAAGTCGACAGACCTCAGGGGTATCGGAGGGAGGTAGTGTGGAGTGGATAAGATTAAAACACATTGAATAATATTAATAGCTCCAGTTAATGGGTCCAGTTAATGCTATTTGGGAATGGGTGTGGGAACATCGACCAAGGCCTGGCCAACCTCCTACATCCCCCCCCCCCACCAAGAAAAGGGACTCTCTTTTCCTTAGCAGCTATCAACTGCCAATAGTTCTCCCACCTAGGGTGGGGCCTGGAAAGCACTCTCCCTGTGCATGTTGGAATTTTCACTGACTTAATTTTATGCCGGCAACCACAGATGCTTGCTGTGAGTTAGTGTCAGCCGGCTCTTGTTCAGAAAGCAGAGCTCCACCTCTCTCCTCCTCGTCCTCCAGCTCTTAACATTCTTTCAGCCCACTCTTTCCTGGACTTTAAATCAGGGTGTGGGGTGGGCGTTGGTGTGGATGACACAGCTATGGCTGAGCACTTACAGTCACTGTTTCTCTCACTTGGACAAGCTACAAGTATCAAAATTCTTCCTCTTAAATACAAAGCTAATAAAAAGCAGCACCTTTCAGTATTGTCTCCCTTTACAAATAATGAGTGCCTTTTGAAAGTGTGTTGTCTGGCTCCGGGGAGTCATCAGTTTTGAAGTGGGGTGAGCAAGTGTTTTCTGGACATTACATCACCTGCTCAGTTGGTGGCAGAGGAATTAATTGGCCCTGAGAACTGACATTAAATCCAGACCTCATGCCGAGTTTGAAAGAAATCAGCAGCAACCTCTAGCCATTTGGATAAATGTACTGTTATTTTGCAATGAAATGTTTATGTGCCTTTTAATATCAGAAATGTGCTTGATTATTTGATGGCTTTTAGAGTATCTGATGGTACATGTCCTAGACTGGTTAAAACCAATCATCTCCAGTTTATGGTGCTACAGCTTAATTAATTTGCACACTCCATATGGAATTTGTAGAATAAAATTATTCACATTAATGGGCTCATTTTATATTTAGTAAGTTCTAGAAAACATTTCACATTATATGCCTTCCTGCAACAGGACACGAGAAGAGAGGTTGTGAAGGCTACAGCTAAGGTCTATTATACTCTGCTGTAAAGTTTGTCTTTAATTCATCTGGTCTTCCTGCATGGAAGGATGTTGAGGGCCTAGACAAGCTGGCAGTGTAGGCGAGGGTGAGGCTTGACTTACTCTTTCAGGGAAAGAGATTGTAGCTGTCCTGGCAGGTATGAATATTTCTATAGAGACACTGCTGTCTCTTCCTTTGGCTGTCAGACCATTGAATCAATGATTCCCCACAAATTGGAATTTCCCAAGAAATCTCATGTAGAAAAAGAAAAGGCACGGAGCCTTGTGTCAACCAGAGTAGGAACCTGTGTCCCAGAAAGAGATTCATACAGTCCTGATAATTTATCAGGCCACTTTGCAGGAGAGACTGCAGCTGAGACGATGGTGGGTTGTGAAGGACGTGCTACACCTTGAGTGGGATGCCTTATACTCAGCCCCTGCCCTCTGCTTAAGCCTCAGCTATGTGACAGAAAGTTGAAGATGGACCGAGGGTGGGAGGAATTCGGATGCTGGAAAGAATGGTTACTGATTATCTTTGTTCTTTTCCTACTATAACAACATTGAAAAGTCTCTCTCCCTCTCCCTCTTTCTCTCTCTCTTACTCTCTCCATTCTGATTTTCACCATTATGTGTCTATTTCCTGGTCCTTTGAAGATGTGTGGCCGGGCCAGGTTTTAGGGGGTTGTCAGACTTGGACTGTCACAGTGCTGGCAGCATGGCTGGAATCTATTGAAAAGCTTAGCATTCAAGTCGGCCTAGAGTTAACATTCTTGCCTTGCCAGTGCTGAAAGCTGTCTAAACTTGAGTGGTTTAACTGGTCTGTGCTAGTTTCCACATCTGTAACATGGATATAACATACTACCTCCTTAAGCTTGTTTTAAAGACTGACTGTCCTTAGCCTGGCCCCTCAGTAAAGGGAACTGATTGGGAGATTCTTAAGCAAAAGGTTAGAAATCAGTTCCTCATATTGAGGAGCTGCCTGCTGTGCTCCAGCGCCTGATAGGCAAAGTATCCAACACCAGTCCTCAGCTGCTGACCTTCCTCTCTTCTGAACTGTTTGCTTAGCTAATATTTCCCAGGCTCCCAAAGAAGTAAAAAAAAGAGGCTGTAAGTCCTGTGTCGGGGACAGAGGCTTTCATTTTTCATAGCAACTTGTATTATATAATAGGTCAGTGTCTTGTTGTGAAGAGATACCATGACCACCACAACTCTGACAAAAAATAATATATAACTGGTTCTTGTTTACAATTAAGAGGTTTAGTCCATTATCACCATGATTGGAAGCATGGTGGCATTCTGGAGGGACAGCTCAGAGTTCTATATTTGGACCAGCAGGCAGCAGGAAAACAAACAACAACAACAAAAAATTGAGCCACTGGACCTGGCTTGAGCTTCTGAAGCTGGAAAGCCCACCCTAGTGACGCACTTCCACCAACAAGGCCACACCCATCTCACCAATGCTACTAATCCTAATGACACTCGAAAACATTCAAATCCTAGGTGCACACTCTTAACAAATCAGTATCTCCAGCCATAGAGCAGGGTTTCTTTAAAATCTTCAAAGAAGCTTATTGTTCACATAACTTAGGGTCTCTGTCAAAATAGACAGATCTTAAAGCATGGTAAAAATGAGCCTTGGGCAGCATAGGGTGAAGCTCTTCAGCTGAGCTGATGCTATCCATTTTCCAAGTTTCTGAAAAGATTATTTTGGATGACAAATCAAAAGCGTAATTCTTCTCTGATTGACAGTAGTGATAGGTTTGTAGCTAAGCTGTAAGTTGGATGCTTTTTTAGACTTTCCTCAGCCCTGGTATGCTGTGATAGTCTCCTGGAGAATAGAATTTTGAACCAAGATACTGATTACTTCTTGTTTTGAGTCGAACTGTAAGTACCTTGAAATGATCTCTCCTGGTTTTAGTTCTGCAACTGTGATAACTACCCTGACATTAAAAAAAAAAAAAAAAAAAAAAAAAAAAGCCACTTAGGGGGAAAAGGGGCTTATTTTAGCTCACAGTTTCAGCAGAGTCCAGGTGTTGGGAACTTGGGAGGTATATGAGAGCACACATGTTTAGGCCCAGCCTTCTCTATTCTTATACAGTCCAGGGCCCCAAACCAGGGATTTTTATTTTCAGATTGGGTCTTCCCGTATCAATTAGAGTAATCAAGATAGTCCTATATAGACACCCACAACCTGATCCATATCATCCTGGAAGGAAGGAAGACCTTCCTCCAAGATGATTCTAGGTTTTATCAGGCTGACAACTAGAGTTAGAAAAATTGGCGTTCCTCTAGTGTCAGAGAAGAATGAATAATTAAACAAAGAAAGACACGGAAAGAAAAGAAGGAAGACTGCCCTGAGCCCAAATCTGTACTTCTAAAGTATAAGGAAATGACTTTCTAGGTTTGAATGTAGCTTTGAGGTTGGCCAGATTTTGCTTATTTCTGTTGACATATCAGCATTTATCTCAGCTTTGCTGACTTTGTTGCTTCATTCACGAGGGCTTGCTAAAATCGCAGAGAGTTCCAGAAAAGGTGACCTCATTCTAAAGCAAGGAGACTGAGAAAAGCTTTAGGGCTGGGAAGTTAAGTTCCCAGGGTGAATTCCTGTAGATATTCAGTATGCAGAAATCAGGGCCTGACTAGCAGATACAATAAGCAATAAGCAAAGACAAAAAAACAAACAAACAAAACAAAACCCCACAAATAAACAAAAAAACAAAAACGGCTGGGGGACTGAGGGCAAACCCTGCTCACTGCAAGAAGTGTGAACTCAGAACCCTGCACCATGGCCTGCTATGGGAGGCTCTCTGGGTGTGAACTCTGTGTCTAGGAAGAGAAGAGATGGGTGGAAATGCTGCCATGCCTTTAAATACATAAAAGTCTTTTCTTACATCTTCAAGTATAATGTCATCACCTAAAAATAATTTTTTTTATTGTAAGTAATAAAAAACAGTGAACACCTATTAAATGGTTGTTTTGAGCCAGGGCTGATAGTAATGGATTTTTATTGCAACTCTCATTTAAGTTTCCAAATAACCCTTGGAATGAAATGCTATCAAGGCTCCCATTTTTGCATGTAGGTAAAACTGGAGGCTTAGAGACTATCCAAGGTCCTCAGACCAGCAGTGGTGGAACCCAGATTCAGACATTTACAATTCAAAACCTGAGCTGGTAAAGACACCCTTATAGTGTCTGTGTTAGTTACGGTTTTATTGCTGTGAAGAGATACCTTGATCACAGCAAGTCTTACGAAGGAAAACATTTCACTGGGGCTGGCTTACAGTTCAGAGGTTTAGTCCATTATCATCATGGCAGGAAGCATGGTGGTGTGCAGGCAGCCATGGTGAGGGAGGAGCCGAGAGTTCTACATCTTGGTCCACAGGCAACAGCAAGTGACCTGGCTTGAGCTTCTGTGACCTCAAAGCTCAGCCCCGAGTTACCACACCTACTTCAAGGCCACACTTCTAATAGTGCCACTCCCTATGGGCCTGTGGCGGCCATTTTTATTCAAGCGACCACACTGTCCAACTTGAGGTTCAAGAAAAATCCATGTTAAGTAAATGTTGACAGCTGGGAGAAGGTTCAGTGGGTAAACACCCGCTGCACAAGCGTGGGGACCAGAGCTGGGATTGTCGCCGCCCACATTAAAAATGCAATCACGTCACCTGGGGGCAGACAGAAGGGACCTCATGGCAAGCTAGGTAGTTAGAGTAGCCAGAATTGGAGCGTCCTGGATTTAATGAGATTACCTGCCTCAGAACGTAAAGTGGAAAGCAACAGAGGAAGACTTTTTGAACTGTGCACCCCCATATGCACAAACACGCAGACACACGAACACATGCAAAAAAAAATAATAAATAAAATAAATGTTGACACCATTGTTGCAGTCACACTTGAAGACTAAGTGAGGAATGAGAGAAGCATTCTTTCCTGAATTGAAAATGGAGGCCATGGAGAGTCTGGAGAATTCTCTCTCTGCTCTGTTGGTTTTTTTTTTTTTTTTTAAATGATGTATGTATGCTCAAACAGAAATGTTCTCAGGATAGCAGGATTACAAATGATGACTTTGTTCTGGTCCGGTTAATATTTCATTAATGCAGTCTGTAATAAAAACATTTACTAATTTAGAAAATCCCAAGGCAAAGGCTCATCATTAATGTACTTATAGGAATTTCTAATAGGTCATGTTCTGAGGAAGAGCACAGACCGACACTCAGTGCTGTAGGCACTATGACCCCCACTATGTGGGGGACACTATGAGCCAATGTCTGTGTCCCCCACAGACTCCGCATGCTGTGCTTGTGTCTTAGACTAGGGATGACATGGACGGTCGCTCTGCCTCAGTTCCTCCTCAGGAACTCAGCATGGATGTTTCCAACTGTCCTTTTGATTTCTGTTGGAGCTGCTTGCCACAGTTATCTCTTAGTAGATTGCTTTGTGATTTATGCAGGGCTCAAGGGTCATTTATCTTCAAACCAGGAAAGAGATGAAAGTGGCCCTGTAGTAAAATTTCCTGTGGAGTCAGACGAGAGCATCAAAGGGGAAGAAATATCATTGTTTCATGAAAAACTAGGAAACATGAGTCAGCTTCCAATGTCACAGAGATTTCCCTGTGAAGAGTTCAAACTTTTGAAAAATTCCACTAAAGATAAAAGCAACTGAAGCAGCTAGGGAGTGCCATACAGTGTTACCTTTCACGGAAGGTTAAACGGAAGATAAAGAAGGCAGTCACAGACTTGAGTTCACTCTGCCAGCTGCAATTATTTTTGCCACAACAAAGTCTAATTTTATGCCCTTGCTTAAATATTTGAATAACATACTTTAAGAGGAAAATAAAAACAGCAGCAACAACAACAACAACAACAACAAAGCCCTCAAAACGGATGCTTCTTTAGTGTGGATATGCTTGTTTTTTTTCTACATCCCTCACCCCTCTGGGCTTTGTATTCATTGACATCTCTGACAAATGATGATATCCTACCACTTGGTGGGCTCTGCTAATTTTTTACCATGGTTACCATGTTTAGTGCGTTGGAAGAGTCTTGTTCATTTTAAACGTGATCCACGGATTCGGAGATGTTTTAAACACTGTGATGCCTCAAAGAAAAAAAGATTGCTGTGATTAGACTGTTCATCATCGTGCAGGGAAATATGAGATTCCCGGCAGACAGAAAAGACATTACAGCTTTCTCTCTGGCTACTGTACATGCCATAAGTAAAACAATGGTGCATGAAGCCGAACTGACTGCCAAAAATAGATCAGGAAGAAAAATGTCTCCCCAGACAATTGGCAGTGCTCTTAGGTTTTTCCATTTTCCTAGGAAACCTTGAATGGGAGTAGAGCTTTTCTCTTTCCTTTCCTTGCTTCCCTCCCTACTTTTACCTTCTCTCTCACAGTTTCTTTCCACGGTGATGGATGGCAGACAGTCTCCCAGAAGTGTGGCCCCAGTCTAGGCCCTCTGAAGGCCCAAGCAACTGCTGACAGCAGAGCCGTTCTCACCCAGAGTTCCTAGTTTTAAAAGCTAAGAGCTGTATTCTGAAAGGAGCCACAACTCAGTGTTCATAGGGATAAAAACGTGCTGTTGTTGTGAAACACAGACTCAGATATGTAAGTCTAGCCTAGATCTACTAGTAGTGAAAAGAAAATTTTTTTTTTCATTAATTGGCCATAGAAATAAGATGGACTGTTCTGACCTTTCAAGGAAGGTCTTGTGTGTGTGTGTGGGTGTGTGCGTGGGTATACTTGTGTGTAGTGTGCTATATGTGTTATGTGGATGTGGTGTGTGTATGTTTTATGTGTATATGGTATGTGGTGTGTGTGTGATATGTATGTGGAATGTGCTGCATGTATGTTCTGTATGTATGATTGGTATATGCTATGTGTATTATATTTCTGATGTGGTATGTTGCATGTGATACACATTTGTGGCATTTCTGTGGAATTTGGTACATGTGTTTGGTGTTTGGTACACATGTCTGATGTACTGTATGTTTGGTCTGTATTTGGTGTGAGGAAGGTGTCTATATGTGTGTGCTCTGTGTATGACACGTGTGTGAGCAGCCTGTGTGTGTGTGGTATGTTTGTGTGTGGATGTGTGGGTTTCCCTAGCTGCCAGCCTCTCTCGAGTATGCCTCAGCCTCATGTCATTCTATACCTCATAGGAGAAGCAGCATGATGGCCTAGGGAACTGATGTAAAGGCAGTGAGGCCAAACGCAACACAGTTTGATGGACAGTTTCACTGTCTCCCAGACCCTGGAAAACCCTGGCCAGGCCTATGCCACAGCAAGAAACCTACTTTGTTTCCTTCATGAGTGCCAAGCCTGACCTAACTCTTTGCATCTTCATTCTTATCTCATTGTCTGGCTTGTGATGGAATACAGCTTGTGATGGTCAATGTCATGACTTTGCATGTTGACATTTCTGATGGATGGAGCTTTTCTTTTTTTAACACAATAAACATGAATGAGACAGTCTTCATATCACAATCTGTAAAATGTTTAGGAAAAAAAAAGATGATCACAAAAATAAATGAAAAAGAAACATTCAATTTTAGCTGATTCTCTTTTTAATCTAACACCCTAAGCCATTTTCTTCCCTGTTACAAAAGACCAGCAAGTGTCAGAGAGGCCAAGACTTCTCAGTGCTCTCATCTTGATATAATCAGAGGAGTAGGAGAGAATTCAAAGCGAACACTTTCTCACAGTGTCACTTGATGCTCCTCACTGCCACTTGAGAATTTCCCTAATTCACACATCAGTGTCAACAGTCCTGAGATAGACACCTGACAAAATGACTGGTCACTTGTGGGTTTGCCACCAGAGACACTTCCCATCTGTTCTTACATAATTCAAAGTGAAAATACATGTATGATGCCTTTTTCTTAGACCAGATTTCCTTGTGTGTCCTCTCCCCCATTCTCATACAAAGATAGCTGAGACTTCATTACGCTGTGTCTGAGGGGAATTCCAAAAAAAATTTTTTCCCCACGAAGACCTTTTCCACATTGCAGGCAAAATGCAAATAGGGAGGGTGTCTCAGTTCCTTCCATTTCCTTTGATTCATTCACTGGGGGCTGGTTCACCTTCCTCTACCTACAAAACTGGGCCAGTGATGTTGAGTGAAGAGCTGGGCCAAAGTGCATTCAGAACACTACTGTCTGCACAGTAACCCAGGCATGAGTTAGGGGAGAAAGGACCGGGAGTTAGAAGTTGGTCGGGAGTAGCACAGCTCAATGGTGGCACACTTTAAAGCCTGGCACCCCGAGAAACAAAGCAAAACAGAAGATTTTAATGTTTCTGGTGGGAGAGGAGTCCTAAATGAAAAGATGAAGAGAGGAAGTTAAGCAAGATGGGATAAGAATGAGGGCCCTATGTTGCACACTCCAAGTTTCTGGCTTGTTGGAGCCACGACGCGGCACAGATAGCCCACATACATGTTGGAAAAAGACACTGGGAAAAAAAATGAGTTACTGTAAAAATGGGCTGAGAATAAGGCCCTGACTCTACACTCCTCGACACACAGGAAGGAGCCTGCCAGATATAGTGGCTCCAGACTCATGCAGAAGTGGAGACAGCCCCGATGTTCGAGGCTTTCGGTTATGAATATTTTCTTTCAAGAAAAAGAAAGAACCAGCACCATCTACCCAAGAGGTTGCATCATTAGCTGATTTTCTTGTAGCTCTGGCAAACAAACAAACAAACAAACAAACAAACAAACAAACAAACACACAGCTAAGAATGTCAGGGGTTATTTTGGCTCAGAGTTCAGGAAGACACAGTCCAGTCCATTATGGAAGGAAGGCAGAAGGGGGAGGTGACCAGTTATGCTGTGTCCCTAGGCAGAAGAAGAGAGATGAATGCTGGTCACTTTCCCTGTTTATTCAGCCTAGAACCCCAAGGAGTCTTGTCGTGCAGGTTAGGTGTGGTGTGACCTTGCCACTCTTTCAGAGGCTTACCCAGATGTTCGTTTCTTAAGTGACTTTAGAATCTGTCAACGTGACAATCACTGGTAACTAACTATCCCAGGAATTGGTGTGTCTTGACACTGTTTGCCAGGCATGCTACCCATGTACCCAACACTAGAATCCTTTTTGTAGTCATCACTTGGGTTCAAACTATCAGGAACCTCCTCTAAGGGGCAACTCAAAGGGCTCTTTCCATGTAGACTCCCATAAAGCTGCAGTTGCTGGTTGACAGCAAAGGGCCTGGAAAGGTAGATCGCACACATCAAAAGGCGGTTTGTAATACTTCAAACACCACACACTGAAGAGCAGGGGAGACCACGTGCTAGGAAGCAGAGCTGAGTGAGTCTGCGCTCCTCTGTCTGACTGAAAGGGAGTTGGGATCTCAGCGAAGCTTGGCAGATGAATTGAGCCAAGGAGATGAAACTGGGAGGCTGTGAGATAAAAATGTTCAGGGTTGGTGAGCTGGAGAGGGTGTTTACCAGGAACCAGCCAAGGAACTGCCTGGAGCATTGCAGCCGACTGCTGACCCATGATGCATCCGAGCATCCATCTTCAGGCTGGCTAAAGATCCACCTGGAAGGGAGAAACGAGTAGCCCCGAAAAGTCTATATTATTCCTATTCCTACTGCGGGGCTTGAAAGCTCGGGACTCATGGGTTGTCCTATGTAGCGCACAGAGGGATCTGCCTTCGGGGTGGTGCGAAATTAGCTTAAGATTAAATGTCCCAGAAATCATAATATGTGGGCAAATGTGAGACTCCCCTTTCCTTAGCTTAGAGTCTGTTAACAACAATTGGTGGCTAGGGATGCAGCTCAGTGGTTGGACGTTTGCCTAACATGTGAAAGTCTCCATCCGCAGGACTGCACACCCACTAAAGATAAACACTAACAACATAATCAGTGTGGAATTCAGAACAAACATCTGACCTCAAAATAGTGTGAAACCTGGGAACCAAAGACCAGAAGTACACTGTCGTCATGTCCTTGCAGAATCACTTGACCTCACAACTGCTTTATTGCCAAGGAGTAGACGCCAGGTATGGAGGGATATTTGAAGAGGCCCAACTCTGTCTGTAAAGCGTAGTTACGAAAGTGAGTAAGAAGAAGGAGGCTTCAGGATGAGGGAATGCTCCAGAGAAAATATTTACTAGAAGGATGTGATTTTAATGAAAATGGCGCTCATAGACTCACAGGAAGTGGCATTGTTGGAAGTGTGGCCTTGTTGGGGTAGGTATGGTCTTGTTAATGAAAGCGTGTGGCTGGGGGCGGGCTTTGAGGTTTCAGATTCTCAAGGCAGGCCCACTGTCATCGTCTCTTCCTGCTGCCCAAAGATCCTGATCTAGAATTCTCAGCTACCTCTCCAGCGCCATATCTGCATGTATGCCACCATGCTTCCTACCATGATGATAATGAACGAAATCCATGATGATAAGCTCTCTATTCCTCTGGAACTCTTTTTCCTGTTTTTGGTCATGGCGTTTTATCACAGCAACAGAAATGTAACTAACACAAATACCAAGCGTGTGGCAGGTGCTGTACAAGTGACAAAATTCTACATGCTTAATTAGGTGCTAGGTAATGTCCTGTGGCACTTTCGGTGTGTCTTGGGGTGACAAAAGGAAAAGGTAACCATTTGGGTTCTCACCAAGGCTTCAGGAGGAAGGAAAACGCTTTTGCTTTGCCTGTGGACTGGCTGCTCATGCTCCACCTGCAGCTGCTGGCGGGAAACAGTAAACTTCATTTTCCTCAGGTGATACCTGGAACTCTCAGATCAGCCCAACTTCAACAGAACACATTACCGCGTCATCAACTTCCACTTCAGCCAAGAAGTTTTAACTCTGGAAATTGAGATTATAGAACATGGTCTCTGGTGACTCCTGGAACTCCCAAAAGTTTGAAGGAAGCATTCAGCTACTTATTATAGACGAGCACACATCATTCCATGTATTACATCACGAGGGTGGCGACTGAAAATGCCACGGCAGCCACACAAACGTAACTCACTTGTTTTAAACCGTGACGTGCCTGCTAACTGTTCAAACTGAAGATCCGGGTCTGAATCTGTAAGGAATCTCACCCTGTGACACAGGGCTAAGAGGCGGTGTTAGTACTATTCTGTGTGTAGGACAGAGCTTGATTTCGGGGGTCCTCCAGCACTCTGCGCTTTACTTATTTATTGGCCGATTTGGCTGACTGAGTGTGTGTGGAGGTCACAGGACAACTTGTAGGCCTTGGTTCTCACCTTCTACCATGTGGGTTCTGAAGACTTGTGTAGGGTGTCAGGCTTGGTGGCCCGTGCCTTTACTTGCTGAGCCATTGTGCTGGCTTTATTTTTTGAGTCATGTTTTCTCCCTGAACCTGGAGGTCACCTAGTCAGTTAGACTGACTGGCCGGTTTAGCCGTCCTGAGCACTGCAGTCACAGACGAGGGTTTTATGGGGATCTGAACTCACTTCTTTACAGGGGTACATCAAATACTTTACCACACAGCGTCCCTCCATACCCCCACACCCCACCTTTCAAAAGCGCTGAAACCAAATGCATGAGATGAAATCTGACAGTGTTACTTTTGTTTCCTCCTGGTTTCAGTTTTTGCACAGGTATTTCCAAATATAGGGTTACAAGAAGTTAGTCAGTACTTTCAAAAACAACCTTTGTGGTGGTAGCTGACTATTCAGTTAGAACAAAATGTTGCCCTGCCCTGAACATAGCGTCATTTCCTACCTATGGGACCTTAAACATCTGTGTTACTTCTCTGTGCTCACTTTCCTGTTTTGCAACAGGAAGAGTGTGTGTGTGTGTGTGTGTGTGTGTGTGTGTGTGTGTGTGTGTGTGTTGGGTTTCACCTTCTTCTACCTGTCTTGAGACAAGGCCTATTGTCTTTTTCTTGGTGTGTTTGCCAGGATAGCTGGTCTGTGAGTCAGGGCTCCCATCCCCACTGGAGTGTTGGGCTTAAAAGTTTATGAGCTGCCATGTATGGTTCTCCATAGGTTCCTGCGGATTCTGACTCAGTTCCTCATGCTGACATGCTTTTGTTTTTGAGATGGGGTCTCCTGAAGTTTCCCAGGCTGAGGCTGTCCTTGCATATTCAGTTGCTCAGGGGATCAGCCACCTGAGTAGCTGAGATCCCGAGCTTTGCTGGGAAGCCACGTCAGCCAACCTGTCAGTGAATGATGACTCTAAACTGTGTCAACTAAAGCAAACTAGGACAGTTGGCAAAGATTTTCTCCCATTCCCCGGGCTATTTATTCTTTCTGGTGATGATTTTCTTTGCTGGGGAGAAGTTTCAAATTTCCTTGTAATGTTATTTGTCAATTCTTGGGATCGCTTTCTGAGCACCTGGAGTCCTTTTCAGACAATCCTTGTCTTACAGTGGATTATAATTATTGTTTGCTCACCTGCCAACTTCAGGACATGCTGGGCTTCTCTCGAACAGAAGCCATACCTTATTTCTGTATTTCCTTTAAAGTGGCCTCTCTTATTTAGGTTATTTCTTTAGGCCCACCTGAACTATGCCCAGCACTAACTGATGAACTCACCTCAGCAGGGGAAAGGTATGACAGTTTGTTTTAAGGGAATGGGTATGACAGCAAGGTGTGTTATTTGGAACCTTCAGGTATTGGAATAATGGGTATGGTCTTGATGTATTCCAGGTAGCTTTGTGGAAATAAATGGAACTAATGCGAAAGGAACTCTTCTGGGACATTTTCAGAGGTTACTAATATCGATTCCATCAAACAGAGCTTCCAAAAGAGTCCTAACATGCTGCCTTACTGGCCAAAGCACTGAGTGTGATTTCTTTGAACTCAAGAAGACCCAGACTAAGAGCCCATCTTTCTTATATTTACTAATCTAACCTACAAAAGTAAATTTATTCCTTTATGATTGACTTACATTTGATATACATTTTCAATCATCCTGCAATGATTCTAAAAGAGAAATATCCCTTGCCTACCAGAATCATGATTGGAACCTTCTGTAGCTGGAGTTTCGGCTACTTGGTTCTTTTTCCTACCCCCCTATATAAACCCTATCCCTTCCAACTGTGCCCCAACACTAGGTAGGAGAGAAAGAAGGTTAGATATTGCTGGACTACTTTCTGCTGATTAAGGGTTTCGAGTTCCTTGGTGCAAATTTGATCTTCGTAGTCAAGGTATCTCCAACTAGCAACCAGCAGTCCAGCAAACAGCAAAAAGCAGCAGCAGCAGCAGAAGGGGGAGCATCCACCATCCTTAAGGCTTAAGGTATTATATACCCTCTCAAGAGTCCCCAGAATTCCAAATGTAAACTATCCTCAGCTGGCAAAACTATGCCCCCGCCAGAGCATGAGACAAACCATAGTTAGCTGCTATGATCAATCTGAACCAGCCCCAACATCTGGGGTTGAAACAAAAGTGTATTCATACAACATTTCTGTATTTTCAAAGAAACCAAAATTCTTACCACAACCTCCAAAGCTGGATTGCTATTGCCTAACCATCCCAGCATACATCCTGCCAACTGCTTTCTTGGCATGCTCTTGAGTTCTGCTCGCTCTTACCCACAAAGGCAGAGCTTACAGATATTCCAAAGGGAAAAGCTGAGGGTCAGGGATCCTAAATGATTCATAAGATCTCATTGCTCTAGCAGAAAGCCCCAGCACTTAAAAGCACATTTCACAAGAATCTAGTAAAAGGGAAGCCATTAGGAAATGGTGAGGTTAGAATTATTTAGGGCCATTTAAAACCAAGGAAAGAGAACATCTGTGGATCAGTATGTGCTAAAGGACACCAAACCACAGAAATGACTGGAAATTTCTAGAACTTAGTAAATTTGTATGAAGACACAAGGAAAGGAAACTTTTATTTAAGGACATGTGAAATTTACTTTCACTCAGGCAGGAATGCGACATATACTTGATTTAATGTAAAGTGCTTTAATTTATATAATTTTGGTTTAGGGACTTGCAGCGTTTGGAGCCAGCTGGGCATCACTACCAAGTGTAGATAGATAAAAGCAAACAAAAACTGTGACCTCAATTTTGAGTTTCACTTATCTGAGTATTATTTATTTATAATGAGAAACAATTTAATCAGGGCCATTCAGTTTTTCCCAGATGCCATTACCTCTCAGGTTTTTGCAGGAAATAAAGAGAGCAATGACCGTGTCTGTCAGAACACAGTCCAAGAATGAAGCTGTGTGAGGAGACTTCTGTGTGAGAAAACTCCAAAATAACAAGATAAGAGTCTTGTGGCCTCAGTTTCTATAAAACCCAGAATTGTTCTTAGAGTGTGTTTCCATGTTTTCCTTAGGTATAGCAGAGAGCAGTGAGTTTACTGTAGCTGTTGTTATTCACATGTCTATAGTTTGTTTTTGCTACTTTATGGGTTCTTCAACCCCCAACCCCCATTTAGGTTAGAGAGAAAGGATAGAGGGGGGAGAGGAATTAGGAAAATCTCTGAATCTAACTTCTTTCCTTTTGTTTCTTTTTTCACCATGGCTACTAGTAAAACAACCAGTCTCCCTAAACAACTAGCAACCACTGACCCAACCTTTTAGAGCCCTCGCATTTATGTGCCTTCTGGAAAGTAACCAGAATTCCAAACATCGCACAGTCTCAGAAACTGTCTGCAGCTGGCAAAACCAGCTCTACTAAAGCATGAGGCAAGTCCTAGTCAATTGCTGCAGACAGTCTGAAGCAACCCCACATCCCCACACCTGGGAATGAAATGAAAGGACATTCTTATAATATTTTTGTGTTTTGTTTTTTTTTTTTTAAGAAACCAAATTCCAGAATTCTTTAAAATGTCACTACACATGCCTCTCTGGAAAACATGTTTCTGCCATGTGCCACTTGTCTTTGTGATTATGCACTTTACTTATGCTGCTCTTTTTTAACCTTAGAGTATAAACTGTCTGATGCTCTGAATAAAGTTAGCTAATGTGTGAGACCCTACTCTTTCTCATTTTTAGGCCCCACTTTCCCAGATTCATGTTGCCAACTAGAGTGGTAAACAACTTGTCCCTGCCCCTGGGGAGACCATAGTTGGAAGAAGGGATGGCAACGTCAGTGGTCATGCTAGTGACAAGACTTACACAGGGACTTAAAGAAGAGTAGAGGATGGCTAGCTCAGCTATAGAGGGCTTACCAAGCATGCACGAGGCCTGGGGTTTTAAGCCAAGTACTTCATAAAGTGAGCTTGATGGCATATGCTTGTATTCTCAGCACTGAAGAGGTAAGGACATAATGATCAGGAGTTCAAGGTCATACTTGGCTGGACATGGAGTTTAAGGCAACCTTATCTCAAAAACAAAAACAAAGAAATAGCAACAACAACAATACTATTACAACAAAAAGAGTAAAGGGGACTCAAACAGCCTGTTCTAGAAGTCTGGTTGGTGAAGTGATACATCTTGAGGACCACGTAGGGTAGAGTTGAGAGAAAGAAGGTAGAAAAGCCATGCTGGACAGAAACACTGAGTTGTAAACTGGTGTGTTTAATATGTCACCAACCTTCAGGGTGCAAGTTCTCACTCAAGTCTGAAGACGTGTTTATCATCTTGAGGACACTTCCTCCACTTGAAAATCTGTGGTTGACTTTGCTATTCACTGACCTGTTTCTTTTTCTTCATTTCTTAGGTAGGAATCATCCATTCTCATCATAAGGACAAATTTTAGCCAGGAGAGGAGAAAGAAACATGGATTAAATTGTTGGGGTGTGTGTGTGTGTGTGTGTGTGTGTGTGTGTGTGTGTGTGTGAAAAGGCCCTAAATTAGCAGTCTGCTTGGTGAATTTAGGTGACGTGTGGGAATGAAGTATAGACATCTCTAGTGGGGAAAAGTCTACTGAAAAATGAGTAACTTTAAGTTTTGTCTTTGAGATTTAGTTTTCTCTCTTTCTTCCTTTTTTCTCACCCCTTCTCTCTTTTCCCCTTCCCTTTCTTTTCCTTTCCTCCTTCACTTCTGCCTTGCCAGTTCCCTAAAACTCACATTCTAAAGGCGATTGTGACTATTTCTTTTTCTTCCTTCCTTCTTTCCTCCCTTCTTCCTTCCTCTCGATTCCTTCCTTTCTTTTTGTTTTTTCAAGAAAGAATCTCTCTTTGTAGCTGTCTTGGCATTTGCTCTGTAAAGCAGGCTGGCCTTGAACTCAGAGATTCTCCCATCTCTGCCATCTGAGTACTGGCATTAAGAGTGTGTGCCACTATGCCTGGCCTGATCATGATTTTAACCCCACCCACATGACACAATTTTTTTTGAATTTGTGTGTGTGCATGTGTGTGTGTGTATGCTCATGTGTGTGTTGATGTGTATACATGAACATGTGAAAGCCAGAGTGTGATCTCACAAGTCATCTCCTATAATGCTGTCCATCTTCTGGAGTTCATCAGTTAGGCTAGGCTGGCTGAGCAGTGAGTTCCAAGGATCTCCCTGTCTCTTCTTTCCCAGTGTTGGGATTTCAAGTATTCAGTATTGTAACCAGCATCTTTATATGAGTACAGGAGATTCAGACAGTTAAGCAGGATTCAAATCTATTTCACCTTGTCTAGTCTGTTTTTTGTTTGTCTGTTTTGTTTTGTCTAGTCTGTTTTAATTTGTGACTTCTTAAACTTTGAGTTGATCCAATTTTCGGAGCTGTAGTTTTCCTATTCATGGGACAGATGTACCTACCTATGTGCTATGTTGGAGTTAAATAAAAATTAGCAGTTCCCAAGATCATAGTGAATTCTGAATGTGTAATTGTTCCAGATTTTGTTATGTTACATGCATTTCTTCAGTAGTATCCTACTGCTTAGTGCTCAAACAGCTGATCCTAGAGTAGCTAACCTGACAGGATCAGGTGACTGGTAGTCATCAGTCACAGAAACTTACCACTGTCCACCTGTCATCAGGAGTAGAAAGCTGAGGTTCGTGTCAAGCTTCTTAAGTCCCTTCCCCATCACGGGCCAGCTGTGTTCCAGGCTAACCAGCTACCCAGATGAGGAAGCTCAGCTCTGCCTGAATGTCCTGTGCCTGTTCTTGTGTTTGTGGTTGATGGCGAAAGCCAGTATTAGTAAACTAAGTGTGAACTAAAGATCAAGAACAAAGCTCCCAACTCCCAAGGTTACAGGGGGCAGCTAGGGCAGCATTGTCCACACACCGGGGATGTAATTTGTTGGGGACGGGAAGGCTACCCATTCCTCAGTGTTCCTGACATCTTCATCTTCTTCAGAGAAGAAAGTCAAAGACCAAAGAACCAAACCCATTTTTCTTCTACATCTACACACAATATATTGTTAGGACATCTGTCAGCATTCAAGAACACATGGGTGCATAGGCTATCACCAGTTACTGTGGCAAGTGTTTACTCTCAGCATTCTAAGGCAGCCCATATTTTAGGAGGGAAGCAGATTGCGGGGCTGTGAGGTTTTATGCTACCTAATTAGAAAATAGCCCCTCTCACAAAGAAAAGTTGGGCCTCCAGAGCAAAAATGACCTCATATGATCTGACTCTGTTCTTATCTTGCCAAATGCTGTGACTAAGGAAGCAAACCTTTCTGAAGGTACTCGGTCCACCCTGAGGACTGTTTCCTGTGATACATGGAGCTGATCACATGACTCCTCCGTCTAATGTCCACAGTTGGGGAAGAATTGATCTTCCTCTGGCATAACTGATGTGGCTGTGGGTGGAGGGACATCCAAGTGCCACAATTGACTGGGATTGACTGGCCTAAATACTTGTCATTGGTCAATTTCTGTAGCTCTGTGCAGGAGGCTTGATCCGTTTTGGAAGCCAGCCTGCAGCAAGTGACTGAGAATGAAGTAACTTCTGCTCTGCACATAACTCTTAAAATATCGACCAGCTATTCACATTAAAGTCTCACACAGGAACTCAAATTGCTTCTGTTTGAGTTAGCTGTTAGATATTAAATTTACTTGTATTTCCACCTGTGATGGATGGTTTTATGTCAAATTGACACAAGCTAAAGTCATCTGAGAGGAAGGAACCTCAATTAAAAAAAATGCCTTTATAAGGTCAGGCTGTAGGCAAGTCTATAGGACATTTTCTCAATTAGTGATTGATGGGGAAGGCCCAGCCTATTGTGAGTGATACCATCTCTTGGTAGGTGGTCCTAAGTTGTATAAGAAAGCAGTCTGGAAGAACAACAACAACAACAACAAAAATAAAAAACCCAGGATAACTAAAACAATCCTGTACAATAAAAGCAATTCTGAAGGTATCACTATTCCTGACTTCAAGCTGTACTGCAGAGCAATTGGAATAAAAACTGCATGGGACTGGCATAAAAACAGACAGGTTGATCAATGAAATCAAATTAAAGACCAGAAATAAATTCACACTTGATTTTTGACAAAGAAGCCGAAACTATACCAAAAAAGAAAAGAAAAAAGAAAAGCATCTTCAACAAATTGTGCTGGTCTAATTGGATGTCTATGTGGAAAGAATGCAAATAGATTTATATCTGTCACCCTGCACAAAACTCAAGTCCAAGTCCCAATATGAAACCAGATACACTAAGATCTGATAGAAGAGAAAGTGGGGAATAGCTTTAAACACATTGGCACAGGAGACAACTTCCTGAACAGAACATCAACAGCACAGGCACTAAGATCAACAATTAATAAATGAAACCTTACGAAAAGGTTTTGTAGCACATTGTCAAAAGGAGAAAACAGCAGCCTACAGAATGGGAAAAGCTCTTCATCACCCCCACATTTGACAAAGGGATGATATCCAAAATATATAAACAACTCATGAGGAGAGATAGATGGCTCAGCTGTTAAGATCACTGTCTGTTCTTGCAGAGGTCCTGAGTTCAATTCCCAGCACTGCATGGTAGCTCACAACTATCTATACTGGGATCTGATGTCCTCTTCTGGTATGCAGGTGTACATGCAGGTCGAACACTCATATACATAAAAATAAAAAAAAATAAAAAAGAACTCATGAAACTAGACCTCAACAAACCAAATAACCCAATTGGAAATATGGGGTATATATATCTAAACACAGAACTCTCAACATAGGAACTCGAATGGCTAAGAAGCACTTAAAGAAATGTTCAATATCCTTAGTCATCAGGAAAATGCAAATCAAAATGACTCTGAGAGTCCATCTTACACTCGTCAGAATGGCTAAGGTAAAAAACTCAAGTGACAACACATGCTGGGGAGGATGTAGAGCAAGGGGAACCCTCCTTCAGTTTTGGTGGTGGTGCATACTCGTACAACCACTTTGGAGATCAGTTTAGCTGTTCCTCAGAAAACTGGGAATGGTTCACCTCAAAACCCACTGGCCTACCACTGGCCATATATGCAAAAAATGTTCCACCATACCACAAGGACACTTGAGCTCAACTATATTCATAGCAGTTTCATTTGGAATAACCAGAAACTAGAAACAACCTAGATGTCTCCCAACCAAAGAACAGATAAAGAAAATGTGGTACATTTACACAATGGAGTATTATTCAGCTACTAAAATCAAGGACACCATGAAATTTATAGGTAAATACATGGGTCCAGAAAATATCATCCTGAATAAGGTAATCTAGACTCAGAAAGACAAACATGGTGTGTACTCACTTATAAGTGTTTATTAGCCATAAAGTGAAGGATAACCATGCCACAATCCACAGGCCCAAAGAAACTACGTAACAAGGAGGGCCCACGGGAGGATGCTTGAATCTCAGTGAGAAAAGGAAGTGTAATAGACATCAGGCATGGATGGAAGAAGGGAACTGGGTGGGGAATGGGTGAGGAGAGGGGCAGGAGGGATCAAGTGGGGGGCCAAATGAAGGGAGAGAGGACTGGAATCAGTGGGGGGAGCATCTTTGGGATTAGTTAGAAACCTAGAACAATGGAAACTCCCTAGAACCTATGAGGGTGACTCTTAGCAATGGGGGGCAGGGAACCTGAAAGGGCCATCTCCTGTAACCAGAAAAGACTTCCAGCAGAGGGATTGGGACACCAATCCAGCCACCCTGGGGTGTTAGGGAAGTCCCATCAAGGCCAAGTGATCAAAAAGCAGGCAACATACTCCATGTCAGAGATCTACCCCACTCCCCTAACTAGTGGGCCCACAGGAAGCCTAAGATGCCCATCAGACTTATCTTCTTGGGGTCTGTGCATTGCAGTATGTCTATCCTGTACTATATGACTAAAGTCTGCTTAAAGTGAGTATATACCAGGTCTTTTTCAGTCTGTGTTACTTCACTCAGGGTGATCTTTTCTAGTTTCATCCATTTGCCTGCAAATTTCATGATTTCCTTGTTTTTAAAGGCTGAATAAGTATTCTATTGTGTAAATGTACCAGTTTTTTTTTTTTTTTTTTACCCATTCTTTGGTTGAGGGCCATCTAGGTTGTTTCCAGTTTCTGGCTATGAACGTGGTTGAGCAAATGTCCTTGTTGTATGGTGGAGCATCTTTCGGGTGTATGCCCAGGAGTGGTAGCTTTTCAATGGCTTTATGTCTAGGCTGTTACTTTTTTGAGGGGGGTGGTGTGGGGGTATAGGTTGCACCGAAGCCTTCTATGACTCTCTTTCTCTACTCTGAGTATGCAGTCATCAGTACCACTGCAAAAGTAGATTCCTTGCCCTTTACAGCAGTTAGAGCATGGATCATGGGCATCCACATAGTTTCTGTTGACAGCATGATCCACAGACATCCACAAGACCTCCAGTGTCAGCATGTGCCACAGGCCTCCACATGGTCTTCAGTGGCAGCACAGACTGCCCTCTGCTGCAGCACAGGCCATGGAGACCACTGTAGTCCCTGACATTAACATGACTCTCAGCTACAGGAAGACCATGGACTCCAACATAGTCTTACAGCAGCACATACTTACAGATGTACATACCGACAGTCAACATGGCCTCAGGAGGCAGTACAGGCCACTCACATCAACATGGCTCCAGCAGCAACCCAAAACATGGATGCTAGCACAGACTACAGAAGTTTACATGCAAATATTCATTGCAACGGGTTTTTAGCCTGCTTCCAGGTTTCCGGTTTCTGACACACCATAAATATTGAACAAATGCAATGCTGAGATTGTCTCCGACATCCTGCTGTTGCCCAGAGTCAGAACAATCTTGGGGCTAGGCAGGGCAGTTGGGGGCAGGCTTCATGCAAATGCCTGTCTGCCTCACCTCCACCCTCCTCTGGCTCAACCTTTGTGCTGACAGCATGCAGAGAGCACCACTGTTCTGTGCTCTCTGTCTCCCAGCAGGGCATGCAGTGCAGGCTGCAACTACAGAGGCTCCTGCCGGGAGCCTGCTGGGGGCCTAGGACCAGCTCTATTCAGCAATGACATCTGGTTCTGCAGGACTGGCTCCTCCACGAACTCCAGCAGCTCACAACTGAGGAGGGCATGCTTAGGTGACACTAATTGAACCTTAGAGGAGGTGTCTGTCATTCCTATATCAAGTGACAAAGCAGCTCAGGAGGCACAAGAGGCAGGCTCCAGGTTGACTCATTGTGACCCTAAGGTCAACGAGGTGTCACCCTCTTAAACTGTCACCTTCTCATAGGTCAAAGTTCAGCATAATTTGACCTCTGTTCAGTCAGCCTCTGCTGTGATTAAGGCAACACTTTGTGGTCACAAATGAATTTGCAGATGAGCAGAACATCATTCTTGCCCAAGAACAATGAATCATCCTAGCGGAGACACCCATGCACGCAAATCCCTAATGTGAGGCAGAGCTAACGGGTCTCATCACTGCAGAACTGCCATCTGTTGATGGGTATGGATGGAGCTGGTGGAAGGGTGAGGAGACTAAGAGGAGAATTCCCTTTGAGGACAGGTTTATCTGGGCTATATCTGAGGACATGTTAAATACTGTGGGTTTTTATTTTATTTTTTTATTGAACCAAAGTTAAGTTTCTCTATAATGTTCAGTGTCATCTCAGGCACAGTTTATGTCTGAAATCAATGTAGAGATGTAATTTTCCAAACTAAATCAACTAACATTATTTTTAATTTAATATGCCCATAAAAGGCACAATCTTGTCTTTTAAGCCAAAACCATATCTAGTCTATAAAATTAAAATTCAGCTTTTAAGAGTTTTTGTTGCTCTTGAAGAAGACCCAGCTACAGTTCCCAGCCTCCACATGGTAGATGATGATTATCTATAACTCGAGTTCTAGGGCATCCAATGCCTTCTTTTGACCTCTGAGGGTACCAGGCACATAAGTGGCACACACAATACATACAGGCAGCACTCGTACACATAAAAGTAATTTAAAAAAGAAAAGAAACCCTAAGAGGCTGGCATTGTTGTGCATGGTGGTAATATTAGCACCCTTGAGGCAGAGACAGGAGGGTCAGGAGGTAAAACTTGTCCTCCAATGCTTAGCAAGTTTGAGGCCAGCCTAAGCTATACAAGACTATGCCACAGATTTCCCCAAACAAACAAATGACCCTACAGATTGCTTGTGCTTTGGTAGATATCCCCCCAACCATGTGCATAAAGGTGTCACTAATTATATTGAGAGGGTTATTGAGGAGTAGGAGGAGGAGGAGACATACATGTAGGAGAAGGAAGTAAAGTTGAAGAGGTTGGATCTGATTGGGATTCATGGTATGCATATATAATTGTGATAGAATAAATTTTAAAATTCTAAAAACAACAGAACGTGTATATACTTTAGTCCAGTAATTACATAGTTGTTGGAAGGACCCTGCTGTTTGAGGTTTCAGTCCTCCCAGTTCAGATAGTCATTCTGAGCTCCTTAAGGTGCAGGACTCCCTCTCCTCAGCAAGGCTTCCTACCCTCTGCCTGACTTCATCTCGAGAGTGTCTCTAGACACTCTAGATGCCCCTAGCCACATTTGATGTATGGCCGTTGACATGGCTCCCTGGTAGCTCCCCTCTCCCTGCACCTATAGGATAATTAGGTACTGTATTCCGGTTCACAGGATAGGAGCATGCTGTTTAAGGCAAGCCAAGCATCCCGAAGTGTCTAGGTGTAACCAGTTAAGTATGTCTATCCTTGGAGCCTCCCACCCATTCCCCAAGGGGTCTATAGCCTTTGTTCTATGGAATTAAAGTTGAACCAGCTCCCTGAAGTGGTTTCTGGAGCATCTGATCCCCATCGTGCTTGCCAGCCTTCTAAACACTGAGCCTCATCTCCTGCCACCCCTCCTGCTTTCGTGGGCTGGTGGCAAACAGCCTCCCAGACTGGAGGAGAAGCACACATAGTCAAAAACATTCCTAAGGAGATACCCTGAAATATGGGAAAATACACGTCAAGGTATTTGTTTTACCTGAAATAATAAAAACGTGAAAGTTTAAACATATAGTAAAAACACATTTGACACATTCCTCTGCGTCTGTGATGCAGTGCTGCCGCTGTGACAGACATTCAGACACCCAGTGGGTCCAAGCTGAAATACTCAGACAGTGGTCGTGGAGACACCAAACTGCATTTTCCAAAAAGATTTCATAGAGAAAGTTTAGAAGAAAATGTCAGAATGCTAATAGTTTGTGCTGGGTTGTAATATTTGGGAATTTTAATTTTTTTAAACCTTCTATTTTTTTTTTTTTAGTGTGAATGGCACTTCATGTACCTCGATCCCACTTATCTCTCCTTGTCCTCATTCTTGCTCTGACCCTTGTAGCCTTCCCTCCAACAGAGAAAAATATCTTATTATGGAAGCTGTAGGGTCTAACAGCGTGTCCTACAGCATATATATATTTTTTTCACACTTCTTTGCTTGCAAATGGTTCATTGCAATGACTTATTGATCTGGTTTGAGGCCTCTGGCTTCTGCTACTCAGTCAATACTGGGACTTCACTGCGACTCCTCTCAGATATCCTGTTGTTGCCTGTGTCATTGAGACCCTGTAGTTTTTCAACCTGTAGGACAGGCCCCTTCATGCACTCCAGCAGTTCCTCAGTGAGGTGGATGTTGGGGTGGGTTAATTCAAAGGCCCGGATCTGGGCCTGAGAGGTATCTGAGCCGGTCAGCCCATCAGCTCTCCTGCTTTCACATCCTCGGGAACGCTCACCAGCAAGCCCTGCAACCAGGCCAGATCTACCCTGCTGCCAGTGAGGACCTGCTCTCCTGCTTTTTGCAGCTGGTAAGGGATATGGCCAGTTCTCCTACTCTTATGACTCTGGGGCTAGCTCTCCTGCCTGCCAGAGATGGTGAGAGATGAAGGAGAGGGAAAGGGTGCCTCTCCCTCGTTTGTTCCACTTCTTAGCAGACAAGAGGCAGGGCCGCTGTCTCACACTCACGTCCTCAGGTGGATCACCCAGAAATCCCATATCTAAAACCAGCTCTACTGGGCTGCCCAGGTGAGGCGCAGGACCAGTCTTCCCGCGTGCTACAGCAGGTGAGGAGCAGGGCCAGCTCTGCTACTCTCATGACCCCAGGGCCAGGCCTCCTGCCTGCCTTAGGATGAGAGGAGAGGAGGGTATCTCTCCCTTGTCCACACCACCTCGCAGGAGATGAGTGGTCGGGACAGGTCTCCGATGCTTCTATTCCTCAGGTGGGCTCACCCACAACTTCCACAATGTGTGGGGCCTTCTCCCCTGAGTGCTGCAGCTGGCTAGGGGCAGGATCAGCTCTCATATTCTCATTGGCCCAGGGCAAGCTCTCCCACAGTGCCCAGGTGAATGGTGGGGCCAGTTCTGCACAGTCCCTCAGTCGTTGACAAGTCCCAGGGTGGCAGCCCAGACTGAGGGCATCTGCCTGGCCTTTGGCGGTAACAGACCTGGGCTGCTGCAGGGTTATGGACCCAGACATGGCTACTGGTGGCAGCACAGACCAGGACCCCACCATGATCCCAGATGGCATTACCAGCTACTCACATCAGGCCGTTTCTTACTTCCAGAATCTCCAGTTCTGCCTTTCTTCATTGTATCCACATCTTTCTCTGTTTTTGATTCTCTTTCATTTCTCCACTACTTACTTGTTCCTCTTAGTGGTGCCTGAGGTCTCCTAAGTGTCAGGGGTCGACTCAGGAGTGGTCTCAGGAGTGCTATGATGCTCTCGTGCATTATGGAGTTGGGCAGGGGTCATCTCTGGCATGTTCTACACCTTCAGGCCTTCGCATTGTGAATGGAAGACAATTTCTTCACTTCATGCAGCTTTTAAAACATATGCTTTTTTGGGAGCTGAAGTAATGGCTATTTGGGAGCCTAAGGCCAGAGGATCTCTTGACTCCATGCATTTGAACTATCTAGTGACCCTCCATCTTTAAATGCACACAAACACACTCGTACACAGTCTTATCACAGGACTCAAAGGCTGCTTTAAATCACCTCGTTTCTCTGCCAGTGCAAGACTCTGATGAGAAGAACATCTCATGATTTGAAGTATTTAAGAAGCAAGGCAGGACAGTTATGATGGGAACTTCTGTTTGCACTGATGTCAAGATACAGGTTGTTTCCATGCTGGCCTAGGATGGAGAAGAACTGTGAGATATGTCCTGGGAACGCGAACAATCGGATCACACTTTGCAGACGGATGACACCTACCCAGCAGGGCAATATCACCTTTACATGCTAGTCTAAGTGCACCAAGCACCCTGACTAACTCCAGAGCAGCTGTGGGCAGCTCTTTCGGAGAGTGTTGGAGCAGGGGTAGGATGGCAAGTCCACAGTGGGCAAAATTGGCCTACCCTGTCTAGATTTGATCATGATGGTCTGGAAGGGGCGTTATTAAATGCAATTGGTAGGTCTGGCTTTCTTCGCATCTGCTGCGTCTATCCAGGGAATTGGAACCACGGCCAGTTAACATCTTCCAAGGTCCTTCACTCCATGCAATTGAACTTTGCTATGCTTTTTGAAGTCACTATCATTGCCATCATTCATAGATAACAGATGGGAGTTACATCTTATCCCATTAGAGGAGACTAGGTCCAGGACCCAAACTGAAGCCCTTATGCCTGAAACCAGCCTGTACTCCATGTGGTCAATACTTTTCTGTCAGTCAGTTGCTTTTCTTTTTCCGTTTAAATAAATCAGCCTATATACTAATCAACAATGGTCAGAAAATCATGAGCTTAATGTGCTGGTTGTGTTTCTTTCAGTCTGTACAGTTAAACATCTACACATTAAAAAAAAAAAAAAAAAAAGAAGTGAGTTTGTTCTCTGCAGCTTCTAAAAGATTGCCGCTCTGGAGGGTATGAACCTCAGTTTGGGAAACTGCATAATGCTTCCTCCTTCAGGATGGACTGAAGGGGTTTCTGTTGTCTCTTGGCGAAAATTTCCACATAAACTTTAAAGCACCAATCATCGTCTGTTCCTGTACCCTGCCCACTGGCCATGTTCCTCTCTGATTACATGGCCTCCACACAAAACAGGGGTTGGGGTCTTATGATGACTGGAGATTCTTACTCTTTGTGTTTAGTGACTTCCATAAAAATTCATGCAATTTCTTTTCCTTTCTTTCTTTCTTTCTTTCTTTCTTTCTTTCTTTCTTTCTTTCTTTCTTTCTTTCTTTCTTTTTTTATCTCCTTTGTGTTAGGAATAACAGGCAAACTCCCAGCTGCTACTCACATGCAGCCTTGTCCTTCTGTCTCTGCTACGTGCTGACTGGGCCCTCCTTACTGGTTGACACATCTCTCCCAAGGCGGATGCTGGCAGCAGCACCAGCTTCTCCCCCAGCCTTTAATTCTAAACCTGGCTGTCACAAGCATTACATCCTGGCACAGGCAGGGCTCTGTGGACTTCCAGCTTGTTGATCAAGTCTATCAGGCTTGTAGTGACAATGGTGGTGGGGCTGGCTCTCCACAAGCAGTGCTCAGAATTTCTATGATGCGATTTGCATGGGGAGTGTTCTCAAGGAAGTTTTAGGACCTCCTCATTTAACATTCCCAGTGTGAGAATTGGCCAGATTACCAAAAGCTGTCAGTCATGCATTTGGTCCTGAGACTTTCACCGGTATGAGTCCCCGGGGTGGGGGTGTGGGAGGGAAGCAGGGTGGGAGAGTTACTATTGCTTTTTCCTGAGCTGGAAATGATGGCTGTGGTGCTGCTTTATGCAGACAGTTGGAGAGAGCTCTGGAAAGCAGCAGACTCACTTCATGAATAAACATTTAGCTAGGAAGGAGGAGGCCTTCCCTTTCCTCCTGGCTGTGTGACTGCAGGGAGGCTCTGTGCTCTCTGTGCCTTGTCTATAACAAGGGTTCCTAACAGGGCTGTCAATCCACACCTTCCAGTGTGCAAATGGCTGAGGAGATTGCTGTTGGTACAGGGCATACCACTGTAACATGAGGACCTGATTTCAGATCCACAGGGCCATGTTACAAGTCAGGGCTGGCAGCAGCAAACATCTGTGGTCCCGGTACTTGGGAAGACAGAGAGAAGACGGTCTCTGGGATTTCCTGGGCAGCCAGCACAGCCTATTCCATGAATTCTCGGTTCAGTGAGAGACCCAGTTTCAAAAAAACAAGATGAAGGGCAATAGAGAAAGGTACTTGATCTTTTGTCTCCACAGGCACACAAGCATACAAGCAACCCCCCTCCAACACCTCCCCCCCCACACATATAAATTCTTTCTGCTGTGGTAGTTACTATTACACATTTGTATGTAATATAAGCAGATCTGAGCAATATATCGGGCCTTTAAAACAGCTGTTACATTTGTACTTATCCTATCCGTGTGCAAGTGTCTGTGGCAGTGGGGTGGGGCTTGTCTCAGGCACCATAGCACCTGTGTGGAGGACAACTTTTTCTTCTACTGTGTGGGACTCAGGGATCAAACTCAGTCCTTCAGGCTGAGTGCCAAGCACCTCGCTGAGCCACCATGCTAGCATGGAATTTGGGCTTTCTTCACCTCTAGGGCAACATGACCCTATCAAGAATGAAAAGGACAGAAGATTCTGAGCAATCGTGTGAGTTAGTTTGCTTGGCTGAACGAATTACACTGACATAGAACCTCTCTGTTTTTATCAGGCCACAGAAACCTGCATGCAAGCTTTGGACTTGGTAGCTAGACCAAAGAAGAAATGAAAAAGATAGGAAGGAAAAATACTGTCTAGAACTGTCCCATCCTTACCTTGAAGAACAATTGAGAGAAATTATTGTGGCACGAAAGAGGTAACCACTAAACATTTTTGCCCATTATCCTTCTAAAAAAAACTCAAAAGGAGTTGGAAAAGAGGGTGGGTAAGGCTAGTTCCTGCCAGTTGCAATGTTCTGATGAGACAACAGAAGGGTGTTACTTGATGCTTGTGTTTATCACTCATTACCAAGTGCTCAGACTCTGATAGTACGTTAATCCCGATAGGCTCCCACGTTTAGCATAGGATTTTAATAATAGTTGCGATGTCTTATCTACTAGTAACTATGTGGAAAGCATTTTAATATGGATGTTATTTATCTCAAATCTTTAACCCCCTGATATAGGGCAAATGACACCATTTCTATCTTTTTTTGTGGTACAGAGATCGCAGGCAGCACAGGTCATGTCGCTTACGTGTTCTACCACTGAGAAGTCTACACAGCCTTGCCCCTTCCACTGTACTCTAAGAAAACAAGAGGAAGCTGGTTGTGCAGTGATGGAAGGAAGGAGGGTAGGTTCTGGAGGATGCCAAAAGCTTAGCTTTTTTCAAATGTTATTTTGAAGAGGGTAAATCAATGTTGTTGAGGTTTAAAAACTTGACTTTTATTGCCAAGCCTTAATGGACTATTAAGAGAAGCATGGAAAAATATGTCACCGAGTTAGAATCTGAAGTTTATTACATTAGTTATCATTTGAATAGGTTTTGGAAATCACTTACCTAATTAGCCATTATGATTATTAACTTGGTTGTTTCTATGGATACAACTTCAACTTATTACTCAAAATAGACATTCATTTGTGTGGCTGTCTGTGCAATCTTATACATGGGTATCTGATTGCTCTGACACAGGCTGAGGCTCCTTTAGTAGGCCATGTATTGGTAACACCAATATGAACTTGTAAATACAACTGTCCCTTGGTACAGTCCCATGAGGAATTGGCTCCAGGAGCTCCTGTCATCCTAAAATCCATGAAGGCTCAAGTACTTATAAAAATGTCTGTGCTCTATCACAGCCAGAAAATCTTCCAGTGTCCTATAAGTATTTATTTTATTTATCGTGTCTTAATATGTTATTTATTAATAAATATATAATGAGTCCAGGTGTCTACAGAGGTTGGAGGCTTTGGATGCCCCAGAGTTACAGGCTGCTGAGGGCGGCCTGATGTGAGTGCTGCAGGTTTATGTAAAAGCAGCAAGTGCTCTTAGTCCCTTAGAGTCTTTCCAACCTCCTCCCACGCTCTTTAAAAAAGCTTTAAGCTTTAAGCCAGGTGCGGTGGCACAGGCCTGGATTCCCAGCACTCGAGGAGGCAGAGGCAGGCAGATTTCTGTGAGTTCAAGGCCAGCCTGGTTTACAAAGCAAGTCCAGGATAGCCAAGGTTATACAGAGAAACCCTGTCTTGAAAAACCCAAAACAAAACAAAAAAACAAAAACAAAACCCAAAAAACTTTTAGATTATGTATAATTATGTAAATGGCTATGAGATCAACAAGAAATAAAACCTTGTATTATTATTTATGCAGATGTAATTATTATCAGTATCAGTATTATTATTGTTAGTGTGTGTGTGTCTGTAGTTCAGGTTGGCTGAGGCCACAGAGCTCATGCATAGGGAGAACCAATTGGGCTTATAGTGAATTTCCTCAGGCATTGAGCTTCCGTGTCCTAGCCACAGTGCAGTGGTTCTAAAGTGCTTGACCTTTGAAATCACCTGAGGGCAGCTGTCTACACAGGAGAAATCAGGTAGCTTTGGGCTTGCTGTACTGTAGGTATCTTCAATGGGGAGTTAAGATTATGTGTCACTTGAGCTCAGCATAAACGAGTGCAAAAGTACTGTGCAGAATTCCCTCCCCTTGTAGGTGCACCAAATCTGTAAAAGTGATTCTCAGTCTGGTGTTGTACGTTAGGGTCATATTGAGGGCATCAGCTTCAGTCTCAGTCACTCTAGGATTTTTATTGAGTAGTCCCTGGATTTGAAGCTTTGAAATATTCTTTTAAAATACGCTGACTCACTCTAACAGGTAGACAGGTGTTGAAGGACTGATTCAGGCCTCCAGCTCATTTATCATGCTAGTGCTACCTTGGTCTCTGAGAGAGAGGGATACTTTTCACCAAGCATCTTTGCTATGAAATTAAGAATCAAGTAATGAAAAGTTCGGTGTAGGTGAGATTTTTCTGGTGGCATGAGGTTGGGAGACTTCCTGAAAACACCTCACCAGTGAGAGTTATTGCAAACTGACACTATCAGTTATTGATAGAGCAGCAAGGGGTTTCTATGAGGGGTGGAGAGGCCTAGTTTAGTTGATCTATTGGGCTTTTCCCCCTAGCATTTGAAGTTCCATTTCCCTCGTAAAAATAAAGAGTTTTAAACAATAATAGAGCTGGGGAGATGGCTCCCATCCAAAAAATGCTTGTCTTAGAAGCCTAAGGACCTGTTTGATTTCCAGAACTCACATAAGAAATACAAATAAAAACATGAAAAAGCTAGGCATGGTCCAGAGGTGGAGACAGATGGACTTGGAGGTCCAGTTGAGCTTACTTAGCAGATTTCAGGCCAGTGAGAAACCCTGCCTCAATATAAATCAATAAAATTAAACTTAGAGTAAATAAATAAAATAAGAAACAGTGGCTAGTACCGGAGAAATGATATCTGTCCCCTGGCCTTCTTATGCTCTGGCAAACTCATTTCCCCACATGAATACAAATACTCAAAGAAACAAACAAACAAACAAATCAAAGACTGTCTGGCATCATATCAGAACACTGAAAATACTCAAGATGCTTTATAACGGGAAAGATCCCTGGCTGAATTTGTTGTTTAACTGTAAGCAGCTAGCTCTAGTTTGATTTTCTTCATAAGATTTCTGCTGTTCATGTGGGTAGCCTGGCTGTTCTTTTCTTTTCAGGCATCAGTCCCTGCTGAGTTCACAGAGCCTCCTCCATCACCATGAAAAAGACAGAAAGAAAGAAAGAAAGAAAGAAAGAAAGAAAGAAGAAAGAAAGAAAGAAAGAAAGAAAGAAAGAAAGAAAGAAAGAAAGAAACTTCTCTAATAACCCAGAAATTTCAAAATTAAAACCCACAATGCTTATGGTGAAGATGCTGGACACGCTTTCTGTATCATGATTGCAAACAGGTGTATAACTCGTGTCAAGATTGTCTTTGCAAGTTTTAATCAGTTGTTGTGGCTACTTTCTGCTTTTTGGGCAATCTGGTTAGTGGGATGTGGAAAAATGCCGTGATTTGATTCCTTACTTGTACTGTTGATAATCATCCTGGGTTCTGGCAGAGCTGCAAAGATACATATATACACACATACATATATATATATATATATATATATATATATATATATATATATATATATATATATATTAGTAAATATATATGTATACACTTCAAAAACCTACAGTGCCACTATCTGGATGTGGAATACCTTCCAAATAGAGAGAAACCCATTCTTTCAAGCTGAATGTCCCTCCCCCAACCCCCAGGACCAGATGCTGTTAAAGAACTGAACAGAAAAGACCTTCTATAACATGGCGGTCACTTTGGGAAATGACCTTGAAAGAGTGAAGGTCAGATGAAAGCAGGGAAGCTGGTTAAGGACAGCTTTGGCAAGTCTTTTTGGGTGCAAGAGAGGGGGTGTCTCATGTATCCCAGGGTTTCCTCAGATTTGCTATGCAGTCAAGGATGACTTTGAACTGCTGGCCCTCTTGCCCCTACCTCCTGAGTGCTGTGATTACAGGTGTGTGCCTCTATGCTCAGCTTATGTGGTATTGGAAACTGAACTCAGGGCTTCATGTATGCTAGGCAAGCACTCGATCCCTAAAATTTTTAATTATTGCAAACAGATCTGCTGTCCCTTGGTTGAATGCTACTGGGAAAATGGTTCTGATTAGTTTAAAAAAAATATCTTAGCAGACAACCTAAACACTAGAACTGGTTTAATTTTTCACAAAAGTCTCTCCTCTACCAAGGTTGGTATTAGGGCTAAAGAGGAACACCTGTTTTCACTAGAGCCTAACTGAAGCCTTCTGATTCTTTTCATATAAGTCAGTGGACAGCTGTTAGATAAGAGACGGCAACAAGTTTAGACACTTGAGAACCGTGACATTGAGCCAGTGACCTGGAGGTCCTCTGGCCCTGTGTACCCTCCTTTGGGCCACCTGTCATGGCAGACAACACAGTCATTAAGGGAAAAGCATCGCCCTATCGTCTGAGAACAGAGCAGCATGTGTTCAGCATTAGGGATATTTCTTCCAGCTTAAGTAGCACTTATTCCTGATTACTTTTGGTCTTGTTCCTGTCCTATTTGGTGATGCCATTATTTCCAAGTCTAAAATCAGAGATTGTCTTTGATCTTTTCTTTACAGAGCCTGGCGGATCTGTTTCTGTTGTGATTCTTTTTTTCCCCCCTCTCATCTAATGCCATCACTTTAATCCAGGCTTTCATGACCACACCAGCATCCTCTTGAGATAGCTGAGGTACCACTGGAACACCTTTCATGCCCCCTCCTTTCTGTAACCGGCTTCTTCTGTGGATCCTCAGCTGGGCTCCAATGCCTCATCATGTTCTTCCTCAGGCTCTGCTTTCCTAATAAAACTCTGGCAGGATCTGTCCCTCACCCCATCAAAATACCTCTAACATTTTCTCCACTGCAGCTTTGTGGACTCTTTTACTTCACTAGTAGGGCTTTGTAGGTGTTCCTGATATTTCCATTACCTGCAGTCACGTCCTTCCTTTCTTCCCTTCACCATTATTTGTTCTGCTTGCAAGCTCCTATCATATACCATTGATATATGATATCAGTGATATCATATACCATTGATATATGATATCTTGAGGCAGTCTTCTCTACCTCAAGACAGATGGGATGCCCCTTGTTTTTACCCTGTAACACTTAATGTTTATTATCATGTTTGTGCCCACTCACTTCACAAATGAGGTACACTCCTTTGGTTTACCCTGACCCCCCTGGGTACCAGAAATGCATCCTCTTCATCCTTCTACCCAGAATGTTTTAAATTGTATCTACTGATAGGTAGACTATGTTCTAATGGTTCCAGGATTAGAGAGCACTGGATGCCCAGTGTAGATCCTGGAGGGCTTCCAGCTCCGTTCCCAATCTGAACAACACCTGTGCAGCATAGAGGTTGATCTATATGCTTGAGTTTCTTGTGAACTTAAACAATAGAGGGGATAAACCTAACAGTGGGTAGCTATTTCCTTCCTGAAGTATTTGTGCAGGCTGGTCTTCTCACTGACTCATGCTTCCAATCTCTTGGACCTGCTGTCTATCTCTCAGGACTGTCTCCATCTCTTTAGAGCCTACCTCATTATATCTTCTTTCACATGAATCTTCTTTTTCCCTATATAGCACTTTGTTAGAACAGTTCTGACCTGTTTGGTAATTTCTTTTAACTTGTTTCTAATTTGTTTAGCAAATTCTTCCCACTCAATTCAACTGAAAAGGACTGAGTCAGGCTTACTTACATAAAGGCGTTCATGTCGCCTCTTCAGCTTAGCTCTGTGATACCATATATATCTAAGAAAGTTTTAAACCTTACCCAAACCTAAAGTTAGGAAGATAATGCTGTCTATTTTACACCAGAGAAAACACACTGGAATCCCACGGTGCCTGAAAAATATAAGTCATGTTGTTTTAATCATAGCTGGGGAGCAAATGTTAGCAGGGCCTGATGCTCTGAGGTCTTTGTCATAGCAAAGGGTAATTGTGATCAGTTTGCACACAACCATGCCTGGCTTGCCTTCTGGAACCATTCTTCCCCACTGAACAAGGGAGGCAAAGCCAGTGTAAGCCCTGCAACATGGTCACTCAGAGATGTTTTATTGAATGAGTTTACCACAAGAGCTTATAAACTATCCTAAAACACACAAATAAAATGTGATTCATTAGTCATTAACTAATACATTCAGTGTGTTCCAGTGCCATCATACCCAGACTAGAAGATCATTGAAATAAACCCCAGGTATTTCCCATGAAGACATTAAAGGCCACTTATTTCTTTTCCAGAAAAAAAAAAGAAAGAAAGAAAAAAGAAACCCATCTCAATGCTGTTACTAAGAAATACTTGTTTCTAAGCCTTTGCAGTTTGCTTTGTTAATCTCTCATATCTCATTACAGAACAACCAAGTTAGCATGGCAACAGGCCACTGTGTGAATTCAGAAACAATGTATTTCTTCTAAGTCTTCCACAGACTTTGCTTTTTGGGCCAGAAGCCCAGTGAATTTGGACACATGTGTCCTCTGAACTTATGGTGCCAGTTAATGTTTTCATGTCTAGGCTTTTATTTGTCTTATTTGTTCCAGAAATTCTCTGCTTTCTGATTAAATGTTCCACTGTGCTGTACCCACAGATGCATAACCTTTTTCAGTGGCTGAGTTGCCAAGGCTGAGATTTAAAAAGACAGTTACTATTAAAAACACTTGTACCTTTTCACACCAGATCTAGGTCTGTCCTATGTACAATTTCAGTACAGTTTGAGTTTTGCCCTTAGTCCTAAAATTGTCTCTTTCAGTCTCTTTCCACTTTAGAGAGGTTTCCTCAACTAAATCTCTGCAAAGTTGGTTTGGTGCCTTTTCTAAAATTAGAGAGCTAGACCCTAATCCTTCTTCAGGCACTGGCAGCTCACAGAGCTATTTATATCTGAAATTAATATGATCAAAATTTGGAAATGTTTGAGACCCCAAGGAATGAAATGCTAACAGGAGATGATTTGGATAGATCCAGAATTACTGCTACAGCAATTTTTACTGGTTACAATAATAATAATACAAAAAGTGGAGTGATGAACTTTGTTCTTAATTCCTTCATTTGCATTGTCTTTTGGGGATTTAGAGGAAATCTAGGCATCTGTTGAAATGATTCTCATGAAGAATGGTGCAGAGCTGCAGAGCCGATGCTAGAACTGCTAGCTCAGAGACCTGCAAGAGAGATAAGCCTGAGTGGGGTAACGGTTAGTGCTGTGTCTGTCGACTCACAGGCTCACTGCTGGGTGGTATGGAGACCCACAAGCACACAGGAACATAAGGTGTCAGAGTGGCCCAGATATCTCCGTATAGAAACAAGTATCAGCTTCATTTCTTGACCTAGTTATATTACGCCTCTTATGTCTGCCTTCAATTTTGTTTAGCTTAAAATTTGGAGTACAGGACAGATGTATCTCCTCCCTTCCTTCATGACTTTTACTGAACATGGGCATAGTGACAATCATGACGGGACTCTGTAGTGTAGGGAGAAGGCCTGAAGAGTTTGAGTCACACCAACATGCTGCCGTGCCAACATTTATCTCTGGCCAAAGAAAGCCCCAAAGGCAGGCTTCAGAAGGAGGAAGGGTGGTCTGAAAGCTCTGCCACCTGAGCTCTGCCTTTCAACCTGGCTTAGCCAGTTCCCTCACTCTTAGGCCACACCGCCATCAGTTCCGCATCTCCTTTCCAAGTATGACTGGGCCAACAGCAGAGCCCTGAGTATCTGATAGACCTCTCTCTAGGATCACAGAATTGTCCATTCTTCGGCATCTGTGGTGACTGGAGCATGCTCTGAGATGGGCGAACATAAAAGACACCTGCCTTTGGTGTAGACTGCTGTGGCGATCCCTGAGGAATATTGGAAAGGTGAGGAACATAGAAGGCATGACAGTTAATTCATTGCAACACATCAAGGAGATGCTTCTCATAATGGCCTGATCATGGTGCTTCCATTTTGTCACAGTTGGTGATGAGCCTGCCAAAAGTCTGCCCTGTGTTTTTCGCGTGCTTGAGCAGTAAATGTAGCCTCTAGAGGAAGCAAGCCCTTTCAGAGGCAGTTGGCCATTCCTTCTTAGTAGTCTAGTATCATGACATTGTTCCCAGACTTTCTGTGACGAGGAAATTGTTATGAATCTACCCATTCCTCCTGTGGCTATAGAGTACCTTAAAGTATGGTGCAATCAGAAGTACATTTTGATGCATATAATTTAAATTCATTTAAATTTTCACACATGGCTACTGCCTACCAAAAATATCCACAAAGGGCTGGGATGCTACTAAATGGCTTGCCTAGGGCAGAGACCAGTCATTGTCTGTTGAGTTGAATTTGAACATGACCATTTTAAAGCATATTTTCCCAAAGGCGTATTTTTACTACACATTTTTCAAATGTCTAAAATAATTTATTTTTAAAATTCCAAATTTTCAATTCAATACGGTAGTACAACTAAAAACTTGTCCTAATTCTGAATATAGTTATTTCAGTGTTTCCAAGATTCTAGGACTTGAGTAATAATAATAATAATAATAATAATAATAATAATAATAATAATGAGAATAATAATAATAATCAGGATATTTTTACTATTTTAGAAATATACACTATACATCTTGTCTGTTTTTCACTTACTTCCTACATACTTTTGTAGTGAACAGAAGAAACTGGATAATATGTGAACATTGACATTTTCTCTATGTGGACAGGAAGGAAGGAGGTGGTTCTCTGCATTAGGAGTCAGAGGTAGAATTGTTCTAAGACCTTGGAAAAATAATGTAGAGATTTAAAAATTATTTAAATTCTTTTTCAAGCAGAAATAAAATTTTGCTCAGTCCTAAATGTCTTTCAGATTTAAGCATAATAGTATTTAATATGAAGTATGTGTAAGTCTTTCCCATCTGTTAGAGTCTGTGCAATTATCTTTGACTATTGTCATTCTTATCTCAGTTAAGATTGGAACCTTCATCTTTACTTTATAGAATGTGCGTATTTTTATGCCTTCAACTAAACATGCAATTAGGTACTGTCTAGAGTAGCTGGAAACTTACTAAAAATATTCAGGATTTAAATTTTTTCTTTAAAAATTTTATTCTCTGTGCATAATGTGTGTGGGGGCTGTACACGCCTCAGTGAATGTGTGGAAGCCAGAAGACAGTTTTGTGGAGTTCTCTCCTTCCACCTTTATATGGGTTCTATTTTCAAACTTAGGTTGCCAGGCTTGCCCCACAAATGCTGTTACCTACTGAGCCATTTCACTGGCATAATATTCAGGACTTTAGTGTTCTCCATTCCAGGCCTAAAATTTATTAAGAGCTCATCTGTTCAGAAAACCAAATACCACATGTTTTCCTCATTTGTGTGTCCTAGACATTATAGATACTTAAAAATCATGTCTATATCTATGATCTGAATGTAGAAGCAAAGCCATCTGGGAAAAGAGGGGACTAATTAAGGTAGGAGGGTCAAGGGCAGGGGCAGAGTCATTGGGAGGGAGAGGGCCAAGGGGAGGATAGTAGAAAATGAGGAGAAATATGTTTCAAGTACATTACACAAATGCAAAAAATGGCTTTATGTAAACCGGTATAATAAAAAATAAATTCATTTTTTTAAGAATGATATTTACATTATGGAACATTGTGATAAACTGCCTAAATTAAGTCACATGCCTCAAAACAGGAGAACCTTTGAATAGTTCTCTTTAACTGTAGTGTCTTAGGATATTTCTGGGATAGAAGGAAATTTGAGCTCTGGTCCTGCTTTCAGGACTCACTGTCAGGAAAGGGAAATACTTCATATCTACATCGGGACTCTCAGAAGAGGGATGGAGTTTGTGACCGCAATTTCAGAGCCCTATTGGTAGTTACTCGATATGTCAGGTGATTATTTTGAGATTTCCTCCCATGATTTGACACTCTTTGTGGATAAAGAAGTGTATATTAATTTTTTCATTCTGAAATCTATGTTTCCTGAGTCCAACCATTTGGAAGTGTAGAAGACACACAATGAGACTACTAATTTAACTCACACTACCTGAAGATACTCATAGAAATGCAGCTCATCTACTGTTCTGTGGCTGATCTATGCTTCCCTTGGCCTTTGCTTTGCTGGAAATGAGAAATACCTTAGGCAGCAATTGGTGTCAACAAATTAACATATTTAGCAGCTAGAAACATTTATCATCTCATTGTTTTTATAGGTCAGAAAACTGGCTTTTCTGCGTTCTTTGGGTCAATTGGGGTTCTTACTGGACCGCATTCAGAGTTCAATTGGGTTGGACATGTGGTGACAAGTGATCAGAGATTGCTCAAGACTGAGGCATTTCCTGAGATATGGAGCTCCTGGTGAAAACAAAACAAAAAGACGAGAATGCTGGCATGGATAAGTTTCCTTGCCTGGGTTGTGTATAAAGCCTAGACTAAGACTAAGGTATAGTTCTCCCTTAAGGCCATCCACATCACGATGCAGAATTCAGTTATTCCTGAGTTGCTGGACTGCAGGTGACATCTGTCCTCTGGCCATCTCAGTATGTTTTCTGTATTCTAGTCACTAGGCTCAGCCCACAGTCAAGTAGTGTAGATTGTAAAAGGGCAAGAACCTCAGGACAGTAGACCACTGAGAGCCATCCTTGGAGCTGCCATCTTATTTCACTGAGAAATGAAACAAAATGTATTCCAGTTTGGCAAATGTGAACTTCAGAGTCTGGAAAATCATCATGACTTCACTTGCACATGCAATCTAAAACAAATAAACTCTCAGAAGCAAAGACAAAAATGGCAGTGCTCAGAGGCAGGGAAAGAAGAGCAGGAGAGGTATGGGGAGGTGATAGTTAAACAGCACGAAGCTTTGGTTCTGTGGTGTCAAGTAGTTCTGGAGACCTATTAGAAGGCAGCATCATGCCTATCGCTGAAAATGGTGCCGAATAAGCCTGGGAAGAGGGCAGAGCTTCTGACTGCATAGACCAGCAGATGGAGTGGGAGGAAACACTAGGTGACTATGTTTATGGCCTTGAGGGTGGTGATGGATTCATGAGTGTATATTCATCCTCAAATTTCTTGAATCATATACACCAAATTTAGATAGATTTTTATAGTTCTCCTACTTAAACAACAAGAAAAACAACAAAGAATTCCACATATCCTTTTCCTTTTCTGAGATGGTTTCTCCTTGTATGGCACAAGAAAGCTCTGCTGGCCTCGTGACAGTATGATAGTGAGTTCTCAGACTTGTGTTGACTTGGGTCCTCTATTCTCTGCCATGAGGCCATTGGGCCTGCTCTCTGCCCAGTAGCTGAAGCTGGTATCTGGTAAAGCTATGCTCTGTACGCTCCTCACTCAGTGGCCTTGGCTGTCTTCTCAGCTGAATGGATGTGTTGTGGGTCTTCTCCTGTGGAGATGTAAACAAATATCAGTACTCGAGATAGGGTATTAAAGACAGACCAATGAAGTTATTCCATCCACACCCATCTTTCAGGCAGTTTCAGTGAATGCACTCCCCCCCCCCCCCCCAGTGTTGCTTGCCATTTAAATAACCTTGGTACTCTTCTAAGTTTCTGAGTTTCTAGAGTCTAGCAAGTTTTTAAAGCTTCCTGAGACTTAGGAGTCTCTCTCGTCCACCCAAGAGGGAATGCTGCTACTCAGATGAAATTGCCACACAAAGATGAAACAGCCACCCTATTACTGGGGAAAGACCATTTATTTCTTCCACACCATCATTTGTTCTAGTAAGTTCCATGAAGAAGCACTGGAGAGTTCTCCACCTGAATTATCAGATACAGCTGTCTCCTTCCTAAAAGCAGGTGGGAAACTCCAGATGTTTTTGGTTCTTGATGGTCTAGCCACTTGAGGGCTGAGTTTAGCTCTTCTGTCTGCACAGATGTGGAGCAACTTCAAATTTAGTGCCCATTGCAATTTGTGAGTCTCTGGAAGCAAGGCAAATGCTTCTCTGTGCTTGTCTTTCCTTAATTCATATAAGCTCTGCTCTACAACCATGGGCCTCTTTGGAGGAAGGTAGGAAGGAGGCCATGATATTTTGTTTCCTTTCCCCTTGCTTCTATAATACAGCATGGTGATTGGGTTTATTCTATCATTTCTCCTTACTTTGTCTTGCTCAAGATATATGGTTGGATGGCCTTTGGTCTCTAGTTCTGTTCATTGGTTATTACTTGGAGTTAACATATTCTGGAATGTCCTTTTTTTCCCTACCAAGGCTTAATGTTTGTTGTAGGATATTTGATCACATTGTGAACCCTAAGATTATGAACTGGAAAAACCAGTTTCTTATTGTGGTGTGTCTCAGCCTTAGCACATACCTTAACCCAAGAGCTTTCTGTAAATAGGATTAAATAAGGTCAACCATAGTTCAAGAGGTGGAGCAAGCAAACAGTTCACAAGGAGTGAACATAAGAAAACAAACAAACAACAAAAATTACATAGAGACAGAGAGGAGTCTGGAGGACAGATAGAGAGATGCACAGGAACTAGAAAGAGGAGACATTCAGTTGAAGGATATTAAGACAGTGTGGAGCAGGAGAAAGGGCTTTTTCCTTCCGGGATGTCATCTGAGTAGGAAGATCACCTGGGTATTTTCTTTGCCTCTCTGAGCTAGTAGGCTTTCACCTCTGCATCGGGCTCTCACCTTCGCATCTGGCTCCTGAGTCTTTATTGGCAAAATGGAACATTTGGGGCTTTGTTTTTAAAACAATAGATGTTCAAAACTGTTTGTTTTTGTGGACTTGTAAAAATCAGATTTATAACTCAAAGTTGATCAATGGCCTTTTTTTTCTTTCTTTCTTTCTTTTTTTTTTTAATATACCTTGTAGCAATAAACCTTTTGGCCAACCTGAGATGATGAGGTTATGAATGGAAATGATTTAGGGCTGAATCAAAAAGATATTTATTCAAAGTGATAGCAATAGCATCTTTCATAATCTTGGTTTTTATGGCAGCAATTCTATGCTTTAGTTTGAGGGTTCACAGAACTAATTCTTTTGGGATGACCATAGTCTTGAAATAGAAAATTTTGAATTTACTTTATTTTATACTTGGTAAAACATTAAGTTTAGTGGGCTTAAAGAGCATTTTGAAGGGATTACTTACAGGAATGTGGGTGACCCACAAACAGCTATATATTCCTGCAAAGTTCTAAACTGTTATGGTTGATGGTCATGAAAACTTCATCATGGAACCCTTTGGAAAAGGAAAAATGTTTAAAACTGTTTTCTGGTTTAACTATCAAGAATGTACTCTTTTCCTGCTAAATGGATAGCCCTCAGGACTTAAGTAGGTTATACTTGTTAAGAAAGGTGAGAAAATGTCTGTATTTTGGGGTCAGGAGAAGGATGCTTAAAAGGGAAAAAGGCCAGCTAGTCAGGGCTGAAATACAGGGATATGAAGAGAGAAAGTGTCAAGACTCTAGGCCCTTTCTAGCAGCTGCATTGAGGAGGGGGGTGTTGTTATGGCAACACAGGAAGCATCAGGTTAAGGCAACAAGGAAGCTTTTCTTACAGAGCCACAGTGGAAGTAGCTGTCTTTCCACAAAAAAAGCCTGGGGCTGTACAACACTTCTCTTTGCCATGGCACAGGATACCAAGACTAAGGTCTATTTATGGCAGCAATCTGGCAGAGGCAGCAGCTTACAGAGTTTATCTGACAGAAGCAGTCTCCTAATAAATGGAACCGATGGGTAATTGGAATTAAAAATGAATTTGGTAATTCCAGAGAGAATAAACATTATCAAATAGTTGCCCTTAAAAGACTAGACACAGGAGAGTGACCCCTTCAGTCAGAAGGACTGAGCAGAGGGTGAAGTCAGATCCAGGTCTGAGGAATAGAGGAATGAGTTCCACGCCGAAAGCTCTTTGCTGCTTGCTGGTCCTCCATTACCGGCATGCAAAGGGCACATGACTGTTTTGACACCTGGAATTTGGCTCATTTGCAGGTTTTTTTTCTTGTGAAGTGTGTTGTGAAAGTCTGATACTCTGACAAGCATTTATTTATTTATTATTTTAAATAGTGATCTTGGGATGCCAAGAGTGAGAGAACCAGGACAGCTAGAGAGAGCTGACAGAGAGCACCAAGTGAAGCAGGCACCCACTTAGTTGAATGCTCATTTACAAAAGTTAGAGAAAAAGGGGAAAAAGACCCCAAAGCAGGGAAAGGGAAAAGGGGGTTGGCTTAACACATAACTGACCCCCAAGCCTGATGACTGTGTAAAAAGCCAGTGACATGCATATGTAATCCCAGCACTTCTACAGTGAGATGGGAGACAGACAGGAGGGAGAATAGCCTGGGATCTACCAGGCCAGATAGCTTGAAGTATGAAGTTGGCAGAAACAACTGGGTACAACCTTGCTGACACAGAGAGAGCGCAAGAAGGTAGAAGGCAAAAACTGACTCCTAAAAGTAATCTACACCTGCACTGTGGCATTTATCTGCTCACATTCACATACATTTCAAATATGTATATGATGATGATGCTTAGGATCATGATCAAGGAGAGGAGGAAATGTAGGCTAATAAGCTTGGAAAAGGGAAAATGGCTGTTACCAGTTTTGGGGTACATGCTTTAGACAGACATGAGAAGAATGGACTTACATTAGATATGTCTTGAATCTTTATCAGGGGTGAAGAAAGTAAAGTAAATTCGAGTAAAGAGACAAGATGGCTGAAGCAAACTTTCGAAGGGCAGCAGGGTGCCTGTTAGCATCTGGCTTCAGAGACCAGGGTGTAAGCCTTTTGCCAGCAAAAACAGAACAAATCCTTTCTGTGTGACCCAGGCAGAAGGGGAGGAGTCTTTAAATGCTAAGCTGATCATGGTGCCTCTGTGGGATCCTGATGGATATATACAGTTTCAGTAGGAGAGAGCCTTTCTCAAGGACTCCTAATCAGAGTAGGGATGAGGTGCACTGTCGAGCAGTCTGGACTGGAAGAAGAGACCATCGAGGGACTGCCTTGGTGAGTCACTGCAGGAGCTCAGGAGCTTCTGCTTCATAGCCTCTAGCTACAACGCCATAGACTTTTCAGGAGAGAGGGCTGCCCAAGAATGTGGGGACAAGTTGAGGATACGTCTTTTATTTACACTAATATGTCCTCTCTGTGCCAGTTCCAGAAGCATGTCATTGCCCCCACTTCAGTGGTTAGGAAAATGAGGCTTAGCAGAATGTCACTACAGCAAAACAAGAGGTGTTGGAGACAAGACCTAAATCTCTGAGTATTTACTTCTAGAATTTGGTCACATTCCCACAATATTGTTTGAGCTACTTTGTACTCTCACTTCCAGCACAAATCTACAAGCAGATAAGATAACAAGACAACCTGAAAGGGCAAGTCAATCTTAAGCCATGTGCCAAATTTTCATTGACACTAGAAGATGGTAGTCAACTATCATCTAGAAATACAAAAAAGACAGGTAAGCATAGCCTTGTCCACAGACTACAGAAGATTCCATGGACAGCTACATCTCTTCATCTCTTTCCTTGTTCATCTAGCATCCTGTGCAAATCTCACGCTAACTATCACGTAGAGACCAATGTGGAGAGTGCCTCAGGACCCCAACCTCACAGCTAGAAGCTTGCAGCTGAGATAAGCCTCAGCTTTTGAGTTTTCCAAGGGAAGCTCTAGACACTGTGAATCAAAGACAAGCTATGTCCCATGTCCAGTCCAAACTGCTCTATAGAATCAGTGAGTATGACACATACTATCTCACGTTACTGAAACTGAGAGAGTTACTACTCCATTGCAACTGGAGTAGACTTCAGGTGACTAATGCAAAGTCAAACAAACAAACAAACAAACAAACAAACAAACAAACAAACAAACCAAACAAAAAAAGCTGGCCCTGGGAATTCTTCAGTCCATTTTTGGTTCATTGATTTCATGTGTATGTCTAGGCCAAGTTTTTACACTCCCTGCCGATGGCAGCTTTTTTTTTTTTTTTTTTTAAGATTTGTTTATTTATTAATTATACCACATTCTGCCTGCATGTGTGTCTGTGCACTAGATTATAGATGGTTGTGAACCACCATGTGGTTGCTGGGAATTGAACTCAGGACCTTTGGAAGAACAGCCAATGTTCTTAACCTCTGAGCCATCTCTCCAGCCCTAGGCCAAGTTTTTAATCAAGAATCAATGCCATATCTACCAACTTAGTAACTGGATTGTCAGGAACACATAAACAAACTTCAGAAGGACAATAGCACTTACGCTGACAGGACAAACACAAGCCCTGGACCCTTTTGGCTTCTGACAATGGAAATATTTGCTTTGCTGGTCTCGTACAAAGATTTCAGTCAAGTGCTCTCCAACATCATCTTGGCTAACTTTCTCCTGTTTAGGAGCGAGGAAAGTCTTATAAGCATCCCAGAGGCAGTCAAGACTAACTCCTGTGTTACAGGAGACCATGGCAAGTCCAAGTCCTTTGTATAGGCTTGACACAGGTATATTTCAGCCACAGGTATAATCATAAAATGTGCAGCTTCTTTAATTTCTAGCTGTTGAAATATATGATATCAAAAGTGCAACGTGAAGAGAAAGTGTTCAACTAGGAAAAAAAAAAAAAGAAGACACAAAGAAACTGCTGACACCTTTTGGCATCTGTGTGAGTATCTTAAGAAACAAAATTCTAGCATAGGCTCCTAAGAGAATTTGGTAAATAGGTTCATGCCGCCCAGACACTGCATAAGTGCCTGGCAACTGCCTCTGTTCTTCAAGAAGAAGAAGTAAATGCTGTGGGAGGGTTGGACAAGCACAGAATGGTATTATATTAAGGACTCTGAAGGTAAGACTTTATGCTGCTAGCAGTCTGACACTTCTATAGTGTCGGGTATGGGGGAGTCGAGACCCTGATTAGAGGTGACCTGCAGAATACCATCCCAGCAACAGCAGTTCCCAGAAAACTGGCATTTGTACATCATTCCCCAAAACCCACTTTCTACCTGATGTTAAGGAAAAAACAAAACAAAACAAAACAAAAAAAACAATGACACCCACTCACAAGTAGATTTGCCTCAGAAGAACCCTGAACTGACAGAACCTGAATCATGTAGAACATGCGATAAGCATTCTTGACCTTGCCATCAGATACACATGAAAAGGAAGAGAAGCATTTTTTCTCTTCTTTTATTCCTTTTTATTTTTTATTTTTTATGCTGGTTCAGAAACTTGGCTGCCCTTTGGTCACAAAGAGACACAATAGCTAGGTTTCAAGGCTGTTTGCCATATAAATATCCTTGCAAAGATAGTTTGGAGCAGAAGACAGGCAGTATCTCTGCTTATACAATGTGCAGAGCTATTGAGAGATGAATGGAAAATTGTCTGCTAACAATAAGGCCCAGTATTACAGGATTCAAAGAAATAGCAAAACAATGATTATAGTCTGGCCAGTGATCATGAGTCAGTGACACTGGTATCCATCAGGAAAGCAATGAATGTGTACCATAGCTTAGACTAACACATTTCCTTATAACGATGTCTCAGCGTGGCCCTATCCCAGCACAGGAAAGACAGCTTTTAAAATATTCAATACCCCTTTAGTTCACATCTGTCTGCCTTTATTCATCACCAGGTTGGGAACCTGGTGTCTACTGTTGTGATCACTCTGATCAGCATCATTCATGATCACCCTGAGGTAGGGTCAATATTTCTTCATTACAGTTGGTAAATGAGCAAAGTTTACACAGGGCATAGGTAGATTGGCAAACGCAGAGGATAATAGGAAAAAATTTGATTTTTGAGACAAATTTAGAAGGGAAAAAAATGGGATTCATTTTATGGTGTTGGATTAGAGAAGGCAATGTCTATACACACCTAATTTCTTCTCCACCTTTTCTCTGTACATTCACTCTTCTACTCCACTAATTAGTACCCATTTTAAAAGAGAAAATAGAGGCAATGGTTCCTGGAAGATGGAAAGACAGCTTGCTTTTACATAAGCTCTTGCTTAGAAACAAACCTAAACTGTCATTGTGATAAGCTTATATCTAAGTAGCATGTATGATACTGAATTCCAATGATACCATCTGTGTTATTTAGGAATTAAACTACTAAAACATTTCCATCTAAATTGACCTCTGGCTAGTAAGTTACCAGAGACCTCTGGAGAAGCAAATTCAAGTCACTCTGGAGAGCCACAAGTCAGGCTTCAAAGGATTCTAGGAGTTTTTCATTGAACACAATTAAAAATTATAGAACACACAAAGTGGGAATTTACTATGAGCAAGGACAACAGTGTGCTGTGATAGAGACAATAAAAATTTTACCAACTTAACAGTAATTAGTAAAGAACACACTGCAACTGTCTGGATGGTGAAAAATACATAAAAAGACTTGCAAGTACAATCAAATATTTTAATTCTGTCAGTAGCCAAATAATCTATCGCTCTTTGTGATGATAATTAATAATCTGGACAAAATACAGAAAGCAGTTCCTGCATTCCTTGAAAATTAGGCCAAAGTAGGCAGACTAGAGAACCAAGTACAGATCACATCAAATTTCATTTCGAAGTAGAATCCCAGCCTTTCCTTCGAGGACTCTTTCTTTGCCCTTGCTTTCTACCTCGCCTACAGATGGCAGCTGCTGTCATGGCACAGACAGTGTTGTTCAAAGACATGATCTTTTTTGCTCATTGGATACACAGAAAGTGGAACCCAGAAGTGTATAGAGCATTCCAGAGGGGCATAGCAGAGCCCCAGCAGTCTCCAGACTCTGTGTGACAGCCTAGGTCAAGTCTGAAGCAATGTACCACACCACTGAAAATACAGGAAAAATACTCCGCATTACCCCAAGGTGATCCAGAAGTTGGGAGTTTGCAAAGAACTTCAATTGAGCATTCCCGTTGTGTTCCATACGAAGATAAAAACATTTGAAAAGAATGCAATAGTATGAATTCTCTGCCAAAAAAAGAGGAAAATACATAAAAGAACTAGTAGAAATTTCAGAACGAAAAAAATCCAATTATTAGTAACAAAACTTTTCCGTAGAAGAGTTCAGTAGCAGAATGTCTACTTTTTTAAAAAGAGAAAACTTCACAATAGATAAATAATAACTATACAATCTAAACAACAGATAAAATAAACAAAAATATAAACAAACCAACCAACCAAGACTGTGAATGCTAGGGATAATTGTGACATGTGTTACACGTCTGATGTTTGAGGTCTAAAAGGAGAGGAAAAAAAGGAGAGTATCTCTGTGCCAGTAATAGTAGAGGACTCTTTTAACCTAGTAAAAAAGAAAATTGTTCCATTTCAGGAAGCTCAGTAGGGTCTGGCGAGATGGCTCAGTGGTTAATAACCCTCAGATGCTTTTCCAGAAGACCCATGTTGGGTTCCCCTCACCCACATGGTGGCTCACAACCCTCTGTAACTCTAGTTTCAGAGCATATAATACCCTCTTTAGGCACTGCATGCATATGCATGTGGTGAACATAAACACATGCAGACACATGCACACGTAAATAAAGTAAATAAACAAATTTTACCCTCCCCGAAATGTTCATTAAAACGGTGAGGCGAAAACACAGCTAGAGTATGCCATAGTGAAACCCGGGAAAACCAAGAATAAAGAAGACAACACTTAAAAGTGGTCAGGAAAATAAAAATTGCAACATTGCATACAGACACAATTTGAGTCAAATAAGATTTCTCTGCTGAGATTATTGCTGTCAGATAGTGAAAATATGTGTTTAAATACAAGCAAAAAAAAAAAAAAAGTCAATATTTCCGATGGAGGGTAAAGTAACAAGAATTTATCACTGCAGACCTGCTCAAGGAAGTTATCTGGCTTAAAGGAAAATGATCTTATAGGGAAAACTGTAATAGGGCTCTGACCTTAGTAGGCTCCCACCTTAGTAGGCTCTCAGACCTTAGCACAACTGACTCCATGATGGAAGTACTATTCTGGTTGTAAAACTTACCATGTGGATAGCACCACCTCCCAAAACTAAAACAAAGGCCTAATCCTTCAAAGTCCGAATAGTTCTGGGACAGTCTCAAAGTGAACTAATGTTGTTTTTCAGCTTCTGTAGTTCTGTTTCTGGCTAACTATTCTTGTTAACTGAAGTATGTCAACCCAGGACATGGTTTTTGTACTTAAAAGCTCACCCTGAGAAAAGATCAGTGCTACACTGTAGGCTGGCTAATAAAAACTTTCCTTTGGCTTAAATCCATGTCTGGGCAGTCTTCCCTGTTGAATACCCCAAACAAAACCAGTTCTCCAGGACTGAGGGAAGAACAAATATGGTAAACATTTGGGTAAGTGTAAAAAGCTTTTTCCTTATAAGGTCTTTAAAATATATGATATGGTGGACTAAAAATGAGAACTTAGTTTCAGTATGTGTAGAACCATGGCAGATATAGCTTAGAGAAAAAAGAAATCTATATGGTTGAAAGAGCTTTCTATTTTCTCTCTACTGATAAAATATTGGATTTTTTTACAGAACATAAAAATAAATGCATTTTTATTGTCCCCAGGGCAACTATGAAAGATGCAGATAAGTATAAACCAAACAATCACTCATAAACTTAGAGTATTTAAAAATCATTTAGAACAACAGACAACTATGGCATGACAAAATGCAGCCATTGAGATGGAAGCTGGGGTGGGGTGGGGTACAGTTTCCTCAGCCAAAGAAAAATAATTTATAAACTGAAAACTATATACAAGTCTCCAAAATCGAGCATAGAGACAAAGAAATCAGCTGTGTAGATAAAGAAAGTGAAATGTCTTTTTAAAAGATTTCTGAAGTAACTGATATCACCCACCAGTTCCATTCTGTTCCATATAGGCTAATTCACTATCTACACTTTCAAGAAGCTGTAAAGTATTTACTGATGTCTATAAAGTTAAGCGCTCTCCAAGGGATAGGCGGTGGTTGTCATCTTTTTCTTCATTGGTGTGGTGGTTAGTTTCAATTATTAACCCGGCAGAACTAAGAATCACCTGAAAAGAAAGTCTCCATGAATAATTAATTGTCTGGTTTGGCCTGTGATCTTTTTCATGGAAGATCGTCTTGATTACTTAATTGATGTGGGTAGAACATGCCCATTGTGGGTGGCACCGTTCCTTAGGCTGAAGATGCTGGATGCTGAAGATGCGGAAGATGCTGTCAGAGCTGAGAGTGAACTGAGCAATATCCAGGTATGCGTGCATTTCTCTCTGCTCTTGACTGTGGGCGTGACCAGCTGCTTCAAGTTCCTGCCTTGACACTGACACATGGATGGACTGTAACCTGAAAATTTAAGCTGAGTAAGCCCCCCACCCCCATTTCCCTTAATATTTGCTTATGTCAGGGAATTTTATAACATCAACAGAAATGGAAGTAAGACCGTTTTGTGTATCCGTAAACATTTGAAAGTTATAGGCGACTTTCTTTGAGAGCCCCACATGCTCACTCTGGGTGTATCTTCTTTCAGAGCCTCTTTCTTTTATCTCTCCTCTCTAAATTGATTCTAAAATACAAACCCAACTCTGACTCACTGAAAAGAAAGAAAGAAAATGATAGATGACATTGGCATTTTGGGATCTGTTGAGAAATATGAAAAGCATTTGGTCTGGACATTCTTCCAAAGTGCCCGCATTCATGTGGACACAAACACCCATTGTCCTCAGTTTCCAGAATGCAGTGTGCTGTAATTTATGCAGCCACCTGCTGAGGACTACAAAATTTCTTGGCAACACTGTGGATTCTTCAGTAACTGAAAGGGCAGGAGTCACCAGGCTGAAGTAAAGCCCAGCTAAATCCTGGGGTGGGGGTGGGGGTCAGTGAACTCGCTTGTCTCTTACTTTCTTAAGACAGTGACCTACTGAGAGACAGCAGAAGAGCCTCTGGCATGGCAATTTCCTGTGGATTTAGGGTGGACAGCTGCTCTCTGAATGCCACTGAAAATAGAACCTGGCAACACGGGACCTTGATGGCTGGCTTTTTAAGAGAGGGACGGGCATTAGCAGAATACGTGATAGTCTAATGTTCATAGACTTAAAAAAATACATTACAGGGCTGGAGTGTTGGCTCAGATGATAAAGAGTTTGCCAAGCACCTGTAAAATGGTATTGTGTGCCTGTAATCCAAGCACTGGGAAAGTGGGCACAGGAGGTTCCCAGGGCCTTCACCCTAGCCAGACTAGCAGAATTGGTGAGTTTCAGCTTTAAAATAAAATGCGAAGAACAATTGAGAAAAAAAAAAAAAACCCTCTGACTTCCATACACACGTGTACACACTCGTACACACTCGTACACACCCAAACACCACATGTACACGCCACCACACTTCCAAGAAGTCACCAGGGTGATAAGGGTACAGGGCACTGAATCTAGGGAGAAGGGTCAGGGCATGGCAGCTTGACTCCAGCTGGGGAGACATCCCAGGCGGCTCCAACGTGGTATGATAATTCCCCACGGAAGTAGGGAGGAAAGCTATTTTTAAACAGCCTAGATAAGGCTAAGGAAGAGATAGAAGGTGAGGCTGGGAAGGCACAGAGGGCCACACCCTAGGATAGTTACTTTATCTGCTGGTTGTAGCTAAGATGACCACAAGTTCTGTCTTTGTTAGCAGGTAGGCAGCTTGCCTCTAGCTTGCCTTAACCAGGTTCTCCTCTGTCTCTCTCTGCTGTGGGGCATAGGTGACATACCCCTGCCCTCAACCCTGAACTTTCCAGGGAAGCATCTCTTGTTTTTTTTTTAACTCCTTTTCTCACCCCCTTGCCAAGAGCTGCTGCCAATAGACCTACAGTTACATACTTTAACTTGTCCTGCGTGAGAAGCAGTCCAGAATCTTCCTTCCTGCCTTGACAGTCCTTCCTAGTTCCTCTTTTTTTTTTTTTTATCATTAAACAAAAGGGAGGAATGTTAGCATATAGGCAGCCTGCCTCTAGCTTGCACAGCAACCTATGATGTCATCATGAGTAGCTGCCATGGAGTCTGCCAACTCAACACAGTCCCTCTGACTTTCTCTCTCACCCCCACCCATCCCCCTTTTTCTCTTCTCCTACACTCTCTCACTGTCTCTCTGTCCCTCTCTGCCCCTTTTCTTCTCTGCCCTCATGGTTCAATAAACTTTCTTGTACCACACCTGTTGTGCGGCGTCTAATATTTATATTATTACAGTCCTAACAGGAATGCTTTTTAAAAAAATGTTTTAGCCTGAAATGGTGGCACATGCCTTTAATACCAGCACTCAGGGAGGCAGAGGCAGGTGGATTGCTGTGAGTTTGAGGTAACCTGGTTTACAAAGCAAGTTCAGGACAGCTAAAGCTACACAGTGAAGGCCTATCTCAAAACAACAACAACAAAATGTTTTATTGAGGTGTTACCTTTGCTCCTTCCAAACTCTCCATTCACAGTCCTTTGTTCTCTTTCAAATTCATTGCCTATTTTTTTTCTTTAATTATTGCTATAGGGGTGAGAGAGAGAGAATACATATTCATTTTTTAAGAAATGAATATGTATTACTAAATACATAATTACAACACTCCTAGCTGGAATACTTTTGAGAATAAAAGGAAAGCCTAGAAGTAATTGATATTTAATTTTCTTGAATGCTTAGTAGTCAGCCAGTCAATTCTTTAAAAAAATATTAAAAATGTTTTTTTCTTAAAACATAGACATTTTTATCATGTATATGGAAACAAAACATTAAAAAAACCTCCTTATTTTGTGAACAATGTGATTGAGAGGAGAAAACTGTTCTTGATACATAGTCACATCTTCATCTATGCTTGTACCCCCCTTTAATGCTATACTACTAGGAACTTCTGAGAAAAATATATTCTTCAACCTTGTTTTAATTTCTATTTATTAAAACTGAACAACAGCCAAAGGCATTTTATAGCACACAAGGAAGACTATCTAATAATGCCAGTGACTTATTTTCTTAATTGAGAAAATACATTCTCTAAAAATGCAAAAGCAAGTTCAGAATCGATACTGCGAACTGCAGGTATCTCAGCGCAATATTTTCATACCGGTATGTGCAAACATCTCAGGCTATTTCTCTCTTTTATTCAGTTTGCTTTCCTTCAATAAATATTTTTACAAGACAAAACTCATCAAATAAGCTCTTTGTGATGATTGTGAATTCTTGCCGAATATAGCTGTCACGGGCTTTCTTTATTCCGCTGCAGAACAGGTGGTCCTTTCAGTTAAGAGCAGTGCCTTTCTCAAGTGCTTCTCCTTGTTAGTGACCCATTCTAAGGGACACTCACACATAATCGCAGGTGGAAACCTGTGCTTCTTTAAGGTCCTGTCCTCCAGTGAAACATATCCAGTCCTTCTCCAGCTTACAGGAGCCTGAATTTCAATGTCTTCGTGTGGGTGTGTGGATGTTGCACTTATTGTTTAGCAGAGAGTTTTATTACTCCTTAAAAAAGAAAACCTTTTTATTTACATTTGTTGTTTTTTTCAGGTTGTCACACAAAGAAAGAAGTTCCATCATGCATCTTCGCACATTTGTGCCACTGTTTTTTGTTCTCATCTATTTCCTTCCTGTCCTCCATGCTCCTCCCCACACTGGCTGCTTCTATTTCCTATAAACTTTATTTTTAGTAAACAAAATTTAATAGTTTTGAACAGTTTCTTCATATATCTTTAATAAATGTTTCTTTAATGAAACATTTCTAGCTGCATTTGAACAAACTCATCTAAAATTTAGGATTTGTTTATTTTTTAAAGTGTGACCTCATGATAAGAAACTAAGTTATATTAAAAAATTCTTGTAAAGCTCAAACATTTCCTATATCAAACGTACTATAAGCAGCAAGGTGAAAATGTATGTATTGTGCTCAATAATTTCTTGTTTTCATTCCAAACCTCACAGATTTTATGTAGTTAAATCACTTTATGGAATAGTTCTACATGTATACATAGACGTGGAAAACCACAGCATGTTACAAAGGAATGTCAGAGGTTGGATTTTGTTGGTGTTCATTTCGTTTTACTGTTGTCATTGTGTGATTACTTTTTGACATAACTTTTTGTCTGTGTAGCCCAGGCTGCCCTTGAACTCCAGATCCTCCCATCTGCCTCCTAAGTACTAGGAGTGAAGGTGTGTGCCACCATGCCAAGTTTATGTGGTTCTGGGGATGAAATCCAAGACTGTGTGCCTTCTTGGCAAGCTGTAGTCTCCAGAAAGCTCCTTCCTAGCTTCTTTCCTATGAGAAAAAAAGAAAAAAAAAATGAAGCTCTCCTTATGATACTTTTGCTGGAGTTTTCTTTTACCCATCTGATCTTTATCTGCACAGGCTTATGTACTATCACGTTTACCTATAAAACAATCAGCCAATGTTCTACTACTAGGAACTTCTGAGAAAAATATATTCTTCAACCTTGTTTTAATTTCTACAGGATCCCTAGAAACCTGTCCCAGGCACTCAGGGCAGGTGGAAATATGGAAGGTCACCTCTGATGGGTAATTTGCTTGTAATTACACAGAGACAGGGCCAATGTGTTCTTGGAGGCCTTTGCTCCAGATTTAGAAGCCTTGGTAGGTGTGGCGTTTACAGGCACAGTACTAGCAACTGAGGAAGGGTGTTAGGCGTGAAAGGATTGTAGGAAGAATGAGTCTTACTAATGATTGGCATACAGGAAAGGCAGTGGATCACACGACTGAAAACGAAACAGTTTTTTCAAGGGCTACAGCTTATTATCTAATCCGCTCAACATAACTGCTGAATACAAATTGTTTTGTTGGTAATGATCATGGCTTATTTCAGTGTTCTGAATTACTAATCTTATCATGCATATTTTGACATAATGTGTTACATGTTTTATCTGACACATGCATGATAGGTACTATCCTGAGCTTACAACCAAATCAGTATCCTAGCAAGTAGGGACCCAAGAGCAGCCCTTAAAATTCTTGAGGATAATTTTTGAGTATCATGAAGATTTTTATTTTAAGGTGACTTTCTCCGCAAAACAAACAAACACACACATGTTGAAAGGTAAAAGGTGGGGCTGGCAAGATGGCTCAGCTGGTCAAGGTGTATTCTGTGAAAACTGATGACCTGAGTTCGATTTCCAGAACCTGCTTGGTGAGAGGACAGAACCAAGTTCTTCAAGTTCTACTCTGACCTCCACACACATGTTGTCGGTCCTCTCTCAGTCTTTCTCTTTCTGTCTGTCTCTCTTACACACAGGCATCTCTTTACCCTCTCTCTTACACATACTCTTACACACACACATCCAATAAGAAATAAATTGACAGATGATAGATAGATAGATAGATAGATAGATAGATAGATAGATAGATAGATAGATGTTTTAAAATAGAAGTCAGGTTAAGGTTTTACCTTGGGATTACAAGTAGGTAAAGAGATAAGAACCAGTTGCAGGACAGGGGAGATGGCTCCATTGGCAAATGTGAAGAGGAGGACCAGAAGGCTGACTCCCAGCTTCTATGTACAAAAACAAACAAACAAACAAACAAACAAACAAACAAAAATAAGTCAGACACTACTGCAGGAGTCTGAAAGGCCACTCGTTAGCCTGCCAAGCAGAAATGGTGTAAGTTCAAGTTATTTGTACCAATGTCCAACCTCTAATCTGGTAGTAGACTCTAGGATTTCAAATATGCTATTTTATGAAGGAATTTTTTAGCTGCTTATTTTGTGGGCTCCAGTAACGCTGAAAATATGTTCTGGTGTATGTTTGTTGATGTAATAAAATCACAAAGTGATTGAGTTATGGAGTTAATTGTTTCTGACAACAATTGCATACAAGGCATTTATTTTCATCAACAGGAAATTATATTTTGAGGAATTTGCAAGTTCAAGCTGAAGGGTTTGTTTGAAGGCAGAATTTTTGTGAACTCAAAGCTAATTACATGTTTTTAACATTCTTGAAGCCAAAGGCTGGGAAGGAACAAGAAGACACACAATATAAATGGCCTCAGTGTTTCATGGACTATTATAGGGTTTCTTCAGGGTCTCAACGTGCACTTTCCAAATTGGCAACTGTGTATTCAGCAGTCAGTGTCCCAGAAAGCACTCATTTTGCACTGACTTTTAGGACACCAGCTTATAAGTTGAGTTTCTAAGATTCTGTCAGTGCCTCATCATCCCAGCAGACTGGATGAAGTAAAAAAAAAAAAAAAAAAAAAAAAAGGAGAAATAAAAGTAAATGAAAAAATTCTAGTCTTGAAAAAAACAAAACATGTCTTGTATGTCTTATTCCAATTTAAATGTTTTTATTAACTTTTTAAGACTTCCATACATGCATATAATGTATTTTGATTATATTTACCTGCATCTTCCACCCACCCCCATTCCTTCCACATTGATCCCTTTAGGGAGCGAGTGAAGTCCTGAGCAGATGTAAGTTGGTGACATGGGCATGAGCATGTCAGGGACCCCAATGCCTCAGCCCCAGGGGAATGGCAAAGTCTCCCCTGGGTGAGGCTCAGAGAGATGGTGCAACCCTCCTTTAGTCTGTGTGCGAATGTTGATAGTATGTACAGACTTTCTCCCCTTACCTGTTTATGGCCTGAAGACTGAGCCCAGACAGAGTCTGTTCCTCCTGAGATTAGTTAAATGGTCTCCTTGTTCAGATGTGTAGAATAACTCCACCTCCTGTTTTATCTGTCTACACCTAGCTTGTTGTTCACCTTGTTCATGTCTTTCCTTTTTTTAATTACTTCTTTTAATTTTTTGAGATTATAGTTTTCCCTTCACTTCCCTCCTGTACACCCTCCCACGTACCCTCCCCTTTGCTTGCTTTCAAATTCATGACCTCTTTTTAAATTATTATTAATTGCTGTTACATGCATATCTGTACAATTGTTGTTACATGCATGCATATACGTATACACACACACACACACACACACACACACACACACACACACACCTATCCCTCAACATCACATTCAGCTTACTTAAGGTAAGTTCGAAGGAATAAACTCAAGCCTTTATACTTCCAAAACAAGTACCTTACCAACTGAACTTTGTTCAGTAGTTTCGAGTGTTAAAATCTTCTTCAGACCAGTTTCTAGTTAAATATTAGCAAGCTCTCCTTTTGCTAGATGGCCTTTTATTTTTTTTTAACAGATAAAGCAGAACCACTCCTTATGTAATTTTCTGTGATCAAAAGACATAAAGTGGCCATGGATGGTGCTGGGATTTCCAATCTCATCATGCATTTTTTTTTTAAAAATGTGCTATGAGCCTCAATGTCGGTTCCTCTCTGCAATGTAGGAACAAGCAGACTCACCAGCTCTGTGTCACCCTTGGTTACCTACTGTTGCAAACAGCCCTGAGAATATATTTATATCACTGGTATAATATATATCATTTGTATCAGAAGCCAAGCCCGCTTACACAGCTCTTTGGCAGCATACAGAAATAATGGTAATGCATGACAAAGGTTGGAAATTGGTTGTTTTTAAATCCCAGAGAAAAAGCTAAAAACAATCCCAAGAGCTTAGAGTCTTTACATAAGTGAGAAAACCAAGTCTCAGAAGAAAAGCACACTGAACTCATTACAGTGTTGAAGGTTGATTGCTTTTTAAGTGTTTTTTTTTCCTTTTACATGTTAGTTAATTTATTCTGTGTGTGGTACGGGTGTGATTGAAGGGTCAGTGGATACCTTGTCAGTGTTTGTTCTCTTCTTTCGCCATGTGGGACCCAGAGATTGAACTCAGCCATCAGGCTTAGAGACATGCTGAACTGTCTTGTTGGCCCTGACTGATCACTGTCTACTGGACCTAGTTGTTAGCCTTTACTGAAATGTCACAGGCACTCTGTCGAAGCCCATTTGCCCTCTGGTATTTGTTGAGCAAGCGCTTCTCAAAAAGAAGGCATAAACACAGAGACTGTGGCCACGCATGGTTTTGCCCCTGCTTGGCAAGTACATTTCTATGGTTGGATGTAGCAGCATGACCCTTCAGAGTGACTCCAGTGACTAGGCTGGAACTCTCCTCAGAACTCACTCTAAAAATCATTTGGTGTCCTCTGGGACTCTTTGGAGGAAGGCTGGCACTTCTGAGGAGTGCTGGTTTAGGAGAGAAACCCAGAGTTTGCAGTTGATGGAAAGCACCCTGTTCAGTTCTTTGATTTTCCACTAAGTGACAAGATGAATAGGTGCTTGTTCAAATCCACAGTTGCACTATACCCTTTAAGGCTTTGAATCAAGGGTATTTTCCCCCGTGAACTTCAGTGACTCTCACTCCTTCCCAAATAAAGGAAGCAGATGGATAATTGCAGGCTGTTGAAAATGCATGGTGGTTACCAATGTTGAGTCTTCACTGAGGCAGAGCTTAAATGAACAGAAAATTCGTGGTGACCTGAGCTGTTAAGAGGTCCTCTGAGACTAGACAGGCTGCCTTGGCAGACTGAATATCTTCATTTAATACGGGGAACTAAAGCAGAAGTGGGAGGGGATCAAGGCTGAGATTGGGGAAGAGCAGCTGACTGAATGAGGTATGTCATTGGGAATGGGCTTTCAGATTAGAGAGCCTCATCCTACTTCAAGTTGGCTCTTTCTGCTTCATGTCTGTACTTGAAGATACGAGTTCTCTGCTGACTGCTGCTGCTGTCATGCCTGCCACTCGTTGCCATGTCTTCCTGCCACAATGGACCCTTCTCCTCCTGGAGCTGCTAGTGTAAACAAACTCTTTCTTCCATAAGTTGTTTTCTATCATGCAGTTTTATCCCAGCAAGAGAAAAGTAACAAATAAACCCTTATTATCTCATTGTTGGAAGGAGCCCAGCAAACGTATGTGTTCTACAATACACATACATACATGTTCTACCCCAGGAATGTCACTAGAGAATTTTAAAGTGGGAGAAAGATGACACATGCTATCTTATAGGCGACTTTAAAAATATCATTACATTCTTAAGATTTTTTCTTTTCACACATATTCTCCACAATAGCTTTTCATGATTGTGAAATGTGCCATGATTTATGTGACTGCTCTTTTATTTTTGGACATTTATATGGTTTCTAATATTTTGCTTCTACAGAAACTGCCATAGTACACATCCTACGTGCATCCCAGATGATGTCCTTGAAATAGATTGCTGTTATACAATTGCAGGCAAAAGGCTTTATGCCTTTTGGGTCTTTGAACAGCATTATAGAATTGTAATAATTTATATTCTCATCAGAGCACATGACAATTCCCATTTCTCTGAATGCTTTCTATGAATAGGTATTGAACACGGCCCAAATTTATCAATTTTTAAGTCTAAAAAGCCACATAAACTCAAAATAAAATGTTTTGACATCAAAGTTACCCAGAAAGGCAAAAAGTTTAGGTATTAATGAGGAAGGAAGATCTAGCTTAGGCAGTGAACTGTAAGTTTGGAAGCTTAGGAAGCATAGAGCATTAGTGAAGTGGCGGCGATGGTAGTGCCGCGGAGGGGAAGAAATGTATTGAGTCAGGGCAGAGAACACTGGGGGGCCTTGTCCTTGTCAGTATTGAGGCTCTACAGCAAAGACAGGCCATGACAGCTGCCAGGAGGTCGAGAGCAGGGCCAATCAGAAATGACAGAGTATGGCGGTCTAAAAGCAGAGGTTTTAGAAATTCACACTTGAGCTGAGAATACAAGTTGGGTCAGGGTTCATGAGCAAGAAGAATGCTAATGTTTTAGAGACAAGAGAGGGAGGGCTATGTTCAGTCCGCAGCACCACATAAATTAGGTGGCCCTCATTTGTAATCTCAGCGCTTGGGAGATGGAAGCAGGAGGTTGAGAAGTATAAGGTTTTTCTCAGATAAAACAGTTTAGGTCCAGCCTGAGCTATATGAGACCCTGGGACCCTCTGAAAGAAATAGGCAGCAAGATAAGAGACATGATCTAGTCATCAGACCCAGCCTAAGCTGGGTTAGTGTTTGGCTTAGCTTCATGCCGTGTAACCTTGAGTAGTCCACGTTCCTCTTTATATAAAAGTGGGAGGGGGCAGGGCATTGACCTAACCATTTGTTCAAAATAGAGTCTACATTTTTTGTTCTAGCCAGAAACTCTCTAAGTTTACTATTTATTATTTAATAGCTTATGTATTTTAAGATTGTAATATAATTACATCATTTCTCTCTTCCCTTTTCTCTATCCGAGCCCTCCCATATACTCCTCCTTAATCTGCTTCACGGTCTTTTATCATTTATTTTTATTTCATCTTAAATGTAACCTGCACAGTCCATGTAATGTTGCTTGTACATTTGTTTTCGGGACCATTATCTGACACTAGACAACCAGCTGATGTGCTCTTCCCTGGGGAAGACCACCTCTCCTACTCCCAACTTTCTCGGTTGCTTGTAGTTCTTTGTGCATGGGTAAGGCCTTGTGGGTTTCTTTTCCATCCACTTTGGCATGTTCGTTGGTGTTGTCCTTGTTTAGCTAATGTTTGGGTAGTTGGGTTGGTAAAACTTTATGGGTGTAGCTTCTGACATTACTAGGAGACATACTCTCACAGCAAACTCCCTGATACTGTAGCTCTTACAATCTTTCCACTGCCTCTTCTACAATGGGAATTCCAAAGGGGGTTCTGAGACTTAGGTGTGGTAGTGTTTTGCAGATGCATCTCTTGGTACTGAGTCCACAACCCTGCGTTTTGATTGTGTGTGGTTTTCTGTAGTAATCTCGTCTGTTACAAGGAGAAATTTCCTTGTTGGGGATGAGGACTATACTCACATGGGGCTATAAGTACAAATATTTGTGGATTATTGTTAGGGATTATGCTGGTTTAGTAAATTAGTGGTAATCTAAACTTCACTAACACTGATTAGTTAGCTATGTTTCTAGCATCAGACATGATTTTCCTCTTGCTGAGTGGATCTTAAATCCATTTAGAGAGCTGTTGGTTGCTGCCAAGGTATTCATGCCATGACTACAATCTTAGGGTTATGGTGCCATGCTGGTCATTGAAGTTTCATAGACATCATCGCTGGGTAGGATAGTTCTGTCCCTCTTTTGGAAGCTTGTATGGTGCCTTCTGGTACCATGAAAGCTAGCCCTCAGGGAAGGGGCATTTAAGTCAGTTCCAGCTCAGGAGTCTAGGTTTGTTATTTCTTAGAGAGGTGAAAATGAGGACAAAGTTATTCATCACAAAGCTATAGGTTCAGACAATATTTAGACTTATGCACTGGGACTGTTACTCCTGACACCAAGTCATGGCTCTGAAGTCCACTGGTAGGTGGGGTTAACGCCTATGCTTTAAAATGCATAGCAGTGAATGGCTGACTCACTTGAATGAACACTGGCTATACAATCAACAGCAAATATGTCTTCTCTGTCAAGTCTGGCCTCTAATGTGAATTCCATGAATGTGAAGGGTGCTTCCTGAAGCATTTTCATTTCTCTATAGGGCTTGACACTAATGAGAACTCCAGCTGAATTGGAGGGGACTGGAAGTCAGAGACAGAAATCCCAACAAATGCAAAGCCATAATTGCTTAATTGGGATAGGCACTTTTCTGTTTGGCCTTCCCAGAGCTGCAAGTCCAGATGTTTAGCACTGGAAAGTCAAAATGCTTACCAAAAAAAAATCTGGTCTGCATCATTTATTTTTAATATTAAATGTGACACTGTGCAATGTTTTATTGATTAAATTGAACTGCACGCATGAGAGAGATAGACTTTCAGTTGAGTTCTTCTATGTAGAGCCAGCTGCGTGAGGAGGTCTTCCTGGCGGCCGTCTCACATCCTGACAGGTACTGGCTCCATTTAAACAGCTGGATCCTTGCAGCCTTCAGGCTGTGTCTGAAAAAGGGTGCCCCTCTCAGGAGAAAAAAAAAAAGCTGTTGGGCCTTTAAGAAAGAGGGGAAAGATTTCTTTGTGAGTCAGGAGCTTCACAGATGGAGTCTTTGCCTCCACAACTGACATCTTGTTCTTGGAGAGTTATTTGGTTTTTGGTGAAGTCGTGACTTGCTGTGTAGCAATAGCAGAGGCACTTTGTGTTCAATTCAACCACCACCCCCCAATGAAAAATCTTATGCATTTTGCACTCTGTATTGAAAGTATCCATGTCTCTGGGCCTGGCATGTAGGAAGGAAGTCCTGGCAAAAGGCAAGAAGCGAAGTCAGACTCAGCTGCTTGGCACAGAACCCAAATTCAGTTCTCAGCAAGCACCTGGTCATAACTACCTGCAGCTCCCTCTCCAGGGCTGACACCTCTGACCTTGTTAGAAACCTGCTTGCACATTGCTCCATACACAAACACATATGCATACACATAATTTAAACAAATTAAAAAAAAAAAAGATCCAAAGCTAGTTGTTGTGGTGCATACCTGTAATCCCAGCATCTGAAAAGCAGCAGCAGAAGGACTGTGAGTTTTCAATGACGGAGCAAGCCCTTGTTTAAAAAAAAAAAATCCACATTTTAGGGAACTTTTCCAGCTGGACAGCAGCAACCTGAAGAGGAGACTATGACTAAACCTTTTTCTTGACCCTATGGTACAGAGAAGAATGTTCATACTGTACGGGACCCATAATTCTGTGCAAACAGGAACAGAGCATGTTGAAAATATCTTTAGTGACTTCCTTTCATACTTAGAAACTCTGGGTGATATGAATTAGTCTTATCTGGAATGTGGTGATTCCTGGAAAGTAGAGATATTGAGAGAAGGGTGAAAGCTGGGCTGACAGGGTCATGGAGATGCCTATAGAGCAAAGGCTGTAGCTTAGGAGGTCACTGACATCATAGCTGTCTAGCAAGATCACAGTTCCCTATTGTAAGACCAAGGCTGGAGGGCCATCCTTGAGGGACACATGGTCAAAGATGGCAAGTAGCCTGTAAAATCAAAACCAAGAGTGCCGTGGTACGGGAGCATCAGGAGCAGTGGACAGTGCCCTTCTTGGAAAATATTCCCAACGGTGAGTGGAGCAGGACCAGCAGAGAGTCAGTTAGGAAAGGTGAGAGTCACCCCTCCAGGTCAGCAGGGAGAGACTACTTTCAACATGACGCTATGTGGAAAGGGAGGCAATAGCAAGCCAGATGGAAACAGGGGAGCGGTCCCCTGCCACAGCGAAAACTGAGCTCAAGGAAACTCAGAAGGAAAGCCAGGTATGTAGCTGTGGAAACTTTCTATCAAAGGCTTACATGACACAAAGGCGTTTCCATCTTTGAAGAAATTTGTAAAGACGCCACTTCACAAAACTCCCTTCCACAGTCAGCGTTTCTCTAAGACCTGTGTGCTCAAGGGGACCCCCCTGTTCTCAAAGGCTGCACCTTGCTTGTCAACTGCCCGCTTTCAGCTGGCCGCTCCTATGAGAATCCAAGGCAAAGCTCTGACCACTCAAAGTGCTGCACAGGACCCCTTTGTATTAGGAATAAAAACCCAGCTGGCCCCTGCTGGCTGTGCTTGCTTGCTCAGCTAATCACCACTGTGCACCTTTCTGCAGAAGTAAAACCTTTTGCTTGCTGAAAAATCTTGTATTGTGTGACCTTCTACATGCCCTTACACCCAGCACTCAGGAGCCTGAGACAGGGGATTGCCTTAAATTCAAGGCAAGCCTGAGCTGAAGAATAAAACCTCAATCTCAAAATCAATCAATCAATCAATCAATCAAAAAAAAAAAAAAAAAAAACAAGCAAAAAATTAAAACCAAACAATAACAAGAAAAAACTAAGTCAGAAGTAGATTATAAACACTCCAGACTACAGAGCAGAAAAAAAAATGCAGGGCAGACTGCAGTGTAGCTGCGTAATGAAATATTATGTAGGCTCTGAAAGGAAAACTTGAAGTGTACTAGTATACACTTTAATCTCAGCGCTTGGGAGGGGAAGGTAGGAGAGCCTGGAGTTCAAGGTCGTCCTTGAGTATAAATGAGTTGAAGCCAGACTTCAATAGAGAGATCTTGTCTCTAAACCAGAAAATATAAATTTAATTACTTTCATGAGAGTGGCAGAGGAGGCACCGTAGCGAAAATCCTGGGTTGCCGAGAGGGAAGTGTAGTCAGCTCATGGAAAAGGCCATGCACGTGAGACTGCGTGCACACTTAAATGTACTATGGCTATCATGTTTTTCTATGCAGAGAGATAAATTTAGTCTTTACAGATACTCAAGTTGGAAGCAGGAGTTAGGTTGGGACTCGGGAGAGGACAGGAGAAGGCGAGGCAGTAGAACTTGGTCCATCTGCTTAGATAGTGCTTTTTGCATTGTGGTGAGCATTTGTTACTTCCTTTATAACCAGACAGTGCTGTTGATAAATCAGGAAGAATCTAGAAGAGACACTGGAAACTTTGTTTATAGTCCATCAGAGGAAATGAGAGAAACTCAACAACTGCCTAGTATAAACTAGTCACTGGAATTGGACACTACTCATTGCTAGGGGGAGAAATAAATTAGATATTAAGACTTCTCTGGGAGAAGGGGAACGGCTCAGCTAGTAAAAGTGCTTGCCACACAAGCCAGCAGACATAAATTTGGTGTGTGTGTGTGTGTTCAGGGTCTCTTTTTTTGCAGCCCAGGCTCTTAAACTTCCTAAGTATCCAAGTGGCCTTGAATTTCCTGTCAGAAACAAATAAATCACTATTGGAACCTACCGCTTGAATTCCAAGGCCTTCATGGCAGGGTCAGAGCCATATCCACACCAAGCATCAATGGAATAACTTACGTTGGAACAGGCATCCAGTAGAGCCTGACCAGTGTTGCTCCTCCACATGTTCACCACATGGTTGGTGAGTGGACAGGTCCTGTGTCTGGTGAGGCCTTCCTAAGAAAGACGAGAGGCGCAGCCCAGCAGAGTAACAGTCAGTGGCCGCTCCATTTTCCTTCTACTTTTGGAATGCTTCATCCGGAGGGTGTCTAGGTTCTTGCACTGTCCCTGTAAAGCCTGAAGGGTGGAAACTCTAGCGGGAAAAAGAAAAGAGATCTTTCCAAAAGCTACTCTTGAATGTCTTCCTTATGTGATTCTGTGACTGTGTGAGTGTGAGGTGGGGGGGTGGGGCAGCACCTCTTCAGCTTCTGGCTGGGCTGGCAGCCCAAAATTCTTGCCTCCCCATAACCCCCAACCATATGGATACAGGAAAAAGCATAAAAGAAGTGCTCCCTGCCCTTGAGGAACTGATCATAGGAGTGGGAATGGAGAGAAGGAGAGGGGCAAATTGCTGCCAGCAGCCTTGGGCTGGTTGCAGCAGAGCTAGGGAGATACCCCAAGAACCATTTACAAAGGCCCAGCTGGTCCCTGGGTTGGTGCCAGGGCTGACGTCAGCCTGGGGCAGGTGTGCAGGGCACCCATCTCACTTCCTTCTTTTCAAAGCATTGCGCTGGCCCCTTTGAAGGAAGGTCCCAAACAAAAAGCTGCTTGAGAGCAGTCCCTGATTCAAGTTTGTGAGTAGCGTCATTAATCACTAGGCATTTTGGGAGCTACCCCTTCTCTTGCCAGGAAAATTGCAGTTACAGGCATGCAAATAAACATCTTTTTTTTTTTTCTAAGTCACACAATTTTAAACTTGTAGAGAGTACAAATCACCTTTCTCTTTCTTACTTCCCCTACCTTCCCTCTTTCCTCCCTCTTTTTATTTCTTTCTCCTTCCCTTCCTTTCTTTTGCCTTTTCTTCCTGTGATGTTGAGGATCAAACTCAGGTAGCCTTGTGACATAGGGATCTGAAGGAGGCGATGGCTCTACTGAGGACCACCATTGATCCAGTTGGCTGGATTTGCTGGTTCCTCCCCATCAATCTTTCCCACCTTAGAACCTGAGATAGCCCAGTTCTGTAGACTGAATTTTTAGCATTTAGGTGTATGTTCAAAAGGAGATGAATTTCTATTTTTAACTTCTTTATCCTGTGACTACGTAGTGTCATTATGAATACATAGAAAAAAATAGAAATTGTGGTTTCGTATTTTTGTCTTTATTAGGTGTAAAGACTTGGGAAACATGAATAAAATCCCACTAACTCTCAGCTGAAAATCTGAAGGGCAAAGAGCATCTTCAGCATTTTTCAGAGTTGATCGATATTTTGATCTTCAATGTTGAGAACATCACTTCACATAAATATACAGTACAAAATGGCAGAAGTGTGTTTATGACCACTTTAGAAGTTCTTTCCTGATCTAAGACAAAATTAATTTAACAATTTTTATACTAAAATTCAACTCAACAGCTCAAGTTGATTTGTAAGATTAAGTAATACGACTCAAAGTTATGCCAACTATATACTTACCCATTGAGGACACATTCAGGAAAGCATTAAAAGTCCTTTCTCTCTGTGACTAAATGTTATATTTCTGTAAGAACAGAAAGCCTGGTATACAGTAAAAGCACTAAACTTCACAGCACCCAGTAGCTCCTGATTCTACGCCAGGATGTTTCAGTCAGTCTCTGTTGGCACGGAATGGTGTGAGCGCATGAGCAGTTCGGTGAGCACAAGCATGCTCAGAAGCGAGGCTGTGGTGAGGCCGTCATGAAGCCCAGGTGTGGGCCACCAGGAACGTTTCAGACTCATGATGCTTTTGATTTTGAGGTAAAGTATGGTCAGTGAGCATTATGAGACGTTTCACTGCTGTCACTGCTTTCTTCTTTTGAATTCAGGGGGTCTGACCCTCTGTTTCAGCAGGTAGGAATTAGAAGGCTCAGCAGAGCTGAGATGGGCGTATAAGGTAGGGGGGAGGCAGCTGACGTGCAAGTGGAGAGGGAGGGCAGGGGCTGTTGTCTAAGAGGTCTGCAGTGATCTGCCCTGAAGATAGCTGGCAGGATTGGAGCCCCCTGCCCCCCAAAAAAACAATAAAGGCGGGCTCTCACAGGGATCACAGAAGCAAAGGCATGTATTGGATGTGGGCTGCTGAGACCATAACGAAGTTATGAGAAGGTCAGACTTTCCAACCTGGACCTTAGGTCCTACCTGCATCACAGCAAAGCTGACCGGATGTTGAGTCTAGAGTCTGTCAGGGCAGATTTCCTCCAGACACTAACCTGGTAACAGGCTTAATGCAGCAGGGTCATTGGAGTTCTTACTGGCCTGTCACTGGGTTAGTTTGTGACAAGGCCTACGGTTTAGAAAGGCCAGTGTTGAGAGCATCCTGATTGTTCAGCCCAGAGTGGATTCCTGGTGTGCAAAGGAAAACAGGTCTAAGGTTAGCTGGGTGAGAATTTACATTCAAGTTTCTGAAGAAAATCTATTAGTGACAATGGCTGCTGGTAAGTTGTGGCAAACAGAATATCAGTGATACTGTGCAGTAGTGCAGGGTAAGAGAGGAGCATTGTTCTGGATGCACGGGGTATATGGGACTAAGACTCTAGTGAAGATGAAGGCAGGCCTAACAGGGGTCTGAAGCATTTGAGGTATAGATCGTCCTCCTCTTGCCTTTTTTGGTTTCCTCCCCACCAGGCAGACCCCTTAGTGATACATAAATTGCATAGATAGAAGTCACCAGTGTGTATACTCTTTGCAAAAGGCACTTTCATGGTTATTATGCATTAACAAATTGGTTTTCTGATGTATAGATTTATCTCTCTATGCTTGGTTAACAAACCAGATGGTCATTAAAATCTAAATCTGCTCTGGTGTGGTTGGCTCATACCTGTAATCCCAGCCCTTTGGGAGGCAGAAGCAGGAAGATCAGTCCAGGCTGCATAGCAAGATCTTACTTCACAAGGTAAGACATTCATTCTCTTTTTATTATTTTAATTAACAATTATTTTCATAATTATAGAAATAAATAGAATTCCACGTGGTAATTCCACACATACATATGCCATATATTGGTCACTCCTCTATGACCTCATTCATGTTGGCATGCCAACTGGTATTGTGCTGGTCTTCATCAGGCAACCATATCATTGAGATTTCCTAGGTGCAGTTTCCTTGTCCTATATAAAATATACTATCTCACAGCAGATGTCCTGGTCTTCTGGCTCTTACATAAAAAAGGATGTCTCCTTCTTTTGACTGGAGTTTATGATGTGTGTCTGCCAGTACTTCCTTCTTTTATTCTGACCGATGAAGTCGGGAGAGGCAGGACAGCACCTGGATGATGTTACCACCTTCGTATCCCTTCATATTTCTTCCGGGTCATGGCATGTAAATATCTTCTCAGACTTCTCTCAAGTATCAGCAGTTACCAACAGACTCTGTTGGATGCTATTTTGGGTTGCATAAAGACTCAAAGGCCCAGGAAAATCAGATAGAATCCTTTTTGTCAAGGAGCTTACTGGAAATGTCCCTGCATCCTTCTTTCCAAATCATGTTGATTAATGGCCCATGATGAATTTCCATCAACACTGACTCATCTGATGGGAACAGTCAGTGCACGTCATGTGTGCTAACCTACAGGCCCTGCCTGCCAAAAACAGGGAGTGTATCCTTATCTCCGAAGCTGACTAAAGACAGAAATGTAGAAGCTTCCTACCCAACCCTTTACATCCCCACCTCATGACCCTTTCACATCAACTGGTCATGTTCTTTCGATGTATTGGAAATCATGGTAGAGAATGGAGTGGGGCGTCTGGAAAGGAAAGGAGTATGAGTGTGGGTTATTTTCTCATCTAACATGGTATCTGAGTGTATGCATACGTGTCCGTGTGTGTGTGTGTGTGTGTGTGTGTGTGTGTGTGTGTGTATGTGTGTGTTTCATTATCCCTGTGGTGGGGAGCATGGCTGCATGACAGGCAGATAGGGTGTTGGAGAAGGCGTTCTGCATTCATATGCATAGGCAGCTGGGGGAGAGAGAGGGAGAGAGAGAGAATGGGTCTGGCTTGAACATTTGAAACCTCAAAGCCCACCCCCACTGACTCACTTCTGCCAACAAGGACACATCCGCTCCAACAAGCCCACACCTCTTAATCCCTGTTAACGAACATCACTGCCTAATGACCAAGCATTCAAATATGTGAGCTTATAGGGGTCATTCCTCTTCAAACAACCACAATTGTCCTCTATGTTATTTTCTGACACAGGGTCTCACTGAACCTGGCTAGGCTGACTGTCCAGTAAGCCTTGGGAATTGCTTTGTTTCCATCTCTCCAATTTTAGCATAATAGTTGCATGTGACTGTGCATGCTTTTGGTTTGTTTGTTTGTTTTCATGGATTCTGGGGATATTAAAGTACTGAAAGTAGACCCCCAGGCTTGTGATGGTTTTGCCCACTGAGCTGTTTCCCCAGGCTCCATCCAACACATTTTAATCCACAATGACAGAACAAGCCTAGGCACATTGTATTCCTACTAGACTTCTAACCTCTAGAAGCAATGAGAGACAATAAAATTTGAACTCACTTGAACAGTACCAAACTTTGAAGCAGGAGGTAATTTATTCACACAAACCTGTCTTTCCTTTTTGCTAAGAATATTTGGTGACCCACTAGGGATTAGTTCTTTGTCATAGAATAACCAGGTGATGGCGGTAAGTCTACGCTAAGTCGTACCATTAGCAGAAATGATAATGATGTATGTACACATGACATTTAGTTTATGAACATATAAATCTCCTGATATGCAGCTCTCATTAAGTCATCATCCAACAAAACAACCCATCAAACAGTTTTAGCTATATGAGGCATGTTGACAAACCATCTCTTTCTTTCTCCTGATTTTTCAGACAGATGCAGTTTGACATGAGGGTTATCGATAACAGTCCTGAGATTTAGTTTTGCTTCTGAAAAGGGTTTTTCTATAATTAGCTGATTCATAATACAATTTTGAGATCATTTCAGAACCAAACTCCTCAGGGTGATCTACAGTACCCAGGATGGCAAGGGAAACATCAGTGACAGAATAAATTTAGTTCCTGCTAAATGAATTTGATTTAGTTTTGTTTCTTTTATTAGATTTTTTTCCATTAGGTATAAACATAAATGACCAATGATAATTATTTTTAAGGCGTGTGGCACTATAAATCCAAAGACATATGGAATACTTTCATGTTTTCACAGTTTCAGATACAGTTGAAGGTTAGTTTGTTGTGTTAAGGCTTCAAAACTTAAACAGGCTCTCTGGCATAGTCACCAAATGACTATAATCCACCTGCCATGTTTGTACATCAGTTCAAAAGCATGACGTGCATTGCTTTAAAAAATTTCCTGTTTCCAAATGTGGCACATTCTAATCTCAGCACTTGGGTGACAGAAGCAAGCTGGGTCTCTTGAGTCTAAATCCAATCTGGTCTATACAGGGAGGTCCAGACCAGTCCAAGCCACATCATTAAATCTTGTCTCAAATAAATAAACATTTGCTGACTCCATGCAATTGTTACTTTCATATCTATAAATTTAAGGTTAATTTCTGATGGGTCTCTAGCCAATCCAATTCACTTTCCAAGACTTCCATCCTCGGTGTGATTTAAAACATATTACCATAAACCATTTGTATTTTTCAAACACTTCAGTAGTTTTATGCATTAGGCTTCTTATTAAATATCAGTTTGCCACTTTATGAAATCTCATTTAAAAAAAAAAAACTTTAGTAGCTAGGGAAAGAGATGAGAAATTTTTTTTTTTTTTTTTTTTTTTTTTACTTGACCTAAACTAAACTCAAGGGCAATGAAAGACTTACTGAGAAATAATTTATAACTTTCTCAGGTGTTACTCAGAAAAAATGAAGTCAAAACAAACAAACTCAAAAGGAAAGCTGAGAGGAAGGTAAACTGAACAATAACAAAAATGTGAAATGGTATACCTTTAGTAACCAGATACCGGGCTCTACACATGGAGACTTCTAGACGGAATATCACATGTGATAGTTTTCACTATCACATAGTCTTGTTCAAATGTCTCTTCCTCTGTCTCCCAGTTGGAACTAGGGACGTCCGCACCCAGATTATCATGCTGTTTTGTTATACATGCTTGCTCTCATCCAGTTAAATACTGAATTTATTTGGTTGACATCTACTCTGACTGGGATTTACAGAGAAAATGAACTTATTTTTCCAATGTCCAGTGTCTTTGCCTGTCTCATCAAAGGAGCTCAGGATATAGATCACGTAAGTTCAGGTCTTGGAATGTTAAGGACTATATATTGTGTAAAAAGGTAATGGTGGGATGTTCTTTTTAATAATGGCCCGAATCACTAGACAGCAGAACGCTTCAATCCGGTACAAAGCAGAAAACAAGGGGAGTTTTGTCATTTGGTAGAGTGCATTGTTAACAGTGCAAACCGAGGAAGTACAGATATCTGAGGCTTGTCGAGGTCAGAGCCTTTCGAGAATCAACGGGACGTGTAAACTATCATTGCTGTACCATACAAATCCTTGTTTTCATGCTGTTCTGCACGTACCCATTTTGGAACAGTTGAAGCTTGTACCCTCTCTAAGAGGCTCAGAGTAAACACATTAGAACACCTAACATCATAGTTCACCTCTACCGATCCAATCTACAAATAGGCAAATGTGCCCTGAGATATTCCAGAAGCTCTTCTCCTCACAATCACACACTCGGTCAGAGAAGACATAGGAAGTCTGGGAATAGCATACTGGTGGTTGGTTCTTCTAGAGCTTTCTAGGCACTCAGCTGATGGTCTTTTTTTGTTTTAAAATCCCCCAGGTGAGCCAAGAGCCTGGATATTAATTTAATGTGTGTCTTCAATTAAGTTTTGAAAGGTGACAGACAGTTCTGTGAATTAAGGGAAAAAGCCAAGGATGGGGCAGCACCGGGCTGTTCCCACACACCTTCTGTTACCTACAGACTTGCTGAGACTGTTCAACCCTCCCTGCATTTCGGTGGTCCCTGCCTGGCTCTGACTCGCCTGTTGGACTGCTGTAGGCCGAGGAGGTAACAATCCACACATTCAGTCTCAGGCTAGAAATCTGACCTTAGAGACACCCAGGCCCTCCCAGTCACACTTTCACCCCATGCGTGCAGACTGAAAGTGTGCTGGATGATTGACCACTGTGCTTCTCGGCAAGCATGGCAGGAAGTACCTATTCTGTGACTGTATTTCTTCATTTAAGGAGTGCTGAAGATAAAGATGAGCTTACAGGTGACAGAGGTGTGTGGGAGGAGGATGAATTTCCTCACCGTCACTGAAGAAGTCAAATCCACAGATACACACTCAGTAGGTTGTGATTGGATGGAATTTGGCTCAGTGCTCTGTGAAAGTGGTGTTCAGGTGTTAACTGATGTTCTCAGAAGAGAGAGACAGAGAGACAGAGAGACAAAGAAAGAAAAGAATGTTGGGGGTTGGTCTGATGCTTGTATTTTGATGCTAATTACTGGCCCTCAAGATCTGGTTACTGCCCAGGTAAACCTATCCTTGTTGTATAAACTTGCCTAAGGCATTATTCCTGATTGGCTAATAAAAAAAGGCCTGTACCTGGGCATGATGAAAGGAGGTAGGTGTGGCTAAGGTATCTGGGCTTTGGGGACAAGAGAATCATGGGAAGCAGATGAGAGACAGGCAGAAAGAAAGAAGAGAGGAGGAAGCCACTATGGGTTAGTGTGGAAAAGGAACCATGTGGGTGGGGAGGAAGGACTCCAAACGGGGTATGGAAAGGAATGATCCAGATGAAGGATAAACAAGTATTTATGGAATTATGATTGGAAGACAGGCCAGATAAGAATGGTTAAGACGGATGGCATCGGATGGGAGCTGGGAGGTGGATGGAGAGGTTATTGAGGTAGTACAGCTGGAATTATTTGGCCAGCCCCTAGGTGTTATTAGGCAGTTATAAAATCTAACAGGTGCCTGTGTCTTACTGATTATGATAGTGTTAGATAACACTACCATAATAATTATAGGGCTAATAATAAACAAAATAGTTCAATACCATTTATTTACCACGATGGAAGAAAGAAAGAAAGAAAGAAAGAAAGAAAGAAAGAAAGAAAGAAAGAAAGCCCACCTGCGCTAATGATTCTATAGGGCCAAATGACTAGTGTTAAAATGTAAGGGTCAAATTATCCTTGGCTATTTTTGGGTCCCTTTGAAAGCCATTCATTACCCACTCCTGTGTCTGACTTAATGTCCTTCTGTCTATCAAAATCTTGAAAATATCTTTTTAACAGACCACTAACTTCCATAAACCTAGAAGCTAAGAAAGTCACTAGATAATTCTGAAATACATACAAAAGTTTTTCCTGCTTTTTTGGAACCTGCCTACCTGTCCTCCAATGCCTTCAGTAAATGCCTTCATATATGATGTATTTGTTGTTATTCTATAACTGAAGAAATCCCGTGTATTACTTTCACAGAGGAGCAAGGCTTTTCAGGGCAAACTGAATCCATATTCCCAGAAAACAGTCATTCATATCTTGCTCCATAATAAACAATTCTTTCCTTTTAGGTGAGACATCTGTGTGTGTGTGTGTGTGTGTGTGTGTGTGTGTGTGTGTGTGTGTATGAGTATATGTGTGTGCCTGAGTGTATAAGTATGTGAATCCTGTCTCTAAGCTAGAGGAATCTCTGGCTTTCTTCTTCACAAAGAAAGGAAACACAGGAAGAATGATATATCTGCTGGTGTCCTTTTTTAGTTTATGTATTTATTTAAAGACTTATTTTCATCATTTGTTTAACAATGTATATGTGTGTTTTTATACGGGTGGGAGGACATATGTGTAAGTGAGTGTAGGCACATATAGAGTTCAGAGGCGTCAGATCCTCTGCAGCTTGAGTTATAGGAGGATGTGAGCGTCCTGGCATGGGTTTGGAGGACTGAATCCAGGTCTTCTGCAAGGGCAGTATACACTGTTAATCGCTGAGCTATCTCTTCAGTCCCCTTTTACTTTTAAAGCACTATTTCAATAATAAGAGGTACACTTTCTTTCCCCTTGATATACAAATTACTTGGATATCTTTTAGAAGTGGTCTACTGTGAAAAAAACCTCATAGATCAATATTCTTTTATTTAACTTATCATTATCCTTGGTATTTAAGGAGAACAGTTAAAGAAAATACTCTTAAATAGACAAGTGGGTTAAAGGAAAGGCAATAAAAACGGTCAAAGCGATCTAACACTTTTTTGAAAAATCCCTTTCTGACCTTATTCTAACATGGGTCACCAGGCAATTAAATTTGAGATACATACCATTTGTGATGGATTTATTTCAAAGGACCCCAGAGTTTTGACAAAGGTTTGCAGTGTCTTGGTTTACTCTGAGCTGAGCTGGCAAAGTGAAGCCCATGAGAGAGAGAGGCAGTCCAGACATGTGCGGGCCATGGTCATTTCTTCACCAGAGTCCAACACAGAGCACCAACAGCACTGATGGAGTAAAACATGCCAAGCCATCCTGGGAAGGCAGATTGGTGGTCATGCTGTTAGACAGAGTCGCTTCTAAAGAGCCCTGTAACTCAGCTAAAGCCAAGATGGCTGGACTTCAGGTATCTGTCCTGAGGAAGTGGCCTCTGTGGTTAGCAAGTCTGGGCATCGTTCTGCTAGGTTGGAGTGAGCCTTGTCTGATTTTCAGAAAATCTGGGCAAAGTAGAACACAAGTCCCGAGAGAGAGAAAGGATGGGGGACAGCTACATTGTTTCCTGTGTTTGTGGAGCACCCTGAGTGCCATATTTGTGGGCGGATGGTGGTGAGGCTTAGTGGCCTCGAGTGAGTGGAAGCTTGCCAGTCTGCCTCAGCTGCGATCCAACATTACCTTTTGGGCAACCATGGCACTACTCTGAAAACCACTGTGTCAGGAACATACTGACACATGTCAATGCCAGTGTATTGTGCATCACAATTAAAACAGTGTGGCCCTAACACCTACCCAGGAATGCTCACCTCCTCGGTCTGCAGACAAATGACTTTTGCTTTCAGGACCAGGGAACTCCGGAGAACTTATGCAGTCTCCTTCCTCCCACTCCCAAAAGGGAGGAGCATTATTAACGGTGAGCCCACAGAAAAGAGACCTGAATATGAGCAGATTAGATTCTTCCAGGTTCCCTGTTCTGGCTGACAAAGGCCAGAAGAGAGGCTCTTAGCATTTGGTTCCTTTTAGCCCCAGTACTTAGTCAGTATCCTGTTACTTTAACAAAATTGGTGTGAAATATCTTGTAGAAATTCATTCCTTTAAGCCAAATATGGTGAAGTCCTTCCGAACCATGGAAGCATGGGGGTACAGCCCCAGTCCCACAGGTCCTAATGCAAGGAATATTATCAACATCCAGATTTGGAGTCCGTGTGTGTAGAGTTCGGGCCAGGGCTGAAAGCTGAAACAGGTACTATTGGCTTGTGAAAAGTTACTTGGGTGATAAATTGCAAACCTTGGCTGTGTGTGTCAGACCACAATGCCTTTAGCCAAGGAACAAAAGCTCCATCCAAAAATCAGAAGGTTTTCTCCTTCCTGCCAAACAAACGCATGTTTGAGAACTTCTAGGCAGATGTCTGGGGTTACCCACTGCTTAGTCATAGAAATGAAGTACTAACACGATTGAGTAACTGTGTCTTCTTCTGTCAAGGTGTTACTTACTCCTAGGGGGATCTGAATCAGTATAAGGATTTTCCGTTGTCTGTGGGTGATGTAGGAACGATGGGGTAAGGAGGGATGGTAAAGCTTCTCCTCTGGGCATACCTCTTGGTAATCCTTGTTCTTCCCTCTTCTCAATGTCTAATAAACCTTCAATCCTTCTTGCCTGGGTGATTTATAATCCTGACTTTATCAATTCTCCTCTGACCCCTGTTCTTATCTGAGCCCTGCCCTAATGTCCATATGAACCAGCTTGTCCTTCAGATAACTTCCTATTTAATGTAAATTTCAGACCATATCCCTTCCACAATAACTGGACTCTTGCACTACAAACAGAAGACTATTTAACCTCAGACCCTCAAGGACATCCAAAACTTGTTTTTTGCTTGTGTTTCTCAAGTGAAATGTTTTAATTTTTCCCCATTTTTTTGTTTTTGTATTGTTATTTTGTTTTGTTTTTTGAAATAGGGTCTCTGTGTAGCCTTGGCTGTCATGGACTCACTTTGTAGCCAAGGCTAGCCTTGAACTCATAGTGATCCACCCCCTTCTGCCTCCCGGAGTGCTAGAATTACAGGCATGCACTGCTTCGCCTGGCTTCCCCATATATTTTTGAGACTTGTTGTAAATACTAGAAACAGTGATGAGCAAAACAGAATCCTGTTTCTCACTTCCTTTGTCAGGCCCTGGTGAGAAAACTCATGAATATTTCCTCTGGGCTTCAGTGTTGGAGCCTTGGCATTCATCATCCATCTGGGTGGGAAACTTTTTCTCCCAGCCTCTTGTTTAACACACCTTAGGGCTTAGTTTAAGCACTCATCCTCCATGTAGTGGTCTGTGGTCCCTCTTCTCTATTCTCATTGTGGTCAAGGCTTTAGTCTTGGTTGCTAGGTTGCTGTTCGCCACCCCTCATGGTAGTCACAGAGTCAAACTCTTTCCTTTCCTTCCTCTTAAGGAGCAGCAATGCACAGTGAGCTTAAAGCTTCAGCTTTAAGGCTTGTCCTAGTTTTATTTCTGTTGCTGTGATAAAATAAAGGAATTTATTTCATCTTATAATTTCAGGTTACAGCCTATCATTGTTGGGAAGTCAAGATAGGAGCTTGAAACAGTGAGTCACATTACATCTACAGTCAAGTGTGGAGAGAAATGAATGCATTCATGTTCATTTACCCACTTGTTTGTGCTTACTAGATTTCTCCTCTTCTATGAAGTTCAGAATTGTCTGCCTAGGGAGTGGTGCCACCTACAATGGGCAAGGTTTTCCCACATCAATTTACTAAAGACAGGGACTGAAGAGCTGGATCAGAAGTTAAGAACACACACTGCTCTTCTAGAGGAGAATTAGATTCTTAGCATCCATCTTGGGGAGCTCACAACATCCTGTGACTACAGCTCCAGGAGATCCAACACCTCTCACCTTCACAGGTACTTGCACCCAAGAATGTATTCCCACACACAGAACATACATATATACATAAAATTAAAAATAAAATAGATATTAAAAACTTACTATCCCACAGACACTTCCACAAGCCAGCTCACTCTAGGAAAACAAACAAACAAACAAAAAAGGTGTTCCCTGAGACTATTCCCTCATGATTCTAGATTGTGTCTAGATGATTAAAGATAATTACCACAGCCTACCAGTGACCACTGCTGAGTAATTTAAGGTTAATTCAAGGTTCTGCAAAAACAGGGGACTCAAAGCTATATATGCTGTTCAAGAGTGCCTTTACTGGAATCCTGTGAAGCTTTAAAATTATTAGATAGTTCATAGTTCACAGTAGGAACAGAGAAACAATGAAGAACACACAAAGTGTTTCTCATCATCACTATCACCAGGCGTGCTCAGGATACGGAAGCTCTGATGGTCGAGTGGGGGCAGAGTGAGTGTGTTAGGCTGTGTTACTGAGGAGGGGAGAGGAAGCATCTTGCCCATTGCATTCATTGTGCAGGCGAAGGCATTCCCCAGGGGAAATAAACACAATTCTATGGGGATAGAGTTCACATGGCAGGATAGTGTTGGAAATCTATTACATGCAGGCTCTCGCTAACCATCACAGGGCTCTGTGGTCAGATAAACCTGGGCCTGAGCCTTGGCTTTGCAGGACCTATGGCTAGTTAGTAGGGCTTCAATTCTGTATCTGTAAACAGGGGTCTTAGTTGGGTTCATCTCACAAGTTTAACTGTGAGAATTAAACACCTTATTAAAAGCACTTACCACCATGTTTAGGAAGACCGCCAAGTGCTCAGTAGGCATTGTGTCAAGGGTACAACTTCGCTTTCTGTACCACTGACACACACTCTCTTCTTTCTTATTTGTTAAATAATGGGATTATGGACTAGTCTCTCAAGTCATTTCAACGTCATTTTGAAGTGCTTTTTGTTGAGGTTAAAATGAACATTTCTGTGCTCGTTTGTGTTTATAAATTGGAAGTTTTCATCATCTGGAAAAACACTCCATTCTTCATTTTAACTGTTCTAAGGCAAGGCATCCAACAGGGTCTTTCTTACATATTACCTTTGTGTTGCGATACTGACAGTAAATTAAGTGCAAAAGAGTGAGTAGGAGGTGACCTTAACCTGCCAACATCTCTACCGATGTTCCAAAAGACACTTGGAGCTTGTTTCTGTCTGCCAGACAGTTCAGCCTCAGGAAGACCAGGGTTTATCTCCAGTCTCAGAGAAACAACCAATGACGCAGAGATCTCTCCATACAGCCCATTTCTGGAATTACTCTGAGCCATGAAACATCCTCTTCTAATTTGCTTTCTGAAAAATAGGCTCTGGCAAATATTCAGTGATTGCCACTATGGTCCCGTGCTTATAAGCTTGTTGATGACAGAGTTTCTGCCATTAAGAGGCAGTGACAGAAATGGATTGAGTCAGGGGTCCAGTCAGAGATAGTCTACTCCTTTAGTTTAAAAATCAAGAGGGGTGGGGAGAATTGTGGCTCGAGTGTTACATGGACGTGAGGACCAAAGTAGTAGGGGATGAGAGAAAGTGAAGTTGATGCTAAAAAGTGTACTTTGCAGGTCAAGAGATATCCTTCCATTCAAACCTGTCTGCTGGGACGGTCGGTGCAAACCCATGTTTGTGCAAATTCTTCTTTAAGTCAACCATGGCCCTTTTGGTGAAACTCATTTAACTAGCAGAACTCACTGGGTCTTGGGGTCAAGGATGAATTGTTAGCTCATTAGGACTGGTTTTCAGCTTATCTACGGCTTTGGAAGAAGGAGGTTGCAGGGCAGGCATTGGTAACTAAAGCAACACAGAAAAGAGAAAGACCAAGTCACTTTGTATTTTGGTACTAACTGCTCAATTTTGTCTTTTGTTTACCTTTACTTTCAGGGCTGAGGAGGGGCGGATAGGGTCCCTGTGTGTTGGCTTTGGCCTTCCTAATGACAGGTTGCCTAGGGAGTAATATCCGCCCCGGTCAACACTGAATAGTGGGGAGTCTGGGATGTCCCTAAGCCCTCAACACCAGGCAGAGTCACTCTTGGTTTTGGGGAACATGTGCTTCTCTTTTCACTGCTTGCTTAATACACTCGTGTTATCTATGAATAAACTCTAATAGCTGCTTTATGGTGCACAACATGGCATTTCAGCCACCACAGAGAAGCAGAAACTGAGCATCGTTTTTTTTTTTTTTTTTTTTTTTTTTTTTTTTTTTTTTTTTTTTAATCCTCCAGTACATTTTAAAATGCTAAGTCAATGCATATTCTAAATTAGGAACAGGAAGAAAGTTCTCTTAGGGTGAAGTTCTGTATATCTGGCTCTACGACGTGCTGGAATTGCCCAGTGAGATTTAGACACATCTGGGAGAAGGCTATTAATAAGCTCCCAGAAGTGAATCAACAGTGTCAACTGAGAAGCCTGATTCTCAATAAAAGAGAACGCAGAGTACATATTTTCAGCACACTGTTGTTGTGGAATGTGAACATTTTAAAGCTCCCCAACTAACCAGGAAAGCCATACATTCTTGAAGACCTGATTAAATCTACCAATAAAGAAAGTCTGATTTTTAACACTGTGATTATTGTAGCTTGTAGATGAATTGATCTGCTAACTGCAACACAGAACAGACTGCAACACACAAGTTCCAATGTATCGGAAGGAAAGCAATTGCTCCCCTAACAACCAGAGTGGATACAGAGTCAAACCGCCCCTCAGACTTGTATTCACACTTACACTGGAATACAGCTGCAGAGTTTGGGTTTTGTTTTGTTGTTGTTAAGATTCTATCTGTATCTCTGGTTACACATGTGCAAGTGTGTCTGTGTATGAGGTCTGGCACATGAGTTCAGGCTCTGAAAAAGCCTGAAAAGAGTATTGGATGCCCAGGAGCTGCAATTACAGGTGGTTGTGAGTTGCCTGAAGAGGGCGACTGGAACGGAACTCTCATCCTTTGTGAGAACAATATGTTATGTACACTTCACTGCTGAGCCATCTTCCTAGCCTCTGAGCTGGAGTTTGTAGGTGAAGTGCTTTTTGAGGCAAAACATGTATTATTTGCTTTGTATTGTAGAGTGGAGCTGAGTGTTGGGAGAAGAGGTGCCAACTGGGTACAGGAGTTGCTCTGGAGTTGGTGACTTATTTCCTACCTTCCTTTCCCTGGTTAGGACTGTGTGGGTCCTGAGAGCCCACAGAGCCCAATTCTTCTCAGCATGCCATCCAGGAACCCCACATCAGTGCCTAGTGCTGCCCTACTGTGGGTGTGTAGATCCCATAGGAAATAGCACATGCCAGAATTTGCTCCTCCCTTCCCTGGCCCAGAGCTGGTCATTAAGTGTTTGTCTTCAATTTGATTAGTTTCTCTGTCTCTAAAATGGAAGAGGGGGGGTGTAATATTTCAACTCCATTTGGCTTTGATGAAATTTAAATGAGATAACTGGTGTCATTTCTTCAACCACCCATGAACCTTCACTGTTCAGTTTCTTCTTGTGGAGAAGGCAGTTTGGTAAATCATTTTGAGCCATAGAGGATGAACAGCAATGGTTAACACGTATTGATTACTTCTTTTGATATGGGCACAAATTTCAGCACTGGTTCAACTTAGTGTTCTTAGGTTTATACCCAAACCGAATGAGACAGATAACAATTTGCTAAGAAACCAAAACTTGGCAGGGAGTTTATCCAAAGATGTAAATGGCAGTTATACATCTTCACCTTTATTGTTGCAGATCACCCCTACACAAACACACACACACACACACACATACACACACTCCTCTGCTAATGTTCTTAAAGCTATATATGCCCTTACGCTTCCAGAGAAGCTTCAAAGGGGCATCAAAAAAGATTGGTCCTTAGAGCAACTTAGTTCAGTGTCTTGTTTTTACAGGAGAGAATGGGGTGGGGCTTTGCCCAAGATATCATACAAAGCTGTATGTCCTAATTCCACTTCTGCCTTCTTTAAAGAGGAGATAGCAAATCAGCGCCTACTCTTACAGACAAGTGGGAAACATGTGCCCATTGGAAAGAGTTAGCCAAGCCAAGAAGGAAAGCAGACTCTGGAGTTTAAGGGTTTGTCTCTTATGAGGGGTGACTGCTTCTCCTGGCTACACCAGGAGTCTTTAAGCGGCAACAAGAAGGAGCCCCCATTCAGCAAGAATCAGAAGCTTATGAATTGCCAGCCTCCACGCCAGTGTAATCCTCAAGCCTTTCTCAAGCAGGAGATGTTAAGCCTTCTGCATAGACACATCAAAGCTCCCAAATGTTCTCTCCACCTGACTTTCCCCAGAGTTTATTACTTCCGAAGCTACAGCTACTTGTTCATGTAGGGCCAGATGTATATGCATGTATGTGGGTGTGGGGTACGTATGTGCATCTTCAGCTGACCTCTGACAGAGTATCAAATGTCTATGTTTCACAATTGGAACTGTCCCTAATCCCAGGGGCAAGAACAAAGAACTGTGACTTGATGAGAGAACTTATCAACCCTGTTGAGCTTATTTCTCACTGTCCCCTTGACTGGCTTTGGAATCACCTAGGAGATATAGCTCTGGGCATTTCAAGCAGGCTATTCCTAGACTGGAGATAAAGGAAGAAAACCAGCTGAAGGAGAGCATTCATCCCCCTCTCCTTTCTGATTCTAAACACAGTGTGACCGGCTGCCCCACATTCCTGCCACCAAGCCTTCCCTGTCGCGAAGGACTGCATTCCTTCAGACTATGAGCCTAAAGAAAACCTCCATCGCCAAAGTTACTTTTGTTAGGTATTCTGTCAAAACGATGATACAAGTAACTAATATACATCTGCACCAGGGCCAGATTTTCTTGTATTCATTCTGAGGGTAAGGTGCTACAGGAGGCTTCCAAACCAATGACGATTCATCCTTCCTACTGTACACCCGGGGGGGGGGGGGGATACGTCTGCGAAACAAAATATCATAAATTTTTGGCATACCTATTTCAGGAAAGTTATTTTCTGTTACGAATGTTTTCTCTTTCCAATAGTAGGAAAGCTATGCAGAAACTAAAAATGCCCCATGGCACTTGCATAAAAATTTGCAGAGTCACAAGGGGTTTCTAGCCAGAAGGGAGCTACTGCGAGGTCCTGAGTGCACCGAGAATTGTGTAAAGAAGGATATTCTGGTGAGAGAAGGCAAGACCAGGGAAGGAAAAAAAAATTCATTGTCCTTGTTTACAGAACACAGGCTAAGGCTGTGTTCTAGAAAACATTGATTGATGTGATGCCCTCAGGAGAAGGCAAGGAGGGCAGAGGACCCAGTCAAGAAGTTCTGTCTAAAGGAGAGCTGCAGTGTGGACTCCTCAAGGGCTCTGAGTGCTAATTATACCACTGATGCAGCTGTCTTTCTGCCATCACAGCTCCTGTATCATTCCTGACCATCCACTGGCCTCACTTCCTACAGGACAGAAGCTAAGTCTGTTTATGTGTGCTGCTATCTGATTTTTGCAATCAATAGCCACAGGACCTGAGGAAGGGGTATATCACCCTGGAGAATATGCCTTAGAGGATCTACAACCCCAACAGAAGAACCCAGGTGGGTGGTACTGAGTATCTCTTCAAAAATTATACTGTAGAGAGTTAGGGGGATATCTCAATCAGTAAAATTCCTGTCTTACGAGCACGGGAACCTGCGTTGAACCCCCAGAACTCACACAAAGATGGGCACGGTAGCTTATACTAGCAATCGCAGTGCTGGAAGAGCAAAGGCAAGAGGGTCCCTGGGGCTTACTGGGCAGCCAGCCCAGTGTACAGCCTAGACAGCCCAGCCTGGTGAGTTCTAGGCCAATTAGAAAAGCAAAGGTAGATGGTACCTGAGAAATGACAGCTGCAGTTGTCCTTTGGTCCCCACATTCATGCACACACATAGTCCCATGCACATATACACATGCATACACATGAGCATACACCCGCAAGATATAGATAAGTGTTGGGGGAAGAAGGCAATTGAGATAGCAGACAGGCTTCAGAAGAGTGGCTGTATTCAACTAGGCCCTGTCTACATACAGGCTCTGAGGGACCTCCTGTACTTACAGGACTCAGTCGGACCTACCACTTTCTCCAGTATTCTCAAAACCCCAGGGTGGTTGCTGATCTGCCAACAAGGTTGGGGTTATCTTTGAATTTGGGTATTCACTACTACCTTTGGTGAGGGGAAACTGAAGGTAGAGGGGTTGTCTTGAGACCAAGTTTTTCACAGAGCCGGGTCATGGTGGATTGTGTAGAAGCAGATAAACTTTCTGTGCTTTTCTCCACCAATAAAACAAGATGTGATTGATCACAGCTAATCTCTATGGTGGACACCATGAGGACTCTATGGTGTTTTTGTATGCAGCCAGGTTCCATATATTATACGGTTATATGGGATTCTGTAGACAAAGAAAGCTCTGAGTGAAGTCCTGAGGGAATGTGTATTATTAGCACAGCAGTCATATGAAGGATCCTAACCACAGACCCATTGGAAATTGACAAAGCTGTTACTATGATAGGCCAGGGTCAGAAGGATGGCCAAGCTTTCCTGGGGGCATACTGTGACAGACTTCTTCTGGAGACCTACAACACACACACCACACATCTGCTCACCTCAGAAGAGATCCCATGACTGACCAAAATAGGGATACCACCAAAGTCTAACTTGGTGAACCAAAGAGTTACTTGCAGAAGTATGGGTGAGGGGTTACTTACAGGAGCATAAATGACCCAAAGAAAGCTGTATCACCAAAGTCCACCCTAGCATGAGTGACAACTCACAAAAGCTGGGATCCTGGAGCAGCTCAACAGGTTGAGAGTGAATTTTCCTAGTGGCCCAGTTGGTTTAAGCCTCTTCCAGGCAACTCAGCTGGTCTTTGTTTCTTTTAAGCAGTTGGGGTATTCTCTGCTACTTTGGGGCTACTTGGCTGACCTCAGCGTCTTCTTTACAATTGGCCTTATTTAAGTCGTCTTCACAGCACAACTTAACTGTGAGTGACTCCCAGCAGTCTTTATTGTTTACTCTTGGGGAGGGAGGAACCTAGTGAACCTGGTCTGTTTCAGGGACTTCCTAAAGTTATTTGAGTTGTTTACTTCCTGTCTTAATGGGATTCCCTGAAGGATGGAATGTTTCTATCTTCAGGGAAATTGCTATGGAGGTGGAATTGGGGGTGTAGGGAGTGTCCAAGTAAGAGGGAGCCACCAGTATATCTATATGCCTCCCTCGCCCCCAGCTGTCCCTAATAACACGCAGAGGTTCCAGGTTGCTGGAGATAGCAGGTGCCACTCCATCAGAGTACACATATCCCCCTTGACCTCTGCTTTTCTTTACATGTGTCTGCCCTTTCTTCTTTGCCCCATCCCCCCACCCTCAACCCCAGGCAGGGTTTTAGGACCTAAGTTGTGAGGACTGAGGTAAGATGGTTTCATTAGGTGCTAATGGGTTTTGTCACCCATGAAAAACTAAACATTCCTCCCCTTTCCCACCTTCCTCCTTTCTAAGAATCCATATACTTTGAATGTGTTCGGAGTATAGTTTAACAGCTAAGTGTAACAGGAGATTTTAAAAGCCAAGAGAGAATTGAGAATGTCACAAAAGTATTCAACATGTGTTTTCCCACATATGGTATTACCATTCAGTGTGGTGATTTCCTTTTACACTGCATAGTTGCTTTTGTGTGGGCAATTTGGGAGTTGCTAGAGCCCAGGAGACTCTAGCAACAGAGTTACTTCAACAGAGTTGAAGTAAAACCTCATTAGTTACCATGTAAGGGCTGGTAAAATTTGACTTTGAATTAGCTAGGTTAAAATGAGCTTGTATTTTAATAAAATAACAATGGGATGATTTAGGCAGTCAAGGAATGGGAATTGTTTTTGAATTGCATACTATTTGGGGAAAAGAAGCTCTGTGATCAGAATAATGAGGATTTACTGTATATTGTGCACTGTGAGAATGCTTCTGTCTCTTAGAAATACTCTTTGTATTCATAAGCCTTTTATGACTGTCCTGTCATTATGGGAGACTTTCAGTCTTCTTTGTCTTTCTGTTGTCAGCCACAGTGAAATAATTGCAATGACAATTATTTGCTTGTTTGGCTTCAGAAGTTTTCTGTGTTCAATTTCTTCATTTGTCTGCCTCATGGTACCATTGTGTAAAATGTCATGACCAAGCATATTCCAAAGACCAAAAAAGAAAAAAAAAGTGCATCATTTTTCTTCCTCTGGGAGAAGTGTCCCTTTACATGGAATTTAATAGAGATGTTCACAGCACTACAATGAGCATTTAAAATAGTTGTAGCCATCAGACTTTAACAGCTTAAACAGATCAAGATGGCAGATAACACCAGTCTATCTTGTTGTTCCAGGGCCCAATTTTATAAATCCCACATCAAAAACCCAGTTCAGACTGGGTTTGCCAGAAATGTAAGGAAACATGTCATCTTGACATCCAGTGTTATAAATTAAACCTCACCCATGTGACCAGTTCACATGGCCTACATTTCAGTTTTAAAGACTAAGAACTTTGGCTATCTCTTATTCCCTAACTTCAACCAAAGACTATAAAGTTTTGACTGAGAATTCAGTAATGAATGTTTGTATCAGGACAGGGATGGTTGCTGCTATTGCTCTGATGCATGAGCTTGCCACGAGTGTATGTCATCAGTACCATCTCCCCAGTCTGGGGTGGCTTGAATTTCAAGTGCTCAGAGTTGCTTTGAGGAGGCTGGCCAGCTGTGACCCAGACAAGCTGGTATAGACTCGTTAAGAGGTGTGCTTTGAACTCTTGTCTTCAAATATAAACATCAACTCTTGATTTTTTTTTTTGTTTGTTTGTTTTAGTTTTTATGGAGGCTCTTACATCCTTAAGTGAAATAGGTGACCATGAAAACTTTTTTTTCTCACTAAATTATATGGCTACAATGAGGCGATGCAAGGAAATTCAGCCTTCAGCATGATGTACCATGTGAAGTTCCTCAGCGGAAACTTCACAGTGTTCCGTCATCTGCGCAGTCCTGTTTTATTCCCGCCTGGGCCTCAAGTAATGACGATCAGTGTATATCATCATGGTCAGCAGTTCTTGACCCTGGATTGCAGGGGATAATAAAACATGGCCCTTCTTCCAGCTTTCTCTGGCCCGACGCTGATGATTTTTGGGACAGACTGAAAAGAATTTGTTAGGTTGTTAGAAATTCCTAGCCCGAGATGAAGGAAAAAGATGACCCTACATTTCCTACCTGAAACAATTCTTCAGGGCTGTTGTTTCAGGAGCTCACATCTGTATGTAAGCATATCCGTACAACATGCACATGAGCTATCATCTATAAGGTAACAAAATAAAATATATTGGTGAGAATGAATAGCTCAGCTTACCGTACAGATGTTGAGCTAAATGGTACCTACAGCTTGGGCATCTGAATCAGGTAGCTGCTGCATGACTTGCAAATACAACATGCAGTTGACAGAATCTCCTTGTTTCCCCAGCAAGGTTTCAGCATCCCTTAGACAGAATCTGAAAGATATGATAGCATATGGCACAGCTTTTTACAGTCAAAAACATACAAGCAGACAGCTATGGAAAAAAAATGCTTCTAGGTATTTTGATGAATCTGAAAATCTTACAGGAAAACAGACTGCACTTGGAGTTGGGGAACTGAGAATGTAGGACAAACACAAGTAACCTTATCTTGGATACAGCCTGGTTAAAGAAAGATAGATTTTTGTATATGGAATGGAGCTAAAAGACAAAGATTTAGTGCTTGCAGGAAACCCTTCAGTTCCATTTATAAGCTTCAGGCATTCCATCTTTGGCATCCAGTGAGTATTCTTATCAAGTAAGCATTTTGTTTGTTTGGTTCTCATGTTCATTTGAAAGGAAACTAGTTTAATTCTGTGCTTTGAAATTAATGACTGTGCAGAGCGAAGAGACAACCTACAAGACAGAGAACAATCTCTGCCATCTGTAAAGGGATTAATATCCAAGGCACATAAAGCACTGCAAAAATTCAACACCATCAAATTGTCTAATTAATAAAAGGAACTGAACACATAGTTCTCAAAAAAAGTTTGACTAGCCAACAAGTGTTCAACATATTTAGCTATTAAGAAAATGCAACTTAAAACTGCTTTGCGATTCCATCTCACCGCAGGCAGAATGGCTATCATCGGAAAAGCAAAAGACAATCGCTGGTGAGGACATGTAGAAAAGGAACCCTTATTCACTGCTGGTAGGAGTGTCATCTAGGCAGCCCCTATGGGAATGGTGGGGGGAGCTGAAAATAAAGCTACTAACTACATGACCCATATATACCACTCTTACAGACTCCAAGTCAACACATCACAGAGATGTGCACCCAATCGTGTTTACTGCTGCACTTTTCACAAGAGCCAGGAAATGGGACCAGTTCACATAAAGGAAATGTGGTACATATATGCGATCGAATTTTAAGCAGTAGAAGAAAAGCGAAACCATGGCATTGTAGGAAAAAGGTTGGAACTAGAAATTACCGGGAACCCGACACAGAACAACAAACACTGCATGTTTTCTCTCATATGAAGAACTGAGATTTAAAGTATGTGTGTATATATGTTGTGCATTTATATATGTATGTTTGTAGGTATGGAAACTAGAAAGGATCAAAAGAGTGGAGAATGAAATCTTAAAGGAGGGGGGAAGGTGGGAAATTGGGAGGTAATGGGATATATATGATATGGAAGTAAATTGCTTGGAAGATGAAAGGGAACCTGTTGGAGGGGAGTGATGAGGGAAGGTAGTGGGGGAGGGGAACGAATGAGAACAAAGTATAAGAGCATGTGTATATGAAAACACCATGATGAGGCCCCATGTTTTGAATGCTAACCCAGTTGTGGTGGATTGAAGAAGATGGCACCAATAGGCTCATGTGTTTGAACGCTTAGTCACCAGTAAGTTGAATGGTTTGTCAGAAGTAGAAGGATTAGGACGTGTGTCTACTGTGGGTGGGCTTTGATGTCTGGAAAGCCCAGGCCAGGCCCCAGTCTCTCTTTCTTTTCCTGCCTGTGGTTCAGAATGTACTTCAGCGCATGCCTTCATGCCACCATGCTGCTCTAAACGTCTGAAACTATAAGCAAGCTCCCAGTTAAGTGTTTCTTTTAGAAGAATTGCCTTGGTCAGGTGTCTCTTCACAGCAATAGAGCAGTGACAGACACCAATAACAGATAATGATAATAATAAGCAGGTGGGCATTAGTTTTGTTTTCAGACGACCCAAAGTCAGTTTTTAAATCCAGACCATTACACGCTTTTCCCCTAGTAGGACTGAAACCACAGAGGAACATGAGAGATTACTGTGCTGGCTTTTCCTTTTCAGGTGAAAGCATGAAAGGATGACAGCTGAATGGGTAGACTTTTGTCCATGCCAACACATCACACACATTTGGAGGCCTAGCTACCACTCGGGAGTGTGGCTCTGCCCAGGCACAGATCGTCTGCTTGCATGCATGCCTGCTATTCAGGACCACGGACCCAACCTTTCAGGCCACTGCCCTAAAAGTCTCCTGGACTCTTTATTTTCCTATCTCCCACGGTGCTGAAGTCTGGTCACCCTCACCAGTCGGTTGGAAGATCTCTGTTAAGACCTTCAGTCTAGGAACACATGCGTCTCGGATGCAGAACCAGGACTGCAGAAGTCGGGTGCTTTGAGGGAATTGCTGCAGTGAAATGGTGTTTATGGGACTTGAACCTAGAGTCTCTGCTTCTTCTGCTGTCGATGAGGCATTCCGCACATAGCAAGCCCTAGCGAGCCACCGTGGATCCACCTCAGTAGATAGAGCATGCGCATGATATGGGTAAGATCTCAGTTCATTTCCCACCACTGCCAAAATTAAAACCAAACCAACCCCCCCAACCCCTAACATTCCCCAAGGCCCATGAAAGCACTTTTGTAGATTCCTAAAGGAATTCTTAAATTCAGCATTCTCTTGATTCTTCTACAGTTATTTACCTCATAAATTTTTTATTCTTGACACCTCCTTTTCAGCGCTTGTTTTTCTTTGAATTTTTTTCACTTATCTTACTTTCTTTAATTTTAATTTTTCCTTTCTTTTTGTTACTTAATGTTTCCAAATTATCTTCTCTCTATGCATGTCATTAATTTTTCCTTTCTTTTTGTTACTTAATGTTTCCAAATTATCTTCTCTCTATG